>NC_133106.1:0-700000 GCF_022965805.1 Primulina eburnea
ATGGTGACCAGGGTTCTCCATCCCGACCAGGGTACTTTCGCCCCCCAGGGTGACCAGGGTTCTCAAATAGAGAGAGAATTTATTGAATGCAGTAGATTGCCATCCTTGTTAAATGAGCAAAACCTGGGTATTTATAGGGGAGAATATGACCTCGATTATAGTGCATGAACATTGTTCTTGATTAGACAGCTGTCCATGCCCTGTACTCTACAACTGCCCATACCAGTCATCTGACAACTGCCCATGTCCTGTCATCTGACAAATGCCCATGCCCTGTCATCTGTTAATAGGCATGGCGACCCATACTGTTCGGGTCTTGTCATGGGCACTGATTATCATGCTAATGATGCATGGTGACTCATACTGGTCGGGTGGCCTGAACCCTGGCGAAAGTACTATGGTCACCCTTGTAAGGTCCAAAATTAAGACGACGTAAACTCAACTGCATGAAAATCTAGAAATATGAAAAATGGAAAATTAAGTTATTTTAATTGCTAACTAATTATGTGACATACATGGTACTCGTTAATTATGATTTTATGTCAGCTGCATAATTGTATCTTTAAGGATATTCGAGTGACGATAGAGGAACAGAGACCGGGGGCTGAAAATGTAAAAATGTTTTATTAAATAATTATTTTTAATTATTTAATATAAGGATGATGGCTTTCTCATATTTTTTGAAAACATGAAATTTTGAGGTGATTTATACGCTGGGACTAATTTTATCGGTGTTAGATTTTTTACCAAAATACGAATTTTTAAGCAGTCCGGTTATTTAACCCACTAACTATTTTATGAAAACCATTTTTAGGTTTATTTAAATCCTAACTAGCACTAGTGGGCTTAATTAGGAGCTAATTAGGCCTTAAGTATATTTAATAAATTAATTAGCATATAAAAAAAATAAACCCTAAGCTAGACTCTCATACTCACGCCGCTCAAATTTATCAAACAAAGAGCTTTCCCTCGGCGCAGCAGCAGACTCTTGGCCGTGGGAAGCAGCAGCTTTTTCTTTCAAAATTTAAGGAAGCTAGCCCGGTTCTCTCCGTTCCTCGTCGCCGTCGGTATTTCGTGCGTATATAACGCAAAGGCACGCATATATTCTTCTTCTTTCATCCATTACATCATAGTATCGATTTTTTATGTATGCACGAAGAACACGAAGTTTTATTCCAAATATTTTGGTTTTCACATATACATGCTAGATATCTACGTTTTTATGTGCCGATTCATGTCTTACATGTTATAGGGACTGCCATGATGATTAGGCTGTTGACCAAAAAAGGCTATACATGTTTTAAAACAACGCACACCCATGCTTGACCATCGAACAATCAAAAAAAAAGAAGGGAAACGAAAACTGCTTGCACCGGTTGCTGTCACGGGATTGGCGATCGGGTTCATTCATCCGGGCAGTACAAAGATGTATAGAGATTTGCAGTTGTTATATGGTGGCTGGGCATGAAGAGAGACGTTTTGAGATTCGTATCCGAGTGTTTGACTTGTCAGCAACTCAAGGCAGAACATCTGAGGCAGCGGGGAAATAAAGCCACTCCCTATTCCCGAGTGGAAATGGGAGAATCACTATGGACTTTGTAGTGAGATTGCCGAAGACTGTGAAAGGATTGAATGCCATTTGGGTGATAGTTGATCGTCTTACAAAAATCAGCTCATTTCTACATATTAAGACGACATTCCCATGGTTCAGTATGCAGAATTGTATATTCGGGAGATAGTGATTTCCGTTGTCTATTGTTTCTGACAGAGACCCGCGATTTACTTCATCTTTTTGGAAGAGCATGCTTGCAGCGATGGGGACCAAGTTATTGTTAAGTACAGCATTACACCCTCAAATCGATGGTCAGTCAGAGAGAGTTATTCGGACTTTGTATGATCTACTGCGAGCATGTGTTATTGATTTCCAAGGCAGTTGGGAACCGAAATTACCTCTAGTGGAATTCACCTACAGTAACAGTTTCCAATCATCAATTGAGATGGCTCTTTTCGAGGCACTCTATGGAAAGAAATGTATATCTCCTATTCATTGGGACGAGGTTGGGGAAATAAGGGATATTGGTCCGGATGTCATGAAGAGACAGCTGAGCTTGTGGTCAAAATTCGTGAGAGAATGAAGACTGCACAAAGCCGACAAAATAGTTATGCGGACAAGAGACGAAGGGACTTAGAGTTTGCAGTGGGCGACCACGTATTTGTGAAAAAGCACCCATGAAAGATGTTGTGCGCTTTGGCAGGAGAGGCAAGCTTAGTCCAAGATTTATAGGTCTGTTTGAGATCTTGGAGAGGATTGGGACACTAGCCTATAGAGTGGCATTGCCACCAGCAATTTCAGGAGTTCACAACGTGTTCCATGTTTCAATGCTGCGGAAGTACATGTCTAATCCATCACGTGTACTTAATTATGAACCTCTTCAACTAACTCCATATATGACATATGAGGAAAGGCATGTCCAGATCTTAGCAAGGCAAGAGAGGAGATTGCGTAAAAAGTCATTCCAATGGTCAAAGTCAAGTGGCTGAATCACTCGGAAGAAGAAGCTACTTGGGAAACCGGGAGGACTTGATGAGTCGCTATCCAGAGTTACTCGGTAAGTTCTAATTTCGAGGACGAAATTTTATTTAAGGGGGGAGGAATTGTAAGGTCCAAAATTAAGAAGACGTAACTCAACTGCATGCAAATCTAGAAAATATGAAAAATGGGAAATTAAGTTATTTTAATTGCTAACTAATTATGTGACATACATGCTTACTCGTTTAAATATGATTTTTATTGTCATTCTGCATAAATTGTATTTTTAAGGATATTCGAGTGCGATCGAGGAACGGAGACCGGGGGCTGAAAAATGTAAAAATGTTTTATTTAAATAACTATTTTTAATTATTTAATATAAGGATATGGTTTTTCTCATATATTTGAAAAACATGGAATTTTGAGATGATTTTATACGCCGGGACTAATTTTTATCGGGGTTGGATTTTCAACCAAAATACGAATTTTAAGCAGTCGGTTTTACTTAACCACCTAACTATTTTTATGAAAACCATTTTATAAGTTTATTAAATCCTAACTAGCATTAGTTGGCTTAATTAGGAGCTAATTAGAGTCCCTTAAGTCTATTTAATAAATTAATTAGCATATAAAAAAAATAAACCCTAAGCTAGACTCTCATACTCACGCCGCTCAAATTTATCAAAAGCAAAAGCTTTCCCTCGGCGCAAGCAGCAGACTCTCGGTCGTGGGAAGACGTAGCTTTTCTTTCAAAGTTTTAAGGGAAGCTAGCCTCGGTTCTCTCTGTTCCTCGTCGTCGTCGGCATTTCGTGCGTATATAACGCAAAGGCACGCCTATGTCTTCCTTTTCTCATCCATTACATCATAGTATCGATTTAATTTATGTATGCACGAAGAACACGAAGTTTTATTCCAGAATATTCGGTTTTCACATATACATGCTATGATCTAACGTTTTTATGTGCCGATTCATGTCTTACATGTATAGGGACTGCCTGATGATTAGGCTGTGACCAGAAAGGCTACACATGTTTTAAAAACAAGCACACCCACGCTTAGACCATCGACACAATAAAAAAAAAAGAGAATGGAAACGAATACTGCTTGCACCGGTTGCTGTCACGGGATTGGCGATCGGGTTTCATGTTTTCGGGTAAGGCTTGGCCTTGGCTTGGGTCAGGACACTAGCCATAGGTTGTCATGAGTCAGTGTGAGAGTCCTAGCCATGCTAGGACTCCTTTCCCGAGCTCGAGAACCCTACACAGATTGGTGCATGGGTTTGCGCTACTCCAGGCGCTGAGGGCTCGATGCGTGGGGCACGGGCTGAGCTAGGAAGGTTCAATAGGGTCCTAAGTAATCGTTCAGTGGTTGGGTGTGGGTGGTAGAACGTCGGCTGGGCTCACCGATCACAAATGGAGTCCATGCAGGTGTGATTCTCGGCCAGAATCGATGTCACGTGGGGCAGCTTGTTTTTGGATTTGATGGATACCTTGACAAACTTAGAGTCTAGTAGGTAATTTAACATGTTGGAACGTTTTGGCTCGACATGGTTCGGGGTAACTCGTAAAAATCAAAAGTTGGCTCGGGGTTGAAGCTTAGGTGTCAAATGAGGATTTTTAAATAAAGAAAATTGAAAAATGGTTCTCGGGAGTCGAGTCGTGGTCATAAGCAAAGCAAAAATAAATATAAAGGACTGAATTTATAATTTAGGAATTTTATATTAAAGTTTGGTATTTTTCGAGATTAAAACACTGTTCAAACAATTAAGGAAAATAATTGAAAAATTCTAACATTTAAGCCAAATATAATTATGAAAAAATTCATGTAAATTTTAAATAATTATTTGGGACATGTTAGAGTCAATAAATCAAGAAAAAAGTCGAAAAAGTAAATGTCGAGTCCAGGGTAAAACGGTCTTTTTACATCGGGAATGAGTAAAGGTCATGGCAGTGCCCTAAATATTTTTTTTATGATATTACGAGAGTATTATTAAATGCTTATGAAATGTTCATGATTTATTTTAAATGTCCATGAAATTTTATGATTACAGTTGACATTTAAAATTACATGGTGCATGCTTGATTTCAAAAGAAAACATATTTATGCACGATTTCATAAAGTGATGAAAATATTGATGAAAGTGAAGTCAATTGTGACTATGAGGATATGAGGTTATGATGAGGATAGGCCAAGGCCTCAGTTGATGATCCTGGTCGCTGATGTCCCCGCCGCCAGTACTGTGGTTTCATGTAGATGGTACCATCGACTTTTGAGGATTGAGAAAGTCACAATTAACGATCTGAATCCAATAAAGGAAAAGGATAATGTTATGATCATGAAAACGATTATGTCATGTTATGATTTGAGGAAAAGGTAAAGGAGATGTTCATGTTAATGCTATCACGAAAATGTTATTTTACGTAAAAGTATTTTCACTGTTGCATTGGTTTTATTATGTATTATTTGTTACAAAGATTTGGTGTGTTGAGTCTTTAGACTCACTAGATGTGATGGATGCAGGTGATATTAAGGGAGGTCTTGATGGGTGATACTACTGGACTGAAGGTGCACACAACCCGAGGACCAGCGCTACTTTCCGCATTATGCTTTATGATTAAGTTAAAGATTTTTAAGATATTTATTATGATTTTAAGAGGTTTAGTATGGGCTTTACTTTTAAAATTAATTGCTTTTTTAGGGTTGGTAAACAGTAGACAATTTTGTTGTATGATTATTTTACTCTGAATTTTTGAATACTAGTTGATCGAGGTTTTTATTAAAGAGGAAGGAACAATCTTTTCATGTGTTATTTGAGTTGGCCGAAATATTTTAAAAAAACAATTCTAGTACTTTTCAAGCAATAAAAAAGGCAGACGTTTCAACCCTGGTCGGGCGAAAGTTACCCTAGTCGGGATGGAGAACCCTGGTCACTCTGGTGGACGAAGTACCTGGTCGGGATGGAGAACCCTGGTCACCCTGGTCGGGCGAAAGTATCCTGGTCGGGATGGAGAACCCTGGTCACCCTGAGCGGGCGAAAGTACCCTGGTCAGGATGGAGAACCCTGGTTCACCCCGGTCGGGCGAACGTACCCTTGTCGGGATGGAGAACCCTGGTCACCCTGGGTGAAAGTACCCTGGTCGGGATGGAGAACCCTGGTCACCTGGTCGGGCGAAAGTACCCTGGTCGGGTGGAGAACCCTGTCTAAATTTTACATATGCTCTACTCTTGCATCAAATTAAAATTTGACTCGTGTAAGTTCTCTTTCCGCCCGAGTCCAAGAATGACCCAAGCCCTTTCTAGGGTATCATCACTCTATAGATCTGATTTCTCACAGACGGCGCCAATGATGATGTCCGGGTAGTCTGGCATGGTCTGGCGTGGTCTGCCCGGGAGGTATGGCCTGTACTGCCCGGGTGGTCTGGCCTGGTCTGCCCGGGAGGTCTGGCATGTACTGCCCGGGTGGTCTGGCCTGTTCTGCCCGGGAGGTCTGGCCCTGTACTGCCCTGGTGAGACAATCTGCACACACTTAACAAGATAAGTCAGTGGGGCGCCGGAATGGTTTTCGACGTAGCCACTCCGACGCTCAAGTCAGTTCAGGGTTCACCAAATAGAGAGAGAATTTATTGAATGCAGTAGATTGCCATCCTTGTTAAATGAGCAAACTTGGGTATTTATAGGAGAGAATATGACCTCGATTATAGTACATGAACATTGTTCCTGATTAGACAGGTGCTCATGCCCTGTACTCTGACAACTTCCCATACCATGTCATCCGACAACTGCCCATGCCCTGTCATCTGTTAATAGGCATGGCGACCCATACTGTTCGGGTCTTGTCATGGGCACTGACTATCATGCTAATAATGCATGTGACTCATACTGTTCGGGTGACCTGAACCCCGGCGAAAGTACACTGGGTAGGGTTGGAGAACCCTGGTCACCCTCGGGCGAAAGTACCTTGATCGGGATGGAGAACCCTGGTCACCCTGGTCGGGCTGGATAACCATGTCTAAATTTTACCTATGCTCTACTCTTTGCAGCAATTAAAATTTGACTCATGTAAGTTCTCTTTCCACCCGAGTCCAAGAATGACCCAAGCCCTTTCCAGGATATCATCAGGTATTATCCTGTTAATGGAATTTTTCTTGAAGATAAGTTTTAATTTTTTCATACGAAGCCGTATTTGTGACGTTTAGAAAGCCAAACAATTTGTTTGTCTTCTTTGAGAATGACATCACACTACCATTTTTTTTACCCGACCCCTGCGCGGGATGTGGGTCAGGGTTACACTATTCATATGCTCGTAAATGAGTTGATCTGATATTCTTCTGGAATTAACAAAACCAACCAAACTGGATTACTTACTTACGTATTGGGCTAACTTCACTTGAATAAATGAAAACAAAAACATAGAAATTAACAATTTTTTATTTTGTAAAATTTCAAAGTTGTGGATAACCTCGTATGATATATGTAATATGTAAACACAAAACTCCTATGAGATCATCTCACGAGTCAATTTTGTAAGATAGTTCTCTTACCCGACCAGATCTATGAAAAAAAATTAATTTTTATGATAAAATATTATTTTCACTCAAGTTGTAAACTGGGTCGACTCGTCTCAATTATTTAAATATGTGATACCGTCTCATAAAAATTCTATTCATATTAAAATGTAGTTAAATTTTCTTTGTTAGTATGAAAACCAAAGGGGAGGTTGATGAGTTTGGGGTTTCAGACTTTCAGGAATCTTGACTTTAAATTGTTAGAGTTTTTCTCTAAAAATCATGTTTCTGTACGTATATAAACATGATAAACAAATATGCGGAAGCTAAATCGAGCGTTATCTCCGGTCATTGAATCATTTTGATTTCTCTGTTTTTTCTTCCGGTTGAAGCCTTCTAAACACTACAATCTCTCTATAGATGGTGTATTATTCTGTATGAGAGTGTGTATCTAGGGACCTCAATGTCTTTGGTATTTATAGACAAACTCATACCATCAATGAGTGAATGTGAGAGTCTGAATGTTCAGAAGAAGAAACGTGTACGCATGTTTTGGTCGTCGCCAATTCCTACACGCTACGTCTCTTTTAAACATGTGTCATATTTCTTACATTCTCCCACTTGACACATATATTTCATTTACCATAGGAGAAAACAAAATACATGAATCATGGCGATAGGTCATCTAGAAGCGAGTATTATCTTCCATGTATTACAATGCATTATGTCTCTCAAATCTGTATAACTTAATGAATAAACCCAATGTTTATTCGAGGTCCAATTTTATTGATATTTTTCTCAAGATAACTGAATATGTACATAACTGAATATGAGAAATATCATAACTGAATGTGTTTCATTATCAAAACCAAATGTATATAACATAAATTTATTATGGAATCAAATCCATCAGTAATTACCATATGATCCTTTAACATCTGAAATTTGCATGCCTTTAGGTTAAAAGATCATCAATTCAGTGCTAACGTGTTTAATGACCACTTTATTAACACGTTCTCCAACGATTTAAAATACATTATGTCGATATACTTAATTCGACCACCACTTTAGTCACAAAGACCATAACTGAATTGCAGTAATATAATCTTAATGGCTTAGACATGGAATCCATAATTCTAAGCCAATAATGAAACTCCTTAAAATACACCACACAATAGTGCTTCAATGAAGAATTTTGACTCAATAATGAAAGTAGCAAATCACTTTCCAAATTGTCAATTCGTCTCATATAAACATGTAAAACTTTAATACCTTAAAAGTATCCCAAAACATTTTGCAGCTTTTTAGTGCTCAAATACTTATATTACTCTGATAATAATTAAGCTCCCACTAACCTTCTGGTATTCATAATGGCCCACAATATTCTCAACAAAACTTAATGAAGAGATAACATTGTAAAACCTGAAATACCACTAATGTGAGACATGTTTCAATTCATATCGTTTTCTTAATCTTGAAATATTAAATATTCATCATCTCTAAAGATGAATTCTTTATGTTGTTCGATATTGCCTAATGAGACTTTATTTGTTTTGAAGACTCATCTAAAAATGAATGACAATTGAACCAATTTTTTATGAAATTTATATGATTGGTTTCACAACACACTTTTAAATGGAGGATGTTGTGACTATCAATCTGAAAGCGGACCGGTTACGGTGGCCGGAAACGCAACGGAAGCATAAAATTTTAGAAAATAACATGAAATTTTCGGCCACCTAGTATTTGTGCAATATTTACAAAAACTACATCAAAACATGCATAGGATGTTTAGGAGATTATTACCTATCAACTTTAAAAAGTTGATGTTGGCTCCAACTTAGTTGACTAGCAACTAAGCTCTTCTTATGGAAGACAAGTCTACAAGCTCCTCCTCCTTGCTCCTAAATCAAGCCCACCACAAGCTATGTAAAACCCCTCTTGATTTGCACTAGAAAAATCAAGAGGATTTTTCAATGAGAAGTGTTCTCCAACAATTGAAGAACACAAGAGAGAAGAAAAATGGGAGAGAATTTTTCCTTAAAATTTCGGCCAAGACCAAGGTAGAATGAGGGAGTGAAGTCTAGACTTGGGTGTGAGAAAAGTGAAAAAGTTGATCCCCATGCCATGCATTATTTTATTAAAAAGTATTCAAAGTCTCTTCACCTCCCTAGCATGCAAACCCTAGCATATTTTGCATGTGGGCTTGTAACTATTACAAGGCCCATGGACTTTTAATTGTCCCAAACAATTTTGGGCCCAATTATACTTTACTTGATTTTACTCAAGCCCACTAGTTAAATAATTAATTCCAATTGGGCTCTACAAGGCCCATTGTTATTTAATTAATCCAACACTTGAATTAATTTAATTATTTGGACTCTACTAGGTCCACTAGTGTTTAATTAATTCAACACTTGAATTAATTTAATTAAGTCCATAATAATGTTTATGAAAATCACAATTTTCACATACATTATCCAATTGGCCAAATTTTAATCTAGGAACACTTCCATAAATTAAAATTTATATTTCTCTCATAGAAGTCATACTTCTATTTTTCTTTATGCTTATAAACACATTTATAAGCCGTTCAACATATTGAACTATTTTACTTCTCATCGGGATTTACAAAGCCAGTACTTGTGTGGCCCTCAATGGTTCATTGATACAACTAGCCGTGGGTTCACATCTCTATGTGATTCGGACTAAACATGTCCTTATTCGAGCATACCCCAATTGCTCCATTCTTACTTATCAACTCCTTGATAGTAAGAACGTCAGAACTCAAGTCTGATAGTACCCAACCAATCACGTTAAACGCCTAGCAGCATCGCTTACGTGATTCCCTAGGTATCACATGATAGTGCCTGCAAGAACCATTCAATTATGGTTAGCGTACAGTACGGTCCCTTCAACTCATATATCCCGACCGATTCGACAACCATTGGTTTATCGAGAGTTGTCAATGAATCGATACTATGTGTCATGTTGTGGTTGCATCGATGGTGTAATCTATGAAACCCCTTTCATAATTACCACCATACTCTGATCAGAGATTTCAACCCACACATACATGAAAAACACATAGGATATCCATACCCGTAGGTAAGCGGTGAATCCCCGACTACAATGCATCGACTCATATGTGTTTCGACAGAACACCCAACCTTGCCACCTGATGACCCCATGAGAGTCGGTAAACAAGTCAAAGTGTAATTCTAGCACATAGAGTCTCAATGTTGTCCCGGGTCATAAGGACTAATTCTGTACAACCATAAACCAGGACTTTTCCACTCGATAAGTGAGAACCACTTGGAAAGTCCTTTTATGGAGGGTTGTTCAGTGCACTCTACAAGGAGCACCTATCTGCATGTTCGGACATCACAATGTCCCCTACCAATGAAACATGGTACTCACATCGCAGATACTAGTCTCTAACTCGAGCGGCCTTTATCATTCTTAGTGGCGGCTGAATCGACTAGGAACGGTTTAGAATATACAGTATTCCAAATATGAGTTTCATGATACTCATCATATGAGCATCTCATATTCTTTCTACTATTTGTATATTCAAGGACTTTATCTATGCAACTAGCATGGGTATAAAGATAAAGATGCGCCAAATTAATAAATTCAAATATTATTAAAATAAAGATCGTTTATACAAAGAGTTTCATCGTGAACAGTCGGCCAACACTTGGCTCGACGTGCACCTACTCTAACAATCTCCCACTTGCACTAGAGCCAACTACCTATATACTTTAGACCCATTGATTCGCGATGCTTCTCGAACGATGGTCCTGGTAAAGGCTTATTTAGTGGATCAGCAACATTATCTGCGGAGCCGACTTTGTCAATCACGACATCTCCTCTTTCCACGATCTCTCTGAGGATGTGGTACTTTCTCAATACATGTTTGGACTTCTGATGAGACTTTGGCTCCTTCGCCTGAGCTATGGCTCCCGTGTTGTCACACATCACCGGGATAGGAGCAACTCCATTAGGAATGACGCCCAACTCTTGGACGAAATTCCTAATCCAAACAGCCTCCTTTGCTGCAGCCGATGCAGCAATGTATTCTGCCTCAGTGGTGGAATCCGCAGTACTGTCTTGCTTGGAACTCTTCCAAGAGACATCACCACCATTGAGCATGAATATGAATCCGGAGGTTGACTTCGAGTCATCAACATCGCTTTGGAAGCTAGAGTCGGTATAGCCTTCCAATTTCAGTTCTCCACCCCCATAGACCAAAAACAACTTATTGGTCCTTCTCAAATACTTGAGGATGTCTTTCACAGCTTTCCAGTGTGGAAGACCAGGGTTGGATTGATATCTACTCACTACACTTAGTGCAAATGCCACGTCAGGACGTGTAGATATCATCCCATACATGATACTACCAATAGCCGAAGCATACGGAATTCGTGTCATCGCCGCTATCTCTGCATCAGTCTTGGGAGACATAGACTTGGATAGGGACACGCCATGACACATTGGTAGATGTCCTCTCTTGGACTCATCCATCGAGAACCGCTTCACGATGGTATCAATGTATGTGGACTGGGTGAGACCAAGAAATCTTCTTGATCTATCTCTATGGATATGTATTCCCAATACAAAAGATGCTTCACCCAAGTCCTGCATTGAGAACTTACTTGCTAACCATATCTTTGTTGATTGCAACATTCCTACATCATTCCCAATGAATAGAATCTCATCAACATAAAGAACAAGGTATGTTACAGCACTCCCACTGACCTTCTTATACACACAGGGTTCCTCAGGATTCTTAGTAAAACCAAACTCTTTGATTGTACTATCGAATCTGAGGTTCCAACTCCCCGATGCCTGCTTAAGACCATAAATAGATCTTTGAAGTTTGCATACCATATGCTCACTTCCGATGGATGTAAACCCTTCAGGTTGAGACATGTAAATTTCTTCCTTAATATCCCCATTAAGGAAGGCTGTCTTCACATCCATCTGCCATATCTCATAGTCATACCATGCAGCTATGGCTAGCAATATCCTAATGGACTTGAACATCGCAACTGGAGAAAAGGTTTCCTCATAGTCAACACCTTGCCTTTGAGTATACCTTTTTGCTACCAATCGCGCCTTGAAGGTCAATACTTCCCATCCGCCCCAAGTTTCCTCTTGTAAATCCATTTACACCCTATGGGAACAGTTCCCTCGGGTGGATCCACAAGATTCCACACTTGGTTCGAATGCATGGAATTCATCTCAGATTTCATTGCTTCAAGCCACTTGGATGAATCGGCATCCGATAACGCTTCCTTGAAGGTCCTTGGATCACATCCAAGATTGGGCTCATCATGGCCCTCTTCAAGAAGCAGACCATACCTCACAGGTGGTCTCGAGACCCTCTCGGATCTTCTAGGAGCTTGTATCTCCTCACTTGGCTCCTCGGGTGTGGGTTCTACAACTGTGGGTGTCTCTCGAACCTCTTCGAGTTCTATCATCTCGCCCTTTCTATCCAATAGAAATTCCTTTTCCAAAAAGGTTGCATTCCTAGAAACAAACACTTTTGTTTCTTTGGGATGATAGAAATAATATCCAGCTGAATTCTTTGGATATCCCACAAAGTAACATAAAATGGATCGACTGTCCAATTTATCTCCCACTGCCTGCTTCACATAAGCAGGGCACTCCCATATTCTAAAATAAGAATATTTAGGTGGCTTACCCATCCATATCTCATATGGTGTCTTATCAACTGCTTTTGTATGGACATTGTTCAACAACAGTGCCGCTGTCTCAAGCGCATATCCCCAAAAGGATGGCGGCAACTCCGTGAACCCCATCATAGACCGAACCATGTCCATCAAAGTCCGGTTACGACGCTCCGAAACACCATTCAACTGCGGTGTAGCGGGCGGAGTCCACTGCGAGAGAATCTCATTCTCTCTAAGATACTCTTGGAACTCGGCACTCAAGTACTCACCACCTCGATCCGATCGAAGTGTCTTGATGCTTCGTCCCAATTGTTTCTCTACTTCACTTCTGAATTCTTTGAACCTTTCAAAGGCTTCAGACTTGTATTTCATCAAATACACATACCCATACCTCGAAAAGTCATCGGTAAAGGTGATGAAGTAGGAATGTCCATGCTTAGTGGTGATGCTAAGTGGACCGCACACATCGGTATGGATCAAATCCAATAACCCTTTGGCTCGCTTCGCATGGCCCTTAAAGGGAATTTTGGTCATCTTTCCTTTTAGACAGGATTCACAAGTCGTGAGAGCATTAATATCGGACATATCAAACATGCCAACTCCCACTAGCTTGTTCATCCTTCTTAGGGAAATATGACCTAATCGAGCATGCCATAATTGTGCCGAATTAAGAGTATCTTGTTTGCGCTTATTTGTTGTTGTTATCGTTTGGACATTGTTAAGTGGAATATCTTTTAATTTTAAGGTGTAGAGATTGTTTTCAAGTTCACCGGTACCAACTAAACATTCATTCTTGTAAATATTGCAAACACCTTTGTCAAATAAACAAGAAAATCCATCAATATCAAGCATAGGAATGGAAATAATGTTTTTAATCAAGTCTGGTACAAATAAAACATCTCTTAAAACCAACTTAAAATCATTGTTCAAAAGCAAGTAAACATCTCCTACGGTCTTGGCAGCAACCCTTGTTTCATTGCCCATCCTCAAGAAGGTCTCACCCTCTCGGAGCCTTCTACTTCTTCCCATCGCCTGCAAATTATTACAGAGATGTGAGCCACAGCCGGTATCCAATACCCAAGAAGTAGAGTTAATTGAGATATTTACTTCAATAAAGAACATACCTTTGCCAGAACCCTTCTGCGCAAGATATTCCCTGCAGTTACGCCTCCAATGTCCAGGCTTCTTGCAGTGATGACAGACGTCAACTGTCTTCTCAGCCTTGGCTGGCGCGGCTGCCACTATGGGACTCGGAGTCTGCCTCTTCAAGGGCTCGCTCTTCTTGGGGCGCTGGAAAGAACGCTTCTTTCCCTTCCCAGGTGGACCGGTCTTCGTGCCAGATGAAGAGCCCACATAAAGAACCGACTTCTCCTTTTTGATTGTGGACTCAAAGGTCACAAGCATGTTCACCAACTCTTCAAGGCTGGGATCGAGCTTGTTCATATTGAAGTTCACAACGAAAGGATCGAAAGAGCTAGGCAGCGACAGCAGCAACACATCAGTGTTCAACTCCGAAGGCAACACCAAATACATGCCTACGAGCTTGTCCACGAGCCCAATCAACTTTAGGCCATGCTCATGGACCGAAGTCCCATCTCGCATGCGTAAAGTGATGAGCTCTTTTACTGTGGCATGCCTCAAAGGCCGAGTTTGCTCACCGAAGAGCTCCTTGAGGTGCATATGAATGTCAGCAGCATTCTTAGCATCCTCGAATCGCCTTTGCAGCTCATCGTTCATCGAAGCCTGCATGTAACACCTCGCCTTCAAGTCATGGTCGCATCCTTGTAGGTCTGCAATTCCTCAGGAGTGCAGCTGGTCGGAGCCTCAGCAGGGGGCGACTCAGTCAGTGTGTATGCAATTTTCTCCGAGTTTAGGACAATCTTTAGATTTCTTAGCCAAGTGATATAGTTAGGTCCGGTTAGAACGTGTTTTTCGAGAATAACGGAAAACGGGTTGCGAATTGATGACATTGTCAAAGATTTGTACTGAAAAGTAAAACAGATAAATGTTAATGACTATTTTAAAATATTTAATAAGATATAAAGTTTGGACTTTTACTTTATAAATTATCGCTCCCACTGTTTTGACATTTTCACTTCCCTCTAGTGAAAACGGGAAACTCCTTTCCTCAGTAGGTACGTAAGATCCAATTAGCGAATTATGATCCCGATTATACAGCCAATCACAATTCCTAAAAGATAGTTTCCCAATTGCATCACAATGCAACCCTTAACGTAAACTTTTGTCTCACGTTTGATTAGGACCCATTATAGACGTCGTTCATCTTCACGTGTCAAGCCTTACCCATCGATGTTGAACCTTAATGGACGGTCGCCATGAGTTCCCTCAATTATCTGAGCCGAAGTCATGGGAGTTCCACGTAGTTCACATCACTATGTCAATGGATGTCACAGCTTTCCGGCACCCAGGGCCCCCTCAAAAATATGAGCCGAGCCCCGAGTACGGGTAGCATTCATCATGCACCCATTGTCGATGGAAGACAAGGAAATTATAACCAAATTTATAATTCTCCTTTTCGGACTTGATATTAATTTTGAATCTTATTCAAAATGAGGGTTTTTTAATTTTGAAAGGTCTCATCATTAATTTTTATTTTAAAAGCTCGCCATGTTTGATCGTATGTTTGCCGGATTCATGCAACTTTGTTATTATAATAATAATAACGCACATACTCATTATTTATAACATATCATGCATATATTATAAATAGAAAACAGTACAAGGATGATCAATTGCCCCAAAACTAATGGCCCGTGTGAGCCAAACACGGGCCTAGGTCCAATCCTAGGGTAAATGCAGGGATGCAATGCAACTAAATTATTACATTAGCATCCAATATTACATGTCTTCGATCTTCATAATCACCAAGGCCACCATCTTCCAATCTTGATCTTCCACTTCTAATATTTACAATTAAATATCCATGGCACATAGGGATACATCTCATGGGGTGGGAACGGGCCATAAACCAAGCTCACTTTATAAATTGATAATTATTACAATCATACAACACAAATATCCTAGCATACACCTAGCAAATTGGGCTTGAGCTTTTGATCATCCTTCATGCATAATATCACATATCATACACCATCAATTAATTATCACTATAATTAATTGATCCAATATTATATATCTTGATCCAATCACTAACCGCCACAATTATAAATTAAATTAACAAAGTATACAAACTCCTTTGTCTACTTTCAAATTAATTTATTTATAATCGAATTTCTTGTAAATCACAATTTACTATAAATAATTAAAGTCCTACTTCAATTATTTATTTTATGAGAAAATATGTGCAACATTTGTAAATTTAAACTTAAGGGCCCAAAACTCATTTTTCACCAAAAATAGTTTGGCCCATTTAAATTTCACAAAAATATGTTGACCATCTAATGGCCCAACAACTCAAGATCCATGACACTAAGATTGTCCAAAACACTTTTGGAAACCCTAGTCGTCATCGCCGTCGCCGGAGCTCCGTCGCCGGATTCCGGCAACAAAAAAAATTTTTTTTTTATTTTAAAAACCTGCATTTTCGGGCAGCCCCCTCGGGCTGCCCTTTGCTGCCCGAAATTTCCGGGCAGCTCGGGCAGCAACATGCTGCCCGAAAATTTATTTTTTTTTATTGTTTTTGACATAAAATTTTCGTCCCTTGTATATCTTGCACCAAAAATTCTCAAGCGGTTAGAAATCGATCTCAATACAATATTACGTAAATATAGCACAAAAATCGTAACCTTAGCTCTGATACCACTTGAAAGCGGACCGGTTACGGTGGTCGGAAACGCAACGGAAGCATAACGGAAGCATAAAATTTTAGAAAATAACATGAAATTTTCGGCCACCTAGTATTTGTGCAATATTTACAAAAACTACATCAAAACATGCATAGGATGTTTAGGAGATTATTACCTATCAACTTTAAAAAGTTGATGTTGGCTCCAACTTAGTTGACTAGCAACTAAGCTCTTCTTATGGAAGACAAGTCTACAAGCTCCTCCTCCTTGCTCCTAAATCAAGCCCACCACAAGCTATGTAAAACCCCTCTTGATTTGCACTAGAAAAATCAAGAGGATTTTTCAATGAGAAGTGTTCTCCAACAATTGAAGAACACAAGAGAGAAGAAAAATGGGAGAGAATTTTTCCTTAAAATTTCGGCCAAGACCAAGGTAGAATGAGGGAGTGAAGTCTAGACTTGGGTGTGGGAAAAGTGAAAAAGTTGATCCCCATGCCATGCATTATTTTATTAAAAAGTATTCAAAGTCTCTTCACCTCCCTAGCATGCAAACCCTAGCATATTTTGCATGTGGGCTTGTAACTATTACAAGGCCCATGGACTTTTAATTGTCCCAAACAATTTTGGGCCCAATTATACTTTACTTGATTTTACTCAAGCCCACTAGTTAAATAATTAATTCCAATTGGGCTCTACAAGGCCCATTGTTATTTAATTAATCCAACACTTGAATTAATTTAATTATTTGGACTCTACTAGGTCCACTAGTGTTTAATTAATTGAACACTTGAATTAATTTAATTAAGTCCATAATAATGTTTATGAAAATCACAATTTTCACATACATTATCCAATTGGCCAAATTTTAATCTAGGAACACTTCCATAAATTAAAATTTATATTTCTCTCATAGAAGTCATACTTCTATTTTTCTTTATGCTTATAAACACATTTATAAGCCGTTCAACATATTGAACTATTTTACTTCTCATCGGGATTTACAAAGCCAGTACTTGTGTGGCCCTCAATGGTTCATTGATACAACTAGCCGTGGGTTCACATCTCTATGTGATTCGGACTAAACATGTCCTTATTCGAGCATACCCCAATTGCTCCATTCTTACTTATCAACTCCTTGATAGTAAGAACGTCAGAACTCAAGTCTGATAGTACCCAACCAATCACGTTAAACGCCTAGCAGCATCGCTTACGTGATTCCCTAGGTATCACATGATAGTGCCTGCAAGAACCATTCAATTATGGTTAGCGTACAGTACGGTCCCTTCAACTCATATATCCCGACCGATTCGACAACCATTGGTTTATCGAGAGTTGTCAATGAATCGATACTATGTGTCATGTTGTGGTTGCATCGATGGTGTAATCTATGAAACCCCTTTCATAATTACCACCATACTCTGATCAGAGATTTCAACCCACACATACATGAAAAACACATAGGATATCCATACCCGTAGGTAAGCGGTGAATCCCCGACTACAATGCATCGACTCATATGTGTTTCGACAGAACACCCAACCTTGCCACCTGATGACCCCATGAGAGTCGGTAAACAAGTCAAAGTGTAATTCTAGCACATAGAGTCTCAATGTTGTCCCGGGTCATAAGGACTAATTCTGTACAACCATAAACCAGGACTTTTCCACTCGATAAGTGAGAACCACTTGGAAAGTCCTTTTATGGAGGGTTGTTCAGTGCACTCTACAAGGAGCACCTATCTGCATGTTCGGACATCACAATGTCCCCTACCAATGAAACATGGTACTCACATCGCAGATACTAGTCTCTAACTCGAGCGGCCTTTATCCTTCTTAGTGACGGCTGAATCGACTAGGAACGGTTTAGAATATACAGTATTCCAAATATGAGTTTCATGATACTCATCATATGAGCATCTCATATTCTTTCTACTATTTGTATATTCAAGGACTTTATCTATGCAACTAGCATGGGTATAAAGATAAAGATGCGCCAAATTAATAAATTCAAATATTATTAAAATAAAGATCGTTTATACAAAGAGTTTCATCGTGAACAGTCGGCCAACACTTGGCTCGACGTGCACCTACTATAACACAATCAATACATATAACTTGTGTGGATGAATGAGCATCATAATGATCAATATTCTGAATTTGATCACTCCCACTAATCAAGTCATTCTCAAGAAATTAATATCAGAGTAATAGCAAAATGCTGCAAAATTAATGAATACATGTTAATGTTATTTAAATGAAGCAATAAACCATATATCATGTTTTACCCATGTAAATCATGATCTACATATGAATCACTGACATAAAAATTGTCTGTGGACTGAATTTTTAATTCAATTAGATTCATACGACTTAATGATATAACTATTGAATTATATTCAATTCTTAATCCATGTGGATAAATTAAGAAAATAATTCAATATTGTATGCTAATTAATTATATTTAACATAGCGAAATTTCTTGTGAGATAAATTTCAATGTTCAAATATAATTAATTACAATTTATATCTCTTATAATCAAATATGATCCTCATAATATATGTATAATTTTAATTCAATCAAAGATATTGTGGCTACTCTTCAATTAATTAAAATCATACGAATCACTAGAATATTAAATTCTTTATGCATAAAATATTTATTCTTCATAATTATTCATCTCAAAGTATTATCAAAATGATGAATAATTTTATGTAATTTATGTCTGTTATAATTAAATGTGATCAAAAAATTATGTATAATTTTAATTCAATTAAAGATGCTATCGATATTCTTTAATAAATTAAAATTATACGAATCACTAAGACATTAAATTACAATTCTGTAAATATTTATGCTCTTAATAAATGTCTTTCATGTGATCCTCAGCCCACTTAATGTATAATTTTTCATAATTAAGGGTGCTGTGGTCAAACCTTAATTATTTAAAATTAGACGGTTCACTAGACATAAATTTTGATTTTATAAATGTCCTTTATGTGATCTTTAACCGACTTAATGTATAATTTCTCATAATTAAGGGTGTTGTGGTTAAACTTTAATTACTTAAAATTATACAGATCACTAGATAAATGTCCTTTATGTGATCCTTAACTGACTTAATGTATAATTTCTCATAATTAAGGATGTTGTGGCTAAATCTTAATTACTTAAAATTATACAGATCACTAGATAAATGTCCTTTATGTGATTCTTAACCGACTTAATGCATAATTTCTTATAATTAAGGGTGTTGTGGCTAAACCTTAATTATTTAAAATTATACGGATCACTAGACAAAAAATTTGGCTTTACTTAATTCTTTATATAATAATTATTTCGCAATCAACACTTTCCAAGAGTGCTCTCAGGAAAGATAGGTAGTGCTAAGGCTCTTTAAATACCCAACTCCTAGTCAGAGCAACATTCTTCAGGGAGACCAGTGGCTAGTCAAGGCAGTTTAAACCGGTCTATGAAGAACTCCCTCAGATCATGTTTTTTCACGTCACCTTATAATTATTATTCACTTTAATTATCCACATTTATGTGAATCTTTATAAGCCAAAATTTTTCATTAAATAACTTTATATTCACATTTTTAATTAATATGAAAAAATACGTTCCCCATCAGTTTTTCTCTTCAATCAGAGTAGTGATAAAGTGAGGATCAAAATGTGAGCTCCTCATCAGTTTTTCTCTTTTATCAGAGTAATGATAAAGTGAGGATTATTTATTCATTTGTGAACATCTGAAATAAATTATTTTAAATATTATATTTACATCTTACTTGATATGTTCATTTTAAATTATAAACAACTCAATATAATTTTATATGAACATAATGTGAATATTGATTTACCAAAATTATTTTTTTAATATTATTTGCATTTTAAATTTCAAGAATAAATGCAAACATAATATTAGATTTTCATGTACAAATCAAACAATTATCCATAATATTTGACATTATATCTAACATGCAAAAATAATTTCTAAACATGTATTAGAAATTACGTCGAACTTGAAATTATTTTAATGTGTACAAATTATTTGAACAAATGCTATATGTATATCGAATTATACATATAACTTAATAACACATTAATTATAATTTATTTATTATTATTATTATTATTATAATAATAACAATAAAATCAACAAACGACAGTGGTTGAATAATCAAATTACTACGGGTCCCTTAGTAATTTTATTTATTATTTATTATTTTATTTATTTATTATTTAAAATAAAATAATAAATAATATTAGTACTTATCCGACAACCTGCAATCTCATTTTAATTGCTGGGACTTTTGAATTTAATGAATTGCATGATTGATCATCTTATTCATGAATTATTCCAATCATTCTTCCATCTTTCTTCATGCAACCGAGAAATCCATTTCACAATTTTTTAGCATGCAACCGAGAAATTCTTTTTACAATTTTTCAGAAACTTTTCCTTCCGCGAACTTCAAAGTATAATAGAGATGAAAATTCTCCGAAAATTCTTTCAGGTAAGTTTCCTAATATTGTATGTTCGTCATTTAAATTTCAAGTTTCTTACGTAAAACTTAAAATTCTCTTTCCAAAATTTCATGATATGAAATCAAATAATTTTCAAGGCAGAGGTATCACGGCTCTGATACCAAATGTTAGAGTTTTTCTCTAAAAATCATGTTTATGCACGTATATAAACATGATAAACAAATATGCGGAAGCTAAATCGAGCGTTACCTCCGGCCATTGAATCATTTTGATTTCTCTGCTTTTCCTTCCGGTTGAAACCTTCTAAACACTACAATCTCTCTATAGATGGTGTATTATTCTGTATGAGATTGTGTATCTTAGGGACCTCAATGCATTTGGTATTTATAGGCAAACTCATACCATCAATGAGTTTATGTGAGAGTCTGAATGTTCAGAAGAAGAAACATGTACGCATATTTTGGCCATCGCCAATTCCTACACGCTACGTCTCTTTTAAACATGTGTCATATTTCTTACATTAATATCGTAAACAAAGACGATAGATATATATTTTTTTAAAAAAAGTTAATTGCATCAATTCTCAAATTATGTGTATTAGTACTATGGTGTACACGTTGTGTGCTTGTAAAATTCATTTTTTTTAATGAAAATCATAAAAGAAAATTGAAAAAAAAGTGCAAAATATATAGCGTTTTTGTAAACAAATAGTCACCAAAACGTGATAGATGCATCAATTTTACAAATGTGAGAAATTTTCGTAAATAAAAAACACCAAATGACACAAATGAGTGTCATTTTTGTAAATAAGTAAACATCTAATGACTAAAAAAAAACCATATAAAATGACTAATAATTTTAATTTTGTTGGGAATTAAATTAAGATAATATAATTGTAATATAATCTCACGCTTCACCAATTAATCGCTACTAGATATATGAACATGTGATTTATATAGGCCAGATTTACTCTAAAAAATAAATACATAAATAAAGGCATCTTCAAGCTAGTTAATTAAAGAATAAACGAGCAATAATCAGGAAACACATGAACCTTTGAGTAAAGAATGAGAAGATTTTGATGAAATTCTCGCTTTTGAATAAACAAATGAAAAGGGGCATTCAACTTTAGGCAAATTGTAAATATTTTTTGGAAGGGTGGAGAAATTTTTTTATTTATTTTTTGTTCTTATTTATGATATTTGTCGATAAATAATAGATCATAGCAAATTAATATTAGTCTAAATTATCTTATCAAATTATACAACACCACAAAGTTCTTAGCCTTGTGTTTTTTTTCCCTTCCTCTTGTTGTTTGATTTCCAAGGGTCAAATATCACACATGAGATAGGATTTTAAGACATTTTTAAAATTTTGAACTAAATAAATATTTTCATCTCAATTTAATTTATATGTCCACAATTTTTTAGAGGAATTTCATGAAAATACAAGTAAAAGATTTCATTATGTTTACATTTTTAAGTCGTTTTGACTTAAATTTTTTTTTATATATTAGATTTATATGAATGGATGAAGTAATATTTTATTGATGGTTTGTGTAGGACCGAGCGCTTGTCGTTTTATCAAGAGCTATAGTTTGTGGTAATGGTGCAACTCAAATCTTTTAAACCGCACAGCAGCTCAAGCACCACGGTTCGATCGCTCTACCAAGCATGGACAATTATTGCACCCAACAGTTTTTTGTTTACATAATTTAAATTTAATATAGCTCAGCTTGGTTCCGTCCCTGGAAGCAAGCATTATGCCAACTATATAATTAAGAAGAGCCTATCTCCATCAAAATTATCTTTTTGAGCAAAATTTGTTCTTTGCCTAAAGGCAACTTGTTAGTGGGCATACCCCTTTTTTGAACCATTTTCTTTAGAAATCCTATTTCTAACCCCCCGCAACTTGCAAAAGCTAGCTAGCTAATAGGCATATTTATATATATATATATATTAATTAATCTCGAGGAGGAATTAATTTGCATATAAGATGATTGAAACATCATATATATAGATATATATAAGTGTATTTTTGCCTAAAGTGACTTGTACTTAGTGTTGATTGAGTCATATAGAATATGGCTTTACTATGTTAAAGAAGAATCTTTTATATATGCATGGCTACATCTAAATAAGAGCTTCCAAACAAAGCAAAGGAATTTAAAATTAACCTATATATTATGTATATTAAAAAAAAGAAGAATGAAATTTGTATAATGGCCACCACCTATGTTATGAAGACAAGTAGGGATGTGTTGTCCTATGCTGAAGAAAAGTTGTTGTCGTGTAAATTTTATTGTTAGATTATGTTTATGCATTAATCACACCAAGTACACTAAAAGGGGCTTTATTGGAAATTAAAACACCTAAGTTAGAGTGGTTAATTATCACAATTATTATTTAGTTATTGTCCGTCCTCAAGTGGGATAGAAAAAGTAAGAAAGTGCTCCACAATTGATGTTCTGTCAACCAACTATTGGTCAAAGTTTAGAATAATTTTAATGAGTGTTGTCATGAATTCGTGATATATAGTTTATGGTAAGAAAATAACCAACCAATAATAAGGAACAAAATTTGAAAACATGACCCCAAAAAAAAAAATTAGACTTGAAAGAAAGAACATTAATTATATATGTAGAGCATATTTGAATTGTATGGCTAAATCTAGTTTGGTATTTCTTCACCAAGAATAATTTTTTTTGGTTAATGCTAATGAAAACAAATCTATCTATTATTAATATTATTATAAATCTACGAGTTTTTTTTGTTTATTTCCTAAATTGTCCTTGTGTAATATGTGTTAATTATTAGAGGTATTGATATATTTTGTCTGGAAATCATTTATGATATACAATCAATGTTGGGTGTTTATTCATATATATTCATCATCTACTATTATTTATTATTTTTTATCTTTAATTGCAAATACGAGCAAATCAAGCTATAATTGATAAGAGGCAATTCATGGATTTTGGGATTAAAATTTAATTTTGTAGCAATACAACAAAATTATTTATCACTATATGAATTATTGGATTAATGTGATATATATACACGCGTAAACATGCTTAAAATACTATGTACATAATTTCTTTCTTTTTCTTTTTGATTAGTAAGACGTGTAAATTAAATAGAAGAATATATAGAAATATAACTGATTAATAAGTCATTCATTAAATATACATTTGACCAAATAATAACTCAAACGATGATTTCAGGTATATAAAATATAAACTTGATATTTGTTACTGTATTTGTAGTGACCCGTTCCAGAATCACCTACTAATCAAGAGCTAAGCATGCAATTAACTTAATTAACAATAATCAGAGATAACAGCGAAAATACGGTCAACAACAAAAATTATACAACCCAATCGAAATCCAGAATACTAAAACTAACTGAAAGTATCTGATACAACCATATCGATTCAAATGGAAAACACTGAAAACTAAACCAACCAGCTACTCAACGTCCTCCTCCTGCTCCTCCTGAGCCATCCAACCTGAGGCCTGCCCCGTGGGAATGGGGTGTCCAAGATAAACAAAACCGAGGACGTGAGCGATAAGAACGCCCAGTACAAAAGCATGAGTATACAAACCTATATGAAATGCACATGCTATGATATGATACCAGGGTAGTCAAGAAACAGGAGTCACAAAAGGATCTCAACAATGCTCAGTCTAGAGGCGCCAAGTGGATAGTGCCGCGCGGTCCAACCTCTGGGTCACTGCATCCACTACAAGACAGACGTGGACCTAAAATGTCCCGGACCACCGAAGCCCTCCCGACCCGTCGGCCACTGTGTACTCTCGGTGTCCATGCGTCCACAAGACAGGGCTGAGCGGCCCCAAGATATAGCTTATCTCGAAAGAGATACAGCTCAACAGTAAAGGCTATCTCGAAGGAGATACGGCTCAACATGATATGCAATATGCATCATAACTCGTGACATAATAGCATGCATCATATGACATATAACAATGCAACACATAATCATGCAACACATATATGAATGTATACTCAACCAGGATATCTCGGATAGTACTTTCGTACCTCTATCACAGCAATCCTAATCCACTGGAACAACTAGACAACAGGTCTAGAACAAGCCTACGCATCAAAAGCATCTCCCAATCAATTCTACCATGCTTGACTTAGCAAAACCAGTACTCCCTAGTACTACTAAAGGTTTAGGGTTTACCTTCGTCCGTCGCTAGCCCGCTGATGTCGCTAGCTCCCAACTAGAGCACAGCTCCGCTACAAGACCAGCAGCTCCCCGCTAGTGCCCGAACCTCGGAAAAAGACTAGAACCTATCAGAAACGACTGAAATGCTAAGGAACTCTCTGAATTGGCGAGTCACAAATGAGAAATCCGAGCACTATTTATAGGCCATGTTCGGATCGTCCGAACCCTCTTCGGAACGTCCGAACTCCTACGTGTCCATCGGCTCTTGACAGCTCATGATCGGATCCTCCGATCATACACTTCGGACCGTCCGAACATCTACGTGTCGATCAACTCTTGACACCTCATGTTCGGATCCACCGAACTTACTTCGGATCGTCCGAACTCTTCGGTGCTTCCGAACCATCTTCGGTCCGTCCGATCATGATTAATCACCATTAGTCCGTTAATTACCCAATTTGGAATTCGGGCTACTACATTCTCCCCCCCTTAAAAGATTTCGTCCTCGAAATCAAGTTTATAGGATGAACAAAACTGAAATAACAACATTGTTATTACATCTTAATTGTTGCTAAACACAACTGATATTTGGATTACAACGGAAAACATACATACATCCATAGTACAACTACAGTACAACTCAAAAGAGCTCTGGATGTTCCGACCGCATACGACTCTCTAGCTCCCAAGTGGCTTCTTCAGTGCCTCTACGCTGCCACTGAACTAAGACAAGAGGAATGATCTTATTCCGCAACACCTTGTCTTTGCGATCGAGAATCTGAACTGGTCGCTCCACATAAGACAAATCCGTATTAAGTTGAACTTCAGAGGGATGCAAGATGTGAGACTCATCTGCCACATATCGTCTCAACAAAGATACGTGGAACACGTCGTGAATACCGGACAGATACGGAGGTAATGCTAACCTGTAAGCTAAATCTCCCACACATTCTAGAATCTCAAAAGGACCGATGAATCTCGGAGATAGCTTACCCTTGAGACCAAATCTCAAAATCCTGCGAAAAGGCGAAACTCGGAGAAACACTTTCTCACCTGGCTGAAAATAAAGAGGTCGCCGCTTGGTGTTCGCATAACTAGCTTGTCGATCCTGGGCAATCTTAATCCGCTTCTTGATTACTGCAACTTTATCAATAGCCTGCTGGACTAACTCCGGTCCCTCGACATGTCGTTCCCCAACTTCATCCCAGAATAATGGAGTACGACAACGTCGCCCATACAACGCCTCAAATGGTGCCATACCAATACTACGATGATAGCTGTTGTTGTACGCGAACTCAATCAAAGGCAAATGATCCTGCCAAGCGGGTCCGAAATCCATAACACAGGCTCGCAACATATCCTCAAGCGTACGGATAGTCCTCTCTGACTGACCGTCAGTCTCCGGATGATAAGCAGTACTCAGACTTAGTGTAGTACCCAAAGCTGACTGGAAACTACCCCAAAACCGTGAGGTAAAACGAGGATCTCTGTCACTGACAATACTGACTGGCACTCCATGCAAACGTACAATCTCTTGAATGTACAATCGAGCCATACGATCGAAAGTGAAGTCACGGTTATATGGCAGAAAATGAGCAGACTTGGTGAGTCGATCCACCACTACCCAAATAGCATCACTATTCCTCGACGATAATGGCAAGTGAGTAATGAAATCCATCGTGATATGCTCCCACTTCCATTCAGGAATAGGTAGATTCAACAATAATCCTCCAGGTCGACGGTGCTCTGCCTTAACCTGCTGACAAACAAGACACTTGGAAACAAACTGATAAACACTGCGCTTCATCCCTTTCCACCAAAATCGTGTCCTCAAATCTTTATACATCTTATTGCTTCCTGGATGAATACTCAGCTTGCTTCGATGAGCATGAGACAAAATCTCCTCCCTCAGCGTATCATCTTCTGGTACTACAACTCGATTAGACAAACACAGAAGACCATTAGACTGATAATGGAAATTACTATTCCCACCAGCCAACCGAGCTAATCTCTGAGTCTTGAGATCAGACATCTGAGCATCTCGAATCCGAGCGAACAAAGCTGGCTCAGATAAAATGGTAGCAACTCGAATGCTCTCCATACCTTTCCGATGTTTGAAATTAAATCCCAACGAACAACAATCCTGGATAGTACTAAGCATAGCACTGGTCTGAAGTGCAGAGGCTCTCACCTTACGACTAAGAGCATCGGCTGTGAGATTCGCAGAGCCTGGATGGTATTTGATCTCGCAGTCATAATCTTTTAGTAGATCCATCCAACGACGTTGCCTCATGTTCAACTCAGCCTGAGTGAACAGATACTTCAGACTCTTATGATCAGTAAAGATTTCAAACTTAACCCCGTACAAATAATGACGCCAGATCTTCAGCGCGAACACAATAGCTGCCAACTCTAGATCATGAATAGGGTATTTCTCCTCGTGAGATTTCAGCTGCCTGGAAGCGTAAGCGATCACATGACCATTCTGCGTCAACACACACCCTAAGCCGTGAAAAGAGGCATCGGTGTAAACACTGAAACCATCAGATCCTGACGGTAACGCCAAAACAGGTGCAGAAGTCAGAAGTCGACGAAGCTCTCTGAAACTATCTTCGCACTCAGATGACCACTCAAATGGAACCTCTTTACGAGTAAGCTGCGTCAAAGGTCTAGCTACCTGGGAGAAATTCACGATGAAGCGACGATAATACCCTGCCAGACCTAGAAAACTACGGATCTCGGCCACTGTCGTAGGACGTGACCAATTCAGCACTGCTTCAATCTTGCTGGGATCCACAGAAATTCCTTCCTTGGAAATCACATGACCAAGGAATACTACACGATCAATCCAGAACTCGCACTTACTCAGCTTAGCATATAATTGCTTCTCGCGAAGAATCTGCAACACAATCCTCAAGTGCTGGACATGTTCTTCCACACTATGAGAATAAATCAAGATATCGTCAATGAACACCACAACAAACTGGTCCAGAAAATCCCGAAAGACTCGGTTCATCAGATCCATGAACACTGCTGGCGCATTCGTCAATCCGAATGGCATAACTAGAAACTCGTAATGCCCGTAACGAGTACGAAATGCAGTCTTGGAAATATCATCATCTCTGACTCTCATCTGATGATAACCCGATCGCAAGTCAATCTTGGAGTAAACAGAGGTACCCTGAAGCTGATCGAACAAGTCATCGATACGAGGTAATGGATACTTGTTTTTGATCGTCACACGATTCAGCTGGCGATAATCAATGCACAAACGCATAGATCCATCTTTCTTCTTGACAAACAAGACTGGAGCTCCCCAAGGTGAAACACTCGGGCGAATATAACCTTTATCAAGAAGATCCTGCAATTGCTGCTTCAGTTCCCTCATCTCTGACGGCGCAAGACGATAGGGGGCACGAGAAATCGGTGCAGTCCCTGGCATTAACTCAATGCCAAACTCCACCTCTCTAACCGGAGGAAAACCAGGAATCTCTTCTGGAAAAACATCAGGAAATTCACAAACTACTGGAATATCCTCTATATCAACACTACCTGTGGACGTATCAATCGCATAGATGAGGTAGCCTTCCCCGCCCGCCTCTAAAGCACGACAGGCTTTCAGAGCAGATACCACTGGCATCGGAGGTCGCGCTCCCTCACCATAGAAAAACCAACTAGAGCTCTCAGTCGTACGAAACTGAACAAGCTTCTGGTAACAATCCACAGTAGCTCGGTAGGTAGTCAAAATGTCTATACCCAAAATACAATCAAAATCTTCCATCTCCAGAATCATAAGATTCGCAGTCAACTCATTACCCTCAAAATCTAAAGGACAACCCATCACTAGACGCTTAGCTAAAACTGAATGACCCATCGGGGTAGAAACAGAAAGAATGACGTCTAGAGAAACATACGGTAACTTATGACGCTTAACGAATCGTGCAGAAATGAATGAATGCGATGCTCCGGTATCAATAAGAACAAAAGCAGGAATACCGCATAAACGAAAAGTACCTGCTATGACTCTCTCCGTCTCATCTGCAGCCTGATCCTGGTTCAGCGCAAACACCTGACCTTGGGCACGAGGTCGAAGATTCGAACTACCCACTGCTTGACCCTGCCTCCTCTGCTGAACAGTCGTCTGAGATCCGGAACCAGATCCTGCTCCACCTCGCAACTGAGGACAATTCTTCTTAATATGCCCCATCTCTCCGCACTGATAACAAGCTCCTGCGGCTACTCGGCATTGCTCCGATGGATGGTTCTTCCCACAATGCACACAAGACTCCTTCTTCTTACCAAAACGGAAAACACCGCTAGATCGAGATCCAGATCCAGAAGAAGACGAACCAGATTTCTTGAAAGACTGAGATCGAGGCCTCAAAGTACTCGGAGGTCTAGAAGAAAGAATAGCCCTACCACGCTGGAGACTGATCTCTGCCTGGCGACACCGGTTCACTAACCCATCATAAGAAGTAGGATTATCACAGACAGTGACTCGGTCAAAGATCTCCTGGTTAAGACCCTGGAGGAAATGATCATACTTGGCCTCAGAACTGCCACTGATATGAGGAGCGAAGGGCAACAACTCGAAGAACTTCTGCTGATACTCATCAACAGACATACTACCCTGCTTCAGATTCAGGAGCTCAATCGTCTTCGCCTGGCGAAGAGCTGGAGGAAAATACAGCAGCATGAAAGCTGCACGGAAATCGGCCCAAGTCACCCTACCCTGGGACTGGACTATCGGCGCAGAAGTCGATCGCCACCACTTGCGCGCACGTCCCTCGAGAAGAAAACTAAGGGTCTCCATCTTCTGCTCCTCGGTGCACTGGAATGCACGGAAACAACTCTCCATGCGCTCTAACCAGTCCTCAGCATCATCGGGAGTCTCTCCACCAACTAGAGGTTTAGGCCCCATCTGAATGAAACGGTGCAAATCAAAACGCCTAGGACCATCCTGACGATGACGATGCTCACGGTGACGCCTATGATCATCCTGGTCACCCCAACGACCTACACTTCCCTGACTACTCTCGTCACCAAAATGGTCAGCCATCGCTACAAGATAGAGTAGGGAAAAATGGTAAAATGGTCAACGAAAATCCCAAAACAGAAATCTATATCCCAAAATCGTATGCATGCTCTGATACCATAAATGTAGTGACCCGTTCCAGAATCACCTACTAATCAAGAGCTAAGCATGCAATTAACTTAATTAACAATAATCAGAGATAACAGCGAAAATACGGTCAACAACAAAAATTATACAACCCAATCGAAATCCAGAATACTAAAACTAACTGAAAGTATCTGATACAACCATATCGATTCAAATGGAAAACACTGAAAACTAAACCAACCAGCTACTCAACGTCCTCCTCCTGCTCCTCCTGAGCCATCCAACCTGAGGCCTGCCCCGTGGGAATGGGGTGTCCAAGATAAACAAAACCGAGGACGTGAGCGATAAGAACGCCCAGTACAAAAGCATGAGTATACAAACCTATATGAAATGCACATGCTATGATATGATACCAGGGTAGTCAAGAAACAGGAGTCACAAAAGGATCTCAACAATGCTCAGTCTAGAGGCGCCAAGTGGATAGTGCCGCGCGGTCCAACCTCTGGGTCACTGCATCCACTACAAGACAGACGTGGACCTAAAATGTCCCGGACCACCGAAGCCCTCCCGACCCGTCGGCCACTGTGTACTCTCGGTGTCCATGCGTCCACAAGACAGGGCTGAGCGGCCCCAAGATATAGCTTATCTCGAAAGAGATACAGCTCAACAGTAAAGGCTATCTCGAAGGAGATACGGCTCAACATGATATGCAATATGCATCATAACTCGTGACATAATAGCATGCATCATATGACATATAACAATGCAACACATAATCATGCAACACATATATGAATGTATACTCAACCAGGATATCTCGGATAGTACTTTCGTACCTCTATCACAGCAATCCTAATCCACTGGAACAACTAGACAACAGGTCTAGAACAAGCCTACGCATCAAAAGCATCTCCCAATCAATTCTACCATGCTTGACTTAGCAAAACCAGTACTCCCTAGTACTACTAAAGGTTTAGGGTTTACCTTCGTCCGTCGCTAGCCCGCTGATGTCGCTAGCTCCCAACTAGAGCACAGCTCCGCTACAAGACCAGCAGCTCCCCGCTAGTGCCCGAACCTCGGAAAAAGACTAGAACCTATCAGAAACGACTGAAATGCTAAGGAACTCTCTGAATTGGCGAGTCACAAATGAGAAATCCGAGCACTATTTATAGGCCATGTTCGGATCGTCCGAACCCTCTTCGGAACGTCCGAACTCCTACGTGTCCATCGGCTCTTGACAGCTCATGATCGGATCCTCCGATCATACACTTCGGACCGTCCGAACATCTACGTGTCGATCAACTCTTGACACCTCATGTTCGGATCCACCGAACTTACTTCGGATCGTCCGAACTCTTCGGTGCTTCCGAACCATCTTCGGTCCGTCCGATCATGATTAATCACCATTAGTCCGTTAATTACCCAATTTGGAATTCGGGCTACTACAGTATTTGATAGTGATCTTTCCTTTTTTGATGTTTCGAGTTTACGTTTCTGTTTTTTGTCTTCATGTCGTTTGAGGCTAGGTAGGTGTTCACGCATATGCTTCACCAAAACAATGTCACACTTCTTTTGCTGAATAAGATATCAATTTTTGTTTTGTTCATCTTTGTTGGATACATAGAATCTGATATTAATAATGATAAATGTTAGACATGAATTTTATTGTGGCGATGATAACTAAAACCAGCAGACCAGAACAGTAGACTAACTTATTAGAAGCTACTGGTCTAATAAAACTAAAGCAGTAGAAAGGATAGCAATACAAAAACCAGTAGAAGACGTTGCCTAACATTGCTACTTTAATTGTTACCGTTAAGAGTTCCTAGTACTAGTATTAATTGCAACATTAAATACTATACGGAGTCATTTAATGCACTTTACCCTATTAAGTATAAAACAAGACTGATTGTTTTATAGCTTTTTTGCAGGAACCTCTTTTGGTAATAAAGCTGATTGTATCAGTTATCTGGAGACATCCTCTGATTATGAACGTTGAACTTAGTCGATTATATATACTTGGATCAAACCCTTATACGACACGACACTTCGCATAATATCATCTTTCAAGGAACAAAGCTATTCTCTCTCATCAGACAAATCTCGAAATTCCTTGAGTACTTAAAGTTCAACACAAAGAAAAGTAGCACACGCTTCATAGCTAATATCTGATCTTTTGAAGATCATCTTGTGCTACTGATTCTTACACTCTTCACAATCTTTACATCACTTATACTTTATCAGGAAGAGTTTGTAATCTGAAAAGAGTATTTTCAGAACTTTGTGTTTCGTATTTTTGTGAGTTGAGTAACTAAGAGTTTCAGTAGGCCGAGGTGTAAGTCCTTCTGAAGTGGGTGTGTACAAGAGTTGTACTGTAATATCCAAAGTCTTTTAGTTATACCTTCTGGAAACAGGAGAAGGGGAGACGTAGAAGATTTTATCTTCGAACTACCATAAACAACTGCTGCCTACTTTTTTATTGTCTTTCAATTACTTCATCAGATTGTTTCCGCACGTTTTATTGTAATCTAGGTGAAAGTATACGTACAAGATAAACTACTATCCCTAACAGGATTTTAGTACCTCATCAGAAAAGAAAGAAAAACAAGTAGAGTTTATTCACCCCCCTCTAAACTCAACTTCGATCCTCAACAATTGGTATCAGAGCAGGTTATTCTTGTTCGTGAAAAACTACAACAAATGACACACTTTAGCAAGATCTCTATGTTCTCTAAGGAATATTTCGATGATTGGAAGATCAGAATGCAAGCTCATCTTGCAGCACAAGATGATGACATGTGGTATGTCATCACAGATGGTCCACTGAAAATATTAAAGCCTAATACAGCTGTTGCTGTTACTGAGGGTGCACCACAGATGGTTGAAAAATCAAGAAGTGAATGGACCAGTGAAGATAAGAAGAAGGCCAACCTTGATAATGTGGCAAAAGATATATTGTATAAAACTCTCGACAAGAACACTTTTAGCAAGATCAAAATGTGTTCTACTGCAAAAGATTTTTGGGAAAAGCTCATCCAGATATGTGAAGGAAATGAGCAAACGAAAGAAAACAAACTGTCTGTAACAATGCAGAAATTCGAAAATCTAAAAATGAGAGCTGGTGAAACTCTAAACGAGTTTGATGAAAGATTCAGCAGCCTGGTAAATGAGCTAACAGCTCTGGGTAAAGAGTATAGCAACAGAGAAATAGCCCTCAAGGTAATGAGAGCCTTACCCAGAGAATGAGATGTTAAAACAATGGCTATGAGAGTATCCAAAGACTTGAACAAGTTGGAACTGCACGACTTATTTGCATATCTGAAAGCTTACGAGTTCGAATTGGAAGTAAGAAGTGGAGAAGAGCCTTCAAGCCTACCCACCAAGGCTCTTGCTGCTACTGCTACTGCTTTTACTGCTACTGCCACTACCTCTTCTACTGCTGCTACAGTTGTACCTCAGGCATTACCTACTGTGATCATTGACAATACATTGGAGAAGACTGCTGAACAAATCAGTAGTGATGCTATGTCCTTATTTATAAAGAAATTCTCCAGGTTCATGAAGAAGAACCATCGAACTTATCAGGGTCCTAATCGCAACTTCAAAAAGGATTCACCATCTGGTGATATGGGATGCTTTAACTGTGGAAAGATAGATCACTTCATTGCTGATTGTCCTAATGTCACGTCCCGAGACCGGGGTTAGTCGACATCGGCGTTGTTTATCAATCACACAATTAAAAACAACCAGCCTCGTAGCACAGTATAAACCGAAAACCAGTTTATTTCATAATTTCTCAAAAAAAACAACTGTCTTTACAACTGAAATAACTAATGCGGAAGCGTCTTACATGAAATTAAAAGTACTAAAATTCAAAAAAAGAAATAGCATGACTAAACTAAATCACAAAATTCACCATCCCCAAAATTGTTCAGATTCTTCTTCTTCAACCTGTTCTTCGGATTTATCTGGGGAAGATTGTAAGGGGGTGAGTATTTTGGGAATACTCAGTAAATGGGGGATATTGAAAACAACATAAACATTTTTACAACATTTTCGAAACATACATATAAATATAACATGCTTTTCATAATCGTAACATCATAATCATATCATAATAACACTGCGATTTTTCACCTTTCATGGTTTACTGATATCAGTCCCTAAGTTTTAATCCTCTAAGGGGGCGAGGCCATAAAACAGTTCTATCCCACTGTTAAGGGCCATATGTTGGAATTCCACCCATTTTCAGGGAATTCTCACAGTGTCAAACATAAACGTACCAACTTTCGTAAAAACGTATAGACCAAAACGACGGTACTCGACCGCATTTTTAAAACAACAAAACCGATATTTTCACATATGCATAAAACCGAAATTTAAAACAGCCCACTTACCGTGTTTGAATGCTAGAAAAACAAAGATGCTCAACTCGAAATTTGGATCGCTCCTTGCTCCTCCTTCGGACAGAACTTCGGCTTAATTTCTTGTACGATTTTTCGGGCAGAGTTTGGCTATGGAGAGGCTGCTGAATTTCGAGAATATGCAGCTCTAATTTTCGAATTTGTGGTGTGGAGGAATGACTAGGGTGGTGTTGTATTTATAGGTGAGATGGAGGGGTTTAATTATGGCACTAAAATCATGCTCAAGATTGGCATAAATCTTACAATATTTGACTCCAATTCCATTGCCATTGTTGTTGATTTATCTTCCAATTTCGTGAGATTTAAATCCCTAATCTCTTGTCCCTCAATATTTTCGAAATTATGGTGACTAGGTGAGGAGATTTGCTTCCACCTTGCATGGCATGCTTCCTTGTACCCATGCCTTAAAATATTTAGGCATTTAATTTCTAAAATTAGTTATAATATCATGCCTAAATCCTTTAGCTCTTGTAGGATATCTCAATATATTCAAAATCTCCATAATATTTTTCGAAATATGCTCCTTTAGTGTATATATTATTAACTTGCTAATAAATGTTTCCAACAATTAATTTTCTCATCATCATATCTCATTTAATATAATAAAATCCTATGCTAAATTCCCTTACAAACATTAATTATATTAATGCCAGATTCTCGGTTTTCACATCCCTCCCTCTTTATGAGAAGTTTCGTCCTCGAAACTGGAGTTGGCTTGGTCTCCAAATAGGTAGGGATATTCCTTTCCCTTACAATCTACTATCGCATTGTTTCTTGCTAACCAATCCATTCCTAAGATGATATCGAAAATGACCATGATCAACTATATCAAGTCGGCTCTAAAAATCTAATTACCAATACTGATTTTTCAATCTCTGTAAATTTCGTCAGTTTCAATGGCTCTACTAGTAGGCGTGGCTATTTGGAAAGGTTTGGTTAGCTTATCGGGCTTACGTCCTAACTTCTTACCAAATCTTTTAGATATACAAGAATGTTTAGCGCCACAGTCAAATAACACATAAGCAGGCACTTGCTGAATAAATATGGTACCTGACACAACATCGCTTGCATCATCCGCCTCCTCCTGCGTCATGGAAAACACCCTGGCATTTGGTTTGTTCTCCCGTGGTTTATTGGCATTCGCCCCTGAGCTTGACCCGTCTCCTTTACCTGGTCCAGTTGTTTTGTTGTTGGCGGCTGGACAATCTGCCATACGGTGTCCTGGTTTTCCACATCCGAAGCAGACGCCGCTGGCTCTACGACATTCTCCCAGGTGGCGTAAGTGGCAAGTTGGGCAAGGCTTAATGGCCTGGTAGCCTGAGGCATGCGAAGTCTCTTTAGATGGTTCACCGGAATGGTTCGGTTTCTTGAACGACTGACTGCCATGAGAGGGCTGATCATTCATAGGCCTTTTGTTCCTAAATTCTTTCTCTCTGCGCTGGATATCAGTTTCAGCTCGGATAGCTGCGCCCATCAGGTCGGAAAAATTCGTCGGTTGGTAGACTGCTAGGGCTGATTGGATCCTGCTGTTCAACCCCTTCTTGAAGCGGTGCAATTTTAGAACTTCATCCGCCATAATTGCCGGAGCATAAGATCCTAAGGCGTTGAACTGGGAGGTGTATTCCACAACTGACATGTCGGGAGCTTGACTGAAATTCTCAAACTCACTCAGTTTCTGCAGTCTGACCTCGGCGGGATAATACTGTTTCAGGAAAGCTTCCTTAAAATGTTGCCACGTGATTGGTCCTGCAGCTGTCATGGCTGGCGAGATTGCTTCCCACCACTTGCCTGCTCGATCTTCCAGGAAGGGCACTATCACGTCCACTTTCAGTGCATCCGGGACTTCCAACAGTCGCAGCTGAGTCTCCACACTTTTCAGCCAACTCTGGCTAACCTCAGGGTCGGCAGCACCACTGAAAGTTGGGCACCTGTTCTTGCGCAGTGATTCATAATGGAATTTGACTCCGTGCTGCGGTGGAGGTGGTGGTGGTTGGTTGGCGTTGGGGTTCACTAACCCTTGCAGTGTCGTGGCCACGATCGTGGCTATGGCCATCAAGTCTGCTTGATTGAGATTGAACTGAGGTGGAGGTCCGTTGCCTTCTCCATTATTGTTTTTGTTGTTGTTAGCATAACGGGGGTTGCGGTTTTGCCTTGGAGGTCTACCGGCCATTTCCTACAATTTGAATGTTTCTAAGAATTTGTACGAGTAGGATTTATGCAATAGATTGCGTATAAGTAAATTGAAATCAATGGAACGAATAAAATATTTTATTGATTTCTCAAGCAGGAAAATAAATGAACATGACCAATCTAAAGAAATAAATGTACTGAACCAATCTAAATAAATGTGCTGAATGAAATAGGACATAATAAAATGTCAAGGTCATATAGAGTTCAATAAATGAAAATAAATAAAAATTCGAAAATTTCCAAAATGGAAAGTTTTGAGATAGACATATGGATTCGAAGGGTATATCGAGAGGATTCCAGAACAGTCGACGGAATCGAATTCGGAGTTTTCTACGAAAAAAAACGAAGAACATAAGCTGGCGGTTGACTCGTGGACTCGGCCGAGTTGACTCGCCGGGTTGACTCGCCGGAGTATGGTCGGAGCTTAGTCGTACGTCGGCGAAGGTGTCAAGATCACGGAAACGGTGGTGGCACGGCCAGAATCGGTTGGAAAACTACTTAATTTGGGTCGGAAAGTCGCGCAATTCGCTAACGTAACTCATATTTGGGCGTTTCCGATGGGCTTATCCGATTTCAAAATTGATTGAGGGGAAACGTTACCCATGGATCATATATCGTTCGCGTAAATTTAATTTAAAATCGGAGTAGGATTGGTAGGGTAATGGGACAAACTAGCATTCGGCGTTAGGGTTTTGGGCGAAAATTTGTAGATCCGAAATTCCGGTTGCATAGGAACGGAAAATCTGAAATTGATAGAGGGATTTTGTTCGTCTCATCTAGGCGGTTCTAGATCAGGTCTCCGATCAAAGAAAAACTACCGGAAGAGGCCGGAATCGGCGAAAAACGCGGCGGCGCATGTAGGGGCTGTTTGGCCAGAATTTCGAAAAATTTCCGGATTTTTTTGTTTTTCGAACTTCGATTTTTTTTTTTGAAACTCGATTTTTCCCTCTCGGATTATGAACCTGGCGGCTCTGATACCACTTAAATGTCACGTCCCGAGACCGGGGTTAGTCGACATCGGCGTTGTTTATCAATCACACAATTAAAAACAACCAGCCTCGTAGCATAGTATAAACCGAAAACCAGTTTATTTCATAATTTCTAAAAAAAAACAACTGTCTTTACAACTGAAATAACTAATGCGGAAGCGTCTTACATGAAATTAAAAGTACTAAAATTCAAAAAAAGAAATAGCATGACTAAACTAAATCACAAAATTCACCATCCCCAAAATTGTTCAGATTCTTCTTCTTCAACCTGTTCTTCGGATTTATCTGGGGAAGATTGTAAGGGGGTGAGTATTTTGGGAATACTCAGTAAATGGGGGATATTGAAAACAACATAAACATTTTTACAACATTTTCGAAACGTACATATAAATATAACATGCTTTTCATAATCGTAACATCATAATCATATCATAATAACACTGCGATTTTTCACCTTTTATGGTTTACTGATATCAGTCCCTAAGTTTTAATCCTCTAAGGGGGCGAGGCCATAAAACAGTTCTATCCCACTGTTAAGGGCCATATGTTGGAATTCCACCCATTTTCAGGGAATTCTCACAGTGTCAAACATAAACGTACCAACTTTCGTAAAAACGTATAGACCAAAACGACGGTACTCGACCGCATTTTTAAAACAACAAAACCGATATTTTCACATATGCATAAAACCGAAATTTAAAACAGCCCACTTACCGTGTTTGAATGCTAGAAAAACAAAGATGCTCAACTCGAAATTTGGATCGCTCCTTGCTCCTCCTTCGGACAGAACTTCGGCTTAATTTCTTGGACGATTTTTCGGGCAGAGTTTGGCTATGGAGAGGCTGCTGAATTTCGAGAATATGCAGCTCTAATTTTCGAATTTGTGGTGTGGAGGAATGACTAGGGTGGTGTTGTATTTATAGGTGAGATGGAGGGGTTTAATTATGGCACTAAAATCATGCTCAAGATTGGCATAAATCTTACAATATTTGACTCCAATTCCATTGCCATTGTTGTTGATTTATCTTCCAATTTCGTGAGATTTAAATCCCTAATCTCTTGTCCCTCAATATTTTCGAAATTATGGTGACTAGGTGAGGAGATTTGCTTCCACCTTGCATGGCATGCTTCCTTGTACCCATGCCTTAAAATATTTAGGCATATAATTTCTAAAATTAGTTATAATATCATGCCTAAATCCTTTAGCTCTTGTAGGATATCTCAATATATTCAAAATCTCCATAATATTTTTCGAAATATGCTCCTTTAGTGTATATATTATTAACTTGCTAATAAATGTTTCCAACAATTAATTTTCTCATCATCATATCTCATTTAATATAATAAAATCCTATGCTAAATTCCCTTACAAACATTAATTATATTAATGCCAGATTCTCGGTTTTCACACCTAAACCAAAGAAGGATGACCAAAAGAGAAAGGATCGCAAGAGAAATGACAAAAAGTCCAGAAGAGATCGAAAAGCAATGATTGCCGAAGAAAGCAAATCCAAATGGGCGGACTCTAGTTCTGAGTCATCTGACTCAGAAAGTCATTCCAGTGACAATGATGCAGAAGAGGTCAAATGTCTCATGGCAGACAATGAATCAACCTCGACATTTGGAGAGGTATTTGATCTTGACTCTAACGAATTTACACGAACTGATTTGATTGATGCACTATATGACATGGTAAAAGAGTATTCCAGACTTTCTCAATCATTTGAAGAAGTAAAGATCGAAAATCAGAACTTACAGAATCATAAAAGTAAGTTAACTTGCTTGCAAGTAGACAGCTGTAATGATTTACAAGTTAAGATGAGTAAATTAATAACTAAGAATGAAAGAGCCAAAGCAGATTACCAGAAGGTGCTTTCTGAAAACCAGAAGTTGTCGCTGCTGGTAAATGCTTGGAACAAATCTTCTGTTTCACTGGAAAAGATGCAAGAATTACAAAAACAGTCAGGAGATAGGAGTGGTTTCGGTTTTTGTAATAATGAAGACACTTCTGAAACGAATACTAATCCAACACTGGATATGTGCAAAGGAAAATACATTCACTTTGTGAGATCCAGCGTGGTACAGAAACCAGAAGTACCTACTGCTTCAGTTGAAAGGAATGTAAGTCAGATGAACAGAAGAATACACTATGGTCTGGGTTACGTTAAACCTAAGGAAAAAGTTGACCAGAGTTCTAGAGTCAGAAAAGAATTCAACTCTGGAAGACAACATCCTATGAAGGTTAAAAACTACCAGTACTACAACTCTAAACCTGTTCAGAAGAGATACAGACTGGAAAACAGAAACAGAAGGGAGGAACAACATTTTAATATGCATACTGTTAGAAAAAACAGACCTTCTGTTGCACACACATCTTTGGATACCCGAAGTACAAGATCACCAAGAATTGTACAAATGTGGGTCCCCAAAGGACTGATAAGACTTGGACCCAAATAGATTTGGGTACCAGATACTGAAATTTGTGTTTGCAGGAACAGCAGAAGAAAACAGAAGTCAGTAACTCTACATTGTATCTGGACAGTGGATGTTCCAGACACATGACTGGACAGAAAAACCTACTTTCCGAGATAGTGAGTTGTACTGGACCAAAGATAACTTTTGGAGACAACTCAAAAGGTAAAACCATGGGTAAGGGTAATATTATCCATGGTAACATAACTATTAATGATGTGTTATTAGTTGACAATCTTTGTTACAATCTAATCAGCATTAGTCAACTATGTGATAATGGTTATTCTGTAGCTTTTCAGAAACATTCATGTATAGTTAGAGATTCTGCTGAAATTATTGTGTTAACTGGAAAAAGAGAAAGCAACACTTACATAGTCTCTTCGAACTCAAATCATGTCAATACTCCTACATGCTTAGTTGCTTCTCTTAGCAATAAACACTGGCTATGGCACAAGAAATTGAATCATCTAAATTTCAAGTCAATCAATTATCTCAAGAAGCAGAATATAGTTGATGGATTACCTGATATTAATTTTGTTAAAAATCATGTTTGTTCTGCTTGTCAGCTTGGGAAACAGATAAGATCCAGTTTCAAGAATAAAGATAGCAAATCAACTTCAAGATGTCTGGAACTACTGTTTATGGATCTATTTGGTCCAATCTCCATCATGAGCTTAGGGGGAATGAAATACACTCTTGTTGTTATTGATGATTTTTCTAGATTCACTTGGGTATTATTTCTCGCAGGAAAAGATCAAACCAGTAGCCTCTTGATCAAGCTTCTGAAAAGAATTCAAAATGAAAAATCTACTACCATCATTAAAATCAGAAGTGATAGGGGTACTGAGTTCACTAACAAGTATCTTGAGTTATATTTGAATGAACAGAGGATTCATCATGAATATTCAGCTGCCAGAACACCTCAACAAAACGGAGTAGCTGAGAGGAGAAATAGAACTCTAAAAGAAACAGCTAGAACAATGCTAGCAGATGCAGACATCTCTCAGCGCTTCTGGGCTGAACCTATCAATACTGTTTGTTACACGCAAAACAGATCTATGGTCAACAAAAGGCAAAATCAGACCCCTTATGAAATATGGAAAGGGAAAAAGCCTAACGTATCTTATTTTCATGTGTTTGGTTGCAGATGTTTTGTACTAAATAATGGCAAAAATCATTTAACTGCATTTGACTCAAAATCAGATGCTGGACTATTTCTTGGTTACTCTGCTGTAAGCAAAGCCTTTAGAATCTTCAACAATAGAACTCTTAATGTTGAAGAATCGATTCATGATGTCTTCGATGAAGACAGCAGTGCTGCTGAAATTTCTAACATATCTGATTTAAGTAACAGGCTAGACAGGATTCACTTGGAATTTGACAGTGAAGATGATGTAGAAGCAAACATCAAAGATCTTCAAAATCCAGAACCAGACATTCCAATAGTGGAGCCAGAAGTACAGACTTTGGATCTACCCATACCAGCAAAAGACACTCAAGAACCTACTACTGGTTCTGTCGAGAACAATCTCAACATATCAAATCAGGAAGATGTCCTTTTAAATCCTTTTATCTGGAGAAAATCTCATCATCCATCATTGGTTATTGGTAATCCAGCAGCGCCTTTGAGAACCAGAAGGAAAATGCTTATTGAATACATGCATGCTGCTTTTATATCTCAGGATGAACCAAAGAAAATTGAAGAAGCTCTTCTGGATCCTAGTTGGATTGAAGTCATGCAAGAAGAGCTAAATCAAATCAAACGAAATGAAGTTTGGTTTCTAGTGCCTAGACCATCTCACCAAGCTGTCATTGAAACTCGGTGGGTATTTAGAAACAAACTCAATGAAGAAGGCACAGTGGTGAGAAATAAAGCAAGATTGGTAGCTCAAGGTTTCAGACAAGAAGAAGGAATAGACTTTGATGAGACCTACGCACCAGTAGCAAGGCTCGAAACAATCAGAATATTCTTAGCATTTGCTGCTTTCAAGAATTTCAAAGTATATCAAATGGATGTGAAAAGTGCTTTTCTGAATGGTCTCTTACAAGAAGAAGTCTACGTCGAACAACATCCAGGTTTCATCGATCATTTCCCACCTCATCATGTATTTAAATTACACAAAGCATTATATGGTCTAAAACAGGCACCTAGAGTATGGTATGACACTCTATCACAGTTTCTTATTGATCATGACTTTACCATTGGAGCAGTAGATAAAACTTTGTTTACATTAGTCAAGAATAAGCATACTCTTTTAGTACAGATCTATGTTGATGATATCATTTTTGGGTCAAATAACCCCAAATTATGTGCAAAGTTTGGAAAATTGATGCAGGATAAATTCGAAATGAGTATGATGAGAGAATTAACATTCTTTTTAGGATTACAGATTAAGCAACTGGAGACTAGAATCTTTATAAATCAAGCCAAGTACACCAAGGAGCTTATGAAAAAGTTCGGAATGGAAGCATGCTCTGCTGCTTCTACTCCAATGAGCTCATCGATTAAACTTGATAAAGATGAAAGTGGTATTCCAGTAGAGGTAACTCAATATCGCGGTCTTATTGGTTCATTATTATATCTAACTGCCAGTAGACCAGATATCATGTTTGCTGTTTGTATTTGTGCTAGATTTCAATCTAACCCCAAACAATCTCATTATATTGCTGTTAAACGTATTCTGAAGTACTTGAAAGGAACTCAAAATGTCGGCTTATGGTATCCCAATGATTCATCGTTAAATCTTATTGGATATTCAGATGCTGATTGATAGGTGGTGTTTTTACGTGTTTATTGTGTTAGTTTTAGTTGCGTTTACTTTGGGCATGCATGCTTTTCTTTTACTTTTTGTTCATTTTATAGTAAGTATTTGCATTGTGTCGTGTCTCACTGGTGCGTGATGAATTTGCAGGGAAAATGATCGGAGAACGAAAAGCAGAGCCAAAAGTGCAGAACTAAAGAATCTGGACAGAATAAGTGGCGCCCGAGCGGTATATTTCTACCGCCCGGGCGCGAGATTTGACTAAGCCGAGTGAATTACAGAACATGTGGCGCTCGGGCGGTACTTTTCTACCGCCCGGGCGCGAGAAGGTGCAATCGAGACAGAACTATCGGCGCTCGAGCGGTATATTTCTACCGCCCGAGCGCGAATGCCGCACAAGCCGAGGAAACTTACAGAGAATGTGGCGCTCGGGCGGTACTTTACCGCCCGAGCGCCGCTTATTTTTGGAAAATTTTGGTCGCGATTTTCTTACCTTATTTTGGATGTGGGCTGCTATGGTAGGGAGGTTGGTCGATTTTTGAGAGGATTCTGACATATTTTCGAGCACAAGGAGTTTTGGAGAGCTTTTTGGCATTTGGATTGAAGATTGGACGGTTTCCGGGCATCGTTCTTCGCAGAATTCGTCACGTCTCGTATTTCTAGTTTATTTTCCGTCATTTAAATATTGTTTTGCTTATTTTCATTATGAATTCTAGTAGCTAACTTTTTATATTTGTTGGGATTAAAGGGGATCCTACCCCGAACTTTTAGTTGATTAATTTATATGTCGATTTGTGATTTATTCTTGTTTATTCTACGATTTTCATTGTGTCGTTGAGCGTAGCTAACTTTACGACCATTTTATATCACGAGTGAGTTCGAGAGAATAACTAGTGATAGGATCGAGTAGTATAATTCGCGGATCTACAATTTGCATAGATATATGAAATTGGATACGTGCCGATAGTCATAGTCCTTAGGGACGAAAACTAGGGGGTTTCATTAATCGGAATGCGATTCACTCGTGATAAATAATTAAAGACATTTAATTACTTCATTTGAGTGAATTAGTTTGACATAGCTCGAGAGAGTGTGCTCAATTAAATAGGAAATCCTGTCGGAAGCGTAGAACACAATCGAACGAATTAATTAATTAATAAGGGGTAGGTGAACCAGAAGTCCCAACAAATTCCTCTATCATTTGAAATTCAATTAATTGATTTAGAATCCACATTTCATCATTTGATCTTTGAAGTTGTTTATTTAACTTTCTTGCATTTTAATAGTTATAACACAATCAATCACTTTTCGTCGCTAAAGTTTAATAACTAAAATAATAATTGTTAAATACAGTCCTCAGTGGAACGATACTCGTATTCACATACACTATATTATTACTTGACATCGTGCACTTGCGATTACTTTTTGAGCATACAAAATCATATTTTATTGGGGAATTCACAGTGCAAGTTTTGCTCGATCAAGTTTTTGGCGCCGTTGCCGGGGACTGTTAATCTACAATTATATTTTCAGTTATTTTCTTTAGTGTATTTTATTTTATTAAGCTAACACTCCATATTTTATTCCAGGTTTCTTGTCTAGTGCATGCCAAGGTCACTTGACGTGGAGTTTGAGTTCGACCCTGAAATCGAAAGAACTCTTCGCAGGAGAAGACAGCAGCAAAGACTGAAAGACTTGATGGAGAGGCACGAGCAAGAGCATGAGGAGGAGCGCCGCGAAGAGAGACAGATTGAGATGCCACGCCGCATACCAATGTTAGAGTATGCCCAGCCTTCTTTGGATGGTGCACGCCCTAGCATTGTGAGGCCTATTGTGCGGGCAAATCACTTTGAAATCAAACCAGCCATTATCCAGATGATTCAGAACACCGTCCAATTTGGAGGAACTGCCGTGGATGATCCAAACACACACATCGCGGACTTTCTTGAGATCTGCGATACTTTTAAATTTAATGGAGTTTCTGATGATGCTGTTAGACTGCGTTTATTTCCTTTCTCTTTGCGTGATAAAGCTAAAGCGTGGTTGAACTGTTTACCTGTAGGTTCGATAACTACATGGGAAGACATGGCGAAGGCGTTTCTAATCAAATACTTTCCCCCATCGAAGACCATGAAGCTGCGGGCAGACATCACAACATTTGCTCAGTTCGATCAAGAGTCACTATATGAGGCGTGGGAGCGTTTCAAAGATCTACTACGAAGATGCCCACATCACGAGTTGCCACTTGGGTTAGTCGTTCAAACCTTCTATTATGGCTTACTTACTCCAAATCGTACTATGATAGATGCTGCTGCTTGTGGAAACCTATTGAGAAAAACCGCTGAGGAAGGGTATGAGCTACTGGAGGAGATGGCTGCTAGCAGTTATCACCCTCAATCTGACAGGAACAATCAGCGGAAAAGTGCAGGGATTCACCAGGTAACTGATTTATCTGCTATTACTGCACAACTTGATGTTTTAAACAGGAAACTGGATGGCTTGAACATGGGTGGCACGGCTATGCGTTTGCAAGAGGTATTCTGTGAGAAATGTGGGGGTGAGCACTATGTGAAAGACTGTCAAGATGGAAATCCATTCTATGTGCCCGAAGGAGCACCTGTGCATCAAGTGGGAGTCCAAAACCGTCCACGGAATGACCCTTATTCGAATACATACAATCCGGGATGGAGGCAACATCCCAACTTCTCATGGGGTGGCCAAAACAGTCAGAATCGACCACAGGGAGGACAACAGTATGGAAAACAGCCGATGTACAGATCCGATCCTCCCAAAGAAGAAAAGTCAAATTTGGAGCTAATGATGTCAAAATTTATCTCATCCACTGAAACTAGGCTTCAAAACCAAGATGCGTCGATAAAGGGGCTCGAGACTCAGATTGGACAGTTGGCCAAGATGATAGCAAACCGAGAGCCGGGCACCTTGCCTAGCAATACCGAGACTAATCCAAAAGAGCAAGTGAAAGCCATTGAGCTGAAAAGTGGAAAGATTCTAGAGCCGAGAGAAAAAGGAAAAAGTCAAGTGCCGGATGAACAGACTGAATCATCTCCAGGTAAGTCTTCTAACCCTACACCCGCACCCACTGCACAACATAAGATTGTTATTCCTCCTCCTTTTCCTGCAGCATTGAAAAAGGCAAAATTGGATGCGCAATTCGGTAAGTTTTTAGAGGTATTCAAAAAACTGCACATTAATATCCCTTTTGCTGATGCTTTAATGCAAATGCCAAGCTATGCTAAATTTTTGAAAGACATCTTAGCTAACAAGCGAAAGTTGGAGGATCACATGACAGTGAACTTGACTGAGAGTTGCTCGGCTTTGGTGCAAAACAAAATCCCACCGAAATTAAAAGACCCAGGGAGTTTTTCTATCCCTTGCATGATTGGGGATGTTGTTTTTCGTAAAGCGTTGTGTGACCTTGGTGCAAGTATTAATCTTATGCCTCTATCTGTTTTCAGGAAACTCGGATTAGGAGAGCCTAAGCCGACGAGGATGTCTTTACAACTGGCGGACAGGTCTGTCAAGTACCCCCGCGGAGTGATTGAGGATGTGCTAGTAAAAGTGGACAAGTTTATCTTTCCTGCGGACTTCGTGGTGCTTGATATGGAGGAGGATGAAGAGATGCCTCTGATTTTGGGTAGACCATTCCTTGCGACTGGCAAGGCACTAATTGATGTGCAAGATGGGAAGTTGCGATTGAGAGTGGGCGACGAAGAGATTACTTTTGATGTTTTTGATGCACTTAAGCACACACTGCATTCTGATAGTTGTTTTCGAATTGATGCTTTTGATTCTCTTGCGTCTAACTATGTGCAGGATGCTCTTAGGGACCCTTTGGAAGCCACGATCGATACTGAAGCGGGGGAAGAAGAATTGGATGAGGAAAGAGCCGAAATTGTGGCACACTTTAATGCCAACCAACCATGGAGAAGGCCAATGAGGATGCGACTAGAAGATCTAGGAGAACGAAGAGATTTGACCACTCAAAGGTCAAGCATCGAGGATCCCCCAACACTTGAGCTGAAGCCGTTGCCTCCACACCTCAAGTACGTGTACTTAGGTGAGAATAACACTTTACCTGTCATTATTTCTGCTGCTTTGACAGATGTGATGGAGGACAAACTATTGGAAGTTTTGAAAGCGCACAAGGGTGCATTTGCATGGAAGGTGGCGGATATCAAAGGGATCAATCCATCAGTCTGCATGCATAAGATCTTGATGGAAGAAAGTACTCACCTCTTGTGCAACCTCAGCGAAGATTAAATCCTAAGATGCAAGAGGTAGTGAAAGCTGAAACGATTAAGCTTCTCGATGCAGGTATTATCTATCCTATATCTGATAGTGCATGGGTAAGTCCTGTTCAATGTGTGCCAAAGAAAGGTGGGATTACTGTTATCACAAATGAAAATAATGAATTGATACCCACTAGGACAGTTACGGGATGGCGTGTGTGCATTGACTATAGGAAACTAAATGATGCCACCCGTAAAGACCACTTTCCCCTTCCCTTCATTGATCAAATGCTTGAAAGGTTAGCGGGTCATGAGTTTTATTGCTTTTTGGATGGGTATTCGGGGTACAACCAAATTATGATTGCACCGGAGGACCAAGAGAAAACCACTTTCACTTGTCCTTACGGTACTTTTGCTTTTCGCCGCATGCCATTTGGTCTTTGTAATGCCCCTACCACATTTCAACGTTGCATGACTGCTATATTCCATGATATGATAGAAACCTTTCTTGAGATATTTATGGATGACTTCTCGATATTTGGTTCTTCTTTTGATAAGTGTTTGCAGAATCTGAAGGTGGTGTTGAAGAGATGCGAGGAGACGCAATTGGTACTTAATTGGGAAAAATGCCACTTTATGGTACAAGAGGGAATTGTCCTAGGGCACAAGGTTTCGGGGAACGGAATAGAGGTGGATAAGGCAAAAGTTGAAGTGATAAAGAACTTACCACCTCCGGCATCCGTAAAGGGAGTTAGAAGTTTTCTCGGCCACGCCGGTTTTTACCGGCGTTTTATCAAAGACTTTTCTAAAGTTACAAAACCTCTCTCTTCTTTACTCATGAAAGATGTGCCTTTTGACTTTAATTCTGATTGTTTGCAGGCATACGAGAAGCTGAAGGAGCGCTTGGTGACGGCTCCTGTCTTGGTAGCACCGGATTGGGATCTGCCCTTCGAGATTATGTGCGATGCTAGTGATACTGCGGTAGGTGCTGTCCTCGGCCAAAGACAAAACAAGGTATTTCACACTATATACTATGCAAGTAGGACTCTAGATGAGGCACAATTAAATTATGCTACCACCGAAAAAGAGTTACTTGCAGTGGTATTTGCACTTGACAAGTTTCATGCATATCTTATCTTATCTAAAGTCGTCGTCTACACTGACCACTCCGCACTGAAATATCTACTTGCTAAGAAAGATGCAAAACCACGTTTACTTCGGTGGATTTTATTGTTGCAAGAGTTTGATCTCGAGATTAAAGATAAGAAGGGTGTTGAGAATGTAGTTGCAGATCATTTGTCTAGATTAGAATGTATTTGTAATGATTCTGTTGATCTTGCTATCGATGATTGGTTCCCGGATGAGCAACTATTTGAGGAGAGAAATTGTCCATGGTATGCAAATTTCGCTAACTTTCTTGTCACAGGCACACCTCCACCAAACTTATCTTTTCACCAACGAAAGAAATTCTTTTCTGACGTGAAATACTATTTTTGGGAGGAACCGTTCTTGTTTAAGATTTGCGCAGATTCCATAATAAGACGGTGTGTTGCGGAGGAAGAGTTTTATAAGATTCTCAACCATTGCCATGACCGTGAGGTAGGTGGTCACTTTGGACCAACGAGGACGGCATCTAAGGTACTAGAATGTGGCTTCTATTGGCCAACTCTCTTTAAAGATGCTCGTTCTTATGTGCTACATTGTGATAAATGCCAACGGTCAGGTAACATCTCTAACCGTCACGAAATGCCTTTAAATAATATCATTGAGTGTGAGGTTTTTGATGTGTGGGGGATAGACTTTATGGGACCGTTTCCTATTTCTTTCACGAAAAAATACATTTTGGTTGCGGTGGACTATGTGTCTAAGTGGGTAGAGGCGGAAGCATATGCCACTAATGATGCTCAAGTGGTCCTAAAATTTTTAAAGAAAAACATTTTTAACCGATTTGGAACACCACGAGCAATCATTAGTGATGGTGGCACTCATTTTTGCAACAAACTCTTTGAAAAACTTTTGAGCAAATATGGTGTCACACATAAAATCTCTACCCCTTATCACCCACAGACGAGTGGTCAAGTGGAAGTGTCGAATCGCGAGATTAAGCGAATTTTGGAGAAAGTGGTAGGTGTCAATAGGAAGGATTGGTCGGTGAGATTAGATGATGCTCTTTGGGCGTATAGGACTGCTTTCAAAACACCGATAGGCACTACACCGTATAGGCTGTTATTTGGTAAAGCATGTCATTTACCTGTCGAGTTGGAGCATCGGGCATATTGGGCAACAAAAGCGCTGAACTTTAATTTTACTGATGCAGGTGAACAGCGTTTGCTCCAATTGGACCAATTGGAGGAGTTCCGGAATTTGGCTTACGATCTTGCACTGTCGTACAAGGAGAAAACCAAAAAGGCTCATGACAAGAGAATCATCGAGAGAGAATTTAAGGAGGGTGAAAGTGTGCTGCTCTACAACTCCCGGTTGCGCTTATTTCCCGGTAAATTGAAGTCGCGATGGTCCGGTCCATTCGTGATCTCCAAAGTTTATCCATCGGGGGCTGTCGAATTGAAAGATGGGAAGGACGGGACATTCACGGTCAATGCCCAGCGCCTCAAGCATTACATGGGTGGCACAGTTGAGCCACAACTTGGAATCACACGGTTCCAAGATTCGCCGAACTGAGACAGACCGACAGTCAAGCTCTCGACTATAAATTGAGAACTACATCTCTTCCCTTCATCTTGAATTAAATTCGATTTTAGTGTTAGTTATGTTTGATTTTAAAAAAAAAAATTAATTATTTTGTGATTTGTCCCGAGAACTCGGCGCTCGGGCGGTAACTTTTTACCGCTCGGGCGCGAAGTGCATGCAAATGGCCAGAGAGCATGGCGCTCGAGCGGTAATACTTTACCGCTCGAGCGCGAATACCTGCCTCTCAAATTTTTTGTCCCGAGGACTCGGCGCTCGAGCGGTAACTTTTTACCGCTCGAGCGCGACTGCTTTAAAAGCGCAGATCCCCTTTCCCCCTTTCATTTTCTGCACGCAATTTCCTTTACTCTCTCAAAATCCCTAACCCCTATTCCTTCTCTTCTCCAATTTTTTGCAGGTAATCTCTTCTCACATCAAGATTCACGCATCGTAGGCGACTTCCTCCTTCGGATTTCACGCATCATCTTCTCCACTTCACCCCACATCTCTCCTCTCACCGGCTATGGCTCCCAAGAGACAAAAAGGTAACCCCGGCTCCTCCTCTTCGTCTTCATCATTTGATAAACATCGTTTTGTGAATGAGGCGGCTAGGGAGCGATTTGAGCATGGAAAAATTCACCGAAACCCCATTCCCGAGAGGGGATTTCGCCGTTCATTTGACGATAGATACGTACCGACTCTTTCTGATTTGGAGAGACGTGGGTGGGAGAAATTTAGTGAGCAACCTAAGCCGGCTGTGGTATCGGTGGTTCGTGAGTTCTACGCGAATGCCGGTGAGCGAGATGATGGTCGGGCATTCGTTCGAGGGAAGCTTGTGCCATTTGATTCTGCCACAATCAATGCCCTATTAGAAACCGCGGAAGTTGACGACTCAAACTACCGGGCATTGGTTGCTGAGCCAAACTATGAGTTGATTATTGAGACCCTGTGTTATCCGGGCGCAATGTGGAAGCCGGTGGGTGGACCACCGAGCTGTTTTGATGAGAGGTACTTGAAGATTGAGGCCGCCTTGTGGTATCTATTTGTCGCCCGCCGCATGATGCCGGTCTCGCATAAGAGCGAGGTTAAGAAAGAGCGAGCGGTGCTGCTTTTTGCATTGAGACAAGGTTACCCCATCAATGTGGGAAAACTCATATTTGCGCAGATCATGTTGAGTGCCCGCAACAGCCATATCGGGCTTTTCTTCCCGACAATTATCTCAGAATTATGTGCCCGGGCAGGGGTTCAGTTCAGGGACGACGAGGAGTGGCTTCAACCGATGAAGCCCATTTGTGCGGAGGATGAGCGAAAGAAAAGGGCAAAACGCCGTGTCGACTTCCCTGAGCGGGAGGAGGGAGCTGGTGGATCTAGCACCGCCGCTCCACCTCGCCGTCCACCACCACCCCGCCGACGACCTCAAACCGATATGATGGCTGAGAATCTTGCCTTTCAAACTTATCAGGGTCAGTTCAATTCATATGTCACCGACCATCTCTCCCACATTGACTACATGATGCGCTCGCTGCTTGTGCAAGGGGGCACTGACCCCGGGACCGTCCAGCCGTCTCCGCTACCGCCCCCCCCCCCCCCATTCCAGTTCCAGTACGGTTATTATCAGCCGGGGGATGATGCAGGAGTGCCACCGTCGGATCATGACGAGGATGAGGATTGATCAGGGGAGTTTACTGTTTCCCCTTTCTTTTTATTTTTTTTGCATATTCGTTCTTGCGTTTGCATTCTTTAGTTGTTTTAGTTTTAGTCTTTGTTTCGTTTTGTGCTATGAGGGCATGGCACAACTCTAGTATGAGGGGGTGGGTAGATTGTGTTGTGTTGGTTGTTTAGTTATTTGGTTTCGTTTCGTTGCGTCCTCTTTGGTTTTGTTGGTGTCGGTTGTGTCGGTTTGGTGAGAAGACGTAGTTATGAGCCAATGATGATCTAAAATTGAGAGTTTACAAAATTTTGTTTTATTGGGTTACTTTGTGAACGAGACTCTTGATTGTTGAAGCATGAATATTGGTACAAAATTTGAACTTTTGAGCACATTTGCGTGGGGACTAGGATTTTGTGAGAATAGTAGTGAAGTTTGAAAACTTTGTGTGTTTAACTTGAAAGGCACTATTTATGAGTTGAATTAGCATGTAGACCCGTGAAAATGAGTCGCTACTTGTAACCTTGATCCGCTTTGAACATTGCATACACCTCTTCTCCAATGCACTGAATTGAACTAGCATACTCCTAATCGGCTGTAATCCAGAGATATACCTTCTTAGCCTAGGGAGTACATGTGTGAAAATTGTGCAAAAAAAAAAAAAAAAAGAAAAAGAAAAAAAAGGAGATGTAAGGTGAGGGGAGAGCCGAACTAAAAGGAATGAAAAATCTATTCCTAGGCTAAAAGTTGGAGATGTAAGGAGACGAGGAAGTCAGACGAACAGTCTTGACAATTGCACAATGAAAATGATCAGTGTACTCCCAACTCTTAGCCACTTGAGCTTAATTTCTCTCTTTTCGACACCTTTCCCTGCATTAAAAAAAAAATTTGAATAAAGTTCGATTGACGGTTAGTGACGAATGGACACGGGGATGCATGTTAGGGAGACTTGTATTGACGTGTTAATTGAGTGACTCGCAGGATTCGATGATTGATCTATTTGAAGTACGAATGACTAGACCCATCATGACACACACACACGTTCAAATTCGTGTCGAGATTTATGCGTAGATGAGAATGAGTACTCGGTTGTGATTTGACTTGATTATGATGTGTATAGGCGGAAGTGAACTGAGGCTTGAACATAACCGTCGTCAACTCACCATTGACATTTTCTTGTGTTTTTGTTTTGTTTGAGTTCGTTTTGTGCTTGTTGAGTTTGTTTAGAATCTCGTGCTTTAACCTATTTTACTCGAGGGCGAGCAAAAGGTTAGTATGAGGGGGTTGATAGGTGGTGTTTTTACGTGTTTATTGTGTTAGTTTTAGTTGCGTTTACTTTGGGCATGCATTCTTTTCTTTTACTTTTTGTTCATTTTATAGTAAGTATTTGCATTGTGTCGTGTCTCACTGGTGCGTGATGAATTTGCAGGGAAAATGATCGGAGAACGAAAAGCAGAGCCAAAAGTGCAGAACTAAAGAATCTGGACAGAATAAGTGGCGCCCGAGCGGTATATTTCTACCGCCCGGGCGCGAGATTTGACTAAGCCGAGTGAATTACAGAACATGTGGCGCTCGGACGGTACTTTTCTACCGCCCGGGCGCGAGAAGGTGCAATCGAGACAGAACTATCGGCGCTCGAGCGGTATATTTCTACCGCCCGAGCGCGAATGCCGCACAAGCCGAGGAAACTTACAGAGAATGTGGCGCTCGAGCGGTACTTTTCTACCGCCCGAGCGCCGCTTATTTTTGGAAAATTTTGGTCGCGATTTTCTTACCTTATTTTGGATGTGGGCTGCTATGGTAAGGAGGTTGGTCGATTTTTGAGAGGATTCTGACATATTTTCGAGCACAAGGAGTTTTGGAGAGCTTTTTGGCATTTGGATTGAAGATTGGACGGTTTCCGGGCATCGTTCTTCGCAGAATTCGTCACGTCTCGTATTTCTAGTTTATTTTCCGTCATTTAAATATTGTTTTGCTTATTTTCATTATGAATTCTAGTAGCTAACTTTTTATATTTGTTGGGATTAAAGGGGATCCTACCCCGAACTTTTAGTTGATTAATTTATATGTCGATTTGTGATTTATTCTTGTTTATTCTACGATTTTCATTGTGTCGTTGAGCGTAGCTAACTTTACGACCATTTTATATCACGAGTGAGTTCGAGAGAATAACTAGTGATAGGATCGAGTAGTATAATTCGCGGATCTACAATTTGCATAGATATATGAAATTGGATACGTGCCGATAGTCATAGTCCTTAGGGTCGAAAACTAGGGGGTTTCATTAATCGGAATGCGATTCATTCGTGATAAATAATTAAAGACATTTAATTACTTCATTTGAGTGAATTAGTTTGACATAGCTCGAGAGAGTGTGCTCAATTAAATAGGAAATCCTGTCGGAAGCGTAGAACACAATCGAACGAATTAATTAATTAATAAAGGGGTAGGTGAACCAGAAGTCCCAACAAATTCCTCTATCATTTGAAATTCAATTAATTGATTTAGAATCCACATTTCATCATTTGATCTTTGAAGTTGTTTATTTAACTTTCTTGCATTTTAATAGTTATAACACAATCAATCACTTTTCGTCGCTAAAGTTTAATAACTAAAATAATAATTGTTAAATACAGTCCTCAGTGGAACGATACTCGTATTCACATACACTATATTATTACTTGACATCGTGCACTTGCGATTACTTTTTGAGCATACAAAATCATATTTTATTGGGGAATTCACAGTGCAAGTTTTGCTCGATCACTGATTATGCAGGTTGCAAACGAGACCGAAAAAGCACATGTGGTTTTTGTCAATTTCTTGGTGATAGGCTGATATCTTTGTTTAGCAAGAAGCAGACTTCCATAGCCACATCTACTGCAGAAGCAGAATATCTGGCTGCTGGAAGCTGCTGCTCTCAGATATTGTGGATTCAGCAACAGTTAAGAGACTATGGGATTCAAGCCTCCGAATCACCTATATTCTGTGACAATACCAGTGCAATCGCAATCACACAAAATCCAGTACTTCATTCCAGAACGAAGCACATTGACATCAGACATCACTTCATTAGAGATCATGTGCAGAAGAAGAACATTCGTCCGGAATACGTTTCTACTGATCAACAAACAGCAGATATCTTCACAAAACCCTTACCAGAAAATAAGTTTTTTTACTTTCGTAACTCTCTTGGTTTGATAGATTTAACTTGATCATCTTCTGTTATCTTGGTTAGCTTTTATTCCTACTCGATTATTTATCGTATTGAACTAACAGTAAGTTATTTGCAGAAAAGCAGAAGGGAAAAGTCAAATACGTAAACTGAAACTTTATTAGAAACCATTTCAGTACATTACACGATGCAAAAATAAAAGCAGTAGATCTACAAGTGCTTTCTTAACCAGAATCTTTACATTTAGCTTTTTGCATTTAGTAATATCAGCAGATCGCAGTATCTTCAGCAGGAAAATGATGGTCTTCTCCGAAAAGATTCGAGCAAGCTTAAAGGCCTAGAAAGAATCTAGCAAGCTTGGGTCTTGTCAGCACTAATGTATTGGAAAAAGGCTTACAGAGATACAACAGAAAATATCAGTATCTTCGATCCACCAGCTCTCTCTTATTGCATTAGAAAGCCTCTGGAAAAGATCGATACTGCATCTCTGACTAAATAGTAGCAACAAATCTTTTTGATAGTTGATATTACAACTCCAGGAGTTTGATCCAAGGATCATTACGTAAATAATGATATCCTCGAACTTTTCTCTGAACATTTTTGCTTCGACTCCTGGATCAGACTCTAACTCTCTTTTAACTTGAGTTTTCATTGTAGATTATACTTGTTTAACTTCGTTCAAGTTGTGCAGGTATTTATAGATGAAACAAAGACTCTTGCGATTGTTCATTTTCAACGGTTCAGATTGAGAGATTGCCAAGAGTCACTTGTCGCTTTAATGACCACTTATTAATTGCATTTACCGAGGGGGAACAGTATCTTAGTCAGACTAAGACTTTGACACCTTTTTCAGAAAACAGATAGAATGTTTGTCTTTTCGATAAAACTACAAGTCTGCTGATTTTTGTCAAAGTGCTCAAATATTTCAGCACCCTGAAACTTCCAGCAGACGTTATCATAAAACGACAAATCCTCTTCTGACTTTTTTAGTAACCGTCTGGACAGCCCGCCTTTTTCAAATTTTCAAAATCGTTCGTATATCTGACAATTTCTGCAAATCTTTTCAAACACTCAACCAAAAACATACTGACACGTGTCTTTATGTTTATTTGACGGCTGTATATTTATCTTAAATTTCATCTTTTCATCTTTACTATTTCATAAATATTGTTATTCAGCTACTGCTTTCTCTCCATCATCTCTAACTACTGCAAATTATATCTGATTCTATCTTCATACAGAAATGGCCGGAGCATACACTCTCAACGCTTATCAAGTAAATTTTGCTTCTGTTCTCAACATCAAGGATGAGAATCTCGTTAAAATGTTTCAAGACATTGAGAAATCGGGACTCAGAAAATTCCTAGAAGCACCAGCTGTGATTTACAAAAATGCTCTCCTGGATTTTTACACTAAAGCGACAGTACATGAAGGAAAGATTGTTCATTCTCAAGGAGATGCATCCATCTCTATTGATGCCGCACTTTTGGGAGCGACCTTTCTTCTTCCACTCTCAGGTATTTCTGAACTATCTGATATCTCCAAGATAGATATGTCTGTTGCGCTCAGCTCTTTCTCAGCCTCTGGAGAAGAATTGTCTCCTTCTTGTCACAAGAAATTACTCAAAATGGAATATCAAATTCTGGCCGATATTGTGGCAAAATCCATTTTAATCAAAGCCGGAACTTTCGACAAGTTGACTAAGGAGAAAGTTCAAGTAATGACTGCCATCACTAAGGGAATCAAAGTGGACTGGGGTCATTTCCTCTTTAGAATTATGAAGGATATGATTGTCAGGAAAAGTTCTGGATTCGCTGTTCAAATCAGCGCAATGCTCAAGGATGCTGGTTTCGCCTCTACCAGTGATCAAGATGCTGCTTCAGTATCCATGATTAATGCTGTGAACGTACTTGCTTTAAGGCCTAAGCCAACTGTGGCTGAGTTTGTCGCATTGAAAAAAGAAATGGGAGAAACTGCTTCTGAGGTTCAAAAACCTCAAAGGAAAATTAAAAGGAAAAGAGTGATCATTTCGACTGATTCGGACAAAACAGTATCAGAAGAGTCTGCTACTTCATTGCCACCTTCTCCTACTCCGACCCCAGTGCAACCTATAGCAAAACCAGATGCTACTTATCTCTTGCCAAATTTAGAGAAATTTTCTACTTCTCATCAAACAGAAATGCACATTCTTCTGGATCAGCCTTCTGCACCTTCAACTGCAGAACCATCAGACTCACCGACTGTCAATGCACCAACGGAAGAAATTTTGGCCTCTGACTTGGCCGTTCCCACTGAAGAAATTGCTCTTCCACTGGTTGCTGCTGAACCTAATGTTTCTACACTTCCAGAAGAAAGCTCAGCAGACCCTGGTTCTTCTACTGCTTTGGTGGACACTAATCTTGTTTCTACTGCATTGACTACCTCTCAACCTGTTCCGACTCAGACGAACTCTCGTCTTGTTGAGTTTCAGCAACGCATGCTTGAACGAACTTCCTCCCCAGAATCAGATACATTTAACTTGGAATTTCAGATTGAGACTCTGCAATAGGAACTCAACAACGTGTCTGACTTAGTCAAACGAATGTCCTATGAAAACATTTCAGAATTCAGTGGCGCTCAAACTTTCAGAGAACGCATGGGGAAATACATTTATAACACGGTGGAAAACATGGAAAGAATGCATGCTGAAGCCATCGTTTTCAGACAGGCTATAGCGAGAAATCACAGTAACATCATACTTGCTCAAACTGATATACTCAATCGAATCACTGAGCATGATGATCTCTTCCGATCATTTTCTACTTCCTTGGAACTTATGGATGCCAAGATTGATTCTCAAAATCAATCTCTCACTACACTGAATGATCGCATCTATTCTCAAACTCCGTATCTGGAGATGCTAACCGATGGCATTCAAAACCTATCCGGAAGAATGAATGACCTCTTCGCCCATGTAGTTGCCGTTGATGCCAAAAAGGGGGAAGATAGAAGAGATCCAGCAGGAGCTAGGCAATTAGAAGATGAAGCTGAACCTTCAGACAGAAGACTTCAAGAACCTCAGAATGAAGAAGTCATCTACAGGGATATTGAAACTGATTGATCATTTACTTTGATACTTTATTGACATTATCCTTTTGCTTAAATGATTATCTGCTTTATTTAACGACTTTCTACTGTTTAGGTTTTGGCATCACCACAAAAGGGGAAATTGTTAGACATGAATTTTATTGTGGCGATAATAACTAAAACCAGCAGACCAGAACAATAGACTAACTTATCAGAAGCTACTGGTCTAATAAAACTAAAGCAGTAGAAAGGATAGTAATACAAAAACCAGTAGAAGACGTTGCCTAACGTTGCTACCTTAATTGTTACCGTTAAGAGTTCCTAGTACTAGTATTAATTGCAGCATTAAATACTATACGTAGTCATTTAATGCACTTTACCCTATTAAGTATAAAACAAGACTGATTGTTTTATAGCTTTTCTGCAGGAACCTCTTTTGGTAATAAAGCTGATTGTATCAGTTATCTGGAGACATTCTCTGATTATGAACGTTGAACTTAGTCAATTATATATACTTAGATCAAACTCTTATACGACACGACACTTCGCATAATATCATCTTTCAAGGAACAAAACTATTCTCTCTCATCAGACAAATCTCGAAATTCCTTGAGTACTTAAATTTCAACACAAAGAAAAGTAGCACACGCTTCATAGCTAATATCTGATCTTTTGAAGATCATCTTGTGCTACTGATTCTTACACTCTTCACAATCTTTACATCACTTATACTTTATCAGGAAGAGTTTGTAATCTGAAAAGAGTCTTTTCAGAACTTTGTGTTTCGTATTTTTGTGAGTTGAGTAACTAAGAGTTTCAGTAGGCCGAGGTGTAAGTCTTTCTGAAGTGGGTGTGTACAAGAGTTGTACTGTAATATCCAAAGTCTTTTAGTTATATCTTTTGGAAACAGGAGAAGGGGAGACGTAGAAGATTTTATCTTCGAACTTCCATAAACAACTGATGCCTACTGTTTTTATTGTCTTTCAATTACTTCATCAGATTGTTTCCGCACGTTTTATTGTAATCCAGGTGAAAGTATACGTACAAGATAAACTACTATCCCTAACAGGATTTTAGTACGTCATCAGAAAAGAAAGAAAAACGAGTAGAGTTTATTCACCCCCTCTAAACTCAACTTCGATCCTCAACAATAAATTTAAGTTTTTCATACAAAAAATAATCAACAAGTTAATTGATCATATGCATTAGATTTTGTCATATTTATCATAAATAATAAATTTCTCCCTAATACACCTTCTTGTTATTTTAGTATGTATATTTTGCTAAAATGTTCCAGGAATTCAATCTCTAATGTTGTTATTTATATTCGAATCAATTGAAATATGATATCATTTAAATTAAAAAAAATCTTTGAGGTAAGTTATTTATCACAAATTTTTAAGAGCAAGTCTTAGGTGAGATCTATATCCGTTAGAATAGTCGACTCATATCTATAATGAAAAATAATATTTTTGACATACAAAGTAATATTTTTTTATAGATTGAGTCGAATAAGATATCAGTCTCACAAAATTGACCTGAGACCGTCCCATATAAGTTTTTTTATGATTTTTTAATTTATGTAATTCCTTTATTATAATGATTTATATTAATTCATTTCACAATCATTTTAATTAACACACTTAGTAAGCAATATATTTTTTTAAATCTTATTTTCATTTGGATATGATATATTTTATCGACAAAAAATTTGATTGGTTTTTTTGCAACTACAATGAATGTTCTTCTTCTTATAATTATTATTCTACTTATAATATAGTTATATTCGATCACATTCTTTCCATTTTGTAATAATTTCATATGATGTAATTTGAATCAGTTCTTTTGTCAAATAATACAGATTTTTCAACGCGATATTATATTATTTCTTCATTTTTCTGAACAATTAAATTTTATATAAAATGTGTTTAAATTGTTATTTTTTTTGGAGATTGGCTATGTAAAAATATTTCATTTATTTTCAATTATCACTGTGTTAAGTCGATGTTTTTTTTAGAAACTATGACATTTATGGTTTCTTTATGTTTCAACTTTTTTTGTATTTTTAGATCCAGAATCAAAGTTTTTTTTTTTCATTCAAAGATTACTCTTTATTATTATTAAACGATTATACGTTGGATATTAATATGGAGTTGTCAGTTGACATATTTCTTAATAACATTGATTCGATGAAAATGTTGTGAAAATATGTGTTGTATTTCAAGAAATGAAAATGTAGTTGTTTCATGATTCTTACTTATTTCATTCCTTATTTTTTGCCCTTTCATTTCATTTTGAAACATGATTAGAAATCAAAGTTCGTACTATGAATAATTGGATTATGACGTCGAAGTGAATGTTATTTTTAAAAAAATATAAACTATATAAGTAAATAATAATAATTTATATTTTATATTTGCTAATTTTTATATAAATATGTGTTTAACCTTCTAAACATTTATTGTTTATATTTATACATAAGAAGATGAACTTATATCATCTGATTTTAAATAATGATTTGTCTTTTTTGTTTATGATGATTTATTATTTATTGATTGAAATTTTATTATTTTGAGACATGAATATCCAAAACCACTTAAAAAAGCTTAAATTAGCATTATTTGATTTTTGGTGATGCATGACCTAAAATATAAAGAGACGTAGACCATATTTGAAGTTGTAGTGTTTGTTATTTATCTTGTGAAGAATGATAATCTATAAATAACATATTTTTTGGTGAAATATATAAATACATTGAGACATGACATAAATATAAGTTATGTGAGTGTAAGATTGAACTACTTGAGTTTAGACCATATTTGAGTTGCACCGTTATCATCAGCTATAGTTTTGATAAAGCGACAAAAGTCTGGTCCTACAATTAGTATCAGAGCCAAGATCACGAGTTCGATTATTATTGATTGCAATAGTGTAATTGTTTGAGAATAATAATTGTTGTTTCTGGATAGAGCAATCGAAACATGATATTTGAGCAACGGTACGATTTTAAAAGATTTAGGCAAAAACTTGTGTGAGACGGTGTCACGGGTCGTATTTGTGAGACGGATCTCTTATTTGAGTAATTTATGAAAAAAGTATTACTTTTAATGCTAGGAGTATTACTTTATATTTTAATATCGGTAGGGTTGACTCGTCTCACAGATTAAGATCCGTGAGACGGTCTCACATAAGACTCACTCAAAGATTTAACTTAACGTTTAAGTATTGTTACCACATGTTATAACATTTGGTAAAACGACAAAAGCTCTATCCTACAAGATTTATTTCTATTATGACTCAATTAATATTACATTAATTTAACTAAATAATAAAGTTTGAATTTGAAAATTTTCTTAAATAAATTAAGTCAAATAATTGATGGAAATTATTCAAGTAAACTTTCTCTCCTGAAAACTTGAATATACAAAATTTTAGAGTAATCAAAATAAATTATTTAATTTTATTTTTTTTTATTTTTTTCAAATACTGAATCATAAATTCTAAATTATAATTGAAAATTTCAAAATCTCTCTCATTTTTCTTTATTAATTCTTAATTATTTTTGTAATATTTGACATTATTCACTACTTTAAAAGTGTTTTTATATTTTTTTCAGTTACTTTAAACTATTATCTGTGTTGGGTACAATAATTGTCCCTGCTGAAAGAGCGATCGAACCGTGGTTCTTGTGCTGCTGTGCGGTTTAAAATATTTGAGTTGCACCATTACTATCAGCTATAGCTTTTGGTAAAACGGTAAGCGCTCGGTCCTACAATTGGTATCAGAGACAAGGTCACGGGTTCGATTCTCATTGATTGAAATGAGTGCAATGATTGAGAGAGAGATTGTTGGGTACAATAATTGTCTCTGCTGGAAGAGCTATTGAACCGTAGTACTTGTGCTGCTATGCGATTTAAAAGATTTGAGTTATACCATTACCACCAGCTATAACTTTTGGTAAAACAGTAATCGCTCGATCCTACAATATGGACTTTTAAATGCATCAAAATTAATTAAAAATATAGTGACGGTAGCTTAATTATTTTTGTAATATTTGATATTATTCAAATTATTGTTTTACTATATATTATTTTTTAATGATTACATATATTTTGTGTGTGTGTATATATATATTATTTTTTAATGATTACATATATAGTGTTTGTATATATTCTAAATTAGTTTTTGAATTATGTTAATATATGCATATTTTTTCATATTTTTAATGTTATGACTTAAATCTAAATTTTTTTAGTAACTTTTGAAATATTAATATTTGTACCTAAATATTAAGAGGGGTTCCATTAATTTTTTTTTAAAGAAGAAAATACAATTATTATTTTGAAATTTTTCGATATTTTGAATTTTTTGCCTCCCTAATAAAATATCTATCTACATTATTATCTCGAGAGAGTTTTTTTCTAATATATTATCTGCTCTTGAATTTTCATGTAGTTTCTCCTAATTTTTATATCAAGTAATTATTTCAATAATTTTAAAATTAATATATACATCACATTTATTTTAATCACTCTATTTTTTTCACAAATTTTTTCTATTCATTATATTTCAAAATTCAGACGTACATTCTTTCTTATTAACAATTAATTCATACACTTAATTATGTTCATAATGCAAAATAGATATTATATGTGGAGAAACCGAGTGGGACTTCAAAAAAATAAAATAAAATAAAATAAAATAGAGTTAGGTCTGAAGCCTGAACGACTCAAATAAACAAAATAAGAAGACCATATGAAAAAACACGCAAGTATCAAAGAAAGGAGTGGGTCTCATGTGAGACCGTCTCACGGATCATAATATGTGAGACGGGTCAACCCTACCCATATTCACAATAGAAAGTAATACTCTTAGCATAAAAAGTAATATTTTTTCATGGGTGACCCAAATAAGAGATCCGTCTCACAAATACGACCCGTGAGACCGTCTCACACAAGTTTTTGCCCAAAGAAATTATTCAAAATCAAATCCGACGACAAAAAAAAAACATGAAAAATTAGATATGATGATAAGATTGCTGAATTTAATCGAAGAAAGAAGCAAAAAATAAAAAATAAAAAGATATTAAAAGATTCGAAAATCATACAAAAAAATGATTGAAAAAATTAAATCATTATTATTTAAAATGATATATAATTTTTGAAATAATATTTGTTATTTAATAATTTGTAGAATGACATCATTAAATGATTAATGGTCAATCCAGTAGAAAAAGCAAAGTGCGGTGTGCTCTTAGACCGTTAACTCCAGCCGGCGCCATATATTCTTTATTCGCTTCCTTCTTCCCTTAAAAAAAATCCACTCACAATCTCCACTCTCTGCGTTTAACACATTACTGAACTGAAAACCCTGTGTGTGCGGTTTCAGCACTGATCAGTCTTCTGTCCTTTCTGCTCAAGATCTCCACTTTAATGATGGATTCAAATGGATTCTCTTCGCCGAAGCCTGATAGTTTTCCTGCGGGTCTTCGGGTTCTTGTTGTGGACGATGATCCCACTTGGTTAAAGATTCTTGAAAAGATGCTTAAAAAGTGCAGTTATGAAGGTTTCTTCTCATGCAGATATATATATACATACATACATATATGTATGCAATTGCTCTTTTCTGTTTGTGTTGAACGTTTGGGGGAATGATTTTGTTGGTAATTATTGTTTCTTTTTGGGTGTGATGCCTCAGATGTTGCTTTTAATTCTATGTTGGGATTATTATTATTTTTTTCACCTGTTCTACTAAAAAGAAGTCGCGGGTCGAATTGCTTTGAAAGCTGACAAGTGTTGGAATGTTCAGACTATATACTCGTTTTATTTGATATTTCAGAGTTGAATTCTTGGATTTCAGTTTAGTGGAGGTAGCAACTTGTTGCATACTGCAAAAATCATGCATAATTTTTTGTTTTGAAAAATCATTTGGGCGTGAGAAACATACTGCAGTAAAAGTTCATGTGAACTTGTCAACAGTATGATGATTCATAGTCAACTGCAGTCAAGAAACGAAGAAGCCTTTAAATTTGAAGCTCATGCTTTGTTGATTTAATTATTATTCAGGCTAATTTTCAACTAGAGGGGAGAAACTGTGACAGTCCGAAAATTTCCTTTCAGTTCACCGTTTATTTTTTATGCAATGGGTATCTATCCTCCTTCAAAATTATCACCCCTTTAAAATGCAGTTCGTTCTGTGGTGACTTGTTTCAAACTTAATTTGGTATCTTAACCTGTAAGGTTTTCTGCTTTTGAGTGATTTATGATTTGATTCTGTTTGAGATATCGAATCATGCCATAGGTGTTGCGGTGGGGTTGGGAGTTGAGTAAAATAGGAAGGTAGTACTCGGACATTAAATCCTAGTTCACAAGAGCTTAAGTTGCCATGGTTGAACTTGTGCAGAATAATTCTACCTGTTCCTAATATGCTACAAAATTTATTTGGAGTTCGCGTACTACTCGTTCCCTGCTCATGGTCTTCATGGTTAAAACCTTCCCAGACCAGGCTTTGGGTTTGATGTATCTGCATTCTACTTGACAGCTTTTTCTCTTGATTTTGAAAATCTTTGATACTTCTTCTGATCCTTCTCCAATATCTTGTTCTTTTTGGAGTTTCAGTAATGACTTGTAACTTAGCCAGAGAGGCTCTGGACCTGCTACGAGAAAAAAAAGACGGTTTTGACATTGTAATCAGTGATGTAAACATGCCTGACATGGATGGTTTCAAGCTTCTGGAGCACGTTGGCCTGGAGATGGATCTTCCTGTCATAAGTAAGCTACTTATCTCCTATTAATGCTTTACGAATCAGTAAAATCTTATCTACCATGTCCAATTCTTTGATCTGTTGGTATCGGAAGTGAAGATTGGCTCGTTACCACTTTTCTCCAAAGTTCGAGCTCATGGATTTTACATTGATCCTACACAGTGATGTCCGTTGATGGGGAAACAAGCAGGGTGATGAAGGGAGTTCAACATGGCGCATGTGATTATCTTCTGAAGCCAATAAGGATGAAAGAGCTTAGAAACATATGGCAGCATGTTTTGAGGAAACGGATGCATGAGGTGAGAGATATTGAAGGGCACGAAAGTGTGACCGAGCAACCTGATGATGTCTACTTGTTTGGTGGAGATCTGAATTCAGGAAAGAAAAGAAAAGAAAAGATGCTGATAACAACCACGCTGAAAGAGCATGTGGTAACCTTTTATCCGTGAAGAAATCAAGGGTCGTTTGGACCGTTGATCTTCATCAGAAGTTTGTGACAGCAGTGAATCAAATCGGACTTAGCAGTAAGTTTAAGATCTTTCTTGTTTCTCATAAATAAAATAAAGACTTTTTTCATTGATTTCTTGTGAGTCATAATAAATGTTCGAATGTTAATTGTGTGACAGAAGTTGGCCCAAAGAAAATACTCGACTTGATGGGAGTGCCATGGTTAACAAGAGAAAACGTAGCTAGCCACTTGCAGGTAAATGTGAGGAAGGGATGGTAATTTTTGAAAATATGCAGTTAAATCTTTGTCCAATAAAAATTTCAAGGTTTCGGGGAATCATGTGACATTTTGTTGTTTTGCTTTACAGAAGTACAGGCTCTACTTGAGCCGCTTACAAAAAGAAAATGAACTTAAAATCGTGTTTGGTGGGGTGAAAAACTCGGCTATCACTTCAAAAGACCCTGCTGAAAATGTTTGTCTTGAAAACTCAGATAAACAGATACACAAGAATCTGATGCCGAACAGTGATGCCAAATTCTGTGATGTAAACGGGAAAGGGATTCTTTCAATGCCAATGGGAGATTGCATGAATTCTCTATTTGGAGACGTCAAAGATGCTTTGGAAAGCGCTCCCGCTCCCTCAAGGATTAGTTGTGATTCTGATGTAAAATCTGAACACAAGATCCAAGTTCAATACTCGTCGCTTCAATTCAAACAAGAACACAATCCACAGTTCCAGTCAGAGAAACAGTTTGATCACATGATGTCTCCCATTCAAGTGGATTCTTTAGAAAGCATTTTCAATCATAATCGTATACAAACAGAAGATCATAGAGAGAGCAGAAGTCAAGGCACTGGAAAAGTAACGAAAGTTGAAAGTGTAGGCGCCTTGTTTTCTGTTCAACCTGAGAGATCGATTTCATGTTCTACATTGAACATGAAGAGCCACAACTCGGGACATAATCCATTTGACAATACAGAATGTGACCAAAGAAACTTGATTCTTGAAACAGGATCAACTTTCAGGTTGTGGGATGAGGTATTCAATAGTTATTCCAAGGAACCTGGGAATATAGAATCTTTCGGTCTCAGTGATCGAGAACTCATTTATGATGTTTCACCACATTTGTATGGTTCATTGGATGTTGAATATGAGTACGGGAGTGACACTCTGGAACACCCTGTAATAGGCCGAGGTCTGTATATTGCATAATCCTCAACTAATGATCAGGAATGTCTTGTTTATTGGGGTTGTGTTTATTGAAAGCAAAAAGGAATATCGCTAATGTTCCAATTCCCTGAGAGAACCATTTTTTTCGTAGAATGGTTGTTTTCAACATAAAAGCGTTACAGCATTTTTTTGTATGTTGGACTACAGTCTTGAAGATAGACAGAAAAAGGAAGATGTTCAATCTATGAATGGGGTGGTGGATAGCTTTGATTGATAGTTGTAAACAAGAATAACTTGTTCTGGAACATAATGGGTGGTGAGGAATAACTTAATTTGCAATACAGAAAAATGATCAAGAAATTTCATTTAAAGATTTTTCTAATTATGCATCAATTCAGTTTGATTAATTACCTTCCAAAAAATTAATACAAGAACCATATCATCAATCAGTACCCCAACACAAGTCTGATTTCTTAGGTTTACATGTGCTATTAAAATATAAACTGAGATGTTATTATAATGATAATGTACGTGCACTAAATCTAAAGATCCAAGTTTAATTTGGATATATTTAAATCAATTTTGGACTTTGAATCTGACATTAGCAGATCCCTTGTACCAACAACACACCCCTGTAACTCCACTGCATTTTTATACTTTAATGTAAGCCTTTTCGATTTTCCGTTTCAACTTTTACTTTAAATAGTTAATAATTTCAGTTTGGTCATTTAAGTATTCAAATTTGGTTTCAATATAAATACTTTTAATTTCAGCTATTTTGATCAAATTGATAACGTGACTGTTAAATTTTATTTCAAAATCAATCAGATGATGAACACGTTCCTTCCTTCCTATCTGGTGTATCAGCATTAGCTCGAACATAGAAAGAAAAATGAGAGACTAGAGTTTACGTGGTTCGACCATGAATGAGCTATATCCACGGGAAGAAAGATGATCAACTCTTTTATTCAATCACCAAAGAGAATATTTACAAGTACAAATATTATGAATAGCACTCAAGAATTTTAAAATCAAGCCTAATCTACTTGATTCTCCATCGCCTTCTTGAGCTTGTGCCTCGATCTTGTATCTCTACTTCTGTGTGTTCTATATCTTTGCTTCAGCTGAGAGCCCCGCCCCCTCTTTTTAAATCAGGATTTGACTTGTGTTCCTTTCTTCACAGCTTATCCCAACTCCCCAAAGTAACGGCTCCCATCTCCATTCAACTAACAGAACACATCCAGTCAACCAACTCAACGGTTTTCAGCTCCCATTTGACTTAACTTTGAAGCATTTTTTGAGAGACACCAACCTTCTCTAAACATTGACATCACACAATTTCACAATTTTCGACGTCACATCTGCATTTTATCTTATAGGTGTAGAAAATTAAATTTTAGTGTATCTAACTGAATTTGGATCAAATTAAACAAATTAATAGACAAAAAAACTATTTTTCCTAATTTAAAATGCTAGGAAAAATAATTTTTGTGAATTATCAAATCAAATCGCATAGTATACGCTTCTTTCTAGGATTTTTCTTTGGGGGAAATTGGAGAAGAAAACTTGGACAGGTGGATAATAGACGAAGAATACGGTCAATATACTCGGCATTGTGGTGGAGGCTGGCGTTCCACGCTGGTATGTAACCTATGCAAATGTTCTTAGTTGTAATAGCTACTAAAACCATGATTCTTCATACTTGTTCCTCATCTACGTGGTCATCTGGACATCCTCCTCCTTCAAGATGTCCGGGTAATTGTCTTTTTGATTTACTGCTGCTTGTTTTGAGTGCGATTGATATTGTCTTATTAATTTCCTTTTTTTTTCTTTTGTGCTTCTTTCCTTAAAACTAGCTCCTTTGCTCTCTTCGATGGCTGCAAACCGCTGACAAATTTGTTCGTAAGCTGCGGCTTTGGTCATCTACGACCAGATTCGACGCGGGTTACTCGTCTGTACTTTGAACTCCACTGTTGTGCTTTTGGTTGTTATTCCTCTGGTCTGATTAATTATTTTTCTTTCACATAATAAGAACAATCGTTCAAATTATGTAAAGGCGAATGAGGAAAAATCTGTATTTTGTTTGGGTTTACCTCACTTTCAATTGTGAATTAGCTGTGAGATACATAAACTTAAATAGAACTGCGGTTAATTTCCACATTTAAATATAAAACATGTACATTTTTTTGGAAGTACATAATAATTTTGACCTTCTTCAGTACTTGGTGAATGACACGCACTCTTCTGGTGGGATATGGTAACAAAATGCTATCAAGGTGTAGACTATATGATAAGCCGTGACTTCCTTGAACACATGATTCAGTTTTTCTCTCACCCTCGAAGTTGCAATTTATCCATGCAGGTGTTAGCTCGTATGCATTGCGGTTGGCAGACATAAATACATCTAGTGTATAAGGTATTCATGTTATCTATGTTGTGCTTCAGAATTTAGTGTTTAATCCCTCACTTTGACGAACAATTGATTAATCGAGGATCCTTATGTGAGCATTTTATTATTTTGGATGTTGATGTGGATGAAGTTTTCCAAAGTATCTGATGCTCCCCCTATAAGCTTAAGTACTGAGTATGTGATTATTATTTTGCAGTCTTGACACAATAATAATAGCTTTTGTGCTCTTGGTATATTGATATGATCATGATAGCTTTTAATATGTCGAATGTATGTGATGTAGGAATTTTATCTTCTCATGGTCAAAACCCCTTCGTTTGGTATCTCTAATAAACTCTCGAAATGGACTTCATTGCAGGCCTACAGAAGAGTGGAACTCACTACCACTTCATGTCGAACCAGACTCCTTGCCTGAACATGATAAGCGTGAGTTTCCTCGTGTTGGGATCGTGTTGAGAGTTGCAGTAGATTAAAAATATGAGTCATTCGGTTTTCATTTTCATTATGGAGATAAGTGGGTAAGACTGTGCAATCTAATGTGAAACTGAATTAGGGCTGTGGAAGGAAATTTTCACTATGGGACAAAATTTCGACTATCTCAGAGCAGGACGACAGTGCCAAAGATTGATCAAGGTATCCGCCTTTACTTGGTTTCTTTTGCCCTAAATGACTGTGAGAATCGTTTGGTCGATGGTATTGCCAGAGTATAAACATCTGTATATCTCTTATTTAGTTAGGGATTGGAAATATGTTTGGTCGTGAATACGGCCTTGTAATCTTGTTTTTATTTCCCTTCTAATGTGCGGATTGCTTATCCGCTTGTTGTAGACTCTATTATCGTTATAATAAATTATTGTTTCCTATAAAAAAAATGACTGTGAGAATCGTGTAGGTGAAATGATTTATGTTTGCTAGGGTATGTAATAATAGTCTATGTTAACGAGGTCGGATTCCTTCTGCTATGATTCCTGGACTCAATTTTTTAACTGGTAAACTTATATGTAGTTACCCGTTTTCAGTTTTTCAGAACACTGCATTGGCACGCTAAACTGCTTTGCTGCGCAGCAAATTGGAACTAATTTTATTCCCCACTAACAAGAAAGGCCTATTTATTACACGAATACTATGTCACATGTCCTATGTTTGGGAAAACTATTAGCTGAAGGATGAGGATATGCCATCCGTATCACTCAAAAGTAAAAAGATTTAGGATGTTCGTAAATTTTCCTAGCATAATCGGATATGTGGTGCAATGCTCACGCTAATAGATTATGCCTTTCCTTTCATATTTTTTAGATCACATTTCATAACATGATAGTGAGGATAAATTAAGCAAAAAGCTGTACCTGCAATCAACATAGCGTAGAAGCTTGAAGAAGATGGAAAGAAAAATCTATGAACGATTTTGTGTACAAAACTGAAGCTTTAGCAGCAAGTGATTTCCTTATCTTATAAAAATCGTCATCTTCGTCAGCTGTTCAACTTCAGCAATTTTTGTTCATATACAACTCAAAAAGACAAACACACAATTTTAAAAATGTCTAGGAATGAACTCCATATGAATCTGTAAAGTTCATCGTACTAACGTGGATTTATCTTCTTCTGATGTTTCTGCTTCTGAGTTTAAGAATGTCATCTTCCCGAAAGATTCTTTGGCACCTCCAAAGAAGCCCTTCACTTTATCAAGCACAGTTTTGAGCTCTTCCTGAGATGGGAGCTGGAAACATTGAAAGAAAATCTAAGGCCATATTCGAACTCGAGGGATTGTTTGCCAACAAGTGATGAAGACTATTCAATAAGCAAAATTCAAAATCATAAATTATCCAGCTTACCTCAATTACATCATTTGCAGCAAGTGCAGCCCGCAGATTGTTATTTTCCTGTATGTTAAACACAAAGTAGAAAATGGAGCCTCAGATATTTTTTTTTCACAATATCAAAGTCTAAAACATAAACACAGTAGGAAAGTAGAGAGTGAGAAAATTACAACGAGCTTGTAGCCATATTTAAACTCAGTAGCAGACCGCAAGACACGAAACTGTTTCATAGCCAGCTTCTGCATTTCCTTTTCATCCTGTTTCAATGAAAGATATCATGGGACCGCGATGAACTAGTTATGAAATTGCAGTGATAAGGAACTCACTCTATAAACAACAGCTGCAAGATTTCTGGTTAGTGTATCTTTGTAAATATATTTCCCCAGAAAATTGTCCTTCGCAGCGACCATGATTTTCGCAGTTGTCCCCCCTGTCACAATATTAAGAGGGTACCAAAGATAAACCTGAAAGCAATAAGAAAAAAGCCAGTCATAGTTGCTAGTTAGAACGCCATAATCTTGATCAGAAAGAGGAAGCCTTTTTTTACGTAATGAAAATGCATCAGAAAAAAGGGTAGATGATAACAAAGCCTTTTTTGCCAAAAGAACCTTGGCGATCGATGAATTGATATATAAACTTGGAATGCGAGAGATAGAAAGCTAACATTAGCCATGCGAATAAAGATCACAAATTTTGGGTTGCCGTCGTCTTCAAGCTTTGGTAATGGAGGAGGTGCTTGCCGCTGGTACTGCCTGGCCGCCATTCCTTTCTTGCTTTTAGCTTCAACCACCATCGGAAATTTTAGCTTTTGGTGGTACGGCTTATGGGTAGACGTAGGAAACAGGGAGTGGCTGATAAATGAATGTTCACGCGCTGTTGTTCCATCGGAGGATAAGGGAAGCCTCGCCAACTGATTCAAAGACATGGCCTAACCTGTGGAGAGGTCCAGACCTGTGCGGCTAAATGACTAAATCTTATCTGCATTTTTCCTTTTTAAATATCAAGGCTTGTAATGAGTGATTTTTTTAAAAAAAGTCAACTAATTGAATTTTAAATATAACCTTCTCGTTAATTATAAAATATAAGTTTGATTTTTATCTGTACTTTCGCAGTTATGAAAAAGAGTGAGTCTCATGTGAGACCGTCTCACGGATCATAATCTGTGAGACGAGTCAACAATATCCATATTCACAATAAAAAATAGTACTCTTAGCATAAAAAGTAATACTCTTTTATGGGTGACCCAAATAAGAGATCCGTCTCACAAATAATACCCGTGAGACCGTCTCACATAAGTTTTTGCCTATGAAAAATATCACCTCATCCATTTTCAAAAAATGTAGATTTAAAATATATTAAGTTTGATTTTCTTCTGTGATTAAGAAAAAACAAACTACTTTGAATAATAATAATAATAATAATAATAATAATAAATAGCAATTCATTTTCAAATTAAAACCCATTATCCAGTTTGAATATACATTTTCTTGCACTCGAGACAGTCCCACTTTGATGCCACCCGGCTGTATTTAATGATTTTTGCTGTCTATGAAAGCTTGTAACGAAGGCTCCCTTCCGAGAAAATCTGTCAACATCTCCAACGGGTCTTTTGCACCACCTGCACATAATACCTGCCAAAAACAAAAGTATGCCGTCGAAACTTAACCAAGAACAATACGATGATAGTGGTTGACAGTTAGATGTGATTTCTTTAGGTTTCATGTCCACAAAACAGACTACACTACGGGCAGTTACCTTCTTCCGAAACTGCATCCCAGCATTTTGGTTAAATATGTCATCGCGGAACTTTGTGGCAAATATATCGGCCGCAAAAACCTGTTACCAGACATCCAACGACACCCAATTTAAAATATCTGGTATCAAGATATGCTATAATATGACCTGGGAGGGACTCGAACCTCACTCCATATCCGACTGTAACAAGTGGCTTCGTAGCCAATGACTGTACGAGGAAAGCATGATGCTGGGTTTGTTCCTTCTAACATTGGCAATCCTAACATGAACTGCCATTACAAGACAGCTATACCAGTGGCAGCCTGCTAACTAGATCAACCATTTGTCTCCATACCAAAAAAATATAGTTGATTATGTGGGTGCAACTCAAAAAGATACAATAGGCAAACAACACATTTCAATCGGCATGCCATGTAAACAGCTATATACATATCGTCGTTATTACTCCGACGATTTCTCATCCACATTAGGGGTGGCTTGACAGCTTCTGTGGAGAATCAGAGAATATACCTTTGAATGAAGATGATTCAACAGCCCAAGCATGTCTACATTTTCCACGGAATGTATGATCTGATCAAAAAGACCTGAAAATGCAACGCACCAGCTCATCATATCAAACAAGGGAACTTCAAGAATTTGAAACTCGAAAGAGACAGTTGCTTGTTCCCATGCAAATACACATTAAAACTTACAATAAACAATCTCTTGTTTCAGTTTGATCGCTGAGAATGAAAATCTACATCTTTCAAGCAATCTACATAAGTCATCATCGATTGGCTTCGTGATATCCTGAAAGCCAAAAGTTAATGTCACATTCAGACGTAACAAAAGATTCAAACTATAGCTTAAACTTATGTAGGAGAACTGTAAGAAACCGTAATTTATATCTAGAATGAATACCTGATGGAAACCAGAGACCATTTTAAGAAAGTTGTTTTCATAACACCTAGCAAAAATACAGAAGTATACCATAAGTTTAAATCTATTTTTATTTAGATATTAACACAAAAGATAGAAGACAAACCAGTGTTCCAATACGAGGGAAGGGATCTCCACAAGATCAGGATCCACTAGTAACCCAGAAAATCTAGCAAAGGGGGCACGATTGCAAATATGATGGACCTAAATCATCAGAATCGGGTTACTAATCAAGAATTTCTGTTATCACGTATAGTATATTTGATGTTGGAATAAAATCACATGAATGGGACTAAACCAGTGGCCCAACATTTAAGATAAAAATCACAACCCAAAATAGATTACAAAAATTAAATATTTAATGCTTGAAGACTTTACCCGAGCCTTAATTTTCTCGTAAAGAAAAGAGATGCATTTATCAAGCCAAGAATACAGAAACTGTATCATTGTAATAAACTTGAGTACGCAATGTCTCATGGGCTCGTGGCATTGACATGAAGAGAGTAACAGAACTATATTCCGGAGAATCCAAGCTTAATTGTTAAGAAACATACCACATGACCAAACTCATGGAATAAGTTCACTACTTCGGAGAATCGCAGCAAGGTGGAGTGTCCGTTAACTTCCTTCTGCAACTGAGAAATTAATACAGCCACGGGAATCTGGCTGTGGGTCTGAGTGTAGTATTCTGGACACTGACATGTCCAATCCCAGAAAGAGACCTCAGGATGATGGTCGGCGATCGCGTAAAAAGCGATCGGATCCTTCTTCCACCCGTTCCCCATGAATTGCTTAATCTGGAATATCCGGGGACTTCGAGGTTCGGAGTCCCAGCAGAGGCTTCATGTCTTTGTGAAGGAGAAACATATTAAGGTTTTGGCTGTCTTGGAGCCCATGATTGATCTGGATCCGAGATTCATGACTAGCCGTTTGGGGTTTTCTGGAGTCATCTCTAATCTCTCCGGTCATATCTGGGTATTTTTTGCTGCTGATGTGAGGGCGGAGTGTGTTTTTGATCATGCTCAGTTCCTTCACATCAGAGTCTCTGCCTCTTTCTTGCCGACAGAGGTTTTTTGTTCTTTTGTCTATGCTAGATGTGATTATGTTCAGCGTAGGGATCTTTGGGCTTCCTTGCTTTTGGTCAAGCCTGTTTTGGGTCCCTGGCTGGTTGGGGGCGACTTTAACGTCGTCAGGGATGCGTCTGAGTGCTTGGGCACCCGTGGTGGTAGGTTGCTACCCATGGAAGAGTTCAACACTTTTATTCTTGATTCTGGCCTGATCGATGCTGGTTTTGAGGGGTCTTCGTTCACTTGGACGAATAAGACCATCTGGAAGCAGTTGGACAGGGTCTTGGTTTCTGTTGATTGGGGAGATCATTTCAGCTCGATTCGGGTTGAACATCTCTCCCGTACTGTCTCGGATCACTGTCCGCTTTTGGTTACGGCTCCTGTTTTTGCCCGTGGGCCGAGCTCGTTTCGCTTCCAGCGTATGTGGGTCAGGCACCATGGTTTTATGCAGACTGTGAGGCTTAATTGGAATTTGCCTTGCAGTCTGAGCGGCATGCCTCGGCTTTTTGCCAAGATGAATCGTCTCAAGCATCACCTCCGGTGGTGGAATCGGGATGTTTTTGGTAACATCTTTGATAAAATCACCGAGGCTGAGAGTGCGGTTTGTTCTGCTGAGCTTGCCTGTGAGGCCGATCCTTCTGATTCGAATTGGACTGCTCTATCTGATCGTAATGCGGATCTGGCTCGGGTCACCGCCATGGAGGCGGATTTTTGGAAACAAAGAGCTGCATGCAACTGGCTAGAGGATGGTGAGCGGAACACAAAACTCTTTCATAACATGGTTAAGAAGAAGCGTGTGGCGAATAAGATTTTCCGCATCTGGGATAATGGGGTTTGCCTGACGTCTCCTGAGTTGATTCAGCAGTCGGGTGCCTCGTTTTTTCAGCATTTGCTTTCTGGGGATCCCTTTGTGCTTGATCGTCCTGATTTTTCGGGGTTTCCTTCGGTGATTTCTGAGATGGAGAATAATGGTATTGCTTCAACCCCTTCTTTAGAGGAGGTTCGCGCGACTGTTTTCTCCATTCATCCTGATAGTGTGGCTGGGCCTGATGGCTTCTCTTCAGCGTTTTTCCAGCATTGCTGGGAGATCGTCCATTAGGACGTGTTGGAGGCGGTTTTGGATTTCTTCCGTGGTTCTCCCTTGCCTCAGGGTTTTACTGCCACCACGATTACTTTGATTCCGAAAGTTGAGGGTGCACGGGCTTGGTCAGACTTTCGTCCGATCAGCCTGTGTAATGTTACGAACAAGATCATTTCTAAGTTGTTGTACTCTCGCTTGCGGGATGTGGTGGAGAGATTGATTTCTTTGAATCAGAGTGGCTTTGTTCCGGGGCGGCTTATTTCTGATAATATCCTCCTTGCACAGGAGCTCACTCACAGCCTCACTCTCTCCACTCGTGGTGGTAATGTTATTTTGAAATTGGATATGGCTAAGGCCTATGACCGTGTTCAGTGGTCTTTCCTCCTTGACGTGTTGCGTCATTTTGGTTTCTCAGAGCGGGTTGTGGCCCTGGTCTCGGCCTGTATCTCTCATTGTCATTTCTCCGTGAATATCAATGGGTCTCTTTCGGGGTTCTTTGGTTCTACCAGGGGCCTTAGACAGGGTGATCAATTGTCTCCTCTTCTTTTCATTTTGGGGGCGGAGTATCTTTCCCGTGTCCTTGACCGCCTTTACCTGAAGCATCCTTTTTTCAGGTATCGTTCTGGCTGCGATTTTTTGATTTCCCACCTGGCCTATGCTGATGATATCATTATTTTTGCCAATGGTGGTTCTCGTGGGATGCAGGCTCTCATAGATTTTCTGCATCACTATGAGAATTGTTCGAGGCAGCTGGTTAACACTGCCAAGAGTTCTTTGATTTTGCCTCCGAGGTCTCCGCGCGTCTCCGCTCTCGGATTTTGTGAATTACCGGGTTTGCGGAGGGTCACTTGCCGCTCAAGTACCTTGGAGTTCCCTTGTTTCGCGGTAATAGGGTGTGTTCTCTTTTTGAGCCCCTCTTACAGTCGGTTAGGAGACGGCTTGAGGGTTGGGAGACCAGGACTCTTTCTCCGGGGAGTCGCATGACTTTTATTCGTAGTGTGCTCCTCTCGATGCCGATCTATTTGTTTCAGGTGGCCCAGCCACCATTAGCAGTTATGGAGAAGCTTGAGCGTACTTTTAATGCCTTTCTGTGGGGGTCTAGACCCTTGGATAAGAGATGGCATTGGGCCAGATGGTCTCGGGCTTGCCTCTCTGTTCTTGAGGGGGGCCTTGGTTTCCGCCGACTGAAAGATCTGGTGGAAAGCTTCTCCATCAAACTGTGGTTTCGGTTTAGGCAGGGATCTTCCCTCTGGGCCAAATTTTTTATGCAGAAATATTGTCGGGTGCTGCACCCTGTCTGCACACCCTCTCGTGGTTCCATATCCCCTGTTTGGCGTCGCCTCCTTTTTATTCGGCCTCGTGCGGAGCCTGGTATCCACCGGCGGGTTGGCCTGGGCAATATTTCTTTTTGGGATGATATTTGGTTTGGGGATTCCCCGTTGTCGAGCCAGAGTGAGGTTAGAGGGGGCCTTGGCGCCCGTATATCTCATTTTATTTCCGAGGGGTCTTGGGATTTTGATCTTCTTTGCTCGGTTGTTGCCCCCTCGATGGCTGAGGCGATTTCTCTGGTTCCCATCGCCTCTAGTGAGCCTGATATGCCTCGTTGGATTCACAGTCCTGACAGTGCTTTTTCTTTGAAATCTGCGTGGGAGCTTGTCCGCTTGAGAGCCCAGTCTTCTGATATTTTGACTCCTTGCTGGGGTAGCTGGTTGAGGCCTACCATGTCCTTCTTCCTTTGGAGGCTCTGGCATCAATGGCTCCCAGTTGATGATGTACTCCAGCGTCGTGGCTTTGAGTTAGCGTCCCGGTGCCAGTGTTGTGATATGTCTGAGACATTCACTCACATTTTCCTTGATTGCCCCATTGCTCGTTCCGTATGGCATTTGTTTGGGGCTATCGTCCGTGTCCGGATTCCCCACACTTCGGATTTCTCTTTGTTTCTTAGTGCTTGGAAGAGGAATCCTCGTTGGACACACGGTGGCCATGTGAAGGAGTTTCTGCCTTTTATTGTGCTGTGGTTCTTATTGACGGCTCGTAACGACTCGAAGCACCGTCAGTTGACTATATCTGCTGAGACTGTGAAGTCTCAAATTTTGTCTTACTTGCGTCTCGCCCATGCTGCGCGTATTGTCAAGGCCCACCATTGGGTGGGTGTTTCTCATGCGGCGAGATTGTTCGGTATATCTGTTGTTTTTTTCATAGAGTTCGTAGGACGGCTATTGTACGTTGGCTTCGTCCGCCTTCGGGCTGTTTTAAGTTGAATGTTGATGGGAGTTCGAGAGGCAATCCTGGAGATTCTTCTGTTGGTGGTGTGGTTCGTGATGACTCCGAGAGGGTTCTTCTTTCGTTCAGTGAGTTCATTGGAGCTGGATCTACTCTCCGGGCGGAACTTTGGGCGGTTTGGAAGGGTCTTCTTCTTTGTTCTGATCTTTCTCTTTTTCCCCTTTGGATCGAGCTTGACTCTCAGACTTCCATTCATATCCTTCGCTCCCGTCGGTGCTGTTGGGGTTTGGATCATATTGTTTCTAGGATTTTGACTCTTTTGAGGGGGCGTCCGGTTCATATTTCGCATATTTTCCGGGAGGGTAATTCGGTGGCGGATGCTTTGGCGGCGAGGGCTCATACCCTTAGGCAGTATACCTTAGAGTTAGGTCCTTTCCTTCCTAGCCACATCTCCATCCTTGTCCGCTCTGATTTATCAGGGCTCCCCTACCTGAGATATAGATGTTCTTAGCCTTTTGCAGCCCCTTCCTTTCTTTGGATCCATTTCTTGTTTTTCTATATATGAATTATTTTCTTTGCAGGTACTGTTTTTTGGGGGTTCCTTCTCTCATTTTGACAGGTGTGTGTGAGTGGGTTCAGACACTTGCACCCTTTATGATTTCTTTCTTTGGATTTGGGTGGACTCGAGTACCTTCTCAGTTGGTGCTTTTCTTTGGTCCACTCCTGTTCTCTGGCGGGTGTTATCTGCAGGCTTCTCCTTGCCTGCCGACTTTTCTCTTTGGCCTGCCGCGTGTTGTGGTGGCTCTGGATGATCATTCTCTTTGGTTTCTCTGGCCCGGGGCTCCATTCATCTCGGGATTACGCTGTGATATATTTTGCTGTCTGCATTGGTGGCTCTGGATGTTCTCTCTTGGTTGTCTACTTTTTCCGAGTCACCGTCATGCGATTCATGATTTCACTTATGACATTATGAGCTCAGGCCGTTATCACTCTCATCTTGGGTCTTGGAGCTTCTCTGGTTTGAGCTGGATTGCGGTCTTATTTTGGTACTTCGACTGTTTTTGCATAGTGATTTCCCAGCTCATTCATATTTTGACTGCGGGATCCTGTACAGCTGATCGATCTCGGATTATGATGTACTTCTCACTTTGGCATTATATATCAGAGATAGGTACCATCGGTGGTCTTTTGCACCTACTTCTGAGCTGGATCACTACTGTTTAGATAGGTTTCTCTTTGTTTTCATGTACTTAGCGCTGATCCCAGGTGCTCATTTGTATTATGCGTTTTACTTAGGGATTAGTTTTTGGCTCGTGTATTTGCCACCTTAGGTCTGTTTTCCTATTTGGTATGACTAGCCTTTTGAGAGGTGTTGATTTCATCATCCTCTCTTTAGGTTTTATCTTGTATTTTGTGTTTTATCCAAAAGAAAAAAAAACCCTAAACCCTAAACCCCAAACCCCAAACCCTTAACAAACCATTCGCCCCAAATAATTTTTCTCTCCAGTGAATAGTGCCCCAAAAAAACCCATTTTTCGCCCAAAAATCGCCGCCAGTACGGCTGACGTTTCGCCGCCGGTTCATGGCCGGTTTGTCGGACCATCTGAAACGCCTCGTCGAGGCATCCAACATACTGAAATTTCAACTCATTCGGAGTTGATTTGCCCTTCCAATTTTATGTCTGAAAAATCGAAATTTCCGGCCAAAAAGTCGTCCCTGACGAATATAACTCCGTTTCTTGCAAATGATATACCATTGGATTCGTCTCTTCAAGGCGAGGCTACTGTCCAAATTTCATATCAATCGGAGTTGATTTGCCCGTCCGAATTTAGTTCCAAAATGCCGACGGCACTGTTCACTCGCGAGACGTCCACCGTTTAGTCGATTCCGGCTAGCTCCGACCTTCGTTCTTCGAGTAAAGCCCCGATCTGTGATCGTCTCCCTCAGGCGCTTGATTTCGTTCCTCCCCCGTCGTCCGATTCATCTCTGGTTGACGAGAATGTTAGATCTACGATTTTCGCTCAACAAACCCTAACGCCGACGGAGTTTGTCTTCAATTCCGGCACCGTCGCCGCTCCGTTGGTCAATTCCTCTGGGCCGTATCCTCTACGTGACATGGGTACGTCATCCATGTCTTCAATTTCTGCAAAATCAATCGGAGATGAAAACGCCCAAAATTCAATTTCAACTCAATTTACGACTACTGTTCACTCCGATTTGACCCCTCCGCCGGCCGGTTCTGCTCCGGTTGGTGCCGGTTCCATGTTCTCCTCGCCGTCGCGGTTTCACGGTGGATCTTCGGCCGGAAAGTCAAAGGTCAACGTTCAAAAGTCAACGGTCAACGGTCAACCCCGAGATCGCAGAAATTCGCTTCGGTTAATCCAGGTACTTCTTCGGGTTTTTCTTACCCTACTGCTACTGTTATCCCTCCCCTGTCTTTTCGCGATGTTTTGGCCCCGTCGTCCTCTCGTACGACAAAGAACAGTTTTGAAGATGTTCTTGGATCGATGGATGAGATGCCTGCACCGTCCTTTAAGGACGGTAAGCCGGGCATTCACTTCTCGGATGAGACTATTTCATCTTTATCTGATCCGTTCAAGTTTGCTTTGATCGGTAAAATTTCTGGCAACCGATCGATTGTGCCCAATCATTCTATTTCTGCGGCTTTTGCCAATTTCGGTTTTGTGCGACCGTATAATTTGAAATTCATGCCAAGGGGTTTTCTTGTGATTGTCCTCTCCTGTGAGGAGGACTATGCACGTCTTTGGACCAGGGGCAGTCTGTTTATCGGTCCACTTGGTATCAGACTCTCCAAGTGGACCCCAGAATTCAATTTCCAAGCGGAGTCCCCACTTGCCCCGGTTTGGGTCCGACTTTCGGAGTTACCACTACATCTTTATGACAAGAAGAGCCTTTGTGCCCTTGCGAAGCTTTTTGGCACTCCCATTAAGATTGATGATCACACTGCCGATGGTACTCGGGGAGCCTTTGCTCGCCTTTGTGTTGAGATCAATGTCTTGGAGCCCCCTGTCAAGTCCATATGGGTGTCCTGGGGTGATCACTTACAGGAGATCGAGGTAGTTTATGAGAAGATCCCAGATTATTGTATTGATTGCAAGATGCTGGGGCATGCCACCAGTGTATGTTATTCGCACGGGAAGAATCCCCGTCCAGTTCGGCCCAGACCTGCTGGTTCTGCTCCCCCGCCTGCTCCGGCACCTCCTGAGGGTGCTGCCCCTGTCGTTATTCCGGGACCACAGCCCCAGCTTCATGTCAATGGCCATGGTCCCCGACGTAGACAGAGACGGAGGCCTGTTCGCCAGGCTCTGCCGACGGATGATCCTCTTGCTACGAACTCTTTTGGAGTTATTTCCCATTTGCAGGAGACAGAGGTAGGCTCTGAGGAGCTTGGATTAGGTATTCCTGACCCCTCTGTCGGTTTGAGTTCTCATCAGGAGGCCCCTATTCCTGACCGCCCTGTGGTCACGGTGGCTGAGGACGATGAGAGTGTTCCTTTTGTGGATTGCGTGGATGACCTTGGATCTCCACGCCCGGATGTGGTGACTGTGATTGTTCCACATGAGGTTTGTATTGAAAATCATAGCAGTCACTCGGTCCCATCTTTTCCTGCATCACCTGCTGATGCCACTTCTATGCTGGACGAGTTGATTGCTCGACAGGGATCCCCCATTCTTGAGATGATCCCCAGTCACATGTCGGCCGATGATCATGATCAGGATTTCGATCGACACTCTGTGTCTGGATTTAGCTGTGGGTCTGAGTGTAGTATTCTGGACACTGACATGTCCAATCCTAGAAAAAGACCTCAGGATGATGGTCGGCGATCGCGTAAAAAGCGATTGGATCCTTCTTCCACCCGTTCCACATGAATTGTTTGATCTGGAATATCCGGGGACTTCGAGGTTCGGAGTCCCAGCAGAGGCTTCATGCCTTTGTGAAGGAGAAACAGATTAAGGTTTTGGCTGTTTTGGAGCTCATGATTGATCTGGATCCTAGATTCATGACTCGCCGTTTGGGGTTTTCTGGAGTCATTTCTAATCTCTCCGGTCATATTTGGGTATTTTTTGCTGCTGATGTGAGGGCGGAGTGTGTTTTTGATCATGCTCAGTTTCTTCACAATAGAGTCTCTGCCTCTTTCTTGCCGACAGAGATATTTTGTTCTTTTGTCTATGCTAGATGTGATTATGTTCAGCGTAGGGATCTTTGGGCTTCTTTGCTTTTGCTTAAGCCTGTTTTGGGTCCGTGGCTGGTTGGGAGCGACTTTAATGTCGTCAGGGCTGCGTCTGAGTGCTTGGGCTCCCGTGGTGGTAGGTTGCTACCCATGGAGGAGTTCAATACTTTTATTCTTGATTCTGGTCTGATTGATGCTTGTTTTGAGGGGCCTTTGTTTACTTGGGCGAACAAGACCATTTGGAAGCGGTTGGACAGGGTCTTGGTTTCTGTTGATTGGGGAGATCATTTCAGCTCGATTCGGGTTGAACATCTCGCTCGTACCGTCTCGGACCACTGTCCGCTTTTGGTTACCGCTCCTGTTTTTGCCCGTGGGCCGAGCTCGTTTCGCTTCCAGCGTATGTGGGTTAGGCACCATGGTTTTTTGCAGACTCTGAGGCTTAATTGGAATCTGCCTTGCAGTCTGAGCGGCATGCCTCGGCTATTTGCCAAGATGAAGCGTCTCAAGCTGGAATCGGGATGTTTTTGGTAACATCTTTGATAGAATCACTGAGGCTGAGAGCGCTGTTCGTTCAGCCGAGACTGTCTGTGAGGCCGATCCTTCTGACGTGAATTGGACTCTGTTGTCCGATCGCAATGAGGATCTGGCCCGTATCACCGCCATGGAGGCGGATTTTTGGAAACAGAAAGCGGCTTGCCATTGGCTTGAGGATGGTGAGCGGAACACTAGGCTCTTCCATAATATGGTGAGGAAAAAGCGCGTGGCGAACAAAATTTTCCGCAATTGGGAGAATGGGGTCTGCCTGACGTCTCAGCTTTTGATTCAGCAGTCGGGAGCCTTGTTTTTCCAGGATCTTCTTATCGGGGAGCCCTCTGCGCTCGATTGCCCTGATTTTTCGGGCTTTCCCTCGGTTATTTCTGATGTGGAGAATGATGGTATTGATGCGACTCCCTCTTTGGAGGAGGTCCGCGCGACTGTCTTCTCAATTCACCCTGATAGCGTTGCTGGCCCTGATGGCTTTTCTTCGGCATTCTTTCAGCATTGATGGGAAATTGTCCATCAGGATGTTTTTGGTGCTGTAATCGATTTTTTCCAGGGTTCTCCTATGCCTCAGGTCTTCACTGCCACCACGATCACTCTCATTCCCAAAGTTGAGGGTGCACGCGCTTGGTCGGACTTCCGTCCGATCAATCTGTGCAATGTCACGAACAAAATCATCTCGAAGCTGTTGTACTCTCGGTTGAGGGATGTGGTGGAGAGACTTGTTACCCCGAACCAGAGTGGCTTCGTTCCGGGCCGAATGATCTCTGATAATATTCTCCTTGCCCAGGAGCTCACTCACAGTCTCACTCTCCCCACTCGTGGTGGTAATGTCATCTTGAAGTTGGATATGGCCAAGGCCTATGATAGGGGTCTAGTGGCATTTCCTATTTGACGTTTTGAGACATTTTGGTTTTTCTGAGCGTGTTGTGGCTTTGGTCTCGGCCTGCATTTCCCATTGTCATTTCTCCGTGAACATAAATGGCTCTCTATCGGGGTTTTTTGGTTCCACCAGAGGTCTCCGGCAGGGCGATCCATTGTCTCCCCTTCTCTTCGTTTTGGGGGCGGAGTATCTTTCTCGTGGCCTTGATCGCCTCTATCTGTAGCATCCTACGCTCAGGTACCGTTCTCATTGTGATATTTTGATTTCCCATCTGGCTTACGCTGATGATGTCATTATTTTTGCTAGTGGAGGGTCTCGTGGTATGCAGCGCCTTGTCGATTTTCTGCATCACTACGAGAACTGTTCGGGGCAGCGCGTGAATGCTGCCAAGAGTTCTTTTATTTTGCCTTCGAGGTGCTCTGGGAGCCTCCGCTCTCGACTTTTGCGCATCACAGGTTTTGCTGAGGGTCATCTGCCCATCAAGTACCTTGGAGTTCCCCTTCATAGGGGTAATCGCACATGCTTCCTTTTCGAGCCTCTCCTACAGTCTGTTCGTAGGAAGCTTGAGGGTTGGGAGATTCGGACCCTCTCTCCGGGTAGCCGTATGACCCTGATACGTAGTGTGCTCCTCTCCATGCCGATTTATCTATTTCAGGTGGTTCAGCCGCATCTGGCTGTCATGGAGAAGCTTGAGCTGACATTCAATGCCTTCCTCTGGGGGTCGAGACCCTTGGAGAAGAAGTGGCATTGGGCCCGGTGGTCCCGGGCTTGTCTCCCCGTGCTCGAGGGGGGCCTTGGCTTCCGCAGATTGAAAGATCTTGTGGAATGCTTTTCTATAAAATTGTGGTTCAGATTTCGGCAGGGCTCCTCTCTCTGGGCGAGATTCCTTTTTCGGAAGTATTGCCGGCTGGATGCTCCTGCCTGTGTCCCCGCCCGTGCTTCTATTTCCCCCATTTGGCGTCGTCTCCTCAGGATCCGCCCTCGCGTGGAGCCTGGCATTCGCTGGCGTGTTGTTATCGGAGATGTTTCCTTTTGGGATGACACTTGGTTTGGGGACGTTCCTTTGTCCTCCCGGTGTGTGGTCCGCAGGGGCCGTGATGTTCGGGCCTCTCATTTTTTGTCTGAGGGGTCCTGGGATTTTGATCGCCTTTGTGTGGTTGTTGCTCCTTCGGTTGCCGAGGAGATTGTTTTGATTCCTGTTTTTTCGGGAGACCCTGATTTGGCACGATGGATCTATAGCTCCGATGGTGCTTTCTCTGTGAGATCTGCTTGGGAGCTGATCCGTCAGCGTGCTCCGTCTTCAGATATATTCCGCCTGTGTTGGGGGGGTTGGTTGAGGCCTACCATGTCGTTCTTCCTCTGGAGATTTTGGCATCAGTGGCTCCCTGTTGATGAGGTGCTCCAGCGCCGGGGTTTTGCGTTAGCCTCGAGATGCCAGTGTTGTGCTATGTCCGAGACATTCACACACATATTCATTCGCAGCCCGGTTCCTCGGTCTGTCTGGCACTTCTTTGGCGCAGTGTTTCGGGTTCGTACTCCCGACACTGAGGATTTCATTTTGTTCCTCAGTGCGTGGAAGAGGGATTTGGTCTGGTCCCGGGGGGCCATGTGCGGGAGTTTCTCCCCTGCATCGTCATGTGGTTCCTCTGGACTGCGCGGAACGATGCTAAGCACCGTCATCTTCCCATCTCTGGGGAGACGGTGAAGTACCAGATTTTGTCTTACCTGCGTCTCGCCCTCTCTGCGCGTACTGTTAAGCCTAGGCATTGGCTGGGTGTGTTTCATGTGGCGAGATCGCTGGGTATTTCGGTTGCTCTCCACAGACTACATAGGACGGCGATTGTTCGCTGGCTGTGACCGCCGTTCGAGTGCTTCAAGCTTAATGTGGATGGGAGCTCGCGTGGTATATCTGGGGACTCTACTGCTGGTGGCGTTGTTCGGGATGATTCTGGGAGGGTTGTGCTTTCATTCAGCGAGTTCATTGGATCTGGGTCTTCTCTCCGGGCTGAGCTTTGGGCGGTTTGGAGGGGTCTTCTCCTTTGTTCCGATCATTCTTTTTTCCCACTTTGGATCGAGCTTGATTCTCTGACTTCTATTCAGCTCATTCGTTCCCGTCGATGTTGTTGGGGTCTTGATCATATTGAATCTAGGATTCTGGTCCTTCTGAGGGGGCGGTCTGTTCTTATTTCGCATATATTCCGGGAGGGTAATTCGGTGGCGGATGCGTTGGCGACGAGGGCCCATACCCTTAGGCACTTTACCTTAGAGTTAGGTCCTTCCTTACCCAGTCACATCTCCATCCTAGCCCGTTCTGATCGTTCAGGGCTGCCATACCTCCGATACAGATATTCTTAACCATTTGCAGCCCCTCCTTTCTTTTGGATCTCTTTCTTTTTTATCTCATGTTATATATGTATGTATGTATTTTTATTGCAGGTCTTTAGCTCTTGGAGGTTGTTCTCTACTCTTATTTGTTATGTGAAAGTGGGTCCAGACACTTGCACCCTCCTTGTTTTGTTCATTTGAGTTTGGGGGGGTCCCAGCACTTCCTCCGTCGGTGCTTTTCTTTGGACCATTCCTGTTATTCGGAAGGCGTTCACTGCAGGCTTCTCATTGCCCGCCGATTTCTTTCTTTTATGCTCTCTGGCCGATTGTTATGGTGGCTCTAGATGTTTCTTTTCGGTTGTCTCTTTGGCCCGGAGCCTCATTCATGTCGGGATTTATATGGTTTCTACTTGCGCTCAGTGCTTTGGTGGCTCAGGATGTTCTCTATTGGTTATATCTTGTTTCATAGTTACCGTCATGCTTGGATTTCTTATGTTATGCGCTCCGTCAGCTTTCCCCCTCTCCTTGGGTCGTGGAGCTTCTATGACTTGAGCTGGATTACGGTCCTCCTTTTGTGTTTCGACTGTTTTCGCACTGTGACTTTCCAGCTGCATACTATTTTGACTGCCAGATCGTGTACAGCAGTCAGATCTTGGAGTAGGATGTATTCTTCGGTTTGGCCTTACATTGACAGACGGCTCAGAGATGGGTACCATCGGTGGTCTTTTGCACCTACTTCTGAGCCAGATCTATACTATTTAGATCCGTTTGGATTTATTTTCATGTATCTAGCGCTGCTCTTAGGCGTTCATTTGTACTATTCGCTTTCCCTAGGGATTAGTTTCTGGCTTATGTATTTGCCACCCTAGGTTTTATTTGTATGTTTAGTATGACTAGCCTTTTGAGAGGTCTTGCTGTTGTCATCCTCTCTTTAGTTTTTATCTTGTATTTCTGTTATTGATGATATATACAGGTAGGGGTCTGTCTAACCCCCCGCTTCCGGCGGTGTTTTATTAAAAAAAAAAAACCCCTAAACCCTAAACCCTCTGGCTCCTACTTCCCCTCGCTCGGGGAAGAATGGCTTTGGAGATGTCGTGAATGCTATGGAAGAAATGCCCCCACCGACTCTTAAGGATGGGAAACCGGGTATTTTTTTTTCCGGATGAGGTAATGTCTTCCCTGACCGAGCCTTTTAAGTTTTCTTTAGTTGGGAAGATTTCTGATAATAGATCCTTAGTCCCAAACTCGGGAATTTCTGTGGCTTTTGTTCGTTTGGGATTGAAGCGATCTTTTGATTTGAGGTTCTTGCCTCGGGGTTTTCTGATCCTTTCACTTCATTGCGAAGAGGATTATGCGTTCTTTTGGATGCGTGGGCAGATGATGGTAGGTCCTCTCGGGATCCATTTCTCAAAATGGACCCCGGAATTCAATCTTCAGGAAGAATCTCCCATCGCCCCTGTTTGGGTGCGTCTCCCGGGTTTGCCCATTCACTTGTTTAACAAAAAAAGTCTTTTTGCCCTTGCCAAGATTTTGGGCAACCCAGTGAAAATGGATGACTTTACTGCAGACTCCTCTCGGAGTGCTTTTGCTCGAGTCTGTGTGGAGCTGAATGTGTTGGAACCACCCGTTAAGCAAATTTGGGTGGGCTGGGGTGATCATACTCAGGAGATTGATGTTGTTTATGAGAAAATCCCTGGGTATTGATTGGATTGCAAAATATTGGGTCATTCGACAAACGTTTGCTATTCCCATGGGAAAAATCCAAAACCTGCTCGATCCAAGCCTACTGATCGAGACCCTCCTCAGCCAGAGGCCCCTCCTGCTCCGGCACCTCCTCAGGGTGTTGTTCCTGTCATTGTCCCGGGACCACAGCCCCAGCTTCATGTCAATGGCCATGGTCCCCGACGTAGACAGAGACGGAGGCCTGTATGTCAGGCTCTCACGAGAGATGATCCTCTTGCTTCGAACTCTTTTGGAGTTCTTTCCCATTTGCAGGAGACAGAGGTAGGCTCTGAGGAGCTTGGATTAGGTGTTCCTGATCCCTCTGTCGGTTTGAGTTCTCATCATGAGGCCCCTATTTCTGACCGCCCTGAGGTCACGGTGGCTGAGGACGATGAGAGTGTTCTTTTTGTGGACTGCGTGGATGACCTTGGATTTCCACGCCAGGATGTGGTGACTGTGTTTGTCCCCCTGGAGGTTTGTATTGAAAATCATAGCAGTCACTCGGTACCATCTTTTCCTGCATCCCCTGCTGATGCCACTTCTATGCTGGACGAGTTGATTGCTCGACAGGAACCCCCTATTCTTGAGATGATTCCCAGTCACATGTCGGCTGATGATCCTGATCAGGATTTTTATCGACATTCTGTGTCTGTGGTTAGCTGTGGGTCTGAGTGTAGTATTCTGGACATTGACATGTCCAATCCCAGAAAAAGACCTCAGGATGATGGTCGGCGATCGCGTAAAAAGTGATCGGATCCTTCTTCCACCCGTTCCCCATGAATTGCTTAATCAGGAATATCCAGGGACTTCGAGGTTCGGAGTCTCAGCAGAGGCTTCATGCCTTTGTGAAGGAGAAATAGATTAAGGTTTTGGCTGTTTTGGAGCCCATGATTGATCTAGATCCGAGATTCATGACTCGCCGTTTGGGGTTATCTGGAGTCATCTCTAATCTCTCCGGTCATATCTGGGTTTTTTTTGCTGCTGATGTGAGGGCGGAGTTTGTTTTTGAGTATGCTCAGTTCCTTCACATCAGAGTCTCTGTCTCTTTCTTGCCGACAGAGATATTTTGTTCTTTTGTCTATGCTAGATGTGATTATGTTCAGCGTAGGGATCTTTGGGCTTCCTTGCTTTTGGTTAAGCCTGTTTTGGGTCCCTGGCTGGTTGGGGGCGACTTTAATGTCGTCAGGATGCGTCTGAGTGCTTGGGATCTTGTGGTGGTAGGTTGCTACCCATGGAGGAGTTCAACACTTTTATTCTTGATTCTGGCCTGATCGATGCTGGTTTTGAGGGGTCTTCGTTCAGTTGGACGAATAAGACCATCTGGAAGCGGTGGGACAGGGTCTTGGTATCTGTTGATTGGGGAGATCATTTCAGCTTGATTCGGGTGAACATCTCGCTCGTACTGTCTCGGATCACTGTCCGCTTTTGGTTACCGCTCCTGTTTTTGCCCGTGGGCCGAGCTCGTTTCGCTTCCAGCATATGTAGGTTAGGCACCATGGTTTTTTGCAGACTGTGAGGCTTAATTGGAATCTGCCTTGCAGTCTGAGCGGCATGCCTCGGCTTTTTGCCAAGATGAAGCGTCTCAAGCATCACCTCCGGTGGTGGAATCAGGATGTTTTTTGTAAAATCTTTGATAGACTCACTGCGGCTGAGAGGGCTGTTCGTTCAGCCGAGGCTGTCTGTGAGGCCGACCCTTCTGATGCGAATAGGACTTCCCTGTCCGATCGCAATGAGGATCTGGCCCGTATCACCGCCATGGAGGCAGATTTTTGGAAACACAAAGCGGCTTGCCATTGGCTTGAGTATGGTGAGCGGAACACCAGACTCTTCCATAATATGGTGAGGAAAAAGCGCGTGGCGAATAAAATTTTCTGCTTATGGGAGAATGGGGTCTGCCTGACGTCTCAGGAATTGATTCAACAGTCGGGAGCCTTGTTTTTCCAGGATCTTCTTACCGAGGAGCCCTCTGTGCTCGATTGCCCTGATTTTTCGGGTTTTCCCCCGGTTATCTCTGCCGTGGAGAATGATGGTTTTGCTGCGATTCCCTCTTTAGAGGAGGTCCGCGCGACCGTCTTCTCCATTCACCCTGATAGCGTTGCTGGCCCTGATGGCTTTTCTTCAGCGTTCTTTCAGCATTGCTGGGAGATTGTCCATCAGGATGTTTTTGGTGTTGTACTTGATTTTTTCCAGGGATCTCCTATGCCTCAGGGTTTTACCGCCATCACGATCACTCTGATTCCCAAAGTCGAGGGTGCACGTGCCTGGTCGGACTTCCGTCCGATCAGTCTGTGCAATGTCACGAACAAAATCATCTCGAAGCTGTTGTACTCTCGGTTGAGGGATGTGGTGGAGAGACTTGTTTCCCCGAATCAGAGTGGCTTTGTTCCGGGTCGGATGATCTCGGATAATATTCTCCTTGCCGAGGAGCTCACTCACAGCATTACTCTCCCCACTCGTGGTGGTAATGTCATCTTGAAGTTGGATATGGCCAAGGCCTATGATAGGGTCCTATGGCATTTCCTATTTGACGTTTTGAGACATTTTGGTTTTTTAGAGCGTGTTGTGGCTTTGATCTCGGCCTGTGTTTCTCATTGTCATTTCTCTGTGAACATCAATGGTTCTCTATTGGGGTTTTTTGGTTCCACCAGAGGCCTCCGGCAGGGCGATCCATTGTCTCCCCTTCTCTTCATTTTGGGGGCGGAGTATCTTTCTCGTGGCCTTGACCGCCTTTACTTGCAGCATCCTGCGCTCAGGTACCGTTCTGATTGTGATATTTTGATCTCCCACCTGGCTTATGCTGATGATGTCATTATTTTTGCCAGTTGTGGGTCTCGTGGTATGCAGCGCCTTGTAGAATTTCTGCATAACTACGAGAACTGTTCGGGGCAGCGTGTGAATGCTGCCGAGAGTTCTTTGATTTTTCCTCCGAGGTGCTCTAGGCACCTCCGCTCCCGGCTTTTGCGCATCACCGGGTTCGCCGAGGGTCATCTGCCACTCAAGTACCTCGGAGTTCCCCTTTATCGGGGTAATCTGACATGCTCCTTTTTCGAGCCCCTCCTACAGTCTGTTCATAGGAAGTTAGTGGGTTGGGAGATTCGGACCATCTCTCCGGGTAGCCGCATGACCCTGATACGCAGTGTGCTCCTCTCCATGCCGATTTATCTGTTTCAGGTGGTTCAGCCACCTCTGGCTGTCATGGATAAGCTTGAGCTGACATTCAATGCCTTCCTCTGGGGGTCGAGACCCTTGGAGAAGAAGTGGCATTGGGCCCAGTGATCCCGAGCTTGTCTCCCCATGCTTGAGGAGGGCCTTGGCTTCCGCAGATTGAAAGATCTCGTGGAATGATTTTCTATAAAATTGTGGTTCAGATTTCGGCAGGGCTCCTCTCTCTGGGCGAGATTCCTTTTTCGGAAGTATTGCCGGCTGGATGCTCCTGCTTGTGTCCCCACCCGTGGTTCTATATCCCCCATTTGGCGTCGTCTCCTCAGGATCCACCCTCGTGCGGAGCCTGACATTCGCTGGCGAGTTGGACTCGGAGATGTATCCTTTTGGGATGACACTTGGTTTGGGGACGTTCCTTTGTCCTCCCGGTGTGTGGTCCGCGGGGGCCGTGATGTTCGGGTCTCTCATTTTCTGTCTGAGGTGTCCTGGGATTTTGATCGCCTTTGTGCGGTTGTTGCTCCTTCGGTTGCCGAGGTGATTGTTTTGATTCATGTTCTTTCGGGAGACCCTGATCTGGCACGATGGATCCATAGCTCCGATGGTGCTTTCTCTGTGAGATCTGCTTGGGAGCTGATCCGTCAGCGTGCTTTGTCTTCTGATATATTCCGCCCGTGTTGGGGGAGTTTGTTGAGGCCTACCATGTCGTTCTTCCTCTGGAGATTCTGGCATCAATGGCTCCCTATTGATGAGGTGCTCTAGTGCCGGGGTTTTGCGTTAGCCTCAAGATGTCAGTGTTGTGATATGTCAGAGACATTCACACACATATTCATTCGCAGCCCGGTTGCTCGGTCTGTCTTGCACTTCTTTGGCGCCGTGTTTCGGGTTCGTATTCCCGACACTGAGGATTTCAGTTTGTTTCTCAGTGCGTGGAAGAGGGATTTGGTCTGGTCTCGGGGGGGCCATGTGCGGGAGTTTCTCCCCTGCATCGTTCTGTGGTTCCTCTGGACTGCGCGGAACGTTGCTAAGCACCGTCATCTCCCTGTTTCTGGGGAGACGGTGAAATATCAGATTTTGTATTACCTGCGTTTTTCCCACTATGTGCGTACTGTCAGGCCCAGACATTGGCTGGGTGTGTTTCATGTGGCGAGATTGCTGGTTTCGGTTGCTCTCCATAGATTCCATAGGACGGCGATTGTTCGCTGGCTGCGACCGCCTTCTGGGTGTTTCAAACTTAATGTGGATGGGAGCTCGCGTGGTATATCTGGAGACTCCTCTGCTGGTGGCGTTGTTCGGGATGATTCCGGGAGGGTTGTGCTCTCATTCAGCGAGTTCATCAAAGCTGGGTCTTCTCTCCGGGCTGAGCTTTGGGCGGTTTGGAGGGGTCTTCTCCTTTGTTCTGATCATTCTTTTTTACCTCTTTGGATCGAGCTTGATTCTCTGACTTCTATTCAGCTCATTCGTTCTCGTCGATGTTGCTGGGGTCTTGATCACTTTGTATCTAGGATTCTGGTCCTGTTGAGGGGACTGTCTGTTCATATTTCGCATATATTCCGGGAGGGTAATTCGGTGGCGGATGCGTTGGCGGCGATGGCTCATACCCTTAGGCACTTTATCTTAGAGTTAGGTCCCTCCCTCCCTAGTCACATTTCCATACTTGCACGTTCGGATACCTCCGGACTTCCCTACTTGAGATATAGATGTTCTTAGCTGTTTGCAGCCCATTCCTTCACTTGGATCCATTTCTTCCGTCTTTCTATATATATATATGTATATTTTTCTTTGCAGGTACTAATCTTTTGGGGGTTTCTCTTTTCCCCCGTTTTGCCAGTCTGGTGTGAGTGGGCCCAGACACTCGCACACTACATGTTTGGTCTCCTCAGGATTGGGTGGGCTCTTGCACTTACCCTCTTGGTGCTTTTCTTTGGCCCTCTCATATTCCCTGGAGCGCTATTTCTGTTTGTCCCTCTCTTTGGTCCATTTCTGGTCCCTGGCGGGCGTTTACTGCAGGTTCTCCTTGCCTGCCGTATCGGTTCTTTTATAGGAGTTTACTGGATGTCGTGGTGATTCTAGGGATTATTTCCGGACGATCCTCTTCATTGTTATGATACCTTCGTCAGATTTATACTTCAGATGCTGGATCTTTTTTGTTCTGGCTGGATTGTGATCTTCATTTTGCTCTTTTATCATCATTGTACAGTGATTTCCTGGCCAGATATTATTTTGACTGCTGGGCTTCATCCCGTTACTCGGTCTCAGATAAGAGTCGTTTTGACTGATTGGATTCTTCAGGGTGATGGTTCAGAGATGAGAGTTTCTTCATGGATTCCGCACTCATCTCCCAGTTATCATTTGGTCTTCTTCGGCGTATTGACTCTTAGCGCTGCTCGTATTTGCTTAGTTTCTGGCGCACTTTTTGTCGTAGTCTAGGGTTATTTTTGCTTATGTATGTATTTATGTCCCTAGGCTACTTTGTCTTTATGTTTCTACTGCTTTAGCCTTTTTGAGGAGGTCTTGGTATAGTCCCCCTCCTCTTTTAGGTTTTCTTTCTGCTGTCACTTTTTATTTTTTGGATATAGAGGTAGGGGTCTGCCTAACCCCCCCGCATCCAGCGGTGTTTTCCGAAAAAAAAACCCTAAACCCAAACCCTAAAACTCGAAAATTTGAAGTAAAAATGGTGTGAATTTCGAGTTATATGGCCCTCCTATTTATAGGGGTTGGCTGATATCGCGATGAAATCTGAATCGAATCTTTTATCTTGGATTGCGATTTATCCGTGATTTGGGTGATAACCGAATTTCAAATCTTCCATACGAAGCTCTGTATGGGAGAAAACACCGATCACCCTTGTATTGGGATGAAGTGGGAGAAAAGGAAATAGTAGGACCCGAGCTCGTACAGATAACAATAGACAAGGTTACAGTAGTCCGAGAGAAACTCAAGGCAGCTCAAGATTGACAAAAGAGTTGGGCAGATCTGAAAAGAAGGCCAGTGGAATTCAACGTTGGCGAGAAGGCCTACGTAAAAGTGTCGCCTATGAAAGGAGTTGTCCGATTCAGTAAGGCTGGGAAGCTAAACCCCCGTTATGTAGGACCCTTTGAGATTTTGGAAAAGGTGGGCACACTAGCTTACAGATTAGCACTGCCACCAAGCATGTCTAGAATTCACAACGTTTTCCACGTGTCCCAACTACGGAAATACATCTCGGACCCAAGACACGTGTTATAAGCAGAACCGCTCATGATCGAAAGTAACTTGGGAGAAGAGCTGAAGTACGAAGAAGTTCTCATTAGAATCGTGGACACCAAGGACCAAGTACTAAGACGACGAATCATTCCCTACGTCAAGGTACAATGGTCTAACCACACCGAAAGAGAAGCCACGTGGGAGTTAGAAGAAAGGATGAGGGACCAATACCCGTACCTCTTCATAGACCAAGCCAACCCAAGTTTCGAGGACGAAACTTCCCATAAGGAGGGAGGGATGTAAAATCCAAGAATTTTAAGTTTTAAGTTTTATCATGATAGTATATTTTGGATACCAGGATTTGTCTCATTTTAAGATGTGAGATTTGTAAGATTGAGTGAATAATAATAAGATCGTGTATATTATTTGAAATTTCGCAGATAAATGTCTAAGATTTGAGTTGATATAGAGATATCGGGATAAAAATCAGGCAAAGGATAATAAAATCTCTAGAACTCGAAATTAATCAGTGTATGTATATGCAAATTTTGAAAATTGCATGGGATAAAAGATTTAAATTTCGAACAATATCACGGATAGATCACGATTCGAGATAAAAGACTTAAGTCAGATTTCAACGCGATATCACTTGATCCCGATAGCAGCCAACCCCTATAAATAGGAGGGCCCTGTATTCGAAAATCACACCTCACAACACACCCAAATTTTTGAAAATAGTACCTAGTCTCCTTAGGAATTTTCGAGCACAGTGAAGTGCTGCCGCCGTCCAGCCAGGGAAGTAGGAATTTCGAAGAACCCTAGTTTTTTTAGAATTTAAGGTAAGTGGGCTGTTTTAAATTTTGGTTTTGTGCATTTAAAGGTTTTGTTCTTTTTTATTTTAAAAATTCGGTTCAACACCGTCTACGTTTTTAATCTTGTTACATTTTTACGTTGGCACTGTGAGAATTCCCTGAAAATGGGTGGAATTCCAACATATGGCCCTTAACAGTGGGATAGAACTGTTTTATGGCCTCGCCCCCTTAGAGGATTAAAACTTAGGGACTGATATCAGTAAACCATGAAAGGTGAAAAATCGCAGTGTTATTATGTTACGGATACGATGTTACGATTATGAAAAGCATGTTGTATTTTTTTGTATGTTTCGAAAAAATGGTATAAATTTTATGTTGTTTTCAATATCCCCCATTTACCAAGTATTTTGTCACGCCCCGAGCCCGGGCCTGCGTCTGCGTGACTGCACAATGAGCCCCTATAGCAACTACTTCGTATTCGTCCTCGCTTTACGAAAATGATTAACCCAAGTTGCTATAGAAGTCCAGTATAAGCCATTATAAACTCATTTTAAATATTTTATTTTTAAGATGTGGGACAAGGGTATCACAATCACCCCTCCTTCAGAACGCGACGTCCTCTTCGCGGCCTGACCCCTCGATCCACCAGCACCGAGAATCTAGAGGTGGCTCCTACAGGTTCAAGAGGTGGCTCCCGTCATGTAGCACTTTGAACCGCAGGTTCAAGAGATGGCTCTCATGCACGTAGCACTTTACCCAGCATAGCACTTATTTCTCGGTGTTCCACGCCGGTGACCGGCTCTGATACCATTCTGTCATGCCCCGAGCCCGGGCCCGCACCTGCGTGACTGCACAATGAGCCCCTATAGCAACTACTTCGTATTCGTCCTCGCTTTACGAAAATGATTAATCCAAGTTGCTATAGAAGTCCATTGTAAGCCATTATAAACTCATTTTAAATCTTTTATTTTTAAGATGTGGGACAAAGGTATCACAATGCAGATTTCATCGCGATATCACTCGATCCCGATAGCAGTCAACCCCTATAAATAGGAGGGCCCTATATTTGAAAATTACACATCACAACACACCCAAATTAATCACACCTAAATTTCGAAATTCTCCCTCTAGTCTCCTTAGGAATTTTCGAGTACAGTGAAGCGCTGCCGCTGTCCAGCCCTCCTATTCTCTAGAGGAGATCGTCCACCATCAAGGTCCCCCACACTCTGACTTCACTCTTGTCTCCACCTCCTCTGTTGTGGAAGATTCCGACCTCCACGGGCGTCGCGCTGAGTCCTGTGATGGGCGAGATTTTGACAGTGTCATTCATGACACTTATATGTCTAACCAAGTCAATAAACGCCTAACTGAATCAGAAGACTTTCAACCGAAGAATAATAGGCGCAGAGCTAGGTCCCCTCGACACAGATCGAGATCCCTACTGCTCGTTCCTCATGAATTGCTTCCTATGGAATATCAGGGGACTAGCTAACATTGAGTCCCTCTAGAGGCTCCACACCATAGTGGATCGCCACCGTGTCAACATTTTGGCCATCTTCGAACCAATGACTGTCTTGGATCATTGTTTCATGACCTTGTAGTTAGGGCTCCATCAGGTCATTTCCAATTCAAAAAATAAGATCTGGGTCTTCTCATCGGAGGACGTCAAGGTCGAGCGTCTTCTTGATCATGATCAATTCTTCCACCTCCGCATCTCCGCTGCCTTTCTTCCGACAGATGTCTTTTACTCTTTTGTCTTTGCCAAGTGCGATCACATAGAGCGCCGTCACCTTTGGGATTCCCTCATCAAGGTTAAGCCCGCCATTGGCCCCTGGCTTGTGGGTGGCGATTTCAATATTGTTAGGGATGTTTCCGAGTGCCTTGGCACCTCTGGAGGCCGATCCCTCCCTATGGAGGAGTTCAACGACTTCATCCTCCAGTCAGGTTTAGTCGATGCCGGGTTTGAAGGGTCCTCGTACACTTGGACCAATAAAACCATTTGGAAAAGGCTGGACAGAGTCTTCGTATCAGTAGACTGGGGGGGAGATCACTTCAATTCCATTCAATTCCAACACCTCCCTCGCAAAGTCTTTGATCACTGTCCTCTCCTGGCCTCTGCTCCGATTTTTGCTCGTGGACCTATCTGTTTTAGGTTCCAAAACATGTGGATCCTGCACCATGACTTTCTCCAAACCGTCAGGCTTAATTGGCACTTGCCGTGCCACCTGACTGGTATGCCCCGTATTTTTGCCAAGCTGAAAAGACTTAAAAACCACCTGAAATGGTGGAATCGAGATGTTTTTTGCAACATATTTGAAAAAATCAATGAGGCGGAGAAGTTGGTGCGACTCGCAGAGGCGCCTGCGAGAATGACCCCAGCGAGCTCTCTTGGCATAGCCTTTCCATGTGTAACGCGGATTTGGCTAATATCACAGCTATGGAGGTCTATTTTTGGAAGCAAAAAGCTGCGTGAAATTGGTTGGAAGATGGAGAGAGGAACACTAAGCTCTTCCACAATATGGTTAAGAAAAAGCACGTGGCCAACAAAATCTTCAGGATCTGGGACAACGGGACTTGTCTTACGTCTCCAGAGCTTATCCAGCGATCCGGGGCTGCTTTCTTTGAAAATCTCCTCACAGGAGACCCTTTTGTTCCGGACCGCCCAGACTTCTCTGACTTCCCGTCGATCATTTCGCAAGCAGAGAATAACAACATGTTCGCCACCCCCAACTTGGAGGAGGTGCGCGCTGTGGTTTTTTCCATCTCTAGGGACAGTGTGGCTGGCCTCGATGGGTACTCCTCGCTTTTTTATCAGCACTGCTGGGATATAGTCCATCAGGACGTTTTCGACGCAGTCCTTGATTTTTTTCATGGCTCCCTGATCCCCCAGAGTTTCACCGCCACCACGATCACCCTGATCCCCAAAGTGGCGGGCGCACACATGTGGACGGACTTCCGCCCCATTAGCTTGTGCAATATCTCAAACAAAATCATCTCTAAGCTCTTGTATTCGAGGCTGAAGACCGTTGTCGGAGACCTCATCTCTCATAATCAGAGTGGTTTTGTTCCGGGTAGACTGATCTCGGATAATATTCTCATGGCCCAGGAGCTTAATCATAGTTTGAACCTCCCTAACCGGTGAGGCAATGTTATCTTGAAACTGGACATGGCCAAGGCCTGCGATAGGGTCCAGTGGCCGTTCCTCCTGGATGTACTCCGGAAGTTCGGTTTCTCTGAGCAGGTGGTGGCGATGGTGTCGACTTGCATATCCCTTTGCAAGTTCTCCGTCAACATCAATGGGACCCCTGCTGGTTTCTTTAGCTCAACCAGGGGACTTCGCCAGGGCGACCCCCTGTCCCCTCTCCTCTTTGTTCTTGGGGCCGAATATCTCTCGCGGGGTCTGAACCGTCAGTTTTCTCAGCACCCCGAGCTCCGCTTCCGATCGGGATGTGACATCATGATCTCTCACCTCGCATATGCTGACGATGTCATCATTTTCGCTAATGGTGGAACTCGCGGGATGAAGCGCATTAAAGATTTCTTGTGGCACTTCGAGAACTGCTCTGGCCAGCTTGTCAATGTGGTTAAGAGTGCCGTCATTCTGCCCCCGAGATGCCCGGAGCGCCTCCGCTCCCGCATCCTGCGCATCACCGGGTTTGCTGAGGGGCACCTCCCTATGAAGTACCTGGGTGCGCCGTTATTCCGGGGGCACAGAAAATGCGTGCTTTTTGAGCCCCTCCTACTTTAGATCAGGAAAAAACTCGAGGGATGGGAGACTCGTACACTTTCACCAGGAAGCCGCATGAATCTTCTCAGAAGCATCCTTCTCTCGATCCCAATTTATCTGTTCCAGGTGTTCAACCACCTCTGGCTATTATGGAGAGGATTGAGCTGATCTTCAATGGCTTCCTATGGGGCTCTCTCCCGCAGGAGAAGAAATGGCACTGGGCCCGGTGGTCCCGTGCATGCCTCCCGCCCTTAGAGGGGGACCTGGGATTTCGCAGGTTGAAAGACCTTGTGGACAGCTTCTCTATTAAGTTGTGGTACAGATTCAGACAAGGATCTTCCCTCTGGGCGAAGTTCCTGCTGCAGAAGTACTGCAAGACTATGCACCCAGCCCGTGTCCCCCGTCGTGGGATCATCTCCCCCTCTTGGCGTCGCCTCTTACAGATTCGGCCCCGCGCTGAGCCTGGCATTCGCTGGAGAATTGGTCACGAAGACATCTCATTCTGGGATGATATCTGGACTGGTGATACCCCTCTGTCCGATCAGAGGGAGTTTAGAGGAACCGTGAGGCCCACATCTCTAGTTTCTTGGTTGAGGGGGCCTGGGACTACGAGCGTCTTTGCTCTGTTGTTTCCCCATCCGTTGCGGAGGCTATCACTTTGGTCCCCATTCTGGTGGGTGAGCCTGATTCTGCCTGTTGGATTCACAGCTCGGACGGGGTTTTCTCGACGAAATCAGCCTGGGAGCTGATTCGTCAACGTGGCCCTCCGTCTGATATCTTTATCCCCTGCTGGGGAAGGTGGATGCAACCCACCATGTCTTTCTTCTTCTGGAGACTCTGGCATCTGTGGCTACCGATCGATGAGGTTCTTCAGCGGCGTGGGGTTGCTCTTGCATCCAAGTGTCAGTGCTGTGATTTGTCGGAGACATTCACGCACATCTTCCTTGACAACCTCGTAGCCCGCCATGTTTGGCATTTTTTCGGTGCTGTTTTCCGCATTCTAATCCCCCGGACTGGGGATATCAAGCTGTTCCTCTGCTCTTGGAAGAGGACTTTCAACTGGACTCCGAGGGGCCACGTGAAGGAATTCCTGCCTTTCATCGTACTTTGGTTCCTCTGGACAGCTCGTAACGATGCGAATCACCGTCACTTACCCATCTCCGGGGAGACGGTCAAGCATCAGGTTTTATCATATCTTCGTCTTGCTCACTCGGCCTCCATTGTTAAGCCCAAGCACTGGCTGGGCTCACTTCAGGTGGCGAGACAGATAGGTATCTCGGTCAGCCTTCGGCGCCTGCTGAAGATGACCATTGTTAGGTGGCTCAGACCCCCTCCTGGGGTCTTCAAGCTCAACATAGACGGGAGCTCGAGAGGTGACACCGGGGATTCTACTTTTGGAGGGGTTGCTCGTGATGCTTCTGGGCAGGTTATTTTTTCGTTCAGCGAGTTCATCGGTGTCAGGACCAATATCAAGGCGGAATTGTGGGCTGTTTGGAGAGGACTCCTTCATTGTTCTGACCTTAGCCTTTTTCCCCTTTAGATTGAGACCGATTCTCAGATTTCCATCCAGATCCTCTGTTCTCGCAGGTGTCAGTGGGCTCTTGACCTTATTGTCTCTAGGATTTACTGTCTTATGCGGGGGCGCGCTGTTCACATTTCTCATATTTACCGAGAGGGTAACTTAGCGACGGATGCTTTAGCGACCGAGGCCCATACTTTTCGACGATACACCTTCACGCCAGGGCCGGCTCTCCCCAGACATATCTCGATTCTTGCTCGCTCAGTCCACTCAGGGCTGCCGTATCTGCATTCCAGGCTATCTTAAAAAAAAGTCGGCCAAAAAAAAAATCGGCCAATAAAAAAAATCTGTTATTTTTATTTATTTTGTTCTCTAGTTACTTTTGTTTTCGCCCGTGGGTGCATGTGTGGTCACTTTTGCGTGCGTCTGTATGTGTGTGTGCGGGTTGGGAGTGCATGAGTGCGTGTGCGTGTCTGCGTGGGTAGGCATTTGTGTGCATGCGTTTGGGTGTGCGCGTGTGTGCGTCGTCCTTGGTTAGGACTTGCTCTCGAGGCCCACTCTTGGGCGGAGGCGGTTTTTAGCCACCTGCCATTTGGGTCTTTTACTGCATGTCTTGTGCGTCTCACTCTGGCGGGCCTCAGACGCCTGACGCATCCTATTTAGAGTACAGCTTTACCATCAGCACGGTCACAAACGCCCCGGACATCGTCTCGGGTGCCCAGGTGGGACCACCCACTGGGATTCATGGGTGCTGGAGCTGTGTGCGCTTGCTTCCCGCACAAAGCTTGGCCCCTGCAGCTATATACTTATCAGGGAGTTTTTTGCAGGATCATACGTGCTCCCTAGATTCATATGTTGGTCACTGGACATGGTTCTCATTGCGACTCTAGGCAGTCTTCTTGCCTACACTGCTTTCAGGAGACTGGTTTTCTCAGCCCATCCCATACATTTTTACTCCGCGGACTCTAGTTTTTCTGCATGGAGCGATACTAGTATTTCTTGCGTACTTTATTTTCGTTTATTTGGTTACACCTGCACTTAGCCTTCTGAGGAGGTCTCGGTCTAGTCCCCCTCCCCATTTAGGTGTTATTTCTTTTGTACGGATGATATTCTTATGCTTTATTATTTACAGGTAGGGGTCCACCAAACCCCCCGCCACACTGGCGGTGTTTTTTTTTAAAAAAAACCCTAAACCCTAGACCCCAGACCCTAGAACCCTAAAACCATAAACCACAAAAACCCTGAACCCTAAACCCTCCTGCACCTATGGTTGTTCCAGTTCTGGTGGTTGAGCTTGCTCCCTGCTGTTCAGGATCTTGTGGGTGATCCATCTGTTTCTATCACATTGCCTTCGTTTTAGGTGGGTTCAGTCGGTATGGGATGTGAGAAGGGTGTGGTGCCTTCTTCTACCACCGCTTGTTTATCTTTACCTCTCTCGGGACGTACGCGATCTCAGCAGCGACGTTATTACAGATAGAAGGTGGATCAGTCGAATATGCCCTATGGAAGACCTCCTAATCCAGGCTGATTTTGTTTTTCGCCTTTTTAGGCAATATATGATGGGTGTTCACTGTAGAGTTCTCCTTGCCCATCATTGTGCCTATTTTCCTTTTGCTGACTTATTCCAGGCTGTCCTGTTGGACTTGGCGTGTTTTTTGGTGGATTCCGGGCTCTCTATTGTAGTTTGTATGTATTTTGTTATGATGTGATGATTGTATGGCCTTTGCGGAGGTCTTGGTCTAGTCCCCCTCCGTTAGGTTTTATTTGTGATAATCTTTTGTTGTATATATACAGGTAGGAGTCTGCCTAACCCCCCGCTTCCGGTGGTGTTTTTCATTTTTTAAAAAAAAGCCCTAAACCCTAAACCAAACCGGAAAAAATGCTCTCAAAAAAACTTTTCCTAAAAAATTCCCTAAAATAGTACTGTTCACGCCCAAACCGTCGCCATGACACCGCCGTCGGATCCCGGCCGCTCACCTACCCCATTTGAACCGCCTTCCCCTGCCGTCCAACATACTCCAATCTCAGCCCCATCGGACAACGTTTGGCCACCTAAATCGCCGTTGTAAAATCTAATTTTTTTGTCCAAAAATGCGTCACCGGCTGTTGCTCGTCTTTCCGATGACGAGTACCCTCCACCAGACTCGCCTCAACCCACTCTATCATTTCCGACCACTTCCCCATCGCCTAGCATCCTTAATCGACCGGTATCTCCATCTAAAGTTGAGCATGTACTGTTCCAGGCGATTTTGGACATTTATTCGCTTCGTCCGGCCGATTCTTGTCACCATTGTTGACAATCCACCCCGATTTGTAATCGCGAGGACAAGACAATTTCATTGCCACCGGCCCTGTCCTCAACGGTACTCCCCTTCAGCGGCAATTTTAGATCTACCGATTTCAACCCTCAAACCCTAGTTGCGTCGGGGTTTTCTACAAATCATTCTGGCGTGGTGAATTCTTTGGCTAATTCCTCCCTACCGAATAATCTTCACTCCATGGGTTCTCCATCTATTCTATCAATTTCAGGTAATTCGTCACCGATAAAAAAAATACCCAATTTTGGGGATTCCACTCGATTTTGGTCTCTATTTCTGATCAATTGAACCCTTCGGCGTTTGAGTCTGCTGGTTTTGGCACCGGTTCCGATCTCTCTGGATCACGGGCGTAGTTTGCCTCTGCTCCAGCTGCTGACTCGCGATTTGACTCGGGCGAGTCACTCGGCCGAGCCAACTGTTTCAACTCGGCAGTCAGCAACCTTGCACCTGCGATTAACTCTTGCTCGGGAACTTCTCTCCTGCTTCCAGTGTCTTTCCATGACGCTTTGAGTCCACCATCTACGTGAACGGTGAAGAAAAGCTTTGAAGACGTACGCAACTCTATGGACAAGATGCTCGAGCCGCCTTTGTTGATGGTAAGCCGGGTATTCGATTCCCGGTTCTCAGATTTCAGCGGCATTTGCCAAAATGGGACTAATGCAATATTTTGATTTAAAAATCTTGCCCTGAGGTTTTCTTGTTCTTTCCCTCTCCTGTAAAGAAGATTATGCGTGTATCTGGACGCGGGGGAACATGATGGTGCGACCACTAGGGATCCGATTCTATAAGTGGACCCCTGAATTTCAGTTACAAGAGGAATCTTCCATTGCTCCAGTTTGGATTCGTTTTCCAGGTATACCCCTCTAATTGTTTGACAAACTTATTCTTTTTGCTCTAGCAAAACTTGTGGGTAAGCCGGTGAAAATGGACGACCACGCCGCCAATGCTTCTCGTGGCGCCTTCGCCCGAGTTTGTGTGGAGATTACTGTCTTAGAGCCTCTCACTAAGCAGGTTTGGGTAGGATGGGGAGATCATACACAGGTCCTTGATGTTGTTTATGAGAATACTCCCGCGTATTGCAGTGATGGCTAGATGTTGGGACATTCCACTACTGTTTGTTATTCCAATGAGAAGAACCCCAGGCCTGCTAGGCTTAATCAGGCTGCTCCTCATCTTCAGCAGCCGGATGCTCCTGTATTCCAGCCACCCATGAGGGTGTTACTCCTATCTTTCATCCGGACCATAACCCTAGATTTAAGAAATTGGCCATGGTCCCAGAATAAGGAGGAGGAGACGGCCAGTGCGTCGGGGCCCTCCCGTTGGAGTTACCCCTACCGGCACTGTTGTTCCATAGAGAGTGGTTTCCTCGAATACTTTTGAAGTCCTGCACTTGGCATGATGAGGCCCAGCGTTTTGACGCTAATGACTTGGTTTGTCCTGTTCCTGATTCTGGGCCACACATCGAGGATGTGAGTGCTACTTTACTTTGCGCTGATTAGTTGGAGCAGAATCTTTCTTCGGGTGTGCAACATGTTAGTTCGAGCTCCCCTCCTAGGAATATGTTCCCTATGGGGCAGATTATGTTCCAGCCTTATCTGGGCTACTGTTTTGGAGGAGGACGACACTGGTCATTTTGTTGATCGTGTGGATGATTTGGGTACTCCACCTGCTGGATTGAGTACGGTGTTTGTTGAACCATACTTTGTATGGAGAATCATAGCAGTCATTCGGTTCCCTCCGTTCCTGCCTCCCCTGAGGTTTCCTCTTTGTTGGAGGAATTGGTCGCTCACCAGGGGTCCCTTGTTGGTGAGCAGATTGTTATGCAGATGTCAGCTGATGCCACTGACCAAGAGTTTGACAGATATTCTGAGCCTGGTGATATTTGTGTGCCTGATGGTTGTATTCAGGACACAAACACGATGGATGTGAAGAAACAAAAAATAGAAAAATCCTACGAGATCTTTCAAGAATAAGTCAAGTGCTCCTATCACTCGTTACCCATGAATTACCTAATCTGGAATATTCGGGGACTTCAGAGTCCGGAGTCCTAGCAGAGATTTCATGCCTATGTGAAGGAGAAACAAATTAAGGTTTTGGATATTTTGGAGCCCATGATTGAGTTGGACCAGAGATTCATGACTCGCCGTTTTGGTTTTTCTAGAGTCATCTCAAATCTCTCCTGTCATATTTGGGTTTTCTTTGCTGCTGATGTTCAGGCTAAGTGTGTCTTTGATCATACTCAGTTCATTCACATAAAGTTGTCTGCCTCGTTTTTGCCGACTGATGTTTTTGCTCTTTTGTCACGCTAGTTGTGATTAAACGGAGCGTAGGAGCCTTTGGGCTTCTTTGATTCAGGTTAAACCCACTATGGGTCCTTGGCTTGTAGGTGGGGATTTTAATGTTGTCAGAGATTCTTCTGAGTCTCTTGGCACCCATGGTGGTAGGCAGTTACCCATGGAGGAGTTTAATAATTTCATTTTGGACTCTAGTCTGATTGACACTGGTTTTGAAGGGTCTTCGTTCTGTGGACGAATAAGACTATTTCGAAGCGGTTGGATAGGGTTCTTGTTTCTGTCGATTGGGGGGATCATTTCAGCTCTATTCGGGTTGAACATCTTAGTCGTTCAGTTTCCGACCATTGTCCGCTTTTTGTTACCGCTCCAATTTTTGCTCGTGGGCCGAGCTCGTTTCACTTCCAGCGTATGTGGCTCAAGCACCATGGTTTTTTGTAGACTGTCAGGCTTAATTGTGCTTTGCCTTGCAGTCTGGGTGGCATGCCCCGCCTTTCTGCAAAGTTGTATCATCTTAAACATCACCTCAAATGGTGGAATCGAGATATTTTTGGTAACATTTTTGATAGATTCATTGAGGTTGATATGGTTGTTCGGTCTGCTGAGGCTGTCTGTGAGGCCGACCCTTCTGAGTCAAATTGGACAGCTCTGTCCGATCGCAATACGGATCTGGCTCATGTCACCACCATGGAGGCAGATTTTCGGAAACAAAAAGCTGCATGAAATTGGCTTGAGGATGGTGAGCGGAACACCAAACTCTTCCATAACATGGTTAAGAAGAAACGTGTGGCGAATAAGATATTCCGCATTTGGGATAATGGGGTTTGCGTGACGTCTCCTGAGATGATTCTGCAGTCGGGCGCCTCATTTTATCAGGACTTGCTTACCGAGGATCCCTTTGTCCTTAATTTTCTTGATTTTTCGGGTTTTTCTTTGGTTATTTCCGATCTAGAGAATAATGGTATTGCTGCCATCCCCTCCTTAGAGGAGGTCCGCACAACTGTTTTCTCCATTCATCCTGATAGAGTGGCAGACCATGATGGCTTCTCTTCGGCGTTTTTTCAGCATTGTTGGGAGATTGTTCATCAAGATGTGTTGGAGGTTGTTTTGGAGTTTTTTGTTGGTTCTCCCATGCCTCAGAGTTTTACTGCCACCACGATTACTTTGTTCCCGAAAGTCGAGGGTGCACATTCTTGGTCTGACTTTCGTCTGATCAGCTTGTGTAATGTCACGAACAAGATCATTTCTAAGCTGTTGTACTCTCGCTTGCGGGCTGTGGTGGAGAGACTGATTTCATTGAATCCGAGTGGCTTTGTCCTGGGACAATATATTTTTGATAATATCCTCCTTGAACATGAGCTCTCACAGTCTCACTCTCCCCACTTGTAGGAGTAATGTTATTTTGAAATTGGATATGGCTAAGGCTTATGACCGGGTCCAATGGTCTTTTCTCCTTTATGTGTTGCGTCATTTTGGTTTCTCGGAGTGGGTTGTGGCGATAGTCTCGTCCTGTGTCTCTCATTGTCATTTTTCCGTGAATATCAATGGGTCTCTATCGGGGTTCTTTGGTTCTACCAGGGGACTTAGACAGGGAGATCCACTGTCTCCTCTTCTTTTCTTTTGGGGGAGGTGTATCTTTCGCGTGGCCTTGACCGCCTTTACCTGCAGCATCCTGATTTCAGGTACCGTTCTGGCTGTGATTTTTTGATTTCCCACCTGGATTATGCTGATGATATCATTATTTTTGCCAATAGTGGGTCTCGTGGGATGCATGCTTTCATCGATTTTCTTCATCACTATGAGAATTTTTCTGAGCAGTTGGTTAATGCAGCCAAGAGTTTTTTGATTTTGCCTCCGAGGTGCTCTGTGCATCTACACTCTCGATTTTGCGTATTACCGGGTTTGCAGAGGGTCACTTGCCGCTCAAGTATGATATGAATCCTCGTACGAAGAAAAACAAACACAATTAAATAAGAATTGCGTCCTCAACTGAAAGGGGATCGGTTACGGTGACCGGAAGCGCAACGGAAGTTTAAAATTTTTATTTTTCATGAAGAAATTTCGGCCATCTCTCTTTTGTGTAGCAAATACAAAAACAAACACATGTCATACATAGGGTGTTTGAGAGATATACCTATCAATCTTTAAAAGATTGATTGTGGCTCCAACTTTGTTGTTATGCAACAAAGCTCTTGAATGGATGACAAGTCTACAAGCTCTCCTTCCTTCAAAAATTAGGCCCACCACTTGCTAGGTAAATCCCTTCTTGTTTTGCACTAGAAAAAAAGAAGATTTTTCAAGGAGAAGATTATTTCTTCCTCAACACTTAAAGAAGAAAAGAAGAAAGTTTTTTTGAGAGAGTTTTGAGAGCAATTTTCGGCCAAGGCTTATGGGAGGGAAGAGTGAATGAGTTGTCTTGGTTTGTGAAAAAGTAGAGACGAACTTTTGCATGCCAAGCCTAGGAGACACAAAAAGTTGTCTCCAACCCTTCACCTCCCATGCATGCATATATATTATATGGTTTTTTAACAAATTGAAAAACCATGGACTAAATTTAATTATCTCAAACATATTTGAGACTAATTAAACATTACTTGAATTTACTCAAGTCCACTAGTTAAATAATTTATTTAAATTGAGCTCTACAAGACTCAATATAATTTAATTAATTCAACACTTGAATTAATTTAATTATTTTGACTCTACTAGGTCCACTAGTGTTTAATTAATTCAATACTTGAATTAATTTAATTTAGTCCATAATAATGTTTATGAAAATCACAATTTTCAAATACATTATTCACTTGGCCAACTTTTAATTTAGGAACACATTCATAAATTAAAATTTACATTTCTCTCATAGAAGTCATACTTCTATTTTTCTTTACGCTTATAAACTCATTTATAAGCCGTTCAACACATTGAACTATTTTACTTCTCAACGGGATCTAGAAAGCAAGTACTTGTGTGGCTCTCAATGGTTCACTGATACAATTAGCCGTGGGTTCACATCTCCATGTGATTCGGACTAAACATGTCATTATATGAGCATACCCCAATTGCTCCATTCTTATTTATCAACTCCTTGATAATAAGAACGTCAGAACTCAAGTCTGATAGGACCCAACCAATCATGTTAAACGCCTATTAGCATCGCTTACATGATTCCCTAGGTATCAAATGATAGTGCCTGCAAGAACCATTCAATTATTGTTAGCGTACAGTACGGTCCCTTCAACTCATATATCCCGATCGATTCGACAACCATTGGTTTATCGAGAGTTGTCAATGAATCGATACTATGTGTCATGTCGTAGTTGCATCGATGGTGTAATCTATGAAACCCCTTTCATAATTACCACCATACTCTGATCAGAGATTTCAAACTACATATACATGAATACACATAGGATATCCATACCCGTAGGTAAGCGGTGAATCCCCGGCTACAATGCATCGACTCCTATATGTTACGACATAACACCCAACCTTGCCACCTGATGACCCCATGAGAGTCGGTAAACAAGTCAAAGTGAAACACTAGCATATAGAGTCTCAATGTTGTCCCGGGTCATAAGGACTAATGGTGTACAACCATAAACTAGGACGTTTCCACTCAATAAGTGAGAACCACTTGGAAAGTTCTTTATAGAGGGTTGTTCAGTGCACTCTACCAAGAGCACCTATCTGCATGCTCGGACATCACAATGTCCCCTACCAATGAAACATGGTACTCACATCGCAGATACTAGTCTCGAGCTCTAGCGGCCTATATCCTTCTTAGTGGCGGCTGAATCGACTAGGAACCGTTTAGAATATACAGTATTACAAATATGAGTTTCATGATACTCATCATATGAGCATCTCATATTCTTTCTACTATTTTTATATTCAAGGGCTTTATCTATGCAACTAGCATGGGTATTCAGATAAAGAAGTGCGCGATATTCAAGGGCTTTATCTATGCAACTAGCATGGGTATACATAGAGTTTCATTGTGAACACTCGGCCAACACTTGGCTCGACGTGCACCTACTCTAACATCAACTCGATAAAGAACAAGGATCGTTGTTACGATGTCCCGATATTTTGATTCAAGCAGTGCGCGATCTTCACCCCTAAACTATGTGATTTAGTAATAAATGATCACAAAGAAAAAACCGAAACTCAATCGAACCTCCAAAGAGCTCGTCTTTGACAACCCGCGTGAGGAACGATCGACAAACGCCACAAAGCAAACTTTGAAAGTTTGATTTTGATTACAAAGCAAAGCCTTGAAAATGTTTGAGAGAAAACCCAAAAGTTTGTATAAACTCAATAATAAAATTTGAATTGTGTTCAAAATTTCGTGCAAATATTGTTTACATACTCAAAAGATAACAATATTTAGTTGCCAAAATAATTAGGACTCTAAACAAGGAAATTAGAATTTTCGCGCAGCAGGGGTCGCGATCGGGCGGTAAGATGTTACCGCTCGACGCGGGATCTTCTGGACTGTTCGCGCTCGAGCGGTAATATGTTATCTCTCGGGCGCCAGGTCTTATAGAATTCAACTCTTGGACAGTAAGTGTGGCGCTTTGGCGGTAAGATTTTTCCGCTCGGGCGCCAATGCTTCTGGACTCCACATCATTTATCACTTGAATGATATTCATATGGCTCCCAAACTTGCTCCCATGCATCACGAATCCTTCGGCCCTTTGCACCTTGCTCGTAAGCCCCTCTTGATTGCTCATAAGTCCATGAAATGCTTCCTTGAATCTCTTCAGTCGTCTCCTCGTGATTGGTCCCTCCGGCAATTCTAAAAATCCCATGCTTTCCTTGGAGCTTGCCATTCGTTATCGCATTATCCTCCCCTTCTTGAAAGTATTTATCCTCAAATTTTGTTCATCTCCTACATCAAACAACGAAAGATTACTAACATTAAATGTAGAACTCACGTTGTACTCACCTGGCAAATCGAGCTTGTAGGCGTTGTCATTGATCCTTTCAAGAACTTGAAATGGTCCCTCACCCTTATGTAATAGCTTTGAACGTCGCTTTTCGGGAACCTTTCCTTCCGCAAGTGTAGCCACACCAATCACTCTTTTCGAACACCACATTTTTCTTCCCTTTGTTGGCTTGCTTGATGTATTGCTCATTTTTCTTTTCTATGCTGGCCTTGACCTTCTCATGTAAATGCCTAACAAATTCAGCTTTCTTCTTTCCATCCATGTTTAACGTCTCACTCACAGGTAAAGACATCAAATCCAACAAAATTACAGGATTAAAACCATACAAAATTTCAAATGACGAATAATTGGTAGTAGAATGCACGCTACGATTATAAGCAAACTCAACAAATGCTAAAGACTCTTCCCGATTCTCTAAGTTCTTTTCAAGAATAGCACGTAATGAAGTTCCTAACGTCCTATTAACAACCTCAGTTTTCCCATCAGTTTGAGGATGGCAGGTCGTAGAAAACAATAATTAATGTCAAGTTTAGCCCACAATGTTTTCCAAAAGTAACTCAAGGATTTAACATCACAGTCAGAAATAATAGTCATAGGCATACTATGCAACCTAACGAATTCTCTAATGAACAAATCTGCAATGTTAAAAGCATCATCAGTTTTGTGACAAGCAATAAAATGCGCCATTTTCGAAAATTTATCCACAACAACAAATATAGAATCCCTCCCCTTCTTTGTCCTGGGCAGCCGTAAAACAAAATCCATAGATAAGTCAATCCAAGGTTCATTAGGGACATGAAATGGTGTATACAATCCATGTGGTTGTGTTCTAGACTTAGCTTGTCAACATGTTATGCAATTTTCACATACAGGCTCAACATCAAGTTTCATATGTGACCAATAGAAATGTTCATGCAATGCACTTAAATTTTTAGCCACACCAAAATGCCCCATTAAACCACCTCCATGTGTCTCCCTAACAAGTAATTCATGAATGGATGATTTAGGGATGCACAACCTATCTTCTCTAAACAATAAACCATTATGCAAATAGAATTTTTCATGTGGACCATGCATACAAGTTTCAAACACCTCCTTAAAATCCTCATTTAACACATATAACTCTTTCACATGCTCAAACCCCAAAAGTTTACATTCCAAGTTAGAAAATAGTATGTACCTCCGTGATAGTGCGTCGACCACTACGTTTTCCTTACCTTGATTGTACTTGATTATGTAGGGGAATGTTTATATGAATGCCATCCACTTGGCATGCTGCTTGTTAAGCTTCTGTTACCCCTTAAGGTGCTTTAGGGACTCATGATCCGTATGAATCACAAACTCCTTAGGTCTCAAGTAGTGCTGCCACGTCTCTAGAGTCCTCACAAGCGCGTAGAACTCCTTGTCATACGTGGGGTAGTTCATCGCTGCTCCATTGAGCTTCTCACTAAAATACGCCATCGGAAGTCCTTCTTGCATCAAAACTCCGCCAATACCTATACCTGAAGCATCACATTCAATTTAAAAAGTATTAGCAAAGTCAGGCAAAACAAGTAAAGGAGCATTAATTAATTTTTGTTTAAGCATATTAAAAGATTTCTCTTGCTCCTCGCCCCAATGAAATGGAACGTTCTTTTTTATCACCGCTGTCATCGGTGCTGCCAATGTGCTAAAATCTTTTACAAACCTCCTATATAAGCTTGCAAGACTATGAAAACTCCGGACTTGACCAACAGTAGTAGGCGTTGGTCAATCTCGAATAGCACTTACCTTGTCTTCATCAACTTGTAACCCCTGTGAAGTTATAATGAAACCAAGAAAGACAAGTTTGTCTATTCAAAAATCACATTTCTTAAGGTTAGCATATAAATTTTCAGCCCTTAGTGTGATTAGCATAATTCTCAAGTGATCAACATGTTCTTCTATATTTTTGCTATACACAAGGATGTCATCAAAATAAACCACAACAAATTTCCCTATGTAAGCACGAAAGACATGATTCATCAACATCATAAAGGTACTAGGAGCGTTAGTTAAGCCAAAATGCATGATCATCCACTCATATAACCCATATTTAGTTTTAAATGTCGTTTTCCACTCATCACCTTCCCTCATTCTAATTTGGTGGTAACAACTTTTCAAATCAATCTTGCTGAAAATACAAGCACCATGCAATTCATCTAACATATCATCAAGTCTAGGTATAAGATGCCTATACTTAATGGTTATGTTATTGATTGCTCTACAATCTACACACATACGCCACGAGCACTACAACAAAAACGGCTGAAAACCGTCGCGAATAAAATTGGCGACGGTTTTATTCAACATCGTCGCGAAAATTAGCGACGATTATCTTATATAGCTCGTCGCTAATATTAGCGACAGTATTTATTCATGATTTCCGTCGCTAATTTGTTTCGAAAAATAAAAAAAAATCTTTTAATAATTTATTAAATCTAAAAGAAACTAACAATCAAAACTAAAATCGTGTAAAAGAAAAAAAATTAAGTTTGGCGAAGTAGTAAAATTGTGTGAAAGAGATAAATTTTAAATGTTATGAAGTAGTGAGAAAAATTTTACGAAGTAGTGAGAAAAATTTTAAGTGTTTTGTGAAGTGATAAAATTGTGTAAGAGAGAAAAATTTTAAGTGTTATGAAGTAGTGAGAAAAATTTTAAGTGTTGTGTGAATTGATAAAATTGTTTAAGAGAGAAAAATTTTAAGTGTTATGGAGAAAAATGGACTGGAAATTGAGGTATTTATAGAGCGTTTGCGACGCTGTTTGGTTAAACCGTCGCAAAGTTTAAATTAGCGACAGTTTTCATTAAACTGTCGCAAAGCTTAGCGACGGTTTTAGAAAAACTGTCATTAAATGTAGCGGCATTTGTAAAAAACCGTCGCATCTTTAGTGACAGGTATTGTAAAACAGTCGCTAATTTTAAACATGCGATGAATTTTCTTAAAACCGTCGCTATCAGTAGCCATGGTTTATGTAAAACAGTCGCAATAGGTAGCAACGGTGTTTCAAAAATCGTCGCTAATTTGAAATTAGTGACGGTTTTCATAAAATCGTCGCGAAAGTTAGAGAGGTTTAGAAAATCTGTCGCTAAATATTGCAACGTTTTCCAAAACAGTTGTTGTTTGTCCAAAAACCACGCTAATCGACAACGGGTTTTAGAAAACCGTTGTCGTTGACTCCCTAAAAGACAACGGTTTTTACAAAACCGTTGTCAAAACGCACCTACGACAACGGTTTTCACTAAAACCGTTGTTAAAAACTATACAGCCGTTTTTCTTGTAGTGGAGCCATCTTTCTTAAGAACTAATAAAACAGGTACATCACAAGGAGACATGGACTCACGCACAAAACCCTATCTAACAACTCACTTACCTGCCGTTGAAGCTCCTTAGTTTCCTTCGGATTGCTCCTCTAGGATGGACGATTTGGCAATGCACTTCTAGGCATGAAATCGATTTGGTGTTCGATTCCCCTCAATGGTGGTAAGCCTTGAGGTAACTCCTCCAGGAATATATCATCAAATTCCCGCAACAATGAAACAACAATGCTCGGAAGGGATCTATCTATATCACTTGTGTAGGGAATATCTCCTTGTAAAGAATCAATACAAGTGGTTCATGTGTGTACAACAATTGCTTCAACTCACTCTTTTGGGTCATATATGTTTTCTTTTTGGCATCTTTCCTCTCTTTTTTCTTTTGTATGACTATCTCCCTTTCTTTTTCACTCTTTTTTCAGTCATTTCATTCTTGCTCTCAAAGGCCTTTGTATTCACTCTTTTTTTCGGCCTCATTTATCTTATTTTTTTTCAATTTGTCCTCCAACACTTGCTTTAGGGATAAAGCAAGTAAAAGAATGGGTTCTTTTTTGAGAACAAAAGAATACATATTCCTAAACACATTATGCATCACTTGCCTATCATATTGCCATGGTCTCTCTAACAAAATATGACAAGCATGCATTGGCACCACATCACACAACACCTCATCAACATACTTCCCAATTGAAAAAGAAACCAACACTTGTTTTTTTACCTTCACTTTCGTACAATCATTCAACCATTGAAGCTTATATGGTTGATGATGCTTCAATGTAGGTAAACCCAATTGCTCCACCATCTCAATACATGCTACATTAGTACAACTCCTCCCATCTATGATTAGATTTCAAACCTTTTGATTTACAAAACACCTAGTGTGGAAAAAGTTCTCCCTTTGGTTTAATATCCTCCTCTTTGACTTGGGCACTAATGATCCGTCTAGTAACTAGTGCTTCACCTAAAACTGCCTCATATCCCTCATCAGGATCCTCTAACGCAGACATTACCCTCGTCATCACCCTCACTTTCAGACTCATACTTACCATAGCCATTCAAAATCATCACTCTCTTATTAGGACATTGGCTAGCAATATGACCAACCCCTTGTCACCTAAAAAATTTAATATCCCTTGAACGATTAAGAGGAATTTCATATTTACCTTGCACTCCTTGTTTAGATGCCTCCTGCTTAATTTCTACTTTGGGCTTGGTCACAACTTTTCCTTCTTCGCGTTTGACAACATTGGAACGCCAAGATGTTGATGCATTCCCCAATTGAGTGGTGCGGCTAACTCCTCGACTCTTGAGTTTCTACTCTACTTTTATTGTCATTTTCACCATCTCATCTAGATGCAAGTAGTGCCTAAGATCCACTTGATCCTGAATCTCCTTGTTCAAACCACAAAGAAAACGTACCATCATCGCCTCACTATCCTCCTCTATATTTTCCCTAATCATGACTACTTCCATCTCCTTATAGTAGTCCTCGACACTCTTCACTCCTTATCTCAAAGTTTGCAGCCTCTTAAACATCTCTCTATAATAGTTATTGGGAACAAACCTCTTCCTCTTCCTCATGACCCTCTTCATCTCATCCCAAGTTTCAATGGGTCTCTCATTACATCTCCTCATAGTGGTCACTAGTTGATCCCACCAAATGAGAACATAGTCTAGAAATTCAAAACTGCCAACCTAACCTTCCTTTGTTCGGAGTAGTGGTGACATTCAAACACAAACTCTACCCTCTTTTCTCACTCTAAGTATGCCTCAGGGTCAGATTTATCATGGAACGATGGAATCTTCATCTTAATACTAACCATGTTAACGTCTTCCCTATCATCATGCCTACCCCATATGGCTCCTCTCCCCTCTACCAAATCCTCTACCTCATCCGTTCCTACCCCAATTTTCATTTTGGATCTCCTCATCTCCTCCCAAATCATACTCCTCCCCTTCTTCTCATTTACCCAAATTGTTAGGCTTAGATTTATCTCCACTAGTACTAACTTCAAGCCTACTCGTTCTCTCATGTAACGGCTCCAACTCAACCCTCATCATCCTAGTGAAATGTCCAAAGCCTCCATTTGAGCCTTAGATAACCCCTGGTTCGAACTATCTCCTACCTCCCTCTCCATTTTACTTTTCGGACTTGTACCTACAAGAAAATTTTATTAGAAATAAAAGATATTCATCACCCAAATTCTCAGGGTCACTCCAAAGAAAATTCCCTCGTATCTCCTCTTTTTTTCTCACAACAAATACTCACCAGTCACTCCAAAGAAGATACACTCGCACTCAAATATTTTCACTCAATTTCGAGAGTTCCCTCAAGATTCTCAAGCTTCGTATTTGGATTTATCAAATAATCAAGTTCAACTTGTGAACAAATGTGATCGACTCACTTGGACTTCCTAGACAAGCAATTTGAATTTTTTTTTTTTGACTGTAAGAGACTACTGAATATGACTCACCAAAGAAAATAGAATAAAATACCAACACAAATTTATAGGAAATTTTCGGAATTTTTGTAATCTTTTTTTTGCTCTTGTACAAGGATGATTTGTCCACACAAAAATTTCAAGAAAATCTCCAAATTTCCAGAAACACAGTTTCACGAAAGTCGAAGAACGATAGAACAAAATCAGACCTGGAAACGAACGAAGAAATAACACAGATCTGAAAATTTAAGAACACGATAAACTTACTTGAATTCAATGAACCTAAGCTCTGATACCAAATGATATGAATTCTCGTACGAAGAAAAGCAAACACGATTAAATAAGAATCACGTCCTCAATTTGATAACGAACAAGGATCGTTGTTATAATGTCCCGATCTTTTGAATCAATCAGTGCACAATCTTCACCCCTAAACTACGTGGTTTAGTAATAAACGATCACAAAGAAACAACTGAAACTCAATCAAACCTTCAAAGAGCTCGTCTTTGACAATCCGCGTGAGGAACGATTGATAAACTCTACAAAGTAAAACTTTGATAAGTTTGATTTTGATTACAAAGCAAAGCCTTGAAAAAGTTTGAGAGAAAACTCAAAAGTTTGTATAAACTCAATATTAAAATCTGAATTGTGTTCAAAATTCCATGCAAATATTGTTTACATACTCAAAAGATAACAATATCTAGTTACCAAAATAATTAGGACTCTAAACAAGGAAATTAGAATTTTCGCGCAGCAGGGTTCGCGCTCGGACGGTAAGATGTTACCGCTCGGGCGTGGGGTCTAGTGGACTGTTCGCGCTCGAGCGCTAATATGTTACCACTCGGCGCCAGGTATTCTGGAATTCACCTCTTGGACAGTAAGTGTGGGGCTCGGGCGCCAATGCTTCTAGAATCCACATCATTTACCGCATGAATAATATTCCTATGGCTCCCAAACTTGCTTCCATACATCACGAATCCTTCGGCCCTTTGCACCTTGCTCATAAGCCCCTCTTGATTGCTCATAAGCCCATGCAATGCTTCCTTGAATCTGTTCAGTCGTCCCCTCGTGATTGGTCTCTCCGGCAACTCTAAAGAATCTCATGCATTCCTTGGAGCTTTACCATTCGTTAGCATCAAGGTGCCTTGGAGTTCACTTGTTTTGTGGTAATAGGGTGTGTTCTATTTTTGGTCCCTTATTACAGTCAGTTAGGAGGCGGCTTGAGGGTTGGGAGATCAATACACTTTCTCCGGAGAGTCGTATGACTCTTATTCGTAGTGTGCTCGTCTTGATGCTGATCTATTTGTTCCAGGTGGTTCAGCCACCGTTAGCAGTTATGGAGAAACTTGAGCATACTTTTAAATCCTTTCAGTGGGGGTCTAGACCCTTGGAGAAGCGATGGCATTGGGCTCGATGGTCTCGGGCTTGCCTCCCTGTTCTTGAGGGGGGTCTTGGTTTCCGCAGACTGAAAGATCTTTCGGAAAGCTTCTCCATTAAACTATGGTTTTGGTTCAGGCAGGGATCTTCCCTCTGGACCAAATTTTTTAAGCATAAATACTATCACGTGGTTCACCCTGTCTGCGCACCCTCTCATGGTTCTATATCCTCTATTTGGCATCGCCTCCTCCATATTCGGCCTTGTGCGGAGCCTGGTATCTGCTGGCGGGTAGGCCTGGGTGATGTTCATTTTGGAATGATATTTGGTTCGGGGATACCCCTTTGTCGAGCCAGAGTGAGGTTAGAAGGGGCCACGGTGCCCGTATATCCCATTTTATTTCACAGGGGGCTTGGAATTTTGATCTTCTTTGATCAGTAATTGCCCCCTAGATGGCTGAGGCGATTTCTCTTATCCCCATCGCCTTTGGTGAGCCTAATGTGGATCGTTAGATTTATAGTCCTGACGGTGCTTTTTCTTTGAAATCTGCGTGGGAGCTTGTCTGCTTGAGAGACCAGTCTTCTGATATTTTGACTCCTTGTTGGGGTAGCTGGTTGAAGCCTACCATTTCTTTATTCCTTTGGAGTCTTTGGCATAAATGGCTTTCGGCTGATGATGTTCTCCATCTTCGTGGCTTTGAGTTAGCTTCTAGATGCCAGTGTTGTGATATGTCGAAGACATTCACTCACATTTTTATCGATAGCCCAATTTCCATATCTGTCTGGCACTTCTTTGGGGCTATTTTTCGTGTCCGGATTCCCTACACTGAGGATTTTAAATTGTTCCTTAGTGCTTGGAAGAGGAACCCTCGCTGGACACCTGGTGGCCATGTAAAGGAGTTTCTGCCTTTATTGTATTGTGGTTTCTCTAGACGGCTCGTAATTATGCGAGGCACCGTCAATTGCACATCTCAGTGGAGATTGTGAAGTTTCAGATTATGTCTTACCTGCGTCTTGCCCATGTTGCCCATATTGTCAAGCCCCATCAGTGTTTCTCATTTGGCAAGATCGCTGGGCATCTCAATGGTTTTTCATAGAGTTTGTAGGACAGCGATTGTCCATTGGCCTCAGCCTCCTTCGAGGTGTTTTAAGCTGAATGTTAATGGGAGCTCGAGAGGCAAACCTGGAGATTCTAGTGTTGGTGGCGTGGTTCGTGATGACTCCGGACAGGTTTTTTTTCGTTTTCTGATCTTTCTTTTTTTCCTCTTTGGATCGAGCTTGATTCTCAGACTTCCATACATATCCTCCGCTCACGTCGGTGCTGTTGGGGTTTGGACCATATCGTTTCTGGGATTTTGAATCTCTTGAGGGGCCGTACGGTTCAAATTTCTCATATTTTCCGGGAGGGTAATTTGGTGGCAGATGCTTTGGCGGCGAGGGATCATACCCTTAGGCAATATATTTTAGAGTTAGGTCCTTCCCTTCTTAGCCACATATCCATCCTTGCCCGTTCTGAATTATCAGGGCTCCCCTACCTGAGATCCATATATTCTTAGCCATTTGCAGCTCTTTTTTTTGCTCTATTTCTATATAACTAGTTATCTATCTATATGTACTTTTTTATTGTTGTTTTATTTTTATCAGAGGTTTTTTTTCTCTCCCTCTATTATGTGCAAGTGGGCCCAGACACTTGCACATTTCATGTTATGGTACTCCTTGCTCTAGGAGGGCTTCACTTTTTCTGTCAGTGCTCTTCTTTGGCCCATCACTGATCCCTGGCGGGCTTCTACTGCAAGTTCTCATTGCCGGTCGTCTCAGTTATTGAATCTGTGTTTTTTGGATGCTTTGGTGGTTTCAGGTGTTCTTTCTGGACGGCCCTCTGTATCGATGTGACACACTAGTCAGGATCCTACTCCATGAGCTTGGTCCATTTATTCTCTTCCTTCAGACGCTGGATATATTTTGTTTTGGCTGGATTGCGATCTACATTTTGCTCTTTGATCGCCTTTGAACAGTGGCTTCCAGGCCAGATCTTTTTTTGACTAGTGGGCTTCGTACATTTTCCAGATACCAGATTAGATTCGTATTGAAAGATCGGATTCTCCAGGGTGATGGCTCGGGGAGGAGAGCTTCTCCATGGCTTTCACGCTCCTCTCGCAGCTATCATTTTGTCTTGCACTACATGTTGTTCTTAACGCTGCTCGTCTTTGATTAGATTTTGGCGCACTTTGGTAGTATTCCAGGGTTAGTTTTGCTATTGTATTTACTTACCTAGTTTTTCTGTTTTATGTTTCTACTGCTTTAGCTTTTTTGGGGAGGTCTTGGTCATGTTCCCCTCGTTTGTTAGGTTTTTTTTTGTATTGTTACTGTTTGTTTTTGTGGATATATACAGGTAGGGGTCTGCCTAAACCCCCGCTACCGGCGGTGTTTTTGTTCAAAAAAAAACCCTAAAGCCTGAACCCTTAACTCTAAACATCCCCATATTTTCAATATTCACGTGCCAACGACGCCATGTCACCGCTGTCGGATCCTGACTGGCGCCACCAGAACCTCCTCCTCACGGAGAACCTCATATAAAAAATCAGCTTCATCAGAGTCCGGTAACCCTTCCAATTTCAAGATCAAAGTTGCGCCATTTCCGTCCATTACTTCGCCGGTGCCGTTTACTGCTCCTCCCGACGTCTAACACCCAATGGTCGACTCACCTCAAGCAGATGGTTTGATTGATACCAGCCCCACCCTCAACAATCCAGTATATCAACCGCAATCGCAGATCAAAGTCACGCCTTTATTGTTCTTGAGCTCGTCGGAGTTTCTTCCTTTGATTCCGGCCGATTCATGCAACCTCGATTCCATCCAAGCCCCGATCTGTGATCCCCATTCACAGACGATTCCATTGACCAAGTTTCAGCCCCAACGTCGTTCATCGTCGACGAAAATTTCAGATCTACAAATACAACGTCGATCATATGGTTTTCTTCGATTCCTCTCGCAATGTTGGTCGTCCAGTCATGGGTCGAGTTTTGCCTCGATCAATTTCTTGTTTCCGACCACCGGTCGGAAACCCCCAATTTCAAAAGTAAAATCAAATTTCTCACACTCCCTTGGTTAAATCAGCCCCTCCAACCGTCGTCGTCCCATGGTGGTGATCCGGCAAGTGACTCACGAGTCAACTCAGTGGAGTCAACCCGTCGAGTTTCGGAAGTCAACCCTAGTGATGCTGCAGTCGAACCTGGTATGAGTGTTCTAATTCCGCTTATTGTGTCGTTTCGTGATGTTCTGTCTCCTCCGTCCCCTAGGACGGCCAAACAAAGCTTATTATGTAATCAATGATCTCTATGGACTTGAGCTAAGGACTCAAGGGGGTTTTACTCCTGACTTTAACTAATATATTATGTAATCCATGCTCTCTAAGGACTCGAGCTAAGATATATTGAACTTGAGAAGATAGACTTGGATTTGGTTATAACTTTGATGAAGTTGAGACCCTACTTTCTGTCTCATCCTATTATTTTCATCACCAATAGTTTGGTGGGGAAAATCATGACAAACCCAGACGTCTTTGGGAGGATGATAAAATGGACAATCGAGCTCGAAGAGTACGATATCACATATCAACCGAGGACTGCAATAAAATTTCAAGCTTTGTAAGACTTCTTGATCGAGATGACTCAGCCCAAGCAAAGAGTAAGTGTGGAGAATTTTTGTAGATGGTGCAATTGGCAAAGAAGGAAGTGGAGTTGGAGTTTTTCTGGTTTCTCCAACTGTGGAAAAAATAAAAATTGCAGTCATATTGTAGTTACGGGCTTCAAATAATGAGGCCTAGTACGAATCAGTTGGGATCAGAATGAGAGCAACTCGGAAGAAAGAGCCACCCTGATCATCATTTACTCGGATTCGTAGTTGGTTACTAGCAAGTGAAGGGTTCCTATGAAATCCGGGACAAAAGACTGATGAAGTACTTGAGACCATTCAGGAGTTATTAAAAAATTTTACTGACTAGAGTGTGGAACAGATTCCAAGGAACAAAATATAGAGGCTGATACACTCGCCAAGATGGCATCTTCCTTAACTGGGGAAAGCAAGAGGGATGTTATTCACCACAACTGGATGGTGTCTATTATAGAAACCGATCTGGTAACCCCACATGAAGACTCATGTATAACACCCCTATTCAAATACATTAAGAGATAGTGTCCTCGCTTTGTGGTTACTAATGGAAAGTTGCATCTGCTTTCATTTCATTGCCTGATGCTTAAATGCTTATCCAAGGAAGAAGCCAAGTACGTACTAAAAGAAATTTAAGAGGGGTCCTGTGGGGACCATCTCGGGACCATAACACTAGTTGAAAAGCATTGGTGGCTGGGTTCTTGTGGCCTACAATGAACTCAGATGCCCGGGAATCAGTTCGATCTTGTGAAGGATATCAGCGGCATGGTAATTTCCGCCATATTCCTGCCTCAACCATGAAGCCCGTCTAAGCCTCATGCACATTCGATCAATGGGGTCTGGATATTATAGGACCCTTCCCAGTAGCCTGAGCACAGAAGAAGTTTCTTTTGGTGGCAGTGGATTATTTCTCCAAGTGGGTAGAGGTCGAGCCCGTGGATAGAATTACGGAAGACGAGGTACTAAATGTTTTATGGAAAAACATAGTTTGCAGGTTTGGAATTTATATATCGAAACAACCGGCAGTTTCAATGGTAAAAAGTGGTAGCCTGGTTTAAAAAAATGAGGATTGTCCAAGCTTTGACTTCAGTCGCCTATCCACAAGTTAATGGACTAACTGAAGTCACTAACCACACACTCGTTCAAGGTTCTAAGAGCCAGATTGCAGAATATTGGTAAGGATTGGATAGAAGAAGTCCAAATTATTTTGTGGGCTTACCGAACTACTCCACGAACTGCAACAGGGGAAACACCTTTTAGTTTTGTATATAAATCTAAAGCTATAAACGTGCTAAAATTGGGCAAATATTAGCCTGTGTTGAGGCTTACCCAAAGGAAAATAACATTGTCTGGGCATAAGGGTTAGGACATAGTAGAAGAAAAAAGAGAAAGAACTGCCATCCGGATGGAAACTTATCGGAGTATGGTACTGAGAGCATATAACCAGCAAGTCCGACATCGGGAATTTCAAGTTTGTGATCTCGTCCTGAAAAAATCCAATCCAACTGTAGATGTCGGGCAAATTAGAAGCCCGATGGGAAGGACCTTACAAAGTTATCCGAAAATTTAGTGTTGGAACATTTCATGTTCGCAATCTTGATTTTGATGTTAACAAAATTTCATCTTTTTTTCTAACGAATTTATCCAAGTGCGCAGAAAGCTGAAATCAGTTACCAAGCCAAAACTGAAGCTATCGAGATGCAAACTGAAAGTACCAACTGATAGTCAAAACTAAACTAGTTCAACTGTAATATCAAAGACCAGTTCAGTTGATAGATAATTCAGCAGAAGACCTTCAAAAGCCCGGCTAGCCGATGAAGAGTTCAACTGATGAAGAGCCCAACTGACCAGCTCAACTGAATCAATGAAATCAGTTCAGCTGACAAGCCGACTGATTTCACCACACTAGTTCAAGACCAGTTCAGAGCATCAGTTAGGAGCCGACCAGTTTTCATAACACGAAAAGCTTATTTAAGTGGAATCCAGCTGTGCATAACGGTATAAAAACAATTGTTCAATCAAATGATGATAATTAATGTTGCAGCAGAGCTTAAATTTAATACGTTCTAGAATGGCTGTCAGAAAGGACAAGCCACACATTTCAAGGGACGGTTTCAAACTGCAACAAACATATTTGATGAGTCTTGGTGAACGGTCACATTGTCTCTATAAATACAATATCAAGACCATCAAAAACTGCAAGGAAGTGTGTGAAGAACATAAAGGAGAGGAAGATAGTGCATGCATAATGCATATCAGCTTACAAGAATCAACCATCCCAGATTTGAGGGAACTCTTCAACATGTTATTAGCTTAGATTAGAAGCACAATTCCCTCAGTGTATGAGAACACTTTCGTGTTGTATTCATAGATCAGTTCTCACACATGCACACACTCACATATACACAGAGAATTGAGCGTATTGAAAAGATGAGTGAGTCTTGCACAAATACATTAAACTTGTGTATGTAGTCTTTGAGACATAGACGTTAAACAAGTGTTGGCTAAAAAGGTGTTGCCTTCAGTCTATACTAGGAGTTCAGTTAAGCAGTAGAGTAATTCATAAGCTGAGTGGGTTTGTACAAGTCGTTGTATAAATCAAAGTCTTCTAATGAATCCTATCCAAGGTGATAGAGGAGGTGACGTAAGAGCAGTTGAAGTCTCCGAACATCCATAAACAAATCTTGTGTATTTAACTGTTTAACTTTGTTTTTAAACTGATTTGATCTGTTCGATTTGAAATCGGTTCAGCTTTTACCATAACTAAACTGATACAAGAAAGAACCGATCCCTCTATTTTTCAGTTAATCAGTTGACACAAGCTAAAAGCTCTAAACTGATCAGATTTCTTAACGAAGGATTAATTCAAGTATTTTTCCGCTTGGTTTAAAACCAAACTCGATTTAATTCATCAATGTTTACATTCTTAGAACACGAGCTATTGCAGATAACCGATTATGTCAGTCAATTCATGAAAATTATATCTAGAACATAGCCAGGGTGAATATCTAAAAAGACTTTGGAATGCCTTTCATTTAAAGAAATATTATGCCTAAATTGTACTAATTACCAGAATTTTAATGAAATTATCTTCTATTTCAAAAATGTGGAAAGCTCTATTTAAACACAGGAGGCATGAGTCAACGGTACTCTATTTAAATTCGGGAGGCATGAGGCCCTGATATTTTATTTAAACCCAGGAGGTATGAGGACCTTGTACTCTATTTAAACCCCAAATGCATGAGGCAGGTAGGCATGAGGCCTCGGTGCTATACTTTACCCAAGAAACATAAGGCCCATGTACTTCACTTGTAAGGCCCCGGTTACGCTCTCGTACATAGAAATTTTTTCAATATTTTCATCTCATTGAGAGACCGGGTTATGTTAAAATATCCTTCAAGTTTCAACTGTTTCTCAACACTTAGAATTTTTAAATGTTTACTCTTGAGTGTTCTACTTAATGACTCAAAGTTTAGAAAAACAAAAGATAAAAGTTTAAACAATTTTATTAATAATAAAAGGGGTGTAGAGCAACGCCTGAAAGCTAAAAAAGTAGGAAAATGGAAAATTTTACAATCCTACTGTAAGAATATGATTTATTATTATTAATTATTAGTATTAGTATTATATTTATTAGGTATTATAAAGTGCAAAACATTGAAAAACATGAAGTGCAAAACATTGAAAAACATGAGTGCAAAACATTGAAAAAAAAACATGAGTGCAAAACATTGACAAAACATGAGTGCAAAACATTGAAAATCAAATGTGCCAAAATTGACTAAAATAAATAAAATATATTAAAGTATGCATCAAATAGTGGAAATTATTTTAAAATCTTGCCTATAAATAGATGTATTGAGTTTGAGAGAAATCACACCAAAACCTTTCCATCTAGAGCAAGCTTGAAGTTTGAAATCATCAATCTTTCTTGAAGTGAAATTTAGGAGCAATAATTCTGTTATACTTCTGAAAATTCGTTCCATCACTTCCGACCTCAGAATCCGATCTTCACCGTTCATAATACACTTTCATATGTTTTAAACATCATATCAAAATTTCAGCCTCATCCATACGGTCAAATTTTGTGAAACCCTTCGGCAAGAAAACTGCTCGGATTTCAAACGAGTTTAGCTAATTTACGGATTTTCGGACGATAAATTCCAGCTTGTTTCTTCCATAATTTAGGAGCACCTTTCAGTAAGTGGGCTTATGTTTTAAAGTATTTAAGTATGTTTTCGAAAATTCGATCGACATGATATATTCCTTCGATTTGATATATGAATATTTTGTTTCAATATATTGTTAAGCATGTTTAAATCAATTTCAAGTGCATGTTCTTTTCGTTTCAAAATTATGTTGTCTTTGTTTCATGTTATATTCTAATATATATTCTTAAACACCAAATTGGTGTATTCTAAGAATTATGTTTAAAGGCACTGTTATGATTCAAGTTAGAAATGGTAAAAAGGAAAATTTTCCTAAAACATGATAAGATATGACAAGTTTATGGCCCTGATGCGGTGGGTAATAATAACCGATATATGGCCTCACCCCTTAGAGGAATTACATATAGGGGACTGATCAGTAACACCATGGATAATAAGATGAAATAACAGTGCAATACGAATAATTTATGTCTATATGCATATGCTAAGTTATGTTTGCTCATTGTTAATATCATATCTTGATATGAATAATTATTGTGACATGAAATTCATTTAATATTTACATAAATATATATAAGTTATGTCGTATCTATCATTTTATTGTTCCGACGTTTGTTGAGACATGGAAAATTTCGAATGGTTAAAGATCTATATATGTATATCCTTGTGTTATTGTGATCGATCGGCCCCCACTTGCTGAGTATTTCACAAAATACTCACCCTTACACCTCTCACTCCCAGATAAGAATGAAAAACAAGTTGAAGAAGAAGAGCAAATGCATTTCTGGGGATGGTAACGAGGTTTCAGTTGATCAAGACATACTTTGGAATTTGACTATCTTTTATTTCTACGTTGTTCGCTTCCGCACTCATTTATTAAGTTGATTATGTTGTAAAGACAATGTATGTTTTATGAAAAGACTGGTTTGGTTGTATACTGTACTACGAGGCTTGTTGATTTACGATTGAATAATTGTAAAACAACGCCGGATGTCAACTCACCCCGGTATCGGGACGTGACATTTAAGTGGTATCAGAGCCCTCCAGGTTCATAATCCGGCTGGGAAATTGCCATAGGAAATTTGACAAAGTCAGTTTTTGGCAAGACCCTAGCGACTTCCTACCAATGAACAATATTCACTGTTCTTATCGTGACATCTGAAAATCACCATATTCTATTGTTGAAGCATCCAAAATCACGTTTTGCCGTTTTTGGTAATAATCGTGAATATCATAAACTCCTTGTTCTAAGCCTTTCCATTGGTTTTACTTCAGGAAATGGCTTCCCGTACTCGTGCTGAAATACCCAAACGTATGCGTGAACTCGCTCTTAGTAACCACGAGATTGCGATGGCAAACCTTAGAGCTCAACTTTATGAAGAGCAACAAAAACACCAAGAGCAATTGTTGGCCAAAGATTTGGCATATGAAAACTTGAAAAAGGAAAAACAAGAGTTAGAAGAGATCAAAGACCATTTTCAGGCTGACGTACAAAGGTTTGCTTACTATCTCAACTCAGAAGAGAAAAATCACGAAATGACCAAAAATAAACTAGAGGCTTCCCAAACAAAAGTCCTTGAATTGAACAAAGAACACCAACAAATGCTAGAAGAATCCCAAGCACTCCAGTCTCAAATTCAACAAAGTATACTGATGGAAAATCAACGTCGTCAGCAAGATGAGGCCACCATTCAAGAACTACAGAATTCAGTGCACAATTTGACTATGCAAAATGAACAATTACAGAATTATGTTCATCATCTTGAGGATGCCATCATTATGGCATTGGAGCCGGAAGTAGAACCGGTAGAAGAACAGATGGAAGATGAAGTATTAGGAGATGGCGAGGTTTTAGATGATTGAGTATTTAGTGTCGTGACTATTTGTAATAAGGATTGATAATCCATTTCCTTTCTTTTACTTCTTATCATTACACTTCTGAAAACTTTGATTTGTATTGCTTTTCCTTCTCATTGGAATCAATAAAAAGTTTATTTGATCTATTCCTTGATTGATTTCATATTTGAGTTAATCTTCAATATTTTTGTACATAATTATTCAAACATCTTAGAAATTCTCATGCGTGTAGGAAATGGCAGAGAGACCCTATCGTAGCAACCGCAACCCGCGATATGCCAATCGCAACAATGATTGCAACAACAATAACAACGAAGATACACCACCAGCAGCAAGAGTTGGCCTTAGCAGAGAAGATTTAATGGCCATAGCAACCATTGTGGCAACAACCATCCAAGGAATGAGCCATGTAAATACCAACACTAATCAGCCACCACCACCTCCACCACCGAATGGAATCAAACACCATTATGAATCTCTTCGGAGGAATCGAGTCCCAACGTTTGACGGCAACCATGACCCAGAAGTTGGTCAAGGCTGGCTCAAGAATATTGAGACACAACTCCAATTGCTTGAAGTGCCAAATGAACTAAAAGTGACTGTGGTGACACCATTCCTAGAAGAAAAGGCGGCCAAATGGTGGGAGACAATCTCAGCAAATATGACAGAAGTCGGACCAATCACATGGCAAAGATTTCGAGAAGCATTCTTGAAACAATACTATCCACCAGAGTTGAGATTAAAATTGTTGAGTGAATTTGAGAATTTTACTCAAACCCCGGATATGTCTGTTGTGGAGTACACTTCTAAATTCAACTCCCTTGGAACCTATGCTCCTGCCATCATGGCAGATGATATCCTGAAGATGCATCGTTTCAAACGTGGTCTGAACAGCCGTATCCAATCAGCTCTGGCAGTTTACCAACCCACAGGTTTTGATGATTTAATGGGAGCAGCCATTAGAGCTGAGACTGATATCAAGCGCCGAGAAGATGAAAATAAAAATAAACGACCTCTCACTGGACAATCTTTTCAAGGTAAACAACCAGTTAAAAGGTCAAACCAATCAAGTGGACCATTCAAGGGAACTCCTTCCAATTCAACTACGACATTCTCAAGCATAAAACCGTGTCCATTATGCAACTACCGACACATTGGAGAATGTCGAAGGAACACTGGTGCTTGCTTCAATTGTGGGAAGATGGGACATCGAATTGCTAATTGTCCTGAACCATTAAAGAAAATGACATGGTCAAACACTAATGATACCCCCAACAAGCCAAAGGAGAATAAGACCAATGCTCGTATGTTTGCCATAACTCAAGAAGAGGCAGATGATGCAAACGATGTCGTGGCAGGTACCATTATAATCAATAAAATTTCAGCTTATGTGTTGTTTGACTGTGGTGCCACTCATTCATTTATTTCTAAGAGATTCACTAAGAAGTTAGGGCTTATACCAGAGATACTTGTTGAACCTTTTAGAATTGCTACTCCCACCAGTAAAACAATTGAAACACATAAGATACATCGGAACTGCATAGTATATATCAATGAACACACATTCAACGCTGAATTGATTCAAGTTAACATGGTGGAGTTCGACGTTATTCTGGGAATGGATTGGTTATCCAAGAGTCATGCAATAGTAGATTGTCGGCATAAGATTATCAAACTCCGAACTCCAAGCCAAAAAGAAATCACATACCATGGCAAGGCTAAGAAACGTAAATCCCTCCTTTCTGCATCTCAAACCTGGAAAGCCATGAAGTCTGGAGAAATAGTTTATCTAGCAATGGTAAACGAAGTAAAAGAAGGAGTCGAGCTCAAGATAGAAGATATTCCAGTGGTACAAGAATTTTCGGATGTCTTTCCAGAAGAGCTACCTGGAATGGTTCCGGACCGTGAGATAGAATTCGAGATTAACTTGGTACCAGGTGCCACACCAATATCAAAGGCACCCTATCGAATGGCTCCAGCAGAACTCAATGAACTAAAAGAACAACTTCAAGAGTTGTTAGACAAGAAACAAATCAGACCAAGTGTCTCTCCTTGGGGAGCTCCAGTCTTATTTGTAAAGAAAAAGGATGGAAGTATGAGATTGTGTATCGATTATAGAGAACTCAACAAGATCACAATCAAAAACAGATATCCTCTTCCAAGGATAGATGATCTTTTCGATCAACTCAAAGGAGCCACAATATTTTCCAAGCTTGATTTGAGGACAGGATATCATCAACTGAAGGTCAAACCAGAAGACGTTCCAAAGACAGCTTTCAGAACAAGATATGGTCATTATGAGTTTACGGTAATGCCATTTGGATTGACAAATGCTCCAGCAGCTTTCATGGATCTCATGAACAGAGTATTCAAGCCATTTCTCGACAAATTTGTGGTGGTATTTATCGATGACATTCTCGTATATTCCCCAAGTGAAGAGGATCACAAAGAACATCTTCACCTGACTCTTCAGATGTTAAGAGAAAAAGAGTTATACGCGAAATTCAAGAAATGCGAATTCTGGCTAAAAAGTGTGACTTTCTTAGGCCATATCATTTCAAAAGAAGGAGTATCTGTGGACCCTAAAAAAGTGGAAGCAATCACTGGCTGGCCGATACCTAAGACAGTAACTGAAATTCGAAGCTTTCTAGGATTGGCAGGTTACTATCGAAAATTTGTTGAAGGTTTCTCTTCAATAGCTACGCCTCTTACAAAACTTACACAAAAGAACTCAAAATTTAACTGGAGTGAGGAATGTGAAAAGAGCTTCCAAACGCTCAAGGAAAAGCTTGCATCTACACCAGTATTGGTTCTACCCACTGAGGACAAAAGCTTTACCATTTACAGTGACGCATCAAAAGAGGGTTTAGGATGCGTACTCATGCAAGAAGGAAGAGTAATCGCATATGCATCAAGACAATTGAAGCCGTACGAGAAAAATTATCCTACTCACGACCTCGAACTAGCTGCGGTAGTTTTTGCCTTAAAAATTTGGAGGCATTATCTTTACGGCGCCAAATGCGAGATCTTCACAGATCATCAAAGTCTTAAGTATTTGTTCACACAAAAAGAATTGAACATGAGGCAGAGAAGATGGATTGAATTGTTAAAAGATTATGATTTAACAATAAGCTATCATCCGGGCAAGGCAAATAAGGTAGCTGATGCTTTAAGTAGGAAATACATGGGTAAAGTGATCCTAGCTTCACTTTCTGCACAACCATGCCTTCAAGAAACAATCAAATTAAGACAAAATCAAGATCCTACTTTGACAAAACTTAAAGAACAAGTCAAAGAAAAGAAGTCACAAGATCTTCATATAGACGAGAAGGGAGTTCTGTGGATGAAAGGACGATTGTGTGTACCAAACATCGAGAATCTTCGACAGGAAGTAATGTCTGAAGCACATAAATCAAAATTTTCGGTCCACCCCGGCAGTACAAAAATGTACAGAGATTTAAAGAAAAATTTCTGGTGGAGCGGAATGAAGAAGGATGTAGCAGAATACATCTCTAGATGCCAGGTCTGTCAACAAGTTAAAGCTGAACATCAACGGCCTGGAGGACTTCTTCAACCCTTGGAAATTCCAGAATGGAAATGGGAACATATTTCTATGGATTTTGTAGTAGGTTTACCCAAGTCTAGGCAAAGTCATAATGGAATATGGGTAATCGTAGATAGACTCACAAAATCTGCACATTTTCTACCTGTCCGCATGAATTATAATCTGGAAAAATTGGCTACCATATACATGGACAATATTGTGCGATTACATGGAGTTCCGGCAAGCATTCTGTCTGATAGAGATCCAAGATTTGTATCTCGGTTCTGGAAAAGTTTTCAACAAGCTATGGGGACTAAGGTTACTCTCAGTACAGCTTATCACCCTCAAACTGATGGCCAAACAGAGAGAACAATACAAACCCTTGAAGATATGCTACGGGCATGTGCTTTAGAATTCAGGGGTAATTGGAGTGAACATCTACCTTTAATTGAGTTCGCTTACAATAACAGTTATCATAGCAGTATTGGAATGGCTCCATACGAAGCTCTATACGGTCGAAAATGTAGATCACCTCTGTACTGGGATGAGGTAGGAGAGAAATCCATAACTGGGCCTGAACTTGTCCAAGAAACCGTGGACAAAGTAACAATCATTAAAGAAAGACTCAAAATTGCTCAAGATCGACAGAAAAGTTGGGCTGATCTAAAGAGGAGACCAGTGGAGTTCACAGTTGGAGAAAAAGCCTACGTAAAAGTTTCTCCCATGAAAGGAGTTGTTCGATTCAATAAAGCTGGGAAATTACATCCTCGATACATAGGACCTTTTGAAATTTTAGAAAGAATCGGAACATTGGCATACAGACTAGCATTGCCACCAGATATGTCAAGAATTCATAATGTATTTCATGTTTCACAATTGAGGAAATACATCCCAGATCCAAGTCATGTTCTTGAAACTGGACCGCTCCTGATGGAAAATAATCTGAATGAAAAACTAAGATATGAAGAAGTTCCAATTCGAATTTTGGACACCAAAGAACAAGTATTAAGGCGACGCAACATTTCCTATGTTAAGATACAGTGGTCTAATCATACCGAAAGAGAAGCTACTTGGGAACTAAAAGAGAAGATGTTCGAGCAATATCCCTATCTGTTCGAAAATCTAGAAAACTCAAGTTTCAGGGACGAAACTTCCAATAAGGAGGGAGGAATGTAAGAATATGATTTATTATTATTAATTATTAGTATTAGTATTATATTTATTAGGTATTATAAAGTGCAAAACATTGAAAAACATGAAGTGCAAAACATTGAAAAACATGAGTGCAAAACATTGAAAAAAAAACATGAGTGCAAAACATTGACAAAACATGAGTGCAAAACATTGAAAATCAAATGTGCCAAAATTGACTAAAATAAATAAAATATATTAAAGTATGCATCAAATAGTGGAAATTATTTTAAAATCTTGCCTATAAATAGATGTATTGAGTTTGAGAGAAATCACACCAAAACCTTTCCATCTAGAGCAAGCTTGAAGTTTGAAATCATCAATCTTTCTTGAAGTGAAATTTAGGAGCAATAATTCTGTTATACTTCTGAAAATTCGTTCCATCACTTCCGACCTCAGAATCCGATCTTCACCGTTCATAATACACTTTCATATGTTTTAAACATCATATCAAAATTTCAGCCTCATCCATACGGTCAAATTTTGTGAAACCCTTCGGCAAGAAAACTGCTCGGATTTCAAACGAGTTTAGCTAATTTACGGATTTTCGGACGATAAATTCCAGCTTGTTTCTTCCATAATTTAGGAGCACCTTTCAGTAAGTGGGCTTATGTTTTAAAGTATTTAAGTATGTTTTCGAAAATTCGATCGACATGATATATTCCTTCGATTTGATATATGAATATTTTGTTTCAATATATTGTTAAGCATGTTTAAATCAATTTCAAGTGCATGTTCTTTTCGTTTCAAAATTATGTTGTCTTTGTTTCATGTTATATTCTAATATATATTCTTAAACACCAAATTGGTGTATTCTAAGAATTATGTTTAAAGGCACTGTTATGATTCAAGTTAGAAATGGTAAAAAGGAAAATTTTCCTAAAACATGATAAGATATGACAAGTTTATGGCCCTGATGCGGTGGGTAATAATAACCGATATATGGCCTCACCCCTTAGAGGAATTACATATAGGGGACTGATCAGTAACACCATGGATAATAAGATGAAATAACAGTGCAATACGAATAATTTATGTCTATATGCATATGCTAAGTTATGTTTGCTCATTGTTAATATCATATCTTGATATGAATAATTATTGTGACATGAAATTCATTTAATATTTACATAAATATATATAAGTTATGTCGTATCTATCATTTTATTGTTCCGACGTTTGTTGAGACATGGAAAATTTCGAATGGTTAAAGATCTATATATGTATATCCTTGTGTTATTGTGATCGATCGGCCCCCACTTGCTGAGTATTTCACAAAATACTCACCCTTACACCTCTCACTCCCAGATAAGAATGAAAAACAAGTTGAAGAAGAAGAGCAAATGCATTTCTGGGGATGGTAACGAGGTTTCAGTTGATCAAGACATACTTTGGAATTTGACTATCTTTTATTTCTACGTTGTTCGCTTCCGCACTCATTTATTAAGTTGATTATGTTGTAAAGACAATGTATGTTTTATGAAAAGACTGGTTTGGTTGTATACTGTACTACGAGGCTTGTTGATTTACGATTGAATAATTGTAAAACAACGCCGGATGTCAACTCACCCCGGTGTCGGGACGTGACACCTACTCTATATTATCAGAGCTCTCGAGCCCTGTAGTTTCAACATCTTTCCTTCATGTCCCTTATAAGTCCTTAGGAAGCGAGTCAATAGCCCGATCAAAATCTGGGAAGCCTTCTTTAATTGCGGGGAGAAAGCCAGGCTCCTCAAACTGTTCTTGGCACTTGTCGAATCCAGTTCAGAAGAAGGAGTAGGCCCTGTCTTCAACCGCCCCTTGGAACTCTGAGGACGCCAAGAAGGAAGTACGACATTTGCCCTTGGACCGTCTCTAGGCAATCAAGGAAGAGTCTTCTTCATTAACTCGGGCTTTGTGATTCTCGACCTCTTTGAGTAAGGACTCAACTCATGCCTCTGAGATCGAGAGCTCAGCCCTTAGTTGTCCGCTGGGGCAATAGCAGCCTCAGCCTCTATCCGGGTTTTAGGAAGATTTTCTAGAGACTCCTCCACCTGCTGATAAACCTCCTCAGAAATTGTTCTAAGACCAATTACGGTCTCATTATGAAAAAACCAAGCCTGGTTCAATTCCTCGTTGACTTTAGCATCTAGTTCATTGGCAACCCGAGCTCGATTAGTCTCTCGCTTAGCCCCAGAAGCAACCTCTTCATAGGCAGATATCAACATCCGAAGACCCTGTGCAGAACAGAAACAACATACATAAAAAAATAAAAAGAAAAAGAAGATAACAACTACGTAAGACACAAGGAAGACTCAAAGAAGAACCTCCCTGAGAAAACTCTAGTACTGCCCTCAAAATAGCTTGTGGTTGGTCTCAGACCCTTAAGATGTGCTTCTTCCACGAGGGAAGTCGGAATCTTCACAGGCCTAACCTCTGCTGAAGAAACTCCATCTAGAAAAAGGTTGCCCCGAGTCACTGGTGGGCTGAGTGGACATTGACTCGCGGGAAATTTGGAGGAAGAAAAGTGGGTAGGCTCTTCGGCTCGGTGAGAAGCTATCACAGCCTTCCTTTTCCAAGGAACAAGGTGAATATGATCCTCAGAGTCCTCGGGATCCTTCTCCTCAGTTGGGGGTACCGCAGGCTTTGTCACGAGTATGGCCTCGGCACATTTCCCAATGTCAGCCTCAGCCCGCGCCTCAGAAAGTGCCTTTTTCTCATTTTCTCGGGTCTCAGTAGTCGTCCGAGATTCCTTTGCTTCCTGTTGGGCCAATGCTTTTCTTTAGGCCGCATCTTTCCGAGCAACCAGCTATTTCTCTTCTGTCGCTTTCTCAGCAGCTCGTCTTCTAGAAAGGCCTTCTCCATCTCTAAGTTAACTGTAAAAAGAGAGGAAATTGGGGAAAGTGTTAAACAACAGTGTAGGAAAGAAGAAAAAAGAGAGGAAGAACTGGTTTGAGCTCCCGTGCTAGCTAATTCATCGATCGATTTGTCTACAGGGTCCTCACCTCGTAGGCCGTTAGGTTGTCGGAAGAAATTAGTAGCGAGGAAGAGAAATTTTGCCCTTCCACTAGCTCCTGACTTCAGAGGTAGGGTTCCTGGGTTTTAAAGTTACTAAGGAGCTTAGGTTGGATGGGCAGCTTGGGAAGGAAGCCGATCAAACATTTGGGAGGAGTGGAGAGTTGAATAAATAAGTAGCGTCCTTTCCATCCCTTCAGAGATAAATGAATGTCTTAAAGAATCGACTATTCAAGAGAGAAAAAAAGAAAATTCGCCAAACCAACACGCGAAGAAATTGTGAAAGATGAGGGATTGATGAGGATGTTGTGTATTTTGAAAAGAATATAGGCTGAGACCATTATCAGGAAAGAATTGGGGTGAAGCAAATTGATAGGAACCCCGTAGAAGCGGGCCACCTCAATGTAGAAAGGGTGGATGAGAAATCTAAGACCATACTACGGACTTGATCATGAAAAAAGGTAAAGAAACCATCCGGGAGTTGATCAGCCCTATCCGAGGGGCCCGAGATCAAAATAGGATAAGAAAAAAGGATAGACCCAAGGACCCTGAGGTCTTCATCGGCCCCCGGGCGTAGGGTACTCTCCACCGTAGAGAACAATGGGGTATCAGGGATATTAGGCTGGGATGGGTTGAGGACGCGGGCCTTGCCTTTACCCTTTTTCAGAGCTTGGGAGGTCTTGACATCCTGAGGATGGATTTCTATTTTTTATTGGGGAGGAAGGAGAACTGGTCTTTTGGAAATAAGGGAAGAATCGGAGTGCATCGTCGTAGATTCATACCAGATGAGCCACACGCATTTGCTCCGGAGGTGAAAGAAGTGGAATTAAACATGTTAAATAGAAAATGAGGAGAACTTATGGCTGATTAGGGAAAGGGACTGGTCGGAAAACTTGAAAATCACTGGAGAAGGAAAAAATGACGCCGATATCTTGAGAATTTAGGAGTAGGAGCATAAATATGTAAAAGTGTGAAACAAGGAAAATCGATCACTGTATATAGGCAAAAGGTGGTTGATTTGGACCATTGATCTCTAAACAAATAGACGGCCGAGATGCACATCAGAAATTTTGCAAGGAATGCAAAAAGACAGGATCAGAATACGAAGCAACATCTAACCTTTCAGCTACTAGGGCTTGCATCATGCTAGCACCAGACCTGCATCACGTGGAATCAAATAGCAGTGGATTCCCCGCCTGAAACCATTTGGATTACTTGAGATAGCGAGTAGGACTCTAGCCCAACTATCTAATGGGGGAGTGATGATACCTCTCGGAGATATCCAAGTCATCCTGGGGGTACCCGGGTCATCTCTAGCTCGGATTCTAGGAAGCCAGGGAAGTAGGGAAATGAGACAGCCCAGATGCACATTTGGATATCACAAGGACCAGAGAAGTTGAGTGAACCTTCCAGTGCTCGAGAGAGGCCGGGCTCTCAGCTGAACTAAGGTAATGTGATCTAAAGTAGTATAATTAGTAGGCATCGGTTCACGTTCAATCACCACCCAAGCACCCCAAAACAGGTGTCACTTCCGAGTCTATAGGTATGGGACACCATGTCTCTATAATCATTGGCAGATCATTTTAGCGCACGTATGAGTGATATGACTTGGCTTGAAGCAGCATGGACTGTCAAATTTGGTAGTATTAGGGAACAGGGCATGGGCGACCATCTCGCCTTAATTAATAATTGGGCACTGAAAACAAGATCATCATTAATTTTTCTCATATTAATACAAGGTTTGTTTGACATTAATGCATTCATATTTACACAAAAGAACATACAATATCATTATACTTTCCTTCGCATAAACACTGGACTGACTTGAGCGTCGGGGTGGTCATTCCAGAAAATCTTCTGGCATCCCACTAACGTTCTTTGCTTTCTTAAGTGTGCAGATTCAAGTGTGCCCGAGCCGAAATCTACTCGATCCGGTGTAATTGTCAACTAAGCTTAACCCGATTCGCATGGTTGACATCACATATAATACTTATTATTTAAACTAAATAAATTGTGAGCAACTATAACTAAGTTCGAGTTCAAAACATTTCAACTTTGATTGAGTTCGAGCTTTCCATTCAGGCCTATGAGCCAAGTCACTAAATGTACCCTCTCGGTCATAACATTGCTTACGAAACTAATTTCATATTCAGGATTAATCAAGACCACAGTTCAAGTACCTTGAGATGGATGGAAAGATCTTTAAACCCCTTCACAAGCTGGGGTCATAGGGAGCTTTCCGTGCATTCCAGCTTCCCCATTGCATCTGCCCACAAAATCTGGAGGCCAGCCCAAACAATTTACTGAACTTGCAAATATAGCTTTTATAAGTAAATATATGTTTGAAATAATAAATAAAGTATACAAATATCTAAAACTTAGTGATTACAGTCACACTATAGAATAGAAGCTGCAAAATCAACATGAACAATTTAATTTAAAAAATAGTCAAACTATCGTCAAATTTTCACATAAAAAAGGCATTAAAAGTGGAAAATTAATTTTAAATGCATGGCTTGAATTATGGATGTTAATGAATCAAACTGTTTGTGAGCTATTCGAAGCTTGATTCGATAAAAGCTCGTTTGAGCTCGTTTAATGATTCGCGTTAAAATAAACGAATCAAACTCAAACTTTACAATATTCCGCTAGTTAGCTCGTGAGCATGTTATTGGTAAATTTACAAGTCATCCCTTAGATGAAAAAATAGTACTTTTGATTTATTGATTTTGCACATAATTTATAGAATATATAGAAAAATATATTAAATATATTTATTAAAATAAATTAAATTTTTTAATAAAAATTTATATTTTTCTCTAAATATATAATTTACTTTTTAATGAATTTAATGAAGATTTAAATTTATAATTTATATTTATCAAGCTCGTTTAGGCTCGATAAAAGTTTGAATAAGCTCGTGAACCATGAATATATTTGTCAAATAAATCTCGAGCTCGAGTCAATTATAAATGAGTCATGCACAAACATTCAAGAATTTGGCTCGATTACAGCCCTAGCTGAAATATCATATGTGCTATAGAAATGATCGTTTAAAATATCATTATAAATTAATCTCACTTAGTGTTCCGTTTTCAATCCCAAATTGGATTCGGATTCCACGAGACTTAAAGACGAATCAAACCAAAATAACAGCTATTTGTTTGTGCAGATCAATTCGCCGAGAGAAATGAAGAAAAATTTCTTATTTTTTTGCTAAGATCCGAATTTCACTTAAGGAACGAACCAGATAATTTGATTGTGACGGGTCTACACATTGATCCGTAAGACTCACTAATCAAAGAGAGTAATTAATTAATTTATAATTTACATATCTCATTAACTTTTCAAATTTTCGAAAATAACAATGTATTTTTATTTTTATCTGATATCACTCTTTATTTAAAAATTAAAAATCATAGATTTTAAAATAATATTTTATTTAACATTTATATATATATATATATATATATATATATATATATATATATATATATATATATATAACAATGTATTTTTATTTTTATCTGATATCACTCTTTATTTAAAAATTAAAAATCATAGATTTTAAAATAATATTTTATTTAACATTTATATATATATATATATATATATATATATATATATATATATATATATATATATATATATATATATATATATATATATATATATATATAAACACACACACATTTATCGCGTGCAAAGAAGACCACCTACTAATGTGGGGATCCGGACGCTAATTCATATTCTTACATCATCTTGGGATTAATTGGATCAATTACATAATCTGGGTCTAAATTTTTTTTTTAAATACACAAGTGTACACATAATATCGCTTCATTTTGTTTAAATATCAAGATCAAATGTAATATGTACCAAATGATCCAAGGTCCAACAACAGTTATACAAACTAGGTTTCAATCATTACATATCAAGTGATGAAAATCCACTCTACTTTTGGGCCTCGATCTCCACTCTAATCTCGATCTCTCATCCTCTTCTCGACCATGATCATGTCCCACCTATTGTCATGCACACATACAAAAACAACAACAGCCGGATAACTCGGTGAGAATATAATTCTCAGTATAAACAATGTATACATGCATTTCATATAAAATCATATACAAAAGTATAGAACAATTATCAATAGCATGTATCATAATCTGAAAAACATGTATCGATATAAAACTGTAAATCAAACTCTTTGACTATTAATCTCTGACTCGATTCTTATCTAGGGATCTCGGTTCCCGGACTTCGGTACATTATATCGAATCTCTACAATAGGAGTTGATCTACTCCTAAGCACATTGATATAAACCAAACATCCAGTAACTTGGCACATCTACCAAAGGCTTGGCACCTCTGCCAAAGCCTCTTTCTCGATATTTATCTTCTATTATCTGCTTTTCTATAAATCAATAGAATAAGCTCAAACATTCAAAGAATACAAATGTATTAAAAAAATAACAAGTAAGTACGTGGTTTTGGGAAACTCAAGTCGAATCTAACTCGAGTTATATCTCCCGGTCTAACATTGGTTTATACTTTTTTTTCTCGAGGTTTGGCTATGTTCTGTCTTTGAAATCTTTAATACCAATCTAGAATGACATTCGAGAAGTACAATATCATGGCAAAAACTTGTGTGAGACGGTCTCACGGATTTTATTTGTGAGACGGATCTCTTATTTGGGTCACCCATGAAAAAGTATCACTTTTTATGCTAAGAGTATTACTTTTTATTGTGAATATGGTTAGGGTTGACCCGTCTCACAGATTATGATCCGTGAGACGGTCTCACATGAGACTCACTCCAATATCATTATACAACTCAAATCAAGACATGATTGATAAATCTCAATCTAATTCTGTTTCGACGGCATAACATCGCAATCTCGATATTTCCCAGCAACTCAATATCAATAGATACAGATCATAACTCATAATCAACAACAACACAATCTGAGATTCTCAAAATCTGCATAATCTCAATCAAATTAAATTCGGAAATGATAACAATTTCATACGGTATCCGTTCTTCGACCTGATTTTGATTATACGATTACCACAATCTCAGGAACACATAATATAAAGCATATCATGATTTCTTCCAACATCAAATTTCAAACCAAGCCAGAACATAAGAAAACTTACATCCTTTTGAAGCTCTTGATGAAAGGAACACGGTATTGAACTCGGATTAAAATTCTAACGGTCGGATCTTGTATAAATCAAAATTTCTAAAAGATGAAAAGCTTGAGGGGCTATGGAGCTTTCCTCATTCTTCTTCACTGCATTTATGAGAAAACTGATAAGTTTACATATACTAATATGCACGAGAAGACATGTGACTTGATATTCATACCGCACGTCTCGCGCATATGCGCGACCATCACCGGCGCATATGCGCGAGACTCTCTGTCTCGACATTTAACATATCATCTGCTCGCGCATATGCGCGCCCTGTCCCCACGCGCGCATATGCGCGAGACTCTCTGTCTCTACGCTTGTCACTTGCAACTGCTCGCGCATATGCGCGAGGTCTTCTACCTCGGCACTTGTCTACTCGCGCATATGTGCGCCTCATCTCCGCGTATATGCGCTAGACCTTCTGGTCTCACACCAAACAATACCAGTGCTATACCAAATTGTGTCTCGGAAAGGTCCTTCTATAATCACATCAATTTATCAATTAATAATTTCGGATTACAGTAATAAAATCTCATGTATTACAACTAATATACGTGGATAGCCTCATTTTATATATATATAAACACACACTTTTATCGCGTGCAAAGAACACCACCTACTAATATACGTGGATAGCCTCATTTTATTAATGTTGGTCATTGGTTGTGTAAAATTAATTTTGTAGTAATTGGTTGTGTAATTACATGCCTTGTAATTTTTATTTTTTTTACTTATTCAATTTTGAAAATGGGAATCGAAATCAAGATCCTATCTTGTCTCTCTGTGTGTGTCTGAATTTCCTTCATAAGCGGAGCTGAGTTTTGGTTCTTGTTCGCGGTAATGCTAATAAGTCGGGCCTCCCTCAAATTTGGAACCACTGCAACAAAGAAATTTTGCATTTCAGACATCATCAATCAATATCAATGCGAAACGAGTCTCCTCCGTTTCTTGCATGCCCCATTCTTTTTCCTTCATTTATTTTATTTTCTGTCCATAATTCTTTCATCGTTCCGTTTCTCTTTGTGCCGGAGTGGTGGCTTCATTGAAGCGGCGGGTACATCTCCCTTCCGAGACCGCCGCTGTCGATATGACTACTACTAATCCCGAAGCCATGCAGCACGACCTCGAGTCCGCAGCTGGATGGGCAGGCGACGAGGAGTTCTCTGATCCTTTTGACATAGCCAATACAAAGAACGCATCTCATGAATCGCTCAGGCGTTGGAGGGTAAGAAACTACTATTTTGATGTTTCTATTGATTCGCGTTTGTACCTGCAATGTGGATGCTGATGCAATGTGTGGTGATAAGTGCATGGTAGTTTTAATCTTCTCTAAAGTTTCATGTTTGGCTGATCAATTTCTTGGTTTATTTTTTAATTTGATTTTAGCGATAAGTTGGAATTATTGTACGTAATTTTTTAAAAAAAATCGATCTGTTATCATTGGGTTGACGGACCGGCTAACATGGATTAAGATCAACGCAATGCTGTTTTATGGAACTCTATCTGCATTATGAGGCTTCTATAAGAAAAAACACGGAACAAGAACCACACATTCATGGGAGAACCTTATGCAAATTCAACTTCAAACAATGACATCGGGCATCATTGAACGGAGACAAAACTAAAAGATTTTAGTAACAACAAAACAACACAAGGGAGCTAATTTGGTTTGCTTTTGATCATTGTTATTGCGCGGTATACCATGGGTAAATATAATATGTTTTTTGTTTAATGATGAATAACAAAAAACACAAGGGAGCTAATTTGGTTTGCTTTTGATCATTGTTATTGAGCGGTATACCATGGGTAAATATAATATGTTTTTTGTTTAATGATGAATAACAAAAAACACAAGGGAGCTAATTTGTTTTGCTTTTGATCATTGTTATTGCGCGGTATACCATGGGTAAATATAATATGTTTTTTGTTTAATGATGAATAACAAAAAAGTCCCCTCGGGGATTCAAAATTTTGAACTATAATGTATATCTTTATGAATTTATGTGCTCGTGACTGCTATGAGGAGTTATTGAAATGATACTTCTATTGATCAATACACTAGCATATATGTCTAATTTCTGGAGTTGCTATCCTTTACAGCAAGCCGCGCTTGTGCTCAATGCATCCCGCCGATTTCGATATACATTAGACTTGAAAAAAGAGGACGAACAAGAAAAAAGAAGAAGGATGATCAGAGCACACGCTCAAGTCATAAGGGTAAAACTGAGATACATAAAGTTAATCGGTGTTGATTCTTTGATTACTGATGTGTAGACAATCTTCTTTTGTAGGCTGCATTGCTCTTCAAATTGGCTGGACAACGAGCAATTGGTATTTGATAGTCTAGCTCTGCTCTTGCACTCGTGTTTCAAATTTTTTGGTACAATAGATGTAATATGTGACTCTCCTAAGCACAGTAAATCCAATCTGCTAAAAACCTTGAAAAAGAGCTTGACTGATGATCTTTGGAAAATTTTCATATGGAAAGAACATCTTTTTCTTTTTGGAGCAGAGTTTCTAGAATTAATTATTTATAATCTTTCTAAAGTATTTAGCAACATTGTGTACTCAATTTTTTTAAAGTTTTGATCTAGTGATCCAATATTTGCAAAATGAACAATATGCACAATCAACTTGTTGCATGTCTCATATCAAATGGATGTTGCGATGGGTTGATTACTTGATTCTAATTTGCTTCACGCCTAATACCTTCAGTTGACATGCTTTTTCACTTTTCAATGACCGCGTGTGTGCAATCAGGTGGGGGTCATGATAAGGTCCGTCATATTATACTATCACTCTTGGTTATCTAGGTCAAGTTTTCGGCCCATGCATCCCTGTGAGACTCTACACATTGAGTCCACGTAACAGTTCACATTTGTTCCTTGAATCATGCAATCACATGAGGTGTGGGTAGATGGGGGTGATTTAGGTTTTCTTGGTTGGAACAAGATGATTAAAGTGCACCATTGCGATAATTAACTCGATTTTGATACTGACAGTCAGAAAGTTTGAGAAATTAGAGTTCCCATATTTAAATATTTGAAAATATCTACTTCTGGTTTATAGTCTTGATTGTTCAATCTCTTCGAAAAATCTGATCTGATTATGGTTCATTCAGTACTGGGCACTGCAGTAGCTCCTCCATCTCCTCATGGGGGTTATGCAATTGGACTTGAACAACTTGCTGCAATGACCAGGGATCATAATCTTTCTGCAGTGCGAGAATATGGAGGGGCAAGTCAATATTAACTGTGTTTTTTTACATCCCTTTTCCGACTTTCATGTGCATGTTATGGAAGCAAGCTAATCTTAATCATGGTCTCTTCAGGTTCAAGGGTTATGCAATTCGCTAAAAACAAATCTTGAAACAGGGGTTTCTGGCGATGAAAATGATTTGTCACAAAGAAAGATTTCCTTTGGATCAAATACGTATCCCGTGAAAAAGGGACGGAGTTATTTGGTAATAGTTTATTAAGAGTAACATTTTTGTATGCCTATATGTCATTATAAATATCATTTTTTTATTTAAATAATATATCTCTTCTAACTTCTTTGATTTTCAATCTTAACAGAGGTTCCTGTGGGAAGCTTGGCAAGATTTGACGCTTATTATATTAATAGTAGCTGCTGTGGCATCATTGGCTCTTGGGATAAAAACTGAGGTGATGTTGGAAAAAATTAGCTTTCATTCCTTCACAAAACTTAAGTTTTATAACTGAAACATGTTTTATATTCAGCTTGCTTTTGGTATATGGATTCCTTATGAAAAATTTCATAGTTTTCTGTTATTAGGATCATAGTTTTCTACCGTAGTTGTCATTACACCATTTGATAAATTGTGGTTTCAAGTGAGAAGGCTATTTAAAATTGCCACCACTTTGATCAAATATAGTTTCCAAATTCAATTTCAGTGAAAAGATGTTTTTTTTCATTTCTATTTGATTTTGAGTTGTATGTTACGATACAAAAATTATATTATCTATAGACATCATCATTGTGATCATTAGCATCTAAATTGCCTTGCAAATATTCTTTCCGCTGATCACGGAGATGGTTTTCTCAGAATCAAAAGTTGATTTTATAAAGAAGAAATTACTCAATTATATACAAGTAGATTCCAACATATACGTGTATTATGTTCTTGGACCCATTTGATGGAAGGAATTGATTCAAATTTTCCTTAAGGTCTAATTTATGATGCTGCCTTCTAGGGCCTGGAAGAAGGATGGTATGATGGAGGAAGCATTAGCTTTGCTGTTCTGCTTGTTATATTTGTTACAGGTATGAATCTTCACAGTTGTTGTTACTCCGTGTTTTCTGAGAGAACATCATGCTAAAGATTAAACTTTAATAAAATTTGACTAAAAAAATTACATTACCTAATGGATTGATGGTTGATAAGGTATCGCCCAGATAATAGTCTTGTTTAGTCTTCCTATATGGTGATTGTTTGCCTTAGTTTGTTATGGTATAACAACCAATCAGATTAGTATCCATCATTCAGTTTTTATTACTTCATGGGGAAACCAATTTCATGATCCTCTATTTAAGACGTCCGTGTATCTTTTAACTGCACTGTATTCTTTTTGAATCAAATTATCATGCCCATGTGTTTACAAATTTTATATCACTGGGGCACTCAATTCCGATGTTTTTATTGTATTGAAATTTTCAAACAACAAAATTGTTTTGGATAATTAAAAAAGTAATGGAACAGTTCGGAAAATGTAAACTTCTAACCATCTGTCATTTTTTTTTACCTATTATCGTCTATATTTCCTTTACTATGGTGACTTTTGAATGTGATGCTAACCGAACAAGTAAATACATTTTTTTTCTAAAGTACATGGTTGATTTTTTTACGTTCACTGCGTTTTGCATCTATTTTTAGCAACTAGCGATTACCGGCAGTCCCTCCAGTTTCAAAATTTAAATGAGGAAAAGCGAAATATTCAAGTGGAGGTAATTTCATCCATGAACTCATGCACATTTTGGAATGGAAAACTGATGTTTTTCTCTTTCTTGATTAATCGATATCTAAAGTGCTCTCAGTCTCATAAAAATGTTCATATAGGTCATCAGAGGTGGAAGAAGAGAGAAGGTTTCAATATATGAGATCGTGGTTGGTGATGTCATACCGCTTAAGATAGGTGACCAGGTAATTATTGTCTTGATTTTAGTTGGTTTCTGGTAAATATTTTTTGGCAATATAAATTGTTCGGTGAATTGGCTCATGGTGTATTCCACACAGGTTCCTGCAGATGGAATTTTAATAAGTGGTCATTCTCTTGCCATTGATGAATCTAGCATGACCGGCGAAAGCAAGATTGTAAGCTGGTTGGATCTTTTTTTGCTGAATATATTATGCTTATTGATCTTGTCACGCTCATGTAAGATGCCAATATGTAGGTTCACAAAGACCACAAAGCTCCATTTTTCATGTCAGGTTGCAAGGTAGCAGATGGTGCTGGAAATATGCTGGTACATTTGGAGCTTTTTGCCACTACTATTCGAATATATTAATCTGTGAAGTTTTTTACCCTGTTAAATACAAGCCAGTTTGATTACTCACCAATTGTTTTGTTATGGGATAGGTGATACAAATACGTTAGATAGATTGTTTTGATAAAGTAGTTTTATTAAGTTTTTCTTCAGGGTAATCCAACTTTTTTTCATGTATTTTTTCTGATGAATTAGTTTGATTCGTTCACGATGTGAACACACAATCTTATCCAAGCATAAATACTGTGTGATTAGAGCGAGGAGCTCATGTTGCCTCAACTTTATTACGTGGCTAGTATCTTGATATGAAGACTTCTTGTATGCCCGCAGAATAAATGAGTTTTTTTGGTAATCTGTAATTGTTTACCGGTGTTAGAAAGGTTGTACAACCGATCTAGTTCTTTGGGAATCATTTAGTATGCAATTCTACATAGGTAACTGGCGTGGGAATTAATACTGAATGGGGATTGTTGATGGCTAGTATTTCAGAAGACACTGGGGAAGAAACTCCATTGCAGGTAGTTATCATACCAGTTTTTCTGAATTATCTATTATCTTAAATAAACCAAATATTTGTCTAGATCCTAATGACACATTACAGGTGCGCCTGAATGGAGTTGCAACTTTTATAGGGATTGTTGGGCTATCCGTGGCCCTTTTTGTCCTTATTATTCTATTGGCTAGGTAATATGAGTAGTTCTTATAGAATCTTGCTATCTACACTTTTTAAAAGTCGATTACCGTGTAAATTAATTTCATCAGATTTTTCTCCGGTAATTCCAAAAACCCAGACGGATCCATTCAGTTTGTGCGTGGTAAGACTAGCATTGGTCATACAGTCGATGGAGTCATACACATCATAACTGCTGCTGTGAGTTTTCATTTCTGAATAAATAGTTCATTTGGTGCCATTTCTCTTCACTGACTGAAGTTTGGTATAGGTCACGATTGTTGTTGTTGCGGTTCCTGAAGGGCTTCCATTGGCAGTAACCTTGACGTAAGTCTCATTAACGTGTCTATTATCAGTTTCCTACCTTTTCCCACCTCCAATCTAGTTATTTTGAGATTGATTTCCCTTTAATTTCCTACAGTCTAGCATACTCAATGAAGAAAATGATGGCTGACAAGGCTTTGGTATGTGATATATTATGGTTCTCTGTCAGAATTTTTGCTTTGTTCAATGATGATATTGTATTCTTCAATCTATGCTATTTCAAGAAATTGCTAATACAAATTGATCTATAGGTGCGTAGGCTTTCAGCTTGTGAAACTATGGGATCCGCAACTACCATTTGCAGTGATAAGACCGGAACTTTGACCCTAAACCAAGTTATTTCCCTTCTGCTCTTGAGTTTGTTTGAATTTAAGTAGATTGGTGCATTCATCAGTTTTCATTTCTTCTTTGAGTCGTTTAACCTGGGAAAACACACATTGGCACAGATGACAGTAGTTGAGACCTATATTGGGATACAGAAAATCCATCCTCTGGAGAACAGTTCACAGTTGAACGCGACAGTTTCCTCTCTGCTAGATGAGGGATTGGCACAAAATACTTCTGGGAGTGTATTTTTGTCGAAGGTACCCTTTCTTCTGCCAATTGGGCCCGTCACTCAAACAGAATTTTAAAGAGTCCTTCATTGCACATGAGTAGAGCCTGATAAACACACAGCATAGTCTTTCTCACTTGTGTTATAGATAACTAGGTTCATGAAGTTTAACATTTGAGCTAGAAATTCTTACCACCACTTTATTTTTTCCTCAAAATTGCTCTTCAAGAGGGAAACATTATATTGTTTGGAGCTAAATTTAGTATATTGACACACGTTTATCTTGTTTTTGGCATTGTTTGTTTATTTTTTTCAGGATGGTGATGTAGAGGTTTCTGGATCTCCAACTGAAAAAGCTATTCTTTACTGGGGTGTCAAAGTATTATAATGTTTTCTCACTGCATCTATATTTCATCTGGAACAAATTCTTTTGAATTAATCAATTATCATTAACCAAATTTTGTAGTTGGGAATGAAGTTTGATGTTGTGAGATCAGAGTCAATAATTCTTCATGTCTCTCCTTTTAATTCTACCAAGAAGCGAGGTGGTGTTGCTTTAAGGGGGCGGGTAATTGATTCATTTTGTTTATCATTGCATTTTGTTGAGTTTTGTGAGTAATTCTTTTCAACAACTAGCATATTGCATGTGCTTCGCACATCAAATCATGCATTACCTGGCACAAATTAATAAATAAGATATTTTAATTTTAAAAAAATTAAAATAAATAGAAAATTATGACACTAAATTTTACTTGTATAATATTTTTTAAACTTTTCTTAATATCAGATAAGTAAATTGGATAATTGAAATTACTCATTAAACTAATTTAAAGTTGTAGCGAAGTCAAGTAAACAATCATATGAAATATTCTATTGCTATTGAGGAATACCAGAGGCTGAATATCTTTTCCCTTAAGCTTAGCATATTAATAACTAATTCATAGGCTAATCAAATTACAATCAGCTAAGTGAAGAAAGAAAACTAATTACCGCTGATAATTGCAACTAGGGAATATATCAGGAAGTTGGGATTTTCAACATAAGAGAAATTTGAGCTAGCATATGGAGGTGTTTGCCTTCACCTTTTTGGATGGCAATCATCTTGGAATCGTATGTTATTTTTGTGAACTTAACAGCTTGGTTAGTTAACGAAAATTTGGCTGCTAACCACCTGCTGAGTCTCATTTATTACCCAAAATGCATTTAACTATCCAAATCATTTACCAGAGTTGATAGTGCTCTTGAATCTCTTTAAATTCATTTTTGGAACATTAAATTTTATCTTGTTTGTTTTGGCAGACTAGCTCAAAAGTTCATATTCATTGGAAGGGAGCTGCTGAAATGATTTTAGCCTTGTGTTCACAGTACATTGATGTAAATGGTTCCTTGCAGCCCATTGATGAAGCTAAGGTTAATAAGGCAAACTTTTAGTTCAAAAGAATTCACCTCTCATGTGTGTGTGAAAAGATAAAACCGACATGAGATACATAAAAAAACTCGTTTTCTATAATGGAGCTTATAATGGATGAGCATAGAATAGAGATAAAATTAACTGAATGCTTGAGAAACTGAAGAATTTACTCTGTTATAATTTGATTTGACATGGAAATATCTGGGGACTTCTATCAAGAATTCCAGATGAACATGTTTATTGATGTTTTGAACTTAATTCCAGGATTTCCTTAAAGATGCTATTGATAATATGGCTGCAAGAAGTTTGAGGTGTGTTGCCTTAGCATACAGAACATACCAAACCGAAAAGGTTCCAACTAATGAAGAAGAGCTGTCACAGTGGACCTTACCTGAAGATGATCTTGTTTTACTGGGTATTGTTGGTATAAAGGTCCGTACAGTGAAGATCATTTGTCGCCACTCTTAGTTGCTGTTTCCCTGAATGCATAGCTAACATATTCTATTAATGATAATAGTTATGCCTTGCTTCTGTCCTTGTCGATTAGTACTCATGCATGTGTTGTATCTTTTACTTTCATCACTGGTAACATTTCTGGTTCTCTCACATTTTGTTTCAACATGTAGTAACTATTATTTGTAGCATTACTCAGCAAATTCAATTTCAAGTGCAAAGCCGTACAAATAAGAAATCGATGTTCCACAGGATCCTTGCCGTCCAGGTGTCAAAGATGCAGTGAAATTGTGCACAGATGCTGGTGTTAAGGTACATGTTAAATGTCCCACATCGACTGGATTAAGTCTTAGAGAGTTATACATATAGACTTGGACAATCCCCCCCTAGAGTTAGCTTTTGAGGTTGAGTTAGATGCAAGTCCTAATCTTAACATAGTATCAAAGCTTACGCCCACTGTTATGTGTTAGAGTGCCCACATGATAATGTCTTGTAAAGTTCACGCAACTGTTAAATTTCCCATATCAACTAAAATAAGTCTTTGGGAGTTGTATAGATAGACTTAGACAATTTTCTCTACTTGAGCTAACTTTTGGGGCTTAGTTATGTCCAATTCTTAATTTATGTTTTAAACTTATGGCAGTACACTTATATAGTGATTTGTGGTTCAAGTTTTTCAATATGATTTTCAGCCTACCACATATATTTATTTTCACTTTTTAATCATTGAGTATTTGTATTGATTGAGGAAACAGATAGAACAAGTTATCACTACCTTTAGCACCCACAACTAGCATGATCTAATATCGTATTCGGATTGAGATATTTAAAATCATTTTTCAAAAACCAAACATATAAAACCTGGATTACACTATAATAAATAATGAACTCGCTCTTACTCATTACACAATACCTATTGTTAGTCTGGTTTTTAATTATTTTTCGTAGTTTTTTAATGAGTATAATTAATAAAAGTAAAGCTGAAAATGCACATGAAATCAACCTAATTCATGCACTTGTTTGGATTAATTAAATTTCATTTAATTTAGGCACATTTATTAATGATTGTGATGGATTTCAAATTCACCAACAAATTTTATTTTCAAATCAAATCTCTTCACTTAAATCCGTCCATCTAAATGCTCTAATATATTTTGGTTGTATTTTCCAATTAAAATTTGAATAAAAATTCATGACTGACTCCAATTGTCAACCAATAGGTGCGCATGGTAACTGGAGATAATCTTCAGACAGCCAAAGCAATTGCTCTAGAATGCGGTATACTTTCTTCTGATGCAGACACAAGTGAACCAAATATTATAGAAGGGAAGAAATTCAGAGAGTTGTCTGACCATGAGAGAGAACAAGTTGCAAAGAAGATTTTGGTATGTTATTTGAATGACTATTTATTGATCATTTCTTTAATACGGGTGATCTAGTGGTGAATCTTGAACATTGTCATGCGAAGGTTATGGGACGATCATCTCCAACCGATAAGCTTTTGCTAGTTCAAACACTCCGTAAACTAGGTGAAGTAGTCGCCGTGACTGGAGATGGAACCAATGATGCTCCGGCATTGCATGAGGTTCAATTTATTTTGATCACAATCTATTATTGTTATTCTTAAAAGCTACATATATCCGCTCATGATGCGCCTGTCAACCTATTATATCTGCACATTTGTCAAGCTCATGAGGTTCATACTATCATTTATAATGTTTGCTACTGAAACTTAATCTACCTCCATATCGTATTGATTAGTCACATAAACTATAAAAAATTACATAACCAAACTTTCACAGGGTGTAAGACCATTTGCAGATTCTAATAAACAGAAACTTGTTTCCAAGACCTCTTGACAGTTTATTTGCATACTTGAATGGTTTAGCATTAACCGTCTGAAAAATTCCTGTGTAAACTTGATACTGTAGTTTATGGGAAACCACTGCAGATAAAAACATGTTTGAAGAGCGTGCCATGTCGCACTTATTTCTTAATGTTTTTGACTGGAATAGTGTCAAAAACTTCCTTACAAAGGGCCAAGTGTCTATCCCTTGGAAAATTTTGTTTCTTTCATCTTTAAGAGAAGTTTTATGACCAGTTGAGCACTGTAACTCAAAAGCTTGAGACAACTTGAAAAAAACATTGTCTTCTCTCTCCCAAATGGTTTGAGATCTTTTTCCAGTTTGAGTAAGATATTGGTTATTCTACTCATTTTGTGCAGGCTATTACATATGTTCATTTTCAAACTTCTCGCAGATTTTCCTTAAGTTTTGTCTGAATAATGTCGTGATTCAAGTTGAATTAATTCACCCCAATCGCCATCTCATACTGGTGAGATTTCATATCTGTTAATCACAACCTTCATTTTATCAATTTTAGGCCGATATAGGTCTTTCCATGGGTATACAAGGAACAGAAGTAGCAAAAGAAAGCTCAGATATCATCATCTTGGATGACAATTTTGCTTCAGTTGTGAAGGTAGGTGTACATGAACTTCTAGGTTTCTAGTAAATATGTCAGTGATGATGTAAAGGTTTACTCATGATTTATCACAGCTCTTAATATCATTGAGCAACACTCACTTTATCATATTCTATTAACCTTAAATTGAAAAATGTATAGATTTCTCCGGTACAAAATCACTGTTAATATTGCTACACTTCTTATAAATGTTGTTGCAGTATTATCTTTAACAGCGTTTGTTTGAAAGGCTTCTGGGAAATTTCCTACGTCTATCATTTGCCCATTTGCTTGTTGTAGGTTGTCCGCTGGGGGCGGTCTGTGTACGCAAATATTCAAAAATTTATCCAGTTTCAACTCACTGTTAATGTTGCTGCCCTTGTTATAAATGTTGTTGCAGCAGTTTCTTCGGGTGATGTTCCACTAAATACAGTGCAGGTACAGTTTCCCTTCCCATTCCCCTTCCCCTTCCCCTTCCCCTTCCCTCTATCTACCACGTAACCACTACCTCTTTCCCCTTGTATTGAGTCTAGCTGAATTAAGTATCCCCTGTTTTATTTGAACTGCTGCCCATTCTGTTGATCATACAAATGATAGATATGAACAAATTATGAAACTACATATTTGCCATTGCTTAGTGGAGAATAGTTTGTGTCGACCAAAAATAAAAAATATTGGTAAACAAATGCGTCATTTGTATCTTTGTGAGCGTTGTTTACTTGGATTTTTGAAATTTTAATGTCTTAGTTCTTCCCATTGATTTTCTTTTTGGCACAGCTTCTTTGGGTTAACCTTATCATGGATACTCTTGGGGCTCTTGCGCTGGCTACTGAACCACCAACAGACCATCTTATGCGTAGAACTCCTGTTGGTCGAAGGTTAGAGTTTGCAAATATGTCAATTGGTAGATTTATATTGTTAATCTATTTTGTAATTGAATGAGAAGGTGATTTAAAATATATTTACATAATTTGACGGTCAATTTCTACAATCATCTTGGTCGCCTTGCACTTTGAATATATGTTCAAGAGAGCTGCATTACTAGTGAAGCGAAATCAAAGATCATCCAAATGCCATGGATTTGACCATGATGCATGCCTAAGGTTTATCCTGATGAATTTGTTGTAATATATTTAATTTTCCAGTGAGGATTAATTTTTAGGCCTTTACAACCCATAGTTACGTTCGACTTTGCCAGCCATTATGAGTATTAGCTGCAAGCAATTTGTGAAACTTTCTTGGTTTATTAGTGTTGAGTTTGAATGACAAATATTGCATTTTTTTATCGCATATCAACTGGGACAAGCATATGAAATGGCATGCTAAGCTAGAACTTCTTTCCGAGTGTAAAAGTTTCTGCTATGAATATATGACCTTCAGTTTTTATAAATTTCCTAGGGAACCGCTTGTGACAAATATCATGTGGAGGAACTTGCTTATACAGGTATGACATTGTGTTATTAAAGCATAAGTCTACCCTGCTTCGTATTGAAAGAACTTTGGGCAATGTATCATGTTATATTGTTGTTATGACAGGCTTTATATCAAGTGGCCATCCTATTACTTTTTAATTTCTTTGGCATAACTGTTCTCAACTTGAAGAACTACTCGACAGAACATGCTAACATGGTGAAGAATACTATGATATTCAATACATTTGTCCTCTGTCAAGTAAGTAGAGTCTCATTCCAACTTTTAAAAAAAAATCAAAATAACTTGAGAAGAATTGTTAATTATAGTGAGTTGATATCTTAACCAGAATCTTCATTCAAATTCACATGTAAATACACAGATTTTTAACGAGGTCAATGCTCGTAAACCAGAGGAGATAAATGTCTTCAAAGGCATGACTAAAAATAACCTATTCACTGGAATAGTGGGAAGCACATTTATACTACAGGTGAGGGATATAACGTTAATCGATTCCTATGGTTTGGACTTCAAATCTCTCCATTTGCTGGGGGACTAACAAGCTCCTTTTTTCAATAGATAATCATCATTAATTTCCTTGGGAAATTCACGTCAACCGTGAAGCTAAATTTTGGTCAATGGGTAATTTGCCTTGTCGTCGGCATTATAAGGTTTGTCCAATTGTTTTGTTATTTAAGTTCACCAGTTCAATATCAATATGGTTTGAACTAGTAATTGCCCTATATAGGTATCCCGCCTTTCTGTTTTGGTAGTAATCCTAAAACTGTCGGGTTTAGAGCTTAAAATTAGTTGATAATAATCAATAAAATTAAAATGGAAAAAGAAATATACTGAAAGCAGTGATATTAAGTTGTACATGGACATTAAATTGATCATTTCGGAGTTCTTTATCATCATATCCTCACACCGATGATTTCTACAGTTGGCCACTAGCTGCTGCTGGGAAGTTTATTCCAGTTCCAAGTACACCTCTAGCCAAGGTGCTCATAAAGCCATACCAGCGTTGCATTGCTGCTCGTAACTCTGACTAGTATATTTTCCTAAGTCAATAAGCCCGATACTTCTCTTTACAAAATCAGAGTTGTAGCAAGCAATGATCTTGTTTGTTAATGCTACATCTGGTGTATTTCGCTCTATTGTAATGTTATCATGGTAATCGATAAATATGACGGCTAATATTACATACAGCTATCTATATTTTATATTTTAGTTATAATGGAACCTTTTTTTTTTTCTCAAGATCGTAAACCTATGCAGTTTGCCTTTGTGATCAAGTAATCATGGTTACAAACCAATTTTCTCTCAAAAATCGTAATTTAATACATCCCCACATGTCAATGAAAACATGAAGATGTAACATCTCAAAAATACACATACTTATTAGTTGTACATTAGGTGACACAAGTCACACAAGCTCAAGTTGATAATTTTTTAAAACTAATAGTAAAGTACGTGTTACACTATGAATATTTATGTTAAATTTGCAAATGAATGTAGACACATAATTTTTTCACTAATTATTCAATAACAAATATTATTTCACAGCTTATCTGTAAGTTTAAACAACCATGATTAATTTCTTTAATCTTTTTTATATGATTTTCGAATCTTTTAGCATTTTTTCATCTTTTTGTTTCATTTTTCCCGCTTTTTCCTTCGATTGAATTCAGTAATCATATCATTATAGATAATTTTCATGTTTCTTTTTCGTCTTCGATTTGATTTTATTAATCTCTTTGATATTTGTGTGTCTTTTTCTTATGGTCTTCTTATTTTGTTTATTTGAATCATTCACACTTCATGTCTAACTATATTTTATTTTTCTTGTTATATATATAAAAATATATATATATATATAATAAGAAAAAATGTACGTCTAAATTTTGAAGTGTAATGAATAGAAAAAACTGGAAAATAATGGAGTGATTAAAATAGATGTGATGTATATAATAATTTTAAAATTATTTATATAATTACTTGATATAAAAATTAGGATAAAATACATGAAAATTCAAGAGCAGATAATATATTAGTAAAAAACTCTCTCAAGGTAAGGGATGCAGGTAGATATTTTATTAGTGAATAATGTCATATATTACAAAATAATTAAGAACTGATAGAGAAATATGTCAAGAGATTTCAAAATTTTCAATTATAATTTAGAATTTATGATTTAGGATTTGAAAAAAATATATAATTAAATTAACTAATTTATTTTATTTACTGAAACATTTTGTCAATAAAAGTTTTCTCGTAAAGAAACTAAAATGTCATGTTTGAGTTAAATATTATAGTTAACGTTGCATAGTTATTATTGATTATAGCTTTTTGGTAAAACGACAAGTGAGTAATTATTGTACCACCAATTACACTCTTTTAAATCTTTTAAAATCGTACAATATCTCAAGCGTCATATTTTGATTGCTCTATCCAGTAGAGATAATTATTGTACCACCAATTGCACTCTTTGCAATCTATGAACTCGTGACATTGACTCTGATAGCAATTGTAAGACCAGACATTTGTCGCTTTACCAAAACTATAGCTGATTATAATGGTGCAACTCAAATATTTTAAACGGTATAATAGCCCATTCGTCATGGTTCTATCGATGTATCCAGCAAGGACAATATTGCATTCCAATAATCTCACTCCTAAATTTACATTCGCTTTACCAAAACTATAGCTGATTATAAAGGACAATTTTTTTAAAACTAATTTAAATTTTAATTTTTTTTCAAAAATAATGCAAAAAAAAAAAATGTTGCAAAATTACGGCAAACCGTGCTTACAAAGCACGGACGCTGCACATGTGGAGCAGCGTCCGTGCTTAGTAAGCACGGATTGACTCCACGTTGGCTTATTAGCGACGGTTTTACAATTCCGTCGCTACTAGCGACGGTATCTTTACCGTCGCTAATTGCGACGGTTAAACAAACTGTCTCCCACTCAAATTTTAGCGACGGTTATGTAAAACCGTCGCTATATTATGGAATTTTTCGAATCCTTAAAAAAATAATAATAATAAAAAATTATTTTTCGTTATTTCGAAATATATACCGAAATAGCGAAAAAAAAATATTTCATACCGATACCGAAATTTTCAGTACGGTATCCTTTTCGGTATACCGATTTTTTCGGTACGCCGTTAATGTCCAAACATAATGTTTTTAAAAATATTTTACTATTAACAGCGCACATAAAGATGCACGTCGTTGATAATACTATGAACGGCGTGGCGTGTCTTTATTGTGCGCTGCTAAAATTGCATATGTTATTAACATCACATATAAATGCATACTGCAAATATTACTATCCGCGGCGTGCATTTATAGTACTATCTGCAGCTTACATTTATGTGTGCTGTTAATAACATATGCAACTTTCGCAGCGCACAATAAAGACACGTCACGCCGTTCAAAGTATTATCAACATCGTGCATCTTTATGTGCGCTGTTAATAGTAAAATATTTTTAAAAACATTATGTCTGGATATTAACGGCGTACATTAATCGCACGTCGTTATTTACTATTCACGGCTAGGGTTGGGAAAAAATACCGAAATACCGAAAAATCGTACAGAAAAAAATATCGAACTTACCGAAAAAATATCGAATTTACCGAAAAAATCGGTATACCGAAAAGGATATTGTACTGAAAATTTCGGTATTGGGGAAAAATTCCATAATATAGCGACGGTTTTACACAACCGTCGCAAAATTTGAGTTGGCAACGGTTTTGTAACTCGTCGCTATTAGAGACGGTTATTAAACCGTCTCTAGTCGCGACGGAATTGTAAAACCTTCGCTAATAAGCCAACGTGGACTCAATCCGTGCTTACTAAGCACGGACGTTGCTCCACATGTGCAGCGTCCGTGCTTTGTAAGCACGGTTTGCCGTAATTTTGCAACACTTTTTTTTTTTTTGCATTATTTTTGAAAAAAAATTTAAAATTTAAATTAGTTTTAAAAAAAACCCCATGATTTTGGCTCTGATATATACCAATTGTATGATCTACTGGATAGTACAATCAAAATATGACGCTTGAGATATTCTATGATTTTAAAAGATTTGAGCTAATGTTTAAACATTGTTACCACAAGTTATAAATTTTGATAAAACGACAAACGTTATATCCTACAAGATTTATTCTATCATGTCTCAACTAATATTACATTAATTTAACTAAATAATAAACTTTAAAATTACTCACTTGTCGTTTTACCAAAGAACTATAATCGATAATAACTATGCAACGTTAACTAAAATATTTTAAATCGTAAAGCAACTCAAATGTCATGTTTCATTTGTTCTACCCTAACAAATCCGATATGGATGTTATTTACAATCAAAAATCATTTCTCTAGATAATATGCACACTAATCAAATAATTTCATCGAACACAAAATAATTTTAATTAACAATAATAATTTAAACACAAATATTAATTGTTGGGGTGACAACTCTACGCCCTCAAATATGCTCCATTAAGTTCCAATCATAATAATAATACACTATGAATTGGTAAATATAACTTAGTTAACTTAGTGAGTAATATTAAATCATAATTTTGTTATTTTGAAATGTGAAAAATAGTTTTGTATGTATATAAATTCATCAAATATAATGAGAAACTAAGTAATATGTACAAAAAGAGGAAAATTTGTTTTTTATGTATATAATTTCATCATATACAATGAAAAATTAATTAATAGGTTGAAAAGAACAAATAATACAACAAATCGGTATATATGATGATTTCGTAGTAGAATAATACTAATACAATTATAATTTGTATTATGTTTAAAACGCAACTGAAAATTAGATAACAAAATTCTTAATAATATGAATTTTAATGTTAAAAACATTATTATGTTAAATATTATCATAACACATAATGAATCATTAGTGAAATCACTAAATTATTGAGCTACTATTTATTTAATTATTACTTAAATCAATTTATTAGAATTTGTCAACATTTAACACTTCTTATTATCTACACAAAAATATCAAGAATATCAAGAAGTTCATAATTTTTTTTATATTACTAATAAAAATAATTTAAATACATAAAAATATTTTAAGTTCCTAAAAATATTATTTTATAATAATCTAATATATTTGTAACATAAAATAGAATTGAAAAGTTCACAAAATTTATTAGTTATATCTAAAATATTAAACATTTTATTATAATTTTTCAAATTTTAGTCTTTCTAACCATCTATATATAAATATCAAGACTTTCACAAATTTATAGATATTAATTAATAAAAATAATTTAAATTTAAAATATATAAATAATAAATTTCATAAAAAATAATATTATGTGTTTATAATAGTAGGAAAAAACTGAAAAATAGGGTTGAAGAGCTCATAAATTTTATTAGTTATATTTTAAAATAAAGCGGCTTACATCCATACATGACACCATGTTTTCTACCTTGCGCAATGAGAGGTACAAATAATAAAATCACAATTTAAAAATAATTTATTAAAAAATAATCTGAGGAAATTATTGCTAAACCTCAATCTCTTAATAATTCAATTAATATTTTATATTAAAAAATATTCATACAAAATAATCTTTACCATATGTCAATATCTACATATGTATGATGCTTATTAGTTCATATTTAAAATGCAACTTATTATAAAAATGATGTATTTATATGTGAAATAATAAAAAAGAATAAAATAAAAAAATTAAATATTCATTAGCAACCATGAAGAAATTCATTCAATTTAGTAATCAATTTTAGTAGCAACACTTATAAACACTTATAATTTTCTATTTCACGATCTGGAAGAGAAAGTGGCTTGTAGTAGAGAGAAAAAGCGAACGACAGAAAAATCAGGTGATTAAAGTACTGTGGCATTAAGTTTATTCCTGATTCACATTAAGTTTACTCAATAGGATTAAGGTTCTTAAATCATTTTATGAGAGCATTGGGTGGTCCTTAATGGATGTGCTTGATTTAGCCACTATGATATGTTGTTCTGAAGTACTCTGTAGATTTGCTTACGTAGAATGTTATATAAAAGAAAAGCATGGAAGAACACTATTAGAACAATTTGGCGAATACCACTGGAAACAAACACAATTCATAAACATTATCAAACCGATGGCACTGTGAAATGAACTCATGGTGGTATGGCTTGAACATGAATTCTATTGACCTAATTTATAGCCCAATCATTAGTCAATTCTTAGAGTTGTGAATCTTTCTAAAGAAGGCATGTGATTGTTTGTTGAAAGGAAGATGAGTTTGTTAGACACGACATAAGTTATGAAGCAAAACGGGTAATTCTGAAATTTGGGGAAAAAAATCTCCTTTTATTGTCTGATGATATTCATTTTCTGAATGTTGTATCACCCTAGAGGTGAAAGTAAATGTATTTTTTTCCAAACCACTTTATACAATAGCTTCTCTATTGTGTTTTTTTATGATGAATTATATGATTTATTGTAGGAAACTTAAAACATGAAATGCCCTTGAAACATTTATGTTCGCAATCTTGATTTTGATATTAACAAAACTTGTTGTTTTTAACGAATTTACTTAAGTGCGCAGAAAGCCAAAACTGAAGCTATCGAAACGCAAACTGAAAGTACCAACTGATTGACCGAACTGAACCAGCCTAACTGATATATCAAAGAATAGTTAAACTCATTGTTCAGCTGATAGGTGGTTCAGCAGAAGACCTTCAGAAGCCGGACCAGCTGATGAAGAGTTCAACTGAGAAGAGCCCAGCTGACCAGTTCAACTGAATCAGTGAAATAAGTTCAGCTGACGAGCCAACTAATTTCACCACACCAGTTCAAGACCAGTTCAGGTGACCAGTTAGGAGCCGATCAGTTTGAAGAACAAGACAAGCTTATCTAAGTGGAATCCAGTTGTGCACATTAAGGAAAGCAATTGTCCAATCAAAGGACAATAATGAACTGCAGCAGAGCTTAAAGTCAAGATATTCTTGAATGGCTGTCAGAAAGTACAAGACACAAATCTCGAGGAACAGATTTAAACTGCAACAAACATATTTGATAAGTCTTGATGTACGGATACATTGCTCCTATATATACAAGATCAAGGCCATCAACAAAGTAGAGAGAACACAAAAAGAAGTGTGTCGAAAAACATGTGTGGAAGAAGATAGAGCACACATAATGCATATCAAGCTTACAAGAAGCTACTGGCCTAGATTTGAGAGAACACTTCAATGTGTTATCAGCTTAGATTAGAAGCACAATTCCATCAGTGTGTGAGAACACTTTCATGTTGTATTTATATATCAGTTCTCACACGCACACCCACCATCGCTCACATATACACAAAGAATCGAGCCTATTGAATAGATGAGTAAGTCTTGCACAAAGATATTAAACTTGTGTATGTAGTCTTTAACACATAGACGTTAAACAAGTGTTAGCTGGAAGGTGCTGCTTTCAGTCTGAACTAGGAGTTTGGTTAGGCAGTAGCGTAAGTCCTAAACTGAGTGGGTTTGTGCAAGGTGTTGTATAAATCAAAGTCTTCTAGTGGATCCTACCCGAGGTGGTAGAAGGGGATGTAGGAGCAGTTGAAGTCTCCGAACATTCATAAACATATATTGTGTATTTAACTGTTTAACTATTGTTTTAAACTAATTTGATCAGTTCGAACTGATATCAGTTCAGTTCTCACCATAGCTAAACTGATACAATCAAGAACTGATCTCCCTTATTTCAGTTAATCAATTTACACAAGCTAAAAGTTTTAAACTGATCAGCTTTCTTAACGAAAGATTATTTCGAGTATTTTCCTCTTGGCTTAAAACTAACTCGATTTAATTCATCGGTGTTTACATTCTTAGAACATGAGCTATTGCAGCTCATTGAGAATATTGTGTTTGAAGCACCCTCACAGGTGCCCAGCACCGATCCTGTCAGTTCTCAAGCTCGGTTGGGCTCATCACTTCTCTACGGTGGCCTCTTCCTCCTTACCTCAACCTTTTTTTCCTACCCCTTATCCTTGTCTTTCTATCCAGATCGAACATCTGACCTTCTCTATCTTTGTGTGTCGTCAACATTCACATACTTCTCAATTCGATTTAGGAGCTCATCATAGCTGTGAGTAGGATATTTTTACTAAGAATTTAAAAATTGCAACCTAGAGGCCATGTGTGAAGGCATTTACAAGAGTATCAGTGGTAGCTACAAGGACCTCAAAGTAACACTATTGAAGCACTGAATGAACTCTCTCAATGATCCTGCCTCGTTTTGCTTTGTATTGAACAAGCCCAAGGAAGACTTCAAATACTTTTTACTTCTCGTATACTGATTCATGAAAGCAATGTTGAAGTCACAAAAGCTCATGGTAGATTTGGGTTGTAGAAGAGTGAACCATTTTTGGGCTGACCCCGCCAGGTTAGTGAGGAAGATCCGGCTTTTAACCCCATCCGAGTATATGTTCAACATGACAGCATTCTCGAACCACCCTAAATGTTCCCCTAGATCCGTTCTCCCGCCAAAATTCTTGATGGTTAGCTGACAAAAATTGATTGGGAGGTCTTCATTCAGTATTTTCGAGAGAATGATGTAACGTTCCAAAAATTTGAAGGTCCACGTGAACTATATGCATGCAAGTTATCAAATTTCTTATGTATTTTGATTAATTTATTTTTAACGCATTAATGCATGATTCAAACATGAATATATATGTGAAAGGATCGGTTAAAATGTGATAAGTGTTTAGAAGGGGGGTTTGAATAAACAATCACGGATTATATATTCTTTTCGAATAATGGGTTCAGTTTAGTGACAAACTGACACTCGGTATCTTGTCAGTCGATAACAATCAGTTTAACTGAAAAAAGGTTGCGGAAGTAAACTAACTGAAAGATAGAATAACAGATAGTAACTAAAATAAAATGCACACGATTTGTTTCTGGATGTTCGGAGAATAGAATAACTCCTACGTCACCCCTTCTATCACGAAGATAGGATTTTCACTAAAAGACTTTGATCAAATACAAACATTGTACTGACCCACTTCAGTTTGGACTTAACACTGCCAAACTGAAACTCTTAGTTCACAAAAGCTTTTACAGTGCGTGATTGAATATAACACAACTGAATTAATCTAACAAAGATTTCAAAGTGATAACAAGCTCGTAAATATAGCCTTGATTGCTACCGATATATATGATAAGTGTGAGCTCTTGATATTCGAATACGAGTAGTGATTTTAGCAGAGTAACAACAAGCTTGAATAGAATAGTAGTTCACGTGTTGTTCTTCTCAGCTGCCCTCTTTACCTATTTATAGACTTCCCTCTCAACGGTAATATTAAATATCATTTGAATCTTTATATTCGTTGATATCCACGTCAATATTCTCTGACAATCGTACACTGAAATCTCGAAAATGTGGCATTCCTCTATTAGTTGCAGTCTGTTGTACTATTTGTCGGTTGTCGTTCTCAACTGATGGCGTGTACAACTGATGGATCAGCTGAGGGATACTTTGCTGGAAAAAATCATAAATGATTGTTTCAACTGATCAATCAGTTAGATTTAGCTGGTACGCATTAATCTTTAGCTAACGACAACTAACAGTTGTAATATTTGAGTCAGTTAAGCTCGTTGCCTTTGATCAGTTATTCTAATACGTTTCAAAGCTTAGTTTTTCAACTCACTGAAATTTAGTTCCAACAATTTCCCTTTTTTTGGTGATTGACAAAACTCAGAATATAATAAGCTGATCATTTGAAGTAAAAGAATTCTTTGAATCATTGTAGATAAAATAATTTCTAATGTACAGATTTGTACAAATAAAACAAACAATCTTCAAATAATAACTGACAAAAAATGTCTCTTCTGCTGTATCATCTCTTATTCTTTCATCAATCTAGTTGCTTCCCCCTTTTGGTCAAGCACATCGACTTTGAGAGATAGAATCCTAACATCAGCTGCAATGTCTTTGACAACAGTCAATACTGTAGTCTGCAGCAAGTCGATTTTCTTTGAAACAGATGCCTCCATAGATTCAACTCTCTTGCTGATTGAGTCTTGATTAAGGGAAAGATTCTCAGCTAGGCCTCTGTTCTTTTTAAGCTCGTCGATCGTAAAGGAGATAGAGGTCACGACTGTTTGGATTGATTTCAGTTTGCTTGAATTGAATTTAGCTGAGGAGTTCAGCTTCAGAGAATCCTTTATTTCTTTCAAAATCTTTGTCATATTCAGCTGAATGTCCTGAATTTATTCAAGGACTAAATCCATGTCAGAGGATGCAGACGGCCCTGGTTCCTGTTCCTTGGTAGATTGATCAAATATCATCAAAGTCTGGTCAGAAACCTCTGTTTCAGCATGTGTCAGCTCTGGCACGTCTTGCAACATTGACTTCTTGTGGAAGAGGAGAATATTGATTTGGATCAGCAGATGGACTCTCCCGCTGATTAATTTGAAGAGTTGCAGTAGTTTTAGTTGGAGTGTCAGTGACTGATGGTTCTGACTGTTGGTCAACTGAATCTTGCTGTGGTTCGTCAACATGCAACTGAGCCTCCTCAGTGACGACATTTTCTACAGTTGGCTCAACAATTGATTGAAATAGCACATCAGTTTGAGCATTTGAAGCTTCCTGTTCTGTTGGAATATCAATTGATTCTGTTGTAGGCACATTTGTTTGAAATTCTCTGGCGACGGACTGAATGATCTCATCGATATTGGCTAGTGTCAAGTCAACGTCCGAGTAAAGTTGAGGATCACCAGCAGAAGATGGTGGCACATCCTGAATTGGCTCTACTGTTGTAGCAGCAGCTTGTACAGGGGATGGCTCTCTGTGCTGAGATGGCGATTCATCTTTTTCATCTTCGGAAGTGCCTTCATGATTGATTAGCTCTTGATCCATTTCCCAAATTTTATCTGCGAATGCAGAGCAATAAGATCGTTTTCCAGCTGAGTGAGCACAACTTGATCATTGTAAGAAGTTGGACTTGTGTGAATGTAGTTTCTTTTCAGATTTTCAATCAGTTGGCCCAACTTCTTGGCTCTGATTTGATCAAAGAAATAGTTCTTTCTCCCCAATGCTAGAACTATTGTAGCAGCTTTGACCATTCTGAGAACAGTTGCTTCCAACTTGATGAATGTATTCAGCTTAGACTTCTTTTTCAACTGTTTGGCAATGGTGTGAGTTCTGAACCTAGTCCAGGCATCATAAACCTTCAGTTTGGACTCACCAAATGCGTTGACCTGTTCCCATATAAGGTCAATGTGAGTTTGAATGGTATTTGATGGCCTGGGCTCTTCGATCAATTTGCCTTTTCCTTTCTCATCAAAAAAAATATGCGGAATGTTCAGTCCAAAGTGAGTAGTGTCCACTCGTTCTTGAATTATGATTCCCTTGGGTCGAGCAGGAGCAAGGATGAAAGGGGATCGGTTACGGTGACCGGAAGCGCAACGGAAGTTTAAAAAATCAAATTTTTGACAAGAATTTTCGGCCACCATGAGGATAGTGTGTAGCAAATACAATAAAACACAAAAATTACATTCATAGTGTGTTTAGAATTTCGTTACCTATCAACCTCTTGAGGTTGATGATGGCTCCAACTTTGTTGTTAAACAACAAAGCTCTTGAATGGCATGAAGAAATCTACAAGCTCTCCTTAGACTCCTTTCTTCAAAATCAAGCCCACCACCAACTTAAAAGATCCACCTTACACTTGCACTAGAAAATGTAGGGCATTTTTCTTTGAGAAGGGTTTTGTTATTCAACAACTTGAAGAACAAAGTGGAGAGAAAAATTTGGGAGAGAATTGCTAGTGAAGTTTTGGCCCTTTCATCATGGGGAGGGAGGAGAATGAATTAATTTTCTTGTCTTGGTGTTGCAAAAATCAAAAGCCAAAAAGTTGCATGCCATGCAATTTTTTATTCAAAAGTAATCTCCACCTCTTCACCTCCCAAGTATGCTTTGCATGTGGGCTTGTAACAATTTACAAGGGCCCATGGACTTTTATTTAAATTGTCTCAAACACATTTGAGCCCAATGAATCCTTACTTGATTTTACTCAAGCTCACTAGTTAAATAATTATTTTCAATTGGGCTCTACAAGGCCCAATGATATTTAATTAATCCAACACTTGAATTAATTTAATTATTTGGACTCTACTAGGCCCACTAGTGTTTAATTAATTCAACACTTGAATTAATTTAATTTAGTCCATGATAATGTCTATGAAAATCACAATTTTCAAATACATTATTTACTTGGCCAAATTTTAATTTAGGAACACTTTCATAAATTAAAATTTACATTTCTCTCATAGAAGTCATACTTCTAATTTTCTTTACACTTATAAACTCATTTATAAGCCGTTCAACACATTGAACTAATTTCTTCTTTATAGAAGTCATACTTCTAATTTTCCTTACGCTTATAAACTCCTTTATAAGCCGTTCAACACATTGAACTATTTTTACTTCTCAACGGGATCTAGAAAGCTAGTAGTTGTGTAGGCCTCAATGGTTCATTGATACAACTAGCCGTGGGTTCACATCTCCATGTGATTCGGACTAAACATGTCCTTATATGAGCATACCCTAATTGCTCCATTCTTACTTATCAACTCCTTGATAACAAGAATGTCAGAACTCAAGTCTGATAGTACCCAACAATTCATGTTAAACGCCTAGCAGCATCGCTTACATGATTCCCTAGGTATCAAATGATAGTGCCTGCAAGAACCATTCAATTATGGTTAGCGTACAGTACGGTCCCTTCAACTCAAATATCCCGATCGATTCGACAACCATTGGTTTATCGAGAGTTGTCAATGAATCGATACTATGTGTCATGTCGTAGTTGCATCGATGGTGTAATCTATGAAACCCCTTTAATAATTACCACCATAATCTGATCAGAGATTTAGGATATCCATACCCGAAGGTAAGCGGTGAATCCCCGACTACAATGCATCGACTCCTATATGTTTCGACAAAACACCCAACCTTGCCACCTGATGACCCCTTAAGAGTCGGTAAACAAGTCAAAGTGTAATGCTAGCACATAGAGTCTCAATTTTGTCCGGGTCATAAGGACTAATGGTGTACAACCATAAACCAGGACTTTTCCACTCGATAAGTGAGAACCACTTGGAAAGTCTTTTTATGGAGGGTTGTTCAGTGCACTCTACAAGGAGCACCTATCTGCATGTTCGGATATCACAATGTCCCCTACCAATGAAACATGGTACTCACATCGCAGATACTAGTCTCGAACTCGAGCGGCCTATATCCTTCTTAGTGGCGGCTGAATCGACTAGGAACCGTTTAGAATATACAGTATTCCAAATATGAGTTTCATGATACTCATCATATGAGCATCTCATATTCTTTCTATTATTTGTATATTCAAGGGCTTTATCTATGCAACTAGAATGGGTATACAGATAAAGATTTGCCAAAATAATAATTTCAAATATTATTAAAACAAAGATTGCTTATACATAGAGTTTCATTGTGAACACTCGGCCAACACTTGACTCGACGGGCACCTACTCTAACAATCTCCCACTTGCGCTAGAGCCAACTACCCATATGCTTCAAACACATTGATTCGCGATGCATCTCGAATAATGGTCCAGGTAAAGACTTAGCTAGTGGATCAATAACATTATCTGCGGAGCCGACTATGTCAAAAGACACTTCTTCCTCTTTCCACAATCTCTCCGAGGATGTGGTACTTTTTCAATACATGTTTGGACTCCTGATGAGACCTTGGCTCCTTTGCTTGAGCTAAAGCTCCCGTGTTGGCACACAACACCGGGTGAGGAGCAACTCCATTAGGAATGACGTCCAACTCTTAGACGAAATTCCTTATCCAAACAACCTCCCTTGCTGCATCTGATGCAGCAATGTATTCGGCCTCTGTGCTGGAATCCGCAGTATTGTCTTGCTTGGAACTCTTCCAAGAGACAGCAGCACCATTGAGCATGAATACAAACCCAGAGGTTGAATTCGAGTCATCGATATCGCTTTGGAAGCTAGAGTCGGTATAGCCTTCCAATTTCAGTTCTCCACCCCATAGACCAAGAACAATTTATTGGTCCTTCTCAACTACTTGAGGATGTCTTTCACAGCTTTCCAGTGTGGAAGACTAGGGTTCGATTGATATCTACTCACTACACTTAGTGCGAAAGCCACGTCAGGACGTGTAGATATCATCCCATACATGATGCTACCAATCGCAGATGCATAAGGAATGCTTTGTCATCGCCGCTATCTCTGCATCAGTCTAGAAAGACATACTTGGATAGGGACACGCCATGACACATTGGTAGATGTCCTCTCTTGGACTCATCCATCGAGAACCGCTTCACGATGGTATCAATGTATGTGGACTAGGTGAGACCAAGCAATCTTCTTGATCTATCTCTATAGATCTGTATTCCCAATACAAAAGATGCTTCACCCAAGTCCTATATCGAGAACTTACTTGCTAACCATATTTTAGTTGATTGCAACATTCCTACATCATTCCAAATGATTAGAATGTCATCAACATAAAACACCAGGAATGTCACAACACTCCCACTGACCTTCTTATACACACAGGGTTCCTCAGGATTCTTATCAAAACCAAACTATTTGATTGTACTGTCGAATCTGAGGTTCCAACTCCTAGATGCCTGCTTTAGACCATAAATAGATCTTTGAAGTTTGCATACCATATGCTCACTTCCGATAGATGTAAACCCTCCAGGTTTGAGACATGTAAATCTCTTCCTTAATATCCCCATTAAGAAAGGATGTCTTGACATCCATCTGCCATATCTCATAGTCATACCATGCAGCTATGGCTAGCAATATTCTTATAGACTTGAACATTGCAACTGGTGAAAAGGTTTCCTCAAAGTCAACTCCTTGTCTTTGAGTATACCTTTTTGCCACCAATCGCGCCTTGAAGGTCAATACCTTCCCATCCGCCCCAAGTTTCCTCTTGTAAATCCATTTACACCCTATGGGAACAATTTCCTCAGGTGGATCCACGAGATTCCACACTTGGTTCAAATGCATGGAATTCATCTCAGATTTCATTGCTTCAAGCCACTTGGATGAATCGGCATTAGATAACGCTACTTTGAAGGTCCTTGGATCACATCCATGGTTAGGCTCATCATGGCCCTCTTCAAGAAGCAGACCATACCTCATAGGTGGTCTCGAGACTCTCTCGGATCTTCTAGGAGCTTGTATCTCCTCTCTTGGCTCTTCGGGTGTGGGTTCTACAATTGTGGGTGTCTCTCGAACCTCTTCGAGTTCTATCATCTCGCCTTTTCTATCTAATAGAAATTCCTTTTCCAAAAAGGTTGCATTCCTAGAAACAAACACATTTGTTTCTTGGGGATGATAGAAGTAGTATCCAACCGAATTCTTTGGATATCCCACAAAGTAACATAAAATGGATCGACTATCCAATTTATCTCCCACTACCTGCTTCACATAAGCAGGGCACCCCCATATTCTAAGATAAGAATAATTAGGAGGCTTACCTATCCAATTTCATATGGTGTATGCCTTTGAATGGACATATAGTGGAATATCTTTTCATTTTAAGTTATAGAGATCATTTTCAAGTTCTCAAGTACCAATTAAACATTCATTCTTGTAAATGTTGCAAACACCTTTGCTAAATAGACAAGAATATCCATCTTTATCACAATAGAAATGGAAAAAATGTTTTTCACCAAAAAGGTACAAACAAAACATCTCTTAAAAAAAAATCAACTTAAAATCATTGTTCAACAATAAGTAAACATTTATTAAGGTCTTGGCAGCAACTCTTGCTCCATTGCCTATCCTCAAGAAGGTCTTACCTTCCCTTAGTCTCCTACTTCTTCCTATCACCTGCAACATATTACAGAGATGTGAGCCATAACCGGTATCTAATACCCAAGAAGTAGAGTTAATTGAAATGTTTACTTCTATTTAGAACATACTGTTTCCAGAACTCTTCTGGGCCATATATTCCTTGCAATTTCGCCTCCAATGTCCAGGCTTCTTGCAGTGATGACATACATCATCAGTCTTGTCAGCCTTAACTGGTCTGGCTGCCTCAATGGGATTCGGAGATTGCCTCATCAAGGGCACGTTCTTCTTGGGACGTTGGAAAGAACGCTTCTTTCCATTCCCATGTGGATCAATCTTCGTACCAGATGAAGAACCCACATAAAGAACCAACTTCTCTTTCTTGATGATTGATTCAAACGTAACAAGCATATTCACCAACTCCTCAAGGGTCGGCTCTAGCTTTTTCATGTTGAAGTTCACCACAAAAGGATCAAATGAGCTAGGCAGCGATAACAGCAACACGTCGGTGGTCAACTCCGAAGGCAAGATCATATCCATGCCAACGAGCTTGTCCACGAGCCCAATCATCTTCAGGCCATGCTCATGGACCGAGGCCGCATCTCGCATGCGCATAGTGATCAGCTCCTTGACGGTAGCATGCCAAGAGGCCGTGTTTGCTCACCAAAGAGCTCCTTGAGATGCAAATGAATGTCAGCAGCACTCTTTGCATCCTCAAAACGCCTCTGCAGCTCATCATTCATAGAAGTCGGCATATAACACCTGGCTATCAAGTCATGGTCACACCATTCCTTGTAAGCCTGCAATTCCTCAGGAGTGCAGTCAGTCGGAGCCTCAACAGGGGGCGACTCAGTCAGTGTATATGCTACCCTTTCCGAATTCAAGACGATTTTTAGGTTTCTTAGCCAAGTGAGGTAATTAGGTCCAGTTAATATGTGATTGTCGAATATTACGGATATTGGATTGCGAATCGAAGACATTGTCAATTTGTATTGAAAAGTAAAAACAGATAAATGTTGATGACTATTTTAAAATATTTAGTAAGATATGAAGTTTGGACTTTTACTTCATAAATATTTTCTCCCACTGTTTTGACATCTTTCATTACCCTCTAGTGAAAACGGGAAACTCCTTTCCTCAGTAGGTACGTAAGGTCCAATTAGCGAATTATGATCCCGAATAATATCAGCCAATCACAATTCCTAAAAGGTAGTTTCCAATTGCATCGCCATGCAACCCTCTACGTAAACTTTTGTCTCACGTTTGATTAGGACCCAATAATATGACGTCGTTCATCTTCACGTGTCAAGCCTTACCCATCGATGTTGAACCTTAATGGACGGTCGCCATGAGTTCCCCCAATAATATGAGCCGAAATCTTGGGAGTTCCACGTAGTTCACATCACCATGTCAATGGATGTCACAACTTTCCGGCACCCAAAGCTCCCCCAATAATATGAGCCGAGCCCCGAGTACGGGTAGCGTTCATCATGCACCCATTGTCGATGGAAGACAAGGAAATTATAAACAAATTTATAATTCCCTTTTCGGACTTGATATTAATTTTGAATCTTATTCAAAATGAGGGTTTTTTAATTTTGAAAGGTCTCATCATTAATTTTATTTTAAAAGCTCGCCATGTTTGATCGTATGTTTGCCGGATTCATGCAACTTTGTTATTATCATAATAATAACGCACATACTCATTATTTATAACATATCATGCATATATTATAAACAGTAAACAAACAAGGATGATCATCATGGCCACCATCTTCCAATCTTGATCATCCACTATACTATATTTACAAATAAATATCCATGGCAAATAGGGATACATCTCATGGGGTGGGAACGGGCCATAAACCAATCCCACTTTATAAATTGATAATTATTACAATCATTCAACACAAAATATCCTAGCATACACCTAGCAAATTGGGCTTGGGCTTTTGATCATCCTTCATGCACAATATCACATATCATACACCATCAATTAATTATCACAATAATTAATTGATCCAATATTATATATCTTGATTCAATCACTAACCGCCACGATTATAAACTAAATTAACAAAGTATACAAACACCTTTGTCTACTTTCAAATTAATTTATTTATAACCGAATTTCTTGTAAATCACCATTTACTATAAATATTTAAAGTCCAACTTAAAATATTTATTTCATGAGAAAATGTTTGCAACTTTTGTAATTTTAAACTTAAGGGCCCAAAAACTTATTTTTCACCAAAAACATTTTGGTCCATTTAAAATTCACAAATATGTTAGCCATCCAATGACCCAACAACTCAAGGCCCATGACACTTTGATAATCCAAAACACTTTTGGAAACCCTAGTCGTCATCGCCGTCGCCGGATTCCGGCCAACATGCAAAAAAAAAATTTTTTTAATTAAAAATAGGGGGGCTGTTCAGGCAGCCCCTTGGGCTGCCCTTGCTGCCCGTTTCGGGCAGCCCCTCGGGCAGCCCAAGCTGCCCGAAATGGGAAGCAACTTGCTGCCCAAAAGCCGCCCCAAATCCGGCCTTGAATCGTTGCAAAACTTCACCTCATGCGGTTAGAAATCGATCTCAACATAATATCTTGTAATTGCTACACAAAATCGTAACCATAGCTCGGATACCACTTGAAAGGGGATCGGTTACGGTGACCGGAAGCGCAACGGAAGTTTAAAAAATCGAATTTTTGACAAGAATTTTCGGCCACCATGAGGATAGTGTGTAGCAAATACAATAAAACACAAAAATGACATTCATAATGTGTTTAGAATTTCGTTACCTATCAACCTCTTGAGGTTGATGATGGCTCCAACTTTGTTGTTAAACAACAAAGCTCTTGAATGCCATGAAGAAATCTACAAGCTCTCCTTGGACTCCTTTCTTCAAAATCAAGCCCACCACCAACTTAAAAGATCCACCTTACACTTGCACTAGAAAATGTAGGGCATTTTTCTTTGAGAAGGGTTTTGTTATTCAACAACTTGAAGAACAAAGTGGAGAGAAAAATTTGGGAGAGAATTGCTAGTGAAGTTTTGGCCCTTGCATCATGGGGAGGGAGGAGAATGAATTAATTTTCTTGTCTTGGTGTTGCAAAAAGCAAAAGCCAAAAAGTTGCATGCCATGCAATTTTTTATTCAAAAGTAATCTCCACCTCTTCAACTCCCAAGTATGCTTTGCATGTGGGCTTGTAACAATTTACAAGGGCCCATGGACTTTTATTTAAATTGTCTCAAACACATTTGAGCCCAATGAATCCTTACTTGATTTTACTCAAGCTCACTAGTTAAATAATTATTTCCAATTGGGCTCTAGAAGGCCCAATGATATTTAATTAATCCAACACTTGAATTAATTTAATTATTTGGACTCTACTAGGTCCACTAGTGTTTAATTAATTCAACACTTGAATTAATTTAATTTAGTCCATGATAATGTCTATGAAAATCACAATTTTCAAATACATTATTTACTTGGCCAAATTTTAATTTAGGAACACTTTCATAAATTAAAATTTACGTTTCTCTCATAGAAGTCATACTTCTAATTTTCTTTACACTTATAAACTCATTTATAATCCGTTCAACACATTGAACTAATTTCTCCTTTATAGAAGTCATACTTCTAATTTTCCTTACGCTTATAAACTCCTTTATAAGCCGTTCAACACATTGAACTATTTTTACTTCTCAACGGGATCTAGAAAGCTAGTACTTGTGTGGCCCTCAATGGTTCATTGATACAACTAGCCGTGGGTTCACATCTCCATGTGATTCGGACTAAACATGTCCTTATATGAGCATACCCCAATTGCTCCATTCTTACTTATCAACTCCTTGATAACAAGAATGTCAGAACTCAAGTCTGATAGTACCCAACCAATCATGTTAAACGCCTAGCAGCATCGCTTACATGATTCCCTAGGTATCAAATGATAGTGCCTGCAAGAACCATTCAATTATGGTTAGCGTACAGTACGGTCCCTTCAACTCAAATATCCCGATCGATTCGACAACCATTGGTTTATCGAGAGTTGTCAATGAATCGATACTATGTGTCATGTCGTAGTTGCATCGATGGTGTAATCTATGAAACCCCTTTAATAATTACCACCATAATCTGATCAGAGATTTAGGATATCCATACCCGAAGGTAAGCGGTGAATCCCCGACTACAATGCATCGACTCCTATATGTTTCGACAAAACACCCAACCTTGCCACCTGATGACCCCTTAAGAGTCGGTAAACAAGTCAAAGTGTAATGCTAGCACATAGAGTCTCAATGTTGTCCGGGTCATAAGGACTAATGGTGTACAACCATAAACCAGGACTTTTCCTCTCGATAAGTGAGAACCACTTGGAAAGGCCTTTTATGGAGGGTTGTTCAGTGCACTCTACAAGGAGCACCTATCTGCATGTTCGGACATCACAATGTCCCCTACCAATGAAACATGGTACTCACATCGCAGATACTAGTCTCGAACTCGAGCGGCCTATATCCTTCTTAGTGGCGGCTGAATCGACTAGGAACCGTTTAGAATATACAGTATTCCAAATATGAGTTTCATGATACTCATCATATGAGCATCTCATATTCTTTCTACTATTTGTATATTCAAGGGCTTTATCTATGCAACTAGCATGGGTATACAGATAAAGATTTTCCAAAATAATAATTTCAAATATTATTAAAACAAAGATTGCTTATACATAGAGTTTCATTGTGAACACTCGACCAACACTTGGCTCGACGGGCACCTACTCTAACAAAGGATTGTAGGTTGATGGATTTGGATCAAAGAAGCTGAAGCTTTTGATTATTCCTTCTTCTTATCACCAAGAGGTAACTGAGCTTTAGCTGAAACATCAGCTGGAATAGCTTTCAAAGGAATAGCCTGAGTAGACTGTTGAGCATCTGATGGCTTCAACCTATCAATTGTGAAAGATGCCACCATTGCTACTGGATTTGTCTTCTGAGTCCTTTGTTTCTTTGTGATTAACTGAAAAGGTGCTTCCTCAGAGTCTAATCCACTGACAATCAGTTTTCTCTTGGTGGTCTTCAGTTGAGCCAGAGTTCTTCCCTTCTTCACTAACTTGGGAAAACCCAGCTGCGTCCCAATATCCTTTTTTATCTTCACAAAATGATCAGGAGAGATGTCCAGTTTTGTTTCTGGTGGCTGAACATTCTTGGCATTGAAAACTTTGAATTTTGATGATATCTCTGAATCATCAGCCACCAGTCCTTTGACTTTCAGCAAGTAACTCAGCTGAACCGCGAAGCCTTTGGACTGCTTGGTGGATTGAAACATATTCTTCAAGATATTGAAGATAAGGTTCCTCCAGTTCAGTCTTTGTCCAGCCATGTTAATAGTGATGGCTTGAAATTTCTCCAAGATAAGTGCAGCAAAAGATCCTGCCTTCGCCAATAACCCCTTGGCTACTATATCAGCCAGCAATTGAACTTCGTGCTTTAGCTCCTTCTTTGGATCGAAAACTTTGATTTTCCGTCCATCAACAGAAAGTAGAGTTTGCATCTCTTCGACATCAGATGCTTTGACTTCAGCAAGATGCGTCAGCCCATCAGAAGGCAATAAGAACATTTCTCCAAAAGAATCTTCAGAGATGGTCAACAACTGACCATTTACAGTAAAGATGATGCTTCCATCAGAATTGATATTCCCATTAGAGTAGAAGTCTTGAAGTTTCTTTGGGTAGATCTCCTGTGAAGATTGCCCCAAATATGTCCTCAGCCCAGCTGATTCTAGCTTCAGAAATACGCTTTTGACACCGGCTTCTCCGACCGATAGAACTGATCAAAATTTGATAGCCATAGAATTCAACATGTGAGCAGTAATTTGATTTGCCATTAGAATTGAATGATTTCCTGCGGAAAAATAAAGCTTGAATTTGCTTTTGTTATGAGAATTTTAGGTAAGCGTAAGGAAGAAGAACTGAAATAGAGCGGGTAAAGTACTAATGTACGTGACTGTTCGAATTATTGGACATGTGTCAGTCCAGTAAATTTTGAATGAAGGACGTGTGTACGTGTGGTAAAAACGTGTGTTGAAAATACATGGAATATAAGGGTCAACGTTTCAACCTATCATTTTCTGAAAGATAGCATTTAATGCTTTGATAATCAGTCATGTCGCTAAATTTTGAATAAAAATAGTTAATTTGTTAACTTATGTGAGAAGATTAGTAAAATAATTAACTGAATGATCAGTTGTGAAACTGTGTCTTTTCAGTTGAAAATTTACTAACCGATGTCTTCTCAGTTAACCTTTTAAACCGATATTACCCCTTAATAAATGCTTATAAAGATTATGAGAAATTTAAGCAAGAAGAATTAAATAAAATTTTATGCTTAGAAGGTTAATCGTCTGCTATAATGACTTTGTCTTTTCATCTTCCTCGACCCTGTGCTATTAGTAAGAGTAGCTCAATTAGTATCAAACATATCAGCAAATAATAGTCAACAGCTAGAATGGCTGGTGCAGGTAGCTCAAGGACTCCAAATATGGCTGAAGACTTTATGAGCTCCGCTCTGGAAAAACGAAAAGCTGATATGGAAGATGAAGTCTTCCATAAGATCCTTTGCTACTGGGAGGAGCTGCAAGGACTCCAGTTTCTCCAGGAGTGTGGGGTGACTACCACTCCCAGACTGGTGGCAAAACTGGAGAAATATCGGGAACGCTTGCACGTTGCTGAGTCGGTGGAAATCTTAGAAGATGACCATGTCTACCAGCTGATGCTCCACAAGGAAAGGAAGATCCTAGAGTGTATAGCTGACTATGATAGCTTCCTTAAGACTTCCACTGGAGATTTAACCCGTTGGTTGAACAAGTGGAGGCCTTTTGTTGAGGAAGATTTTTTCGATATAATCCGTACCAATTTTTTCAAATAAATGAAATGATATTTCAGTTTATCTTTGTCTTTTATTTTCCTGCAATAGTTAATCTCATCAGTTGATACGTAATTCATAAACTGAACATAATAACTGAAAAACGATTAACTGACAAATGATTAACTGACAACAGTTGAAATTTAAATTGATAAAGGACCGAACTGAATGAACATTAAATGACAATGGAACTGATAGATGACACAAATTTATTAACAACCGATATATCAACAGTAAATTGATTGGGATAAATCAATTAATCCAAGTGTATTGCGAAAGTGAGAAAACTTAGTCTCGGGCAATGGTTTAGTGAAGATATCAGCTGCTTGATGTTCAGTTGAGACATATTCCAGTCTGATGTCCTTCTTCAAGGCACGATCTCTGATAAAGTGAAGCCTGACATCTATGTGCTTGGTCCTCGAGTGAAGAACTGGATTGTAGGTAATAGCAATCGTGCTTGTATTGTCACAGAATATGGGCGATTCTTTAGCGTCAACTCCATAATCTCTCAGTTGTTGCTGAACCCAGACCAGTTGAGCACAGCAGCTTCCAACAGCAAGGTATTCTGCTTCATTTGTGGAAGTTTCTATGGATGTTTGCTTCTTTCTGAACCAAGAGATCAGTCTGTCTCCTAGAAACTGACATGATCCACTTGTACTGTTACGATCAAGCTTACATCCTGCATAATCTGCATCTGAATATCCAACTAAATTGAAAGATGAGTCTTTAGAATACCATAACCCAACATTTTGTGTGCCATTAAGATATTTTAAAATACGCTTAGCAGCTGAAAAATGTGATTGCATAGGATTTGCCTGAAATCTAGCACACATACAGACAGCAAACACAATATCAGGATGACTAACAGTTAGGTACAATAATGAACCTATTAAACCTCTGTAAATGTCGCCTCAACTGATATTCTCCTTTGATCAGTGTCCAGTTTCAGTGATGAGCTCATGGGAGTACTTGCATCTGAACACAATTCCATGCCAAATTTCTTCAGCAACTCCTTCGTGTATTTAGTTTGACTAATAAAAGTGCCTGTCTCCAATTCCTTCACTTGTAGTCCAAGAAAGAATGTCAGTTCACCCATCATGCTCATTTCAAATTTCTCCAGCATCAACTTAGCAAATTTTCGCATAATTTGGGGTTAGTTAACCCAAATATGATGTCATCAACATAAATTTGAACGAGTAAAATGTGATCATTTTTTGAAAATATGAACAATGTCTTATCGACTGATCCAACAGAAAAATCGTGATCAGTTAGAAATTTTGAAAGACATACCAAGCTCTTGGAGCTTGTTTAAGACCATATAAGGCTTTGTTCAAATGGTAGACATGATCATGAAAATGATGATTGACAAAACCTGGAGGTTTTTCAACATAGACTTCTTCTTGAAACTGGCCATTCAGGAATGCACTCTTTACATCCATCTGGTAGACTTTGAAGTTCTTGAATGATGCATAGGCAAGGAATATTCTGATAGCTTCCAGTCTTGCAACTGGTGCATATGTTTCATCATAATCAATTCCTTCTTCTTGCATATATCCTTGTGCTACCAGTCTCGCCTTGTTGCGCACAACTGAACCATCTTCGTTCAGCTTATTCCTGTACACCTATTTTGTACCTATGACAGTTTTTGAAACTGGTCTTGGAACTAAGTTCCAGACATTGTTATGAATAAATTGATTCAGCTTCTCTTGCATTTCATTTGTCCAATTTGGATCAGCAAGAGCTTCATCAGTTTTCTTCGTTTCCAATTGCGATACAAAAGCTGAATGAATAAATAAATTGAGCATTTGATTCCTTGTTTTTACCGGGTTAGATGGATTACCTATCACCAATTCTGGAGGATGTGATTTCTACCATCTGATTTCAGCATTTGTTGCTTCTGTATCAGCAATCACTTCAGTAGGCAACTGAATGTTTTCAGTTCCAGTTGCTACGTCAGTTGTTAATTGAATATTATCAATAGGCTCTTCCAACTGATTATCAGGAACAACTTCCTGTTCAACTGGTTGATCTAACACTTCTGGTTCTAATGTTTGAAGATTATCTCGATTGATATGATTCTTTTCTTCATTATCATCTTCCAAACTGATATCTGTAAATCGATCAACTAGCTCAACTGGATCAGTTGGCTTATCATTTATTACAGTTTCATCAAAAACGACATGTATAGACTCTTCAACATTTAGTGTGCTCTTGTTAAAGACTTTATAAGCTTTTCTAATTGACGAATATCCCAAAAATATTCCCTCTGCAGATTTAGCATCAAAGGCTTTTAAATGATTTTCGCCATTGTCAAGAATAAAACATCTGCAGCCGAATATTTTGAAGTAAGAAACCACACTTTTTCGTCAATGCCAGATCTCATAAGGTGTTTTCAAATGAATTTTATTAATCATCGATCTGTTCTGAGTATAACAAGCAGTGTTTATTGCCTCTGCCCAAAACCTTTGAGAAATACCAGAATCAGCAAGTATTGTTCTAGCAGCTTCTTTAATGGTCCGATTTCTCCTCTCAGCTACACCATTTTGCTGAGGAGTTCTAGCTGCTGAGAGCTCTTGACTAATTCCATCATTTTCTAAAAAATTTGAAAGAATTTGATTGATGAATTCAGTTCTTCGATCGGATCTGATTCTATCGATTCCGACTGATTTCTCTCGTTTAATAATCTTTTGAAGAGCTTGATCAGTTGTGCAGCAGTTTGGTCTTTGGATTTGAGAAAAATAACCAAACTAAATCTTGAAAAATCATCTACAACCACCAAGGTGTATTTCATTCCCCATAAGCTCATGACTGGTATTGGACCAAATAGATCCATATGTAACATCTCTAAGCATCGGGAAGAAGATTTACGACCCTTGTTTTAAAAGAAGATTTAACTTGTTTACCAAACTGACATGCTGAGCAAATTTTATCTTTGGTAAAATACATTTTGGGCAAACCAATGACAAGATCGTGATAACTCATATATGCAATAGATTTAAAGTTCGGGTGGTTTAATCTCTTATGCCACAACCGGTTTTTAGAAGATTTTTAAGCGATAAAACATACTGGTGCATAAGGTTGATCATTCCAACTTACTTTTTAAGTGTTTCCACACTGTTTGCCAGTTAATATGACCTCATCAAATGCATCTCTGACTGAACAAGAATGTTTGTCAAACTGAACTGAGAATCCATTATCGTATAACTGACTAATGCTAATCAGATTATACTTAAGATTCTCAACTAATAAAATATCATTAATGATAAAGTTACCATGGATAAGCTTACCCTTACCCACAGTGTTATCTTTGAAATTATCTCCGAAACTGATGTTTGGACCAGTGTACTTGATCAGTTGAGATAACAAGTTTGCATCTCCTGTCATCTGTCGTGAGCATCCACTATCCAAGTACCAGATTGATTCTTTTCTTGTACCTGTTACCTGCAATCACACACAAGCTATAATTTTGGTACCCTTTTCTATTTGGGTCCAAAATTGATTAGTCCTTTAGGAACCCAGACTTGGATTAGTTTAACTGACTGTCCAGTTGCTGTATTCCAGATGGTCTTTCTCGATTTGTGTGTGCCTGGTGTGTAGTGTGCAGATGAGACAACATGTGATTTATCTTTGTTCAACTGATTGTTCAGCCAATATCTTTTCTGAACAAGCTTGTTGTTATAGTAATTGTAGTAGCCATTTGAATAATTCCTATTGAATCTTTTTGAGGACTGACTGCGTGAGTCAGTTAAAACTTTTGGGCTATAACCAATATCATATCTTCTAGCCTTGTTCGTACTTTCAGTTGGTTGTTCAACCAGTTTACTTGGCTCAGTTTGTTCTTGTACCACATCTGATTTGACAAAGTGAATGTATTTCTCTTTATCCATATTCAGTTTTGGTCGACTATCATTGGAAGAAATTTCATCTTTGTTACTGAACCCCAAACAAGTTTTATCAGTAACTGATTTCTGTGAGTTCTGTATTTCAGTTAATGCAACAGATGATTTGTTCCAAGCCTGAATAAGCTCAGTTTGCTTTGAATTTTCAAGCATCAACTTCTGAATCATTGATTGATTCCTGCTTCTTTCAGCATTGAGCTCAGCAATTTCCCCTTTTAGACTCAACACATCAACTGATACATCAGTTTTAGTTTTATTGTCTATGGGATCATTTTGCGTTGCTATGGCCTTTTCAAAAGATAAGGCAAGCTTGTGGTACTCGTTAACCATGTCATGAAGAGTTAAAATGAGTTCTTCTCTAGTGAAATCAGTTGAGGTGAAATCAAATACCTATTGACTGCTTGACTCCACTTCTGTATCACCAACCATTAGACACTTCACTTCCTCTTCACCATCACTGGAACTGCATGAGGTTTCTGGCTCTGACTCTTCGCTGTCAGTTTCTGCCCGTTTTGATTTACTCTTTTCAGCTAAGAGCACCTCATGCTTCTTCCTGAAAGACTTTTTATCATCCTTGGGTCTCCTCTTGTGCTCATATGAATTATTCTTTCTTTCAGTCGAGCCTTGACTGTCATTTTTAGGTTTGGGACAGTCAGCAATGAAGTGACCGGATTTGCCACAGTTGTAGCAAGCGTTTGATTCCTCTTTAGAATTGTTTCTCTGATAATGCTTCTGGAAGTTCCCTTGATTTTTCCTCACGAACCTTCCAAATTTTTCGATGAACAATGACATGACATCATTGCTTAGTTTATCAGCAACCTTCTCGACTGAACCAGTTGGTTCTGTTCTTACAGCAGCTAAGGTAGTTGTGACTGCTGGAGTAGAGGGTTCTCCTTCTCGAGTTTGCAGCTCAAACTCATAGGCCTTCAGATCAGTAAATAGATCATGAAGCTCAACTTTTTTTAGATCCTTGGACTTCCTCATTGCCATGGTCTTAACGTCCCACTCCTTGGGAAGACCTCTGATCACTTTTAATGCAACTTCTTTGTTGGTATACACTTTTCCAAGTTCATTTAGTTCATTGATGATACAGCTGACTCTATCATCATACTCATGCATCGATTCTCCAGTTCTCATCTTGATATTATCAAACTTCTGAACAGCAACAGAAAGTTTATTCTCTTTGGTTTGTTCATTTCCTTCACAAAGGTGGATCAGCTTTTCCCAACTTTAGATGTCTTACACATTTTGATCTTGCTGAAAGTTATTTTATCCAGTGTTTTGTACAATATATCCTTTGCCACATTATCCAAATTTACTTTTCTTTTGTCCTCAGCAGTCCATTCATCTCTGGGCTTTTCAATTCTATGAGGTGCCCCATCGGTGATTGCAACTGTTGTGTTGGGTTTCAGAATCTTCATTGGTCCGTCAGTGATGACGTACCACATATCATCGTCTTGTACAGCTAAGTGAGCCTGCATCCTGATTTTCCAATCGTCCACCTCTTCTCTGGAAAACATTGGGATCTTGTTGAAGGAAGACATAATGAATAATTTGAGTAGAAATATTCTTAGACAAGATACAACCGCGATACCACTTGAAAAGATCGGTTAGAATGTGATAAGTGTTTAGAAGGGGGGGAGGGTTGAATAAACACTCACGGATTATATATTCTTTTCGAATAATGGGTTCAGTTTAGTGACAAACTGACACCCAGTATCTCGTCAGTCGATAACAATCAGTTTAACTGAAAAATAGTTGCGGAAGTAAACTGAATGAAAGATAGAATAACAGATGGTAACTGAAATAAAATGCACACGATTTGTTTCTGGATGTTCGGAGAATAGAATAACTCCTACTTCACCCCTTCTATCACGAAGATAGGATTTTCACTAAAAGACTTTGATCAAATACAAACGTTGTACTGACCCACTTAAGTTTGGACTTAACATTGCCAAACTGAAATTCTTAGTTCACAAAAACTTTTACAGTGCGTGACTGAATATAACACAACTGAATTAATCTAACAAAGATTTCAAAGTGATAAAAAGCTCGTAAATATAGCCTTGATTGCTACTAATATATCTGATAAGAGTGAGCTCTTGATATTCGAATACGAGTAGTGATTTTAGCAGATTAACAGCAAGCTTGAATAGAATAGTAGTTCACATGTTGTTCTTCTCAGCTGCCCTCTTTAACTATTTATAGGCTTCCCTCTCAACGGTAATATTAGATATCATTTGAATCTTTATAGCCATTGATTTACACGTCAATATTCTCTGACAATCTTACACTGCAATCTCTGAAATGCGGCATTCCACTACTAGTTGCAGTCTGTTGTACTATTTGTCAGTTGTCGTTCTCAACTGATGACGTGTACAACTGAGTGATCAGCTGAGGGAACTTTGCTGGAAAAACTCATAACTGATTGTTTCAACTGATCAGTCAGTTAGATTTAGCTGTTACGCATTAATCTTCAGCTAATGACAACTAACAGTTGTAATATTTGAGTTAGTTAAGCTCGTTGCCTTTGATCAGTTATTCTAATACGTTTCGAAGCTTAGTTTGTCAATTCACTGAAATTTAGTTTCCAACAATATGTTTAATTCTTGGTTCATTAAGATTGCATTACATAAGGTTTTTAGTAGTATTTAACGTTCGAATGAGTAATGGAGACGGAGAACAATTAAGGAAAAATGTATTTATTAAATAATTATTTTAAATTAAATTATTTAATATATGGTGTAATTAAGTGAGATTTTCGAAGTTGGGCCTTTGCGGGGTATTTTTACTTGTCGGGTCCTATTTTTAACCGGTACGTAAATTTTAGCGAGTCGGGGGACTTTTTGAGGGTTCGGGTAATATTTTCAAAAACGTACCTAAACAAAATATTTTTCGGGAGTGTTATTTGGCTTGATGGGTTTGTTCTATTGCTTAATGGGCCCAAACCCTTCTAACTCATTTAGTTATTATTATTGGCCCATTAGTGTATAATTATATTAACTTAAAACACTACACAACTAAACCCTAACCCTACTCCCCGTACTCTCGACCGCCCCTCCCTTTGCTGCAGTACCTTTCGAAAGATCTCCATCAGCAAACCACCGAAATCCTCCTAGTTTTCAAATAAATCCTTCCTCGTTTCTCCGGTTCAACTACGCGTTGGTATCAAAGTTTTGCGAGCGTAAAAACGCAAAGGCACACACAAAATATCTTTTTTCTCTTCATTCACATCATAATACGCTGGTTTGTGTTTTTATGCTTTGATCTATTATGCGGTATCGTTTTTGCATAGTTTTGACATGAAATATGCATTGTTTGATATGTAACTCAGGTTTTTATTTGTTTTCATGTAAGGGGCTTCCGATTTATGGTGCTAGGGCTGAAAATTTCGAGGGCTAAGGTGTCTAAGTGTTGGAGTCTTGAGGTAGTCACGTTTTGTAAGGGCCGGTCGCACGTCTTGGTTGAATGGCTCGGTTGTGGTTAGATCAGAAGAAATGAATGAGTCGGCGGTGCAAGGGCTGTTCCAAGCCTTGGACAAGACCCTTGTGGGTCTGATTCGTGGCGTAGGATGGCTCTAACGGCGCTGGTCGTGGTCATGGGGTCGGTCGACGGAGTTAAGTTGAGGGGTGTCTCGGTTGGGATTGTTTCGATGGCTCTCAGGTGGTCTCGCTTAACAACGCGCATGGGGCTGAGGGCTAGGGCTAGGTTGGTCCAGGAGGGTCCATAGGTGGACTAGGAAGAGTTGGTTCGGGTATGGTCCTCGTTGGTTTGTGCTAGGGTCAAAATTTACGGGGGATAGATACGTTAGGATTTCAGTGCTTGTCTGCTGAAAATTCAAGCACGCGGCAGCGTGTTTTATTGGGTTCAAAATGGATGGAATTGAGTGTTATAGGGGCTGGTGGGGAGTGATTATGTTGTGGTTTAAGTTTGAAAAGATTTGGTTAAGTTTCGGGTTGATTCAGGTTAAAACGAGGACCCTGATCCAAGTTTTAAAACGAATCGTTTAAGTTATGAAACGTTCTCAAATTTACGTCTAAGAAACAATTATAAATATGTTAGGAGGTGTTTTAAGGTGTTTGGTTGGCTTCGGGTCGAAATTTTGAGGTTCAGGGGTAAATTGGTCAATTAGGATTTCTAGGGTCAAAATCATTTTGCACTCAGGTCGAGTTAGCAGTTCTGGCAGCGCCCTGATGAAAAAATGACACATTTTTAATGCCTATGCTATCATGAACATGACCTTTTATATAATTATGAAAAATAAGTTGCATGCTTGATTTCAAGAAAAAATTACGTATATGCATGATTTTTATAAGTGATGAATACGATGACATGTTTTGAAGAATGAGAGTTGGTTGTGACTAATACGAATATGATAATACGATGACATGTAAGGCCAAGAATCAGTGGATGAGTAATATTGTCGCTGATGTCCCCGTCGCCGGGTACCGCGGTTATATGTAGATGGATCCATCGACTAATACGATGATACGAAAGCCACAGCTAATGAATGAAATTCAAATATAGAAAATGAATACGTATATACTGATATATTGATACATGTTTTGGACACGTGACACTTTGACACGATATGTTTAAGTTTATGCTTTTAAGCTCATGAAATGTATGTTAATTATAGTAAATTTCACTGTTGCATATTATGTATATGTACTTGCTATAACGATTATGGTGTGTTGAGTATTTAGATTCACTAGGTGTGAATGATGCAGGTGAGCATATTGATGAGGAGACTGGACGCGTCGAAGACTGAGTAGACGGGGATGGATGTGCGCACGCCAACCCGATTACTATATTTTTTCCGCACATTACGTTTATGAATTAGGAGGAACCATGGATATTTTTATGCACTATTCTTTTTACATGTTGTTGGTTCAACTAGATTTTTGGCATATTTTTAACTGCAGTATTTTTACTAGTATTGGAATCGTTTTATCTTAAAATGTGTGTTTTACAGCAATTATTGCATGCATGCATTTAAATATGTTTTCGAGATTTAGCAAAAAAAATTCTAGCAGTATTTTATATAGTAGATGTTTCAAAAGGACTCTCCATATCTAGAGGTTCAGTCGATCTCCCACTTCGGTACTAATCTCATAATCTCTTCCCACATGTACTCAAACTGTTCTAGTGGAGGCGGAGGTTGTTCGAGCTTTCGTAGCACAATGATTTATAACAATTAAATCTTTCCAAGCTACTCGATATTACTGCAAATGTAAGGTTCAAGTTTTAATATTGTGTAACAAGTACGAGTATCGTTCCTACATAGATTGATTACACAAATTTATCTTAAGTACAATTAATTAGTTAACTAAAAGGAAAATTGAATTAATTATTAAACTAAATTAATATCAAAATAAAATGATGAAAATAACAAAATAATATAAATTAAAATAATAAACAAACCATTGTTAAGATCTCGGTTAACTACTCTTGAATCTTCTCTTATAATGAATTTCAATTCATAAGCTATGATTTTGATGAGTTTCTCTAATTTATCAATATAATTTTTCGAGCTATATTAATATGATCAACAAAATGCAGTAATCAAGTGTCATTTTATTATTTATCCATTGCGATTGCATTAACAAACTATGAAATTATCTAACTTTCGATTTTCAATCTGTGACTATTAACATGTATCAAATCTCATATTTATATGCAAGTTGTAGATTCATGAAGTATGTTACTCTATCATGTTATAAAGTATTAATTTCTTTTCAATTATAACATATAAAATAACTTCAAAGATTTTTATACTCCAAAGATGCAATAAACACAATAACATAATCAAGTATGGTTAAGAATAAAATTCAATCTTAAAAAAGAAATCAAAACATAAATGTTTGGGGGGTTAGGATCCCCTAGATCCTAACTAAAATAAAAAAGAATGAGAAAAATAATGTGAAATTCTTGTTCTTCAGTTGAATTCTCTTGTTCTCCCTCTTGTGGCTTTCTCCCTTCTAACAGCTCCTCTACGTGTCTGATCTCCCCCTTCATGTATTGGGCTTGCTCATATTTATATATGCAAATTTTGTTTACATAAAAGTCAAGAAACCGAGCAAATCTTCTTTCTTTATCGTGTCGCGCAAGGGTGGTTAGAAAATACCGCCCCAGCGTGAGATGGTTTGTCTCTGGGATCGATTTTTCTTCAAAATGCACTTGCTCAGTATTAATGATCGCCTTAGCGCACTGTCTTATGTCTCATCCTTTGTTTCATTATTGATGCGCGTTGTGGCGATCAAAAATCATCGCCCTACCGCTCTTCCATTGTCGAACTTCTTCACTTTTCAAGCATTCGCGCTAGTCGGCCAAAAATCATTGTCCTAGCATGACATGCTCTGTTATGAGGTAAAAATATTCACCTTTCTTCATCACTTTTCACCTACAAATAAACCAACACACATGAGGAGTGACCATATGAATTAACTAACAACAAAATTGTTGAGATGTGGACTCAAGATATAAACTCATGCAAAATGGACTAGAAACAATACTATAAATTATGTAAAAACGATACCCATTGACCTCTTCATACTAAACTTTTTACTTTCCCTAAAAAAAAATAGGTTACAACACACACAAAAAACCTAGTTCAATGACAATCTCATGGATTAAATTCACGGCTCAGCAAATCTCTGACATACTTCTCATCAATCAAAGTACAACATAAGTTATCGCACACTCTTTGAAGTTTACACAATATATTTTTGCAATGAACGTGAACGTGTGTGTGCTATGTTGTTCTTAGTAGCTTGCACTTCAAATAGATTCATTCTCCAAAATTGAAATTAACTAAATCGACACATTGGTGCAAGTCTTCTTCATATAAATCCCCTCTCCACTAGTTATTCACTAGCAAAACACAGATCATTAGGACTTCATAGGTGCAAATTATAGTTCAAATGAATGCAACCAAAGAAAATATAGGTTAATTAAAAATTAGAGATTACATTGCTCATTCTGAATTATGATCAATCAGATTTGCATATAATATTTCTCTACTCCACAAATTCTCTTTTTTTAGTCAAGGAATAATATTTCATTCCTTTATTTGGCTCCTTCTCACTTACATCTATGTTTTTCCAAAATCCCTTTTTGCAAGAAATTTTTCTTTCACAAGTGCAATTTTTTTCACATATGAACTCTCCTAGGATATTAGTATGAGTTTCATTTTTTTCTAAGGTTACAATTATGAAACTCGATATATGGATTAATTTCACATGATTTCATGTTTCTAGGTAGGTTTAAAACAATTCGAAGGTCCAAGAAAAATTGTCTAAGTCATTTTCATGCTGCTGGTGAGTAAGATATGCTTCAAAGGACGTATTCAAGTTCAACCAAGACTGAATGCTTCTCAAGTCATCCAAAAAATTTTGAACTTCATTGTTATTGACAAAATTTACTAGTTATAACATACATGCTTTAATAGATTCAACATTCAGACAACAATTTCATGCTTCAACAACAAGGGTGTTTTAGACTGATTGAAACATCCACTAGAACTTTGTTTTTCTAATTAATCTGCCGAAAATGACTAGAAGTATATGTATACTTTTAAAAATAAATTTTGCACAATTTTAAAAATAAAACAACCAAGTATATTTAAAAATCGAAAGGAAAATAATTCGAAAAATAAAATTGTCAATCGTTTACCAAACCTAACTTAGCAGTATTTCAAAATCAACAAAACTCTAAAATCCTCTCAAAACCTCTCAAACACAATCATAAAAGTCGTAAAAATCTATAACGTAAACTTAAATCATAAACTTAATGCGGAAAACTAGTGCTGATCCTTAGGTTGTGTGCACCTTTAGTCCAGCAAAATCAAGCATCAAGTCCCTCAACAACATCAATATCATGCTCACCTGCATCGATCACACATAGTGAGTCTATTGACTCAGAAAATCATAACCATAATAGCAAGTAGTACATATACATTCACAAGTAACAATAAAAATAATTTTACTTGAAATAAAATTTCATGAACATGCATAAACTTAAACATTTTTCATTTAATCATAAAATTTTTCCTTGTCATCATATATGTATACTTTTCCTTTTCGTTGAATTTAGATCGTTAACTGTGATTTTCGTATTAGCTGAAGATCGATGGATCCATCTACGCATTACCACAATACTGAGCGGCTGGGACATTGGCTAGAGTCTCACCCGTCAATTGAGCCTTGGGCTTACATATAATCGCATCATAATAATCATCGTATCATCGTATTAGTCATAATTACTTCACTTCATTCAATTTTTTATATTTTCACCACTTTAATAAAATTAACGCATGCTTAAATCATTTTTATTTTAAAACAATCACGTAACATATCTTTTAGCATTAACGTTTCTTCATAAAATTTCATAAAAATTTAAAATAAACAAATTAACATATTTTACAGCATTCAAGGCACTGCCAAGACGTTTACTATTTTTCAGGTGTAAAATGATCGTTTTACCCCTAGACATAAAATTTCTCGATTTTGACTTTCTTACTTTCGTTTACTCTATATCATCTCAAATAATTATTTAAGCTTAAATAAATTTTCTTATATTTTAATTTAGCTTAAATTCAAGGCTTTCTATTTATTTCATAATTATTAATTCGTACAGCGTTTAATTTCTGAATTAATTCAAACTTTATTATTAAATTTCCAAATTTTAAACATAGACTTTTTATTGACTAAATTACCCTTGTGAGCCATGAGCCACGCTCGTGGACCCACGATTTAACCTTTTAACCATATAAACTCACAACCGAACCCTAACTTGACCCTTCGAGCCATCTCGCGGTTTCCATCGAGCGAACCCAAACCACCTCGAGCCAAACTCTGCCTAGACCACTTATGGACCCAAGTTGTAACGTACCGTACTTTTAACTACTTGAATTTTTTAATTTAAAAATTTTCTTAAATAGGGAGTAACTCTCAAATTTCGATTTAAAACAAAATGTTCATCCGACAATAATTGCAATAATAGCTATAAAAAATAAAGTTTGCCAAAAGTATTTAAGAAAAATACTTGTTTAAACATTTCAATTGAAACATAAAATCATAGTATTTGAGACGTGCATAAAAATATTAAAAATATGGGCGGTCCTCGGGTTTAGCGTAAGGCCCGAGATTTAATTACTGTAATCAGACGTTGATTAATTGACGTGATTGAGGTTATACGAATTGAATGAAGAAGCCGAGCATCGTTATATTATAAGCCAAGATGTTCGGCCGAACATCTCAAATGGCCGGCGCACATGCGCGAAGAAACACGCGCATATGGGCGAGGGGTCCAGAAGGACTCACGCATATGCGCGATTAGATGAACTGGAAAGTGCCGGGCAGAAAGCCAGGCGCATATGCGCGGCTTTGTGCGCGCTTATGCGCGCGGCATGCGAAACAAGAACAAGCCACTTGTCCCTTACCTGAACCGTGTGTGTGTGTGTGTGTGTGTATATATATATATATATATATATATATATTATATATATGCATACAAACGTGATTCAGTACTGAAGAAAGAAAGAAACGAGCGGCCGAGGAAAGCTTAGGTTCTGATTTACGGTTTGGTTATCTGATTGGTAATCTTAGCACAGCACTGTATTCCTAGCGACGACAGCTAGAACTGGACGTAAGTTTTGTTACGTTTAGACATGATTTGAAATTATGATATTGTCAGAATTGAATAGGATTCATATATGATGTTCTTGTCATGTTAGACATCATAGAATCGAAGTCAGATTGAAGAACAGACTGGTTATGTAATTGTTATGATTTTTGGAGTCGATTTGACTCAGATTTCATATCAGCTGTGTATTGTTATTGAGATTATGAGTTGAACTGATACTGATTATGAGTTCTGGTATTATATCTGTGATGTTGGGACTGACGGGATTTTTGAGACTGTATTGTTATGTCGTCAAAACATCAGTCAATTGATATTGATCAGATTTGGTATTGGTTGAGATTGTATTGTGATACTATATGTCGATTGGCATTGATCAGATTATGTTTTGATTTGAGTAGTGATCAGAACAGGTGTTGAACTGAGTTATATACTGATTTTGTATCTGTTCGGTATTGTTATTACCAGATTGAGAATGGACAGAGTTGAATTCAGGACTTCGTCTTCGTCAGAGCGAGAAGATAAAGGTATAAATCAATGTGGTATTGGGAGATCGACTGAAGTCGGTTTAGACTTGAGTTTCCCTAAATCACATACTTTGCTTTATTGCATTGATATTTGTATTAATTTGATTGATGTACTTGTTCTCTTGATTTATAGATAGCAGGTATTAGAAGAGTAATCTTATGACAGAAATGCCTGTTAGTGGTAGGATCGTCACGGGAACATTGCACGATGTCATGAGATAGTGCATTGGCGGTAGTGCCATAGTCTGTCACCGGATAATTGGCTATCGATGTGGATAGAATTATAGCTCCTTCTATTACTGGTGATCGGTACTGTATCGATGTGGATAGAATTATATCTCCTTCTATTACTGTTTATCGATGTCATATCGATGTGGATAGAATCGGAGTTTCTTCTATTACTGGTGATCGATACTATACCGATGTGGATAGAATAAGAGCTTCTTCTATTATTGGTGATCGATACTATATCGACGTGGATAGAACTGGAATCTTTTCTATTACTGTTGGTTGATATATAATGCCAAAGTCTGGAAACCGGGATCCCTAGGCTAGGATTGAGTCTAGTCTGAGTCGTGGAGTCACGAGCTTTGTCGACAGTTTGATATTGATTATGTTTCAGCTTTTGATATGTATATTGCTGTTATCTTCCCATGCTTTTATGTTTTATCATATGATTGCATGTTTCGTTGATTTATACTGGGATTATATTCTCACCGGAATTATCTGGCTGTTGTCTTGTCTTATGTGTACATGACAACAGGTGGGACAGGTTCAGGGTCAAGAAGAGAACGAGGCTGGACTAGATAGCGTGGAGATCCAGGCTTCGAAGCAACTTAGGATTCAGCATTGATATGTAGTTGAACCTAGTTGAATTCTTGTAGATAACACAGGATTGTATGTTTATGTTTAATATGTAACTTGAAATAAATTACATTACGTTTCTGCTTTGTATTTTAAAAAAAAAAATTAGACCATGTTTATTATAATTGATTAATTAGTCCCAATGAGGATTAAGAACATGATTAGCGTCTGGGTCCCCACAACAGGTGGTATCAGAGCATTAGGTCCTAGAACAGTAGGTTCCTTCGACTGAGATAGAGAAGAGTGAGCGGGATGAATGAGTTTTCTTTACTTGCATGTGATTGCTAGCATGTGAATGATTATAATGTGGAATTACATTGTGAATGCTAGCATGATATTATGTTTTACTGCCTGGATTTATATGGCATATGATTGAATATAATGTGGAATTACGTTGTATATACTAAGATATCAGTATGTTTTTACTGTATATTAAGCTACATGTTACCTGAATATCTGGGTTGATTTGGTAATATGTATTATTTGAAACTTGATCAGAACCAATTCTTGATCAGAGGTAAGCTGATAAGGATTGGGATTGAGACGGATTTGTCTCCTGTTACTACTAACATCTGTGATTATCAGATATTACTCCTAGAAGAGTGCCAGAACAAGGTAGTACTTCGACTGATCTGATGGATGTATCAAAAACTCTGATGGAAACACAGTTGATGAGATTTCAGTCATTTCAACCTCCGATTCTGAGTTGTGTTGAGGCGCCAGGCGATTGTGAGAATTGGCTGGAGGATATAGAAATGTTATTTGAATTTCTGGGTTTCACAGATGATTATAGTGTTAAGCTGGTTGGGAATCAACTACGGGAACCCGCTAGGAGTTGGTGGCTGGTAACTAGGGAAGCCATAGCACAGCGTGGTTCTATGATTACGTGGAAAATTTTCAAAGTCAAATTTTATCAAATATTTGTACCTCTATCATACAAAGAGGATAAAAGTGCAGAGTTTACAAATTTAAGACAGGGTCAGTTGAATGTCGATGAGTATTTGGCCCACTTTTTCACCTTACTACATTTTGCTCCTCAAGTTGCTAGAAATGATACAGCTGTATCTAATCAGTTTATCCAGGGATTGAATACGGAGATACGCACATTGGTGAATGTGAAACCACCGAGTAATTTTTCCGATACTCTGAATCGAGCCAGAAGAGCAGAATCCGTTCTGATGAGACAAAAAGAAGTTTCATATGTTCTTCCCACATCGATACCACAACAACTGCCGTCCAGACTCGAGATTGGCAGTAGCAGTGGTGGAAAGCAAGAACAATTGAAAGCTCGAAAGAAACAGTTTAAGAAGTTAGGAAGTGGATCGAGTGGTTCATCTAGCTCCATTGGTTCTAGCCCGAGTTATACTGGAGTTTATTACAGGACTTGTGGAGGGAAACATTCCGCGGAGCAATGCCAGGGAGTGACTGGTTTGTGCAATATCTGTAAACAGCAAGGACACTTTGCTAGAGTCTGTCCACAGAAAGGTTCCCGAAGATTTCAGGGAGCAGAATCATCTGGTGGAAGTGATCGAGGAACAGATCCAGGACACACGTGATGATATAGTGACAGGTACTGATCTTTTATGATTATGTTGCATATGTATTGATATATATATATATATATATACTAATGCATTTCCTACGATTATCTTTGACTGAGTTGCATTGATATATGATGTACATGTTGGATCTGTATTTACTGTAGTATTGATGTCTTTACCTTTTGGGGAAATGATTTGATATTGGAGATTTCTGGGAAATATCAAATCCTACAGTGAGAAGAGAAATGAGATCGAATTAGATTGAGTTAAACTGTGTTGTACTTGTGTTGTCTGATTGTGACCGTAGTATTGATATTGATATGTTGAAAAAGTACAAAGCTATTGTAGATTCTTACCAGGAGATGGTAAGATTCGGACCTGAAATGGCCGAAGAATGACTAATGTACGGTAAGGATTTTCGATTTTGAATTCCTTTGATTTCCGTATTAATTATGATTCGATGATTATCGAAAAGAATGGAGTTATTCCTTATACATTCAGTTGATTACTGAAAATGAATATACCATGAGATGATTTGTCAGTAGCAGGAGAATTGCTAGTCTTTCTAGACAAAATTCCGGATTTGCCTTATATCAGGGAGAGTGAGTTCCGCCTTGATTTGATACCAAGTAGTGGTTTTATTTTAGAAGTCCGTACAGAATGATACTGATTGATTTGAAAAAAATTGAAATATCAGCTAGAAGATTTACTGACCGAAAGTTACATCTGATTGTGTCTCTTTGTAAAATACTTCAGTTCTGATTATGGGTTGATGAATCCTGTATTCAAAGGTATTCTGATGATTTTATGCCGTTTATCTATGATATTTTGTGATATACTCGTGGCATATGACTGACTGAATCGAATATCTTGTATTGAAGGATCTGAGAACTGAAATTTTTGTATACAGAAATTGTTCAGATATGAATCTTGATTGAAACACATTGTATTCCGAGTATGTGATATCCGAATATGGTATACCGATTAATATTAGCACAGCTGAGGCAGTGATCAGTGGCTGAGAATGACACCGAGTCAAAAATGTCAGAAATTTATTTTTCATGAGTTTAGCAGATTATGATATGTGACTGTTGTTTTGAAATTGCTTACGAATTGTTATTGTTCTAAAACAGTATTTGAGATAGAGTATATTGTTTGGGAGACATTACATTCGAAGATGATATAGTAGTTGATCTAAACAACGTTGAAGATGTAATCGGTTAGTCTGATCGACAATATTGTCAGAAATTCCGTTCTATGAGTTTATTAGATAGATGATTGATATTTAGAATCTGAGCCATTGCTGTTATTCTGAATCCGTATTTGATACAGATTGTTGTATGTTGTTGAGATTATATACAGTTCAAGCCGAATCAGAGTTGAGTTTGGAAGTTACAGCAGTTCAGAAGTTTGATCAAAATGTTCATAACTGGATTTCGATAAGCAGAGTAGGGTGTCAATCAGAATATCAGGTAGGTACTACTGTATTATATGTGAGTAACCGAATTGTTTGTGCCGAATATTTCGAATCTGAAATGATAGATATTTGTCAAAAGCGCACAGTAGTCAATTCAGTATTCTTGTTGGTAACAGAAAAGATATGATAATTCGAAAAGACAGTTTTGATATAAACAGAGGAGATCAGTTGTAGCAGAATTTGTACGTAAATGTCTGAATCGTCGATAGATGAAGACAGAAAGATAAAAACCAGGAAATTGGTTATCTAGATTATCTGTTCTTGAATAGAAATGGGAGTACATTTCTATGGATTGTGTGACGATACTACTGAAATCCTGACAAGACTGTGCTGTGATGTGATTATGATTGACAGATTTCTAGAATCTGCCTCTATTATGTTGTACAGGAAGATGTACAGACATGATCAGATTACGGGGATTTATTTCAGAAAAGGGGTCAGATTGTATTGAATGCCAAAGTTAATTATGTCAGACTGTGAATTTCGTTGATTTTGTACTTTTGGCTGAATTTATAGGGATTTATATCTCGATGATATTTGAAATCGAATCTGATGGAATCAGAGATCTGATATCAAAAATGCGACGGAATCATAAACAAATGAAGATAGCTTGAAAGTTGACTTTTAACAAACCAACGTCAGACGATGACTGTTGGTATTTAAGGTTGAAGAATGAATAAATTCTTGACTGAGATAAACAGATTTGGTAACAGCTGATAGTTTTGGTTTGTTATGAACTGTTGATTGGTATATACGGAGGTTGTATAGCCATTGTTCGGAATTGATTCTATCACGAGTCATCTCGTTGATATGAGTTTATTGAAGTTTATGTATATCTCCTTCTTAGATCTGATTTGAGATATAATATGATGATTTATATTCCACGAATGAGTTGCTGTGATTTCGAGGACGAAATCATATCTTAGAGGGGGAGAAATGTAAGGTCCGAGATTTAATTACTGTAATCAGACGTTGATTAATTGACGTGATTGAGGTTATACGAATTGAATGAAGAAGCCGGGCATCGTTAAATTATAAGCCAAGATGTTGAACCGAACATCTCAAGATGTTCGGCCGAACATCTCAAATGGCCGGCGCACATGCGCGAAGAAACACACACATATACGCGAGGGGTCCAGAAGGACTCGCGCATATGCGCGAGATGAAGCGCGTATATGCGCAAGTAGATGAACTCGGAAGTGCCGGGCAGAAAGCCAGGCGCATATGCGCGGCTTTGTGCGCGCATATGCGCGCGGTATGCGAAACAAGAACAAGCCACTTGTCCCTTACCTGAACCGTGTGTGTGTCTATATATATATATGCATACAAACGTGATTCAGTACTGAAGAAAGAAAGAAACGAGCGGCCGAGGAAAGCTTAGGTTCTGATTTACGGTTTGGTTATCTGATTGGTAATCTGAGCATAGCACTGTATTCCTAGCGACGACAGCTACAACTTGACGTAAGTTTTGTTACGTTTAGACATGATTTGAAATTATGATATTGTCAGAATTGAATAGGATTCATATATGATGTTCTTGTCATATTAGACATCATAGAATCAAAGTCAGATTGAAGAACAGACTGGTTATGTAATTGTTATGATTTTTGGAGTCGATTTGACTCAGATTTCATATCAGCTGTGTATTGTTATTGAGATTATGAGTTGAACTGATACCGATTATGAGTTCTGGTATTATATCTGTGATGTTGGGACTGACGGGATTTTTGAGACTGTATTGTTATGTTGTCAAAACATCAATAAATTGATATTGATCAGATTTGGTATTGGTTGAGATTGTATTGTGATACCATATGTCGATTGGCATTGATCAGATTATGTTTTGATTTGAGTAGTGATTAGAACAGGTGTTGAACTGAGTTATATACTGATACTGTATCTGTTCGGTATTGTTATTACCAGATTGAGAATGGACAGAGTTGAATTCAGGACTTCGTCTTCGTCAGAGCGAGAAGATAAAGGTATAAGTCAATGTGGTATTGGGAGATCGACTTAAGTCGGTTTAGACTTGAGTTTCCCTAAATCACATACTTTACTTTATTGCATTGATATTTGCATTAATTTGATTGATGTATTAGAAGAGTAATCTTATGACAGAAGTGCCTGTTAGTGGTAGGATCGTCACGGGCACATTGCACGATGTCATGAGATAGTGTATTGGCGGTAATGCCATAGTCTATCACCAGATAATTGGCTATCGATGTGGATAGAATTATAGCTCCTTCTATTACTGGTGATCGGTACTGTATCGATGTGGATAGAATTATATCTCCTTCTATTACTGTTGATCGATGTCATATCGATGTGGATAGAATCGGAGTTTCTTCTATTACTGGTGATCGATACTATATAGACGTGGATAGAACTAGAGTCTTTTCTATTACTGTTGGTTGATATGGAATGCCAATTTATGGAAACCGGGATCCCTAGGCTAGGATTGAGTCTAGTCTGAGTCGTGGAGTCACGAGCTTTGTCGACAGTTTGATATTGATTATGTTTCAGCTTTTGATATATATATTGCTGTTATCTGCCCATGCTTTTATGTTTTATCATATGATTGCATGTTTCGTTGATTTATACTGGGATTATATTCTCACCGGAATTATCCGGCTGTTGTCTTGTCTGTATGTGTATATGACAACAGGTGGGACAGGTTCAGGGTCAAGAAGAGAACGAGGCTGGACTAGATAGCGTGGAGATCCGGGCTTCGAAGCAACTTAGGATTCAACATTGATATGTAGTTGAACCTAGTTGAATTCTTGTAGATAACACAGGATTGTATGTTTATGTTTAATATGTAATTTGAAATAAATTACATTACGTTTCCGCTTTGTATTTACAAAAAAAAATTAGACCATGTTTATTATAATTGATTAATTAGTCCCAGTGAGAATTAAGAACATGATTAGCGTCCGGGTCCCCACAACAGGTGGTATCAGAGCATTAGGTCCTAGAACAGTAGGTTCCTTCGACTGAGATAGAGAAGAGTGAGCGGGGTAGAATGAGTTTTCTTTCCTTGCATGTGATTGCTAGCATGTGAATGATTATAATGTGGAATTACATTGTGAATGATAGCATGATATTATGTTTTACTGCCTGGATTTATATGGCATATGATTGAATATAATGTGGAATTACGTTGTATATACTAAGATATCAGTATGTTTTTACTGTATATAAGCTACATGTTACCTGATCTAAACCCGTTCATAATTTAACTAGGTGGATTGGTCCCTGGTCATACTTTACCGCTTTTCAATCCCATACATAAATTTGGTCACAAGACATTTAGCATACCTCAAAAACTTATAAGTATTTTCTTTGCACGTCGAACTTACTTACTTGGCGTTGAAGGATTCGTTGGATCTCGCTTGTTGCCACTTCTGCAACATACTAACATGAGTTCAAACACTTATCTTGCATAACTTAGACGTAGGTAACTCGTTCTCACAACCGAAGTAAATAAATAGCTTATGACATTATAGATCTCTCGGGACTTGACCTCGTTTAATAATTGTACTAAACCATGATATGGAACCCAAATCAAATCCTATGTTTTATATTCATATTAAAAAAATATTTTTTTAAAGGGGGGTTACATGGACCCCGTGTAGGGGTCCGGGCATTCACTGAAATTTCGTATTTTTGAAGGAAAAAAGACATAGACTCCGTGTTGGGGTCCAGGAAGGGGTCCGGGTAGCCTCTGGACATGGAAACTCACGAAAATTTGCTATCTTATTCAATCACTCTTTCAACTCAAGCCTAAGGATCATGAACCAACACCTCGAGACTCATCCTAGGATGCTATTACATTGATTCAAACCCGTACAAACACCCCGAACGTCCCCAAGCATCGACAAGCAACTTCATACAACTATAACCCGTAATTCAACATCGTTTCGCTTCCTAGGACTTCTATTACATCCCAAGCCGATCCCAACAAAAACCCCCAAATAACACCTAAATATATCCCATAACATATATAAATGCAGTATCACAATCCCGGCAATGCCCAACGAAACCTGCAACAAATAACTTCAAGAACACATTTTCATAAAAGTCGCAGTTTGAGCAGTCCCACGAAAACAATTATAACTCACTCATTTCTTATCCAAAGTTTTCGAATTAACTGTCAAATCAAAGGTATCAAAAAGTTCTACGCTTCATATGTTGAAAGTTGTTCCAGAAACTTGACCAAAAAATCGCAGTAATTCAAATGACAGAAAATTACGAGTTTTAGATCTAAAAACGCTTCAAAAATAGATCTAACAATTTTATGCTCAAACTTAGAACATCACACATAGATTTTTACGCAAAATAAATAACACCACACATAATATGACGAGATAGACGCAGGAAAAATAGAATATACATGCATGTTGTTGTTTAAAACTCACAATACGGCGATACCGAAGTGGAAACGGCGCGATGCATGATCCGTGACGAACGTGAAACTATTTTCCTTGAATAAAACCAACGAAAAATCACTGGGAATACTGAAGAAAAGGGGCGGCTGCTCTATGGTAGAAGAACCCTAGGTTTTTCTCTCAAAATAAAAATCTGAATTGTGGAATAAAATGTGTGTGTGTGATCGTGAAGGTGTGTGTGAGTATATGGGTGTGTGCGTGAGTTTAGTAATATAATTATGGAAGGAAATTACTTAATTAGTAATTAAAAGTTAATTAAAATACTAACTTTCTTCTATCTCTAATAAAGTCTTTTAATAAAAAAAATTGAAATGCACATAAACTCAACTTTAAAAGTTTTAAAATTCTAAAATTACGTAAATAAATAATTTAGGCTTTTAAAATGCTAAAAAATTAATAAATTTTTTAAAATGTCCCACTCTCAATTTAAAATAAAATACCACATTTTAAAATTGCCAAAATCATCGCCGGTCTTTTTTCCTCGACCTCGCATCGAATAATCTCCTGAAACATGAAACTCGAAAAACATTTTAACGTGCATCACATAAACATTATAATGTAAAATAATTAAATAGATCATGCATCGCTATAATAATTTTAAACTTAAATAAATAATTTGACAATTTAATAAATGCATGGGTTTTATGTGTACTGCATTTGGGCTCTACAGTTTCTCCCCCACTTATATAAATTTCTTCCTCGAAATTAAATCTTACCAAACAACTCCGGGTAGCGATTTCTCATATTTGCTTCTGTCTCTCAAGTGGCCTCCTCCACCGATTGATTTAGCCACCGGACTTTGACCAACTTGGCCACTTTATTCTGAAGCTTCCGCTCCTGTCTGTCTAGGATTTTGACAATCTTTCCTCATATGACAAATCTAGAGCAATCGGCAACAGTTCATAACTCAAAATGTGCGAAGGATTGGCTAGGTACTTCCTCAACATCGAGACGTGGAACACATTGTGTACCCTAGCCAGATTCGGCGGTAAGGCTACACGATAAGCTAGTGTCCCAACTCTGTTAAGAATCTCAAATGGTCAAATAAATTTCGGACTGAGCTTGCCGCTTTTCCCAAATCTCATAACACCCTTCATGGGTGCTATCTTCACGAAAAAGTGATCACCTACGGCAAACTCTAGATCCCTTCTCCTCTTATCCGCATAACTCTTTTGACGGCTCTGTGTGGTCTTCATCCTGTCTCGGATCTTGACCACCACATCTGCAGTCTGCTGAACAATCTTTGGGCCAAGTTCTGATCTCTCACCGACTTCATCCCAGTGAATCGGCGATCGGCACTTCCTTCCATACAATGCCTCGTATGGAGCCATACCATTAGATGATTGATAACTGTTGTTGTAGGTAAACTCCACTAGAGGTAGCTTAGATTCCCAAGTTCCATGGAAATCGATTATACAGGTTCGCAATAAATCCTGCAAAAATCTGAATCACTCGCTCAGACTGGCCATCTGTCAGAGGGTGGAAAGCTGTACTGAATAGCAACTTCGTCCCCATGGTTGAATGCAAATGCTTCCAAAAGGATGATGTAAACCTCGGGTCCCTGTCAGACACAATAGAAACTGGAATTCCGTGCAATCGGACTATCTCCCTGATATAGAGCTCCGTATACTGCATCATGGAGAAAGTCGTCTTTACTGGCAAGAAGTGCGCTGACTTAGTGAGTCGATCCACTATAACCCAAATAGCATTAAATCGTCTGACTGACCTCGGAAAACCAACTACAAAGTCCATGGTGATATTATCTCACTTCCACTCGGGGATAGGGAGGGCTTAAGCATTCCTGCTGGCCTCTGAAGCTCTGCCTTCACCTGCTCACAAATGAGGCATTCAGACACAAATCGGTGGATGTCTCGCTTCATACCTGGCCACCAATACAAATCTATAAATCTTTGTACATCTTGGTAAATCCTGGGTGGATAGAATACGAAGATGCATGTGCCTCTGTCAAAATATCCTCTCTGATAGAATCAACACTAGGCACCCACATCCTTCCTCTGTATCTCACAATACCGTCAGACATTGTGTAGAGTACACTGCTCGTGGCCTCATCCTTCAGTCTCCATTTCTGTAACTGCTCATATGAAGACTGACCTGCGTGGATTCGGTCTAGTAAAGAAGACTGGACTGTCAAATTAGACAGTTTAGGAGTTCTGTCCTTATGATAAACCTCTAACCCAAATCTCTGAATCTCTGACTGGAGAGATCTCTGTGTTAATAGCTGTGCTACAACTGCAACCTTTCGGCTCAAGGCATCTGCCACTACACTAGCTTTCCCCGGACGGTAGCTAATTTCGCAATCATAGTCTTTTACTAACTCCAACCACCGTCTCTGTCTCATATTTAATTCTTTCTGTGTGAAGAAATACTTGAAACTCTTGTGATCAGTGAATATCTGGCATTTCTCGCCGTACAAGTAGTGTCTCCATATCTTCAACGCAAAGACAACGGCAGCTAACTCGAGATCTTAAGTCGGGTAGTTCTTCTCATGCACTTTCAACTGCCTGGAAGCATAAGCTATAACCCAACCATGCTGCATCAACACTACGCCTAACCCGAGCTTAGATGCATCGGTGTATAACACAAAATCTCCTTGCCCTGATGGCATGGCTAACACTGGCGCTGAAATAAGAGCTTGCTTCAAAGTATCGAAGCTCTTCTGACATTCATTACTCCATATGAATTTGGCATTCTTCTTAGTCAATGAATTGAGTGGCACTGCAATCAAAGAAAATCCCTGAATAAATTTCCTGTAGTAGCCTACTAGGCCTAGGAAACTGCGAATCTCTGACGCAATCTTCGGCTCAACCCATTCCTTAACTGCTGCCACCTTAGCTTGATCCACCTCAATACCACTGCTAGATATTATATGACCTAAAAACGCTACCTTCTCTAACCAAAATTCACACTTACTGAATTTTGCAAACAACTTGCGACTCTGCAAGACCTGAAAAACTGTACCCAAGTACAGATTGTGCTTCTAATGGCTCTTAAAGCAGATAAGAATGTCGTCAATAAATACTAAGACGAACTGATCTAGGTAGGACTGAAATAATCGATTCATCAAGTCCATAAATATTGTTGGAGCATTCGTCAGTCCGAATGGCATCACTAAGAACTCGTAATGCCCATACCTAGTTTTGAAGGTTGTCTTATGAACATCTGTATATTTCACCTTCAGCTGGTGATACCCGATCAAAGATCTATCTTAGAGAATATCGTAGCTCTCTGCAACTGATCTCGAACAAGTTCTCGATCCTTGGTAATGGGTATTTATTCTTGATCGTTGCCTTGTTCAGTTCTCGGTAATCGATACATAGACTCATGCTCCCGTCCTTCTTTACAAAGAGCACTGGTGCGCCCCATGGTGAGAAATTAGGGCGGATGAATTCTTTGTCTAGGAGCTCCTGAATCTGCTGTGAGCTCTAACATCTCAGCTGGAGCTAAACGGTACGGTGCCTTCGAGATTGGCACGGTGCCTGGCATAAGGTCAATGGCGAACTCCACATCTCTCTCTGGTGGAAGGCCTGTGACGTCATCTGGAAAGACGTCGGGAAATTCTTTGACTACTGGTACATCAGATATAGACGGCGTGGGTACGTCATGTGCAGAAATAACACTGCCAAGAAAGCCTGATACCCCTTGTGAATAAGTCTCCACGCCTACATGCAAGAGATCATGCGAGGGAAACTCCTCCATCTAGCTGGCTCAAAAAGAAACTGCTCCATACCCAAAGGTCTTACCAACACTGACCTCTTCTGGAAATCAATAAAAACTCTGTTCTTTGTTAGACAGTCCATTCCCAGAATGTTATCAAATTCTGGCATCGGCAACACAATCAAATCGACGTACACTAGGTGTCCCTGCAGTTCCAGATCGATGTCTCTGACCACACTAGTAGCTAACAATTCTTCTCCTGATGGGACTGTCACTTAATAGCTCATGTCGAGTGTAGCGCCCTTACCCGAGCCACTACTAAACAGACTAATAAACATGAAACATTAAACTTAATAACAACAAGTAAACAGCGGAAACCAAATACTTAATCATCTTACAACCCAAACAAAAACAGAACAATAGCACTAGCCTTAAACATTAATACAACCATAACGAAAACATAATTCTGAACGAGAAAACTCTAAACCATAGAAAACCTCCACTGGATAACCACCAAAAACCCAACTGCTCTAGCTACTGCCCTGGTCGTCCGAACCGTCCAACCTAAGACCTGCTCCGTGGAATGGGATGCCCAAGATGAAAACAAGGACGTGAGCGACAATCGCCCAATACGAGAATGTACGAGTATAAAAACTGATATGATGCATGCGAAATGCAATATGCTCAGATATCAAGGATCAAGTCAAGAATCTCATGCTCAGTCTAGAGGCGCCTGAGTTTGTAGTTTCTGATCTGTCCTAGGCATGTTTTGGCTCCCACACTCATCATCAAGACGTGGACCTACACTGTCCAGGTTATCAGAGCCCGCAAGTCCCGTCAGACACTGTAGCTCTTGATGCCCCATCGTTCACAATACAGAATAGGGCTGAGCGGCCAAACAAACGAGGTATATCTCAAAATATATCTGGCTCAACATGATATGTCATGCATAATATGCCAAAGCAGTAAAACATGTATCATGCAACAGATAAATATGCAGCATATAAGTGTGTATACTACGCTTGGATATCTCAGTTAGTACATCACGTACTGAAAGGGATCGATTTTAGGTGCCCGAATTCGCAACGGAAGCAACAAAATTTTCAAAACTCATATTTTCTAACATAAAATTTTCGAGCACCTCTAGTACTAGTGTGTAACAAATACAAAAAAACGAAATATGACATTTATAGGTTGTTTTAGAAAATTACCTATCAATCTCAATGGATTGATGATGGCTCCAACTTAGTTGTCAAACAACTAAGCTCTTCAAAGGATGACAATCTACAAGCTTCACCTTGTTCTTGAATCTTTCCTTCAAAATTAGGTCCACCACCAACAAGCTGGAATCACTCTAATTTTGCACTAGAAAAATTAGAGCATTTTTCATTGAGAAGTGTAGGCTTTCCTCAACAATTGAAGAAGCAAAAATGGAGAGAAAATTGCCCAAAATTTTGTCCATCTTGGTTGTAGCAGAGAGGGAGGAGTATTTTCTTGGTTGTGGAAAAAGTTGTTGAGGTGTCCCAAAAGCATGCCATGCCTTGGACATGAAAAAAGTTGTCTCCCAACTCTTCACCTTCCCATGCACATTCTATTTTGGATTGTAAGAATTACAAGGTCCATGGACATTTATTTAAATGTCCCAAATATATTTGAGACCATTTAACATTTATTTGAATTTACTCAAGCCCACTAGTTTAATAATTATTTATAATTGGGCTCTACAAGGCCCAATGTTATTTAATTAATCCAACACTTAAATTAATTTACTTATTTGGACTCTACTAGGTCCACTAGTGTTTAATTAATTCAACACTTGAATTAAATTAATTTAGTCCATAATAATGTATATGAAAATCACAATTTTCAAATAAATTACTCGTTTGGCCAACTTTTAATTTAGGAACACTTCCTCAAATAAAAAGTTACATTCTCCTTATAGAAGTCATACTTCTATTTTTATTTACGCTTATAAACTCCTTTATAAGACGTTAACACATTGAACTATTTTACTTCTCAACGGGATCTAGAAAGTTAGCACTTGTGTGACCCTCAATGGTTCATTGATACAACTACCCGTGGGTTCACATCTCCATTTGATTCGGACTAAACATGTTCTTATACGAGCATACCCCAATTGCTCTATTCTTACTTATCAACTCCTTGATGACAAGAACGTCAGAACTCAAGTCTGATAGTACCCAACCAATCATGTTAAACGCCTAGCAGCATCGCTTACATGATTCCCTAGGTATCAAATGATAGTGCCTGCAAGAACCATTCAATTATGGTTAGCGTACAGTACGGTCCCTTCAACTCATAAATCCCGATCGATTCGACAACCATTGGTATATCGAGAGTTGTCAATGAATCGATACTATGTGTCATGTCGTAGTTGCATCGATGGTGTAATTTATGAAACCCCATTCATAATTACCACCATATTCTGATCAGATATTTCAAACTACATACACATGAGATCACATAGCATATTCATACCCGATGGTAATCGGTGAATCCCCGACTACAATGCATCGACTCATATATGTTTCGACAAAACACCCAACCTTGTCACCTGATGACCCCTTCAGAGTCGGTAAACAAGTCAAAGTGTAATGCTAGCACATAGAGTCTCAATGTTGTCCCGGGTCATTAGAACTAATGGTGTACAACCATAAACTAGGACGTTTCCACTCGATAAGTGAGAACCACTTGGAAAGTCCTTTATGGAGGGTTGTTCAGTGCAATCTACAAGGAGCACCTATCTGCATGCTCGGACATCACAATGTCCCCTACCAATGAAACATGGTACTCACATCGCAGATACTAGTCTAGAACTCGAGCGGCCTATATCTTTCTTAGCAACGGCTGAATCGACTAGGAACTGTTTAGAATATACAGTATTCCAAATATGAGTTTCATGATACTCATCATATGAGCATCTCATATTCTTTCTACTATTTGTATATTCAAGGGCTTTATCTATACAACTAGCATGGGTATACAGATAAAGAAGTGCCAAAACAATAATTTCAAATATTATTAAAATAAAGATTGTTTATACATAGAGTTTCATTGTGAACACTCGGCCGATACTTGGCTCGACGGGCACCTACTCTAACACGTACCTCACTAAAACAATCTGACAGAAACCTCTGAACCTAGACAATACCAACATAATGAAATCATTATCTAACCAGATCAAACATGCTACAAGTTCTCCCTAGTGATCCTTAAATCACTATCTAAGGATTTAGGATTATACCTGCGTCCGTCGTTAGCCTGCTGATGATGTCTCAATATCAGTTCACCGATCCTCCTCGAGTCGACACTAGCTCAGAAACTTCCCGACACCAAAGTGCCCTAGAAACTGGCTAGAAAACCTAAGATATAACTAGAACTCTCTCTGAAGAATGCGGTGTAGGAAACAAAAGAATTCAGCTTCCATTTATAGGCTGCATCCGGACTATTTCAGAAAATCCGAATCAATCTTATCTGCCACGTGTCACAATCTCATTTGCATAGTTGGATTTCTCGAGATAATGTAATCTGAAGTAGATCGGGTTATCCATTTTTAAATTCGGTGAACCCCAACAGCTTGATCTTGAGTTATCAATTCCTTAATAATACTTAATTAAAAACTCATTAATTATCTCTTAATTAATACTTCATTAACAAGGATTCGGGTCATTACATCCGCCCCTCCTTACAAATATTCGTCCTCGAAATCAAAACTGAAGTACAATACAACTGAATAAAATACAACTCAAAACAAATTTGGATACTCTGAGCGCATACAACTCTCTAACTCCCAAGTCGCTTCTGCAGTACCTTGGCTTTGCCATTGCAATAGAACAAGTGGAATGGTCTTGTTTATGAGCTTTTTCTCTTTCCTACCCAGGATTAAAAGCGGCTGCCGACATAAGTCAAGTCTTTTCAAGTTGAACATCTGTCGGACCAAGAATGTGCGATTCATCTGCTACATACTGTCGTAGCCACGATACATGAAAGACATTATGAATGCTGGACAGATACGGCGGTAAAGCCAATCGATACGCCAAATTTCCAACACATTACAAGATCTCAAAAGGTTCGATGAATCTTGGGGCTAATTTTCCCTTAAGTCCAAATCTCATCACCTTACGGAATGGTGAAACTTTAAGGAAAACTTTTTCCCCTGACTGAAACTGTAGAGGTCTACGCTTGGTATTCGCATAACTCGATTGATGATCTTGTGCAGTTTTAATCCTCTTCTTGATCAATTCCACTATGTCAATCGCTTGTTGCACTAATTCGGGTCCTTGCACTTGTCGTTCTCATACTTCGTCCCAAAACAATGGAGTACGATAACGTCTACCATACAATGCTTTGAACGGAGCCATACCAATGCTACTGTGGTAGCTATTATTATATGCAAACTTCACAAGCGGCAGATGATCATGCCATGCTGGTCCGAAATCCAAAGCACAAGCACGCAACATGTCCTCGAGTGTCTGAATAGTCCTCTCAGACTGACCACCGGTCTCTGGATAATAGGTAGTATTCAGGCTCAATGTCGTCCCCATGGCTTTTTGGAAAACTTCCCCAGAACCTTGAGGTAAAGCGTGGATCTCTGTCAGTGACTATATTTTTTGGCTCACCATGATATTTAAGAATATCTTGGATCTATAGTCTTGCCATGCGATCAAAACTATATTCCCGACTCTACGGAATGAAATGTGCTGACTTCGTCAGTCGGTCCAAAACAACCCAAATTGCATCACAATTATTAGAAGACAGCGGAAAGTGGGTGACAAAATCCATCGTTACATGCTCCCACTTCCACTCAGTGATAGGAAGATTCTGAAGTAATCTTCCTGGTCGTCGATGTTCAGCTTTCACTTGCTGACAAACCAAACACTTGGCTACAAACTGGTAAACACTTTTCTTCATACCTTTCCACCAAAACTTGGTCTTCAAATCCTTATACATTTTCATGCTTCCAGGGTGGATACTCAACTTACTCCTATGAGCTTGAGATAAAATCTCGTCTCTCAATTTAGAATCTTCTGGAACTACAATTCTTCCTGATAGAAACAAGGTTTCATCTGTTCGGAACGCAAAGCCAGATGTGTTGTCTCTGTTAGCTAACCTTGCTAACTTTTTCACCTTCGGATAAGAAAACTGAAGTTCTCTGATTTTGGCATACAACATCGGTTCAGATAATATGCTCGTTACTCGAATGTGTTCCATTCCTTTCTTATGACGGAAGTGAAATCCCAAAGAACAACAATCTTGGATTACACTTGATATGAAGCTTGTCTGAAGTGCAGATAATCTCACATTGCGACTAAGAGCATCAGCTGTAAGATTCGCTGATCCTGGATGATACTTGATTTCGCAATCATAATCCTTTAACAAATCCATCCATATTCTTTGGCGCATATTCAACTCTGCTTGAGTGAAGATATACTTCAAACTCTTGTAATCTGTAAAGATCTCAAATCTCTCTCTGTGAGATAATGTCTACAGATCTTCAAAGAAAACACAATCGCTGCCAATTCCAGATCACGAACTGGATAATTCTCTTTATGCTTCTTCAACTGTCTGGATGCATATGCAATCACATGACCATTCTAAGTTAAAACACACCCAAGTCCTTGAAGTGATGCATCAGTGTAAACAATGTACCCTTCTGATCCAGATGACAGAGCTAAAACTGGTGCAGTTGTCAAACGTTGACGTAGTTCATTGAAACCATTTTCACAATCATGTGTCCAGTTGTGTCAACGTTTTACAATCATATGCAATCACATGACCATTCTGGGTTAAAACGCAGCCAAGTCCTTGAAAGTGATGCATCAATTTAAACAATGTACCCTCCTGATCTAGATGACAGAGCTAAAACTGGTGCAGTTGTCAAACGTTGATGCAGTTCATTGAAACTATTTTCACAATCATGTGTCCAATCGAACTGCACATTCTTACACGTCAGTTAAGTCAATGGTTTGGCAATCTAAGAAAATCCTGAGATGAATCTCCGGTAATAACCTGCCAAACCTAGAAAACTTCTTATCTCTTGAGCTGTTTCAGGTCGTGCCCAACTCAACACTGCTTCAATCTTGCTAGGATCCACTGATATCCCATCTTTGGATATAACATGTCCCAAGAAGACAACTCTGTCGAGCCAAAACTCGCACTTTTTCAACTTAGCATACAGTTGGTGATTCCTTAAGGTTAACAACACAATCCTTAAATTTTGTGCATGCTCTTTATGACTACGAGAGTATACCAGTATGTCATCAATAAAGACAATGACAAACTTGTCAAGATACTCCTGAATAATCGGTTCATCAAATCCATAAATACTGCTGGAGCATTCGTCAAACCAAACGGCATCACTAGAAACTCGTAATGCCCATACCTTGTTGGAAATGCAGTCTTAGGTACATCCTTCGATATGTCAGCAGACACTACTGGCATTGGAGGTCAAGATCCCTCACCAAAGAAGAACCAATTCTCGTAACCTTCTGGACGAAACTGAATAAGACGTTGATAACAATCTACCGTCGCTCTATACTTAGTCAATAGGTCAATTACCATAATACAATCTAAATCTTCCATCCAATATCATCAAATTGGCAGACAAGTATTTTCTCTCAAACTCTAACAAATAGTCTATTACAAGTCGCTTAGCTAAAACCTCTTGTCCCATCGGTGTAGACACCGACATCAAAACATCTAATGACACGTTTGGTAGTTTATGCTTCTTAAAAAACATTGATGCTATGAATAAATGCGATGCCCCAGTTTCAATTCATACATATGCAGGAATACCACATAAAATAAAATTACCTGCAATGACTCTCTCGTTTTGCTCCTCAGCTTGTTCTTGGTTTAGGGCAAACACTTGTCCCTGAACTCGTGGGCGTTGCTGAGATCCTTGTGATATTCCTCCACGATGAGAACCTTGAGCAGGAAAACCTTTCTGTTGCACAGTGGCCTCAAACTACTTTCCACTATAAGACCCTGTCATAGAACCTCCGTCTCCACTCTGATTCTCCAAATTAGGGCAATCCCTTTTCATGTGACCAAAACCACCAAAATTGAAGCAAGCACCTTTTTCTCTTCGACAATTCTCCATCTGGTGATTGCCTCAGCAGTGGCCACATTGCATCTTTTTCCTGCCAAAGCTGTGCACCCCTCCAGAACCGGAAGAAGAAGAAGATACAGATTTCTTGAAAGACTAACCCCTTGGTCGCAACGAACTAGAACTTTTGCTAGCTTGCATAGCCTTCCTCCTAGCAATACTGATCTCGGCTTGACGACAACGATTCACTAATCTTTCGTACGAAGTAGGATCGTCACAGACAAAAACCCGATCAAAAATCTCTTGGTTCAAACCATTCAAAAGTGAGAATATTTTGCTGCAAAATTCTCACTGATGTGAGGAGCGTACGACAACAGATCCGTAAAACGCTTTTGATAATCCTCAATGCTCGAATCTCTTTACTTAATGGTCAACAGTTCCATCTCCTCCGCCTGACGAAGAGCTGGCGGAAAGTGATGATTGATAAAGGCATGACGGAAATGTTCCCAACGAATCCGCATCATGAAACAGGTTTCCACCATTTCTGAGCTTTTCCTTGGATCATGAAATCGGATACCTCCATTTTCTCATCCTCATCATAGTGCAACACTCAAAAACACTGCTCCATGATATCTACCCAAGCTTCAGCAACATCAGCATTCTTATCTCCGGTCAACAGTGGAGGTCCAATCTTCATGAAATCCATAATGTTGACACAGTTCCTACGTTTCATTTCATCATGATCTCGTTGACGCCTTCCGTCACGATCTCTACGACGATGTTCTCGGCCAGCCTCATCATCGCCATAACGGCCATGTACACACTTCCCTGAATCCTTCTATCTCCTGACATCTGAAAGGAAATTAAAATCAACCTCTAAATTCTCAAAACAGAATTACTAATGTCCCAAAAATCTTTGCAAGCTCTGATACCACCAAATGTAGCGCCCTTACCCGAGCCACTACTAAACAGACTAATAAACATGCAACATTAAACTTAATAACAACAATTAAATAGCGGAAACCAAATACTTAATCATCTTACAACCCAAACGAAAACAGAACAATAGCAGCAGTCTTAAACATTAATAAAACCAAAACGAAAACATAATTCTGAACGAGAAAACGATAAACCACAGAAAACCTCCACTGGATCACCACCAAAAACCCAACTGCTCTAGCCACTGCCTTGATCGCCCGAACCGTCCAACCTAAGACCTGCCCCGTAGAATGGGGTTCCCAAGATGAAAACAAAGACGTGAGTGACAATCGCCCAATACGAGAATGTACGAGTATACAAACTGATATGATGCATACGAAATGCAATATACTCGGATATCAAGGATCAAGTCAATAAAATTATGCTCAGTCTAGAAGCGCCTGAGTGTGTAGTCTCTGATATGCTCTAGGCATGTTTTGGCTCCCACACTCATCATCAAGACGTGAACCTACAATGTCTAGGTCATCAGAGCACGCGGGTCCAGTCGGACACTGTAGCTCTCGATGCCCCATCGTCCACAATACAAAATAGGACTGAGCGGCCCCAAAAAACGAGGTATATCTCAAAAGATATCAGGCTCAACATGATATGTCATGCATAATATGCCAAAGCAGTAAAACATATATCATGCAACAGATAAATATGTAGCATATAAGTGTGTATACTACGCTTGGATATCTCAGTTAGTACATCACTTACCTCACTAAAACAATCTGACAGAAAGCTCTGAACCTAGACAATACCAACATAATGAAATCACTATCAAACCAGATCAAACATGCTACAAGTTCTCCCTAATGATTCTTAAATAATATCTAAGGATTAGGATTATACCTGCGTCCGTCGTCAGCCCGCTGATGATGTCTCGATATCAGTTCACCAACCCTCCTCGAGTCGACACTAGCTCCAAAACTTCCCGACACCAAAGTGCCCTAGAAACTGGGTAGAAAACCTACAATATAACTAGAACTCTCTCTAAAGAATGCGGTGTAGGAAAGAAAATATTCAGCTTCGATTTATAGGCTGCATCAGGACTATTTCAGAAAATCCGAATCAATCTTATCTGCCACGTGTCACAATCTCATTTGTCTAGTTGTATTTCTCGAGATAATGTAATCTGAAGTAGATTGGGTTATCCGTTTTTAAATTCAGTGGACCCCAACAGCTTGATCCCGAATTATAAATTCCTTAATAATACTTAATTAACAACTCATTAATTATCTCTTAATTAACACTTCATTCAAAACAAGGATTTGGGTCATTACATCGAGTCCAATAGACTTGACGTCCACGTGACTAGCGTATGTCACTGAAATAAAAGAGTGGGTGGCTCCTGAGTCTATTAGGGCCTCCGTGGCGACTCATTTTATGAAAATGTTTCCTGAGAGACGTTAGCACACACAAACTTATATCCCAAAATTGTAACCTTAACCTTAAGCATAGAAGATATTTATATCACATGTCACCCAAAAATACTACTAGCACACTAATAAACCCCAAATAAAAACCCAGCACATGCATGGCAATTAATAGGGTGCTTAAATAAATAAGTTACCGGTCAGTAATGTCTTGTCTGGGTTCGTTTCCTGAGCATGCATAGCGAACACTCTCCCCTGGGTTGGCTGCCTCCACTGTGGGCACTCCTTTAACATGTGATCACTAGCTCCACATTTGAAACATTTGCCTGACCCATACAAACAATGCCCCGGAAGCTGGCGGTGGAATTTCGGGCACACTGGGTACTCCGATTTCTGAGGAGCCTGATGCTATGAAACAGGACCCTTGCCTTTCGGTGGTCCCTGATATGGCTTCTTCCCTGGCTGCCCCTGAAAGGTCTTCTTGAACTGAGGTCGCTGTTGCTGCTGCGGCGTGCCTGGTAGAGCCTCTTGCACTGCCTATCAACCTCAATATCTCTCTGGTTTTGCTCTGCCGCTAAGGCTCTAGACACGGCAACTGTGTAGGTAGTAGGACCATCAACTCTGACGTCACAGCGCAAGATCGGCCGCAACCCATCAATGAAATGCCTCAACTTCTCACGGGCATCATTAGCTATTATGGGCACAAAGTGACACCCCCTCTCAGACTTCGTGTCTGCAATGCTTCTGTCTCCCTGTCCCAGCGAAATGAACTCCCTGGTCAGGCGAGAGCGTACTTCTTCAGTGAAGTACTTAGAGTAGAAAACCTCCTTAAAGCCATTCCAGGTCAACGTTTGCAAATTGACTGATACTGACGCACTCTCCCACCATAGCCTCGCGTCTCCAGTCAGAAGAAATGTGGCACACCTGACCCTGTCTGCATCTTGGAGTTCCATGAACTCAAAAATTACCTCGATGGACTTAATCCATCCCTCGGCTATCATCGGGTCAGTGGTCACCAAAAAATCTTTTGGGTTCATCCTCCTGAACCTCTCATACACTGCTTCCGGTCTAGGCCTCGCCCCTATATCCACTGCTGCCTGGTTCCCCGCAAACTGTGCGAACAACTGAGTCATGCCTGCAAGTATCTGTTCTTGCATATCTGGCGGTGGAAGAGGAGCGTCTCTCCCCTCATCGCGAGCCTCTCTACCCTCAGCCCTTACTTCACGGTTAATCAAGAGTCTAAGAAGCATATTGTTCCAATAATTTATCCAACACGTAAACCCAATATGCATGAAAATAATATCAATAGCATAAGATGCACGTAAATTGAACTTAAAACATGTTCATGCTGAAATCATGACTTAATGCTTACTACATAACATAATTCAAACTTCAAAACTTATAGACTTGAGGTGTGGCTTCGTGAGCTTCTCGCAACTGGCAGTAGGCGTAACCCTTTACAAGAACACCGCTCTGATACCAACTATAACGTACCGTACTTTTAACTACTTGAAATTTTGCGGAAAAATTAAAAATTTTCTTAAATAGGAAGTAACTCTCAAATTTCGATTTAAAATAAACTGTTCATCCAACAACAATTGCAACAAAAGCTCTAAAAAATAAAATTTGCCAAAAGTATTTAAGAAAAATACTTGTTTAAACATTTCAATAGAAACATAAAATCATAGTATTTGAGACGTGCATAAAAATATTAAAAACATGGGCAGTCCTGGGGTTTAGCCTATGGCTCAGTCCAAGACAGCTCATTGTTCCCCACCCCTCATCTCCTCAAAGTCATACTTACCTGCATCGATCAAGTCTAATGAGTCTAAATACTCAATATGTATAAACTAGAGATAACGAGTAATACGTAATAAAACCACATGCATATTTAAAGTAGAGCATACATACTTGAAACTTGAACTTGAATACAAAAGCTTGAACATACATACATATCATAGACGTTCCATAAGCGTGAAACTTTTCTTAAACATGCTTGCTTACTTGTACATACATAAACTTCATCATTTAGCATAGAGGCATGTTTCAAAGCAAGTGACCATACATAAAATCGCTTGATCAGACTAAACCACAGTACTGGGCTGACAGGGAAGATCCACTGCCACATACATGAGATCCCCGTTCAAAATTTAACGGGTGGATTGGTCCCTGGTCATACTTTTCCGCTTTCCAATCCCGATCTAAACCCGTTCATATTTAGTGGGGCGGATTGGACCCTCGTACCGCTTTCTAATCCCATACATAAATTTGGTCACAAGACATTTAGCATACCTCAAAAACTTAAAAATATTTTCTTTGCACGTCAAACATACTTACTTGGCGTTGAGGGATTCGTTGGATCTCGCTTGGGGCCACTGCTGCAACATACTAACATGAGTTCAAACACTTATCTTGCATAATTTAGACGTAGTTAACTCGTGCTCACCACCGAAGTAAATAAATAGCATATGACATTCTATATCAATCGGGACTTAACCTCATTTAATTATCGTATTAAATCATGATATGGAACCCCAAAAAAAATCCTATGTTTTATATTCATATTAAAAAAAATATTATTTTAAAGGGGGTACACGGACCCCGTGTAGGGGTCCGTGTAGGCACTGGAATTTCATATTTTCGAAGGAAAAAGGACACGGACTCCGTGTCGGGGTCCGGGTAGCCTGTAGGCATGGAAACTCACGAAAATTTGTTATCTTATTCAATCACTCTTTCAATCCAAGCCTAAGGACCATGAACCAACACCTTGAGACTCATCATAGGATGCTATTATGTTGATTCAAACCCGTACAAACACCCCGAACGTCCCCAATCATCGACAAGCAACTTCATACAACAATAACCCGTAATTCGACATCGTTTCACTTCCTACGACTTCTATTATATCCCAAGCCAATCCCGAGCCAAAAGAACCACCAAATAACACCTAAATATATCTCATAACATATCTAAATGCAGTAGCACACGCCCGGTGATGCCCAACGAAACATGCAACAAATAACTTCAACAACATGTCAAGAACACATTTTTATAAAAGTCGCAGTTTGAGCAGTCCCACGAAACGATCATAACTCACTCATTTGTTATCCAAATATTTCGAATTTAATTTCAAATCAAAAGTATCAAAAAGTTCTACGCTTCATATGTTGAAAGATTTTCTAGAAACGCGGCCAAAAAATTGCAGTAATTCAAATGACAGCAAATTACGAGTTTTAGATCTAAAAAATTTCAAAAATCGATCCAAAAATTTTCTGCTCAAACTTAACACATCACACATGGATTTTTACGCATAATAAACAACACCACACATAATATGACGAGATCGACGCAGGAAAAATAGAATACACATGCCTGTTGACGTTTAAAACTCACGATACGGCGATACCGAAGCGGAAACGGCACGAGGCTTGATCCGGGACGAACATGACACTTTTTTTCTTGAAAAAAACAAAAAAAAATCACTGGAAAGACTGAAGAAAAGGGGTGGATTCTCTATGGTAGAAGAACCCTAGGTTTTGGTCTCAAAATAAAAATCTGAATTGTTGAATAAAATGTGCGTGTGTGATCGTGAAGGTGTGTGTGAGTATATGGGTGTGTGCATGAGTTTAGTAATATAATTAGGGAAGGAAATTGCTTACTTAGTAATTAAAAGTTAATTGAAATACTAACCTTCTTCTATCTCAAATAAAGTCTCTTAATAAAAATGAAATGCACATAAACTCAATTTTAAAATTTTTAAAATTCTAAAATTACGTAAATAAATAATTTAGGCTTTTAAAATGCTAAAAACTTAATAAATCTTTTAAAATGCCCCATTCTCAATTTAAAATAAAATACCACATTTTAAAATTGCCAAAATCGTCGTCGGTCTCTTTTTCTCGACCCTGCATCGAATAATCGCCTTAAACATGAAACTCGAAAAATATTTTAACGTGCATCAACATTATAATTTTAAATAATTAAATTAAGTAGATCATGCATCGCTATAATAATTTTAAACTTAAATAAAAAAATTTGACAATTTAATAAATGCATGGGTTTTACGTGTACTGAATTTGGGCTCTACACTAGTGACCAACCCTAACCCCTGGAACCAGCTCCTAGCCCACGCCTTTAGTCCCAGAATGAGCCGCGGCCGTAGCTTGCTTTCCTAGGACTCTAGTTCAACAAGGACTCTTCGCCCGAGCCGCCACCCAAGCCTCAGCCCTCCGAACCAACCCTGGACCATCCTCAGACTAGACTAGACCACCATGCCCACGCCTGGACCCTCCATGCAGTCGCCCCTTGCGGCCACTCCCTATTCGCATGGGAAGAGTCCATGCAATCATGGGCTCTTCCCTAGCAACCAATCACGGGTCCTAGTAGGGCTAGGACCCTTCCATCCCCTTAACCATGGCCCTCACCGAGCCCCAGCCCTAGCCAAGCCCGCGGTGCAAAACCCCTTAACCGAACCCTTGTGAACCATGCATGCAATATTTTTCGCTCAAGCCCTCTCCTATGCGTGTGGAACTCATGGTTTGGCACTTATGGACCACTATTGTGTTGGAAAAAACGTCCCTCCATGTTACCCTACCATGGCATCCCCTTTATGTATCATTAGGAAGAATTTTAAATCAACAAAACACAAGTTATATGCATGTATGTTCAATAAAACGAAAATACAACTTGTGCAACATATATTTCATGCAAATTTAAACAAATATACATAATATGGTGTAAAATATGTTTGAAAGAAAGTTAAGGCATGCATTTTCGTAAATTACGCTCGAAAACAAATTGACGGTGCAAAGAACAACGACGTAGAACTCCTAGGTTGAATTTCCTATGAAAATCAATGCTTTCCCTCGAAGAATTTCGTGTGTGCTAGTGTTGAGGGGGAGGGAGAGTCCTTGTAAATTTTCAGGGGAATGGGTCGTGTGATGTATGAGGTTTTGGGGTAGGATTTAGGCTTTTTATTGTTAATTAAACCATGTGTACAAGCATAAGCCCATTAACAAGTTTTAATAGGCCTATTATGCCCATTAGTGAATATTTAAAATATTTTGTTTAGGAAAATTCGTGAAAATATTAGCCGAGTTCTCAAAAAGTTCATATTTTCCTCGAAAATCGAATATCGTTAAAAATTATGACTCGGCGTATAAAATCACCTTAAATTACTTTATCATCAAAAATATCATATAGCATAAAACTTTTTTTAATAATTAAAAACAATTATTTAATAAAATATTTTCCTTTATTCAGCCCTCGGTCTCTGTTCCTCGATCTCGTCTGGAATAACCTTTAAAAATACAGTTTTATGCATCCTAACAATAAACCCTATTTTTAAACATGTAATCATACATATCATAATTATTTCATGTCATTGAAACTATTTAATTATTCATTTTCTATTTTCCCTATATTTGCATGTAGTTGGATTACGTCGTCTTATTTTTGGACCTTATACTAATGAAGTGACTAGAATCAATGGAAATGTTTGTCCTTAATTCATATTCATCATCGCTCAAAGGTCACCATCAAATCATTCTAAATGGTTCTCAAGTCACCCATAAAAATTTTTAATTTCACATTTATTCACACAATTTGCTAGTTACAACATGCGTGCTTTAATATATTCAATATTCAGACAAAAATTTCATGCTTCAACAACATGGGTTTTTTAGAATAATGAAGTAATAGAATCAATGTAAATGTCTGTCCTAAATTCATATTCATCATCAACCAAAGGTCACCATTCAATAATTCTGAACTGAATTCCACCGATTCGACACAACTAGATGAAAGCATTTAATTTTTTTTACTGAAATCACAAAAAATAAATAAAGGAAAAAAACTATCCCTTCCCCATACTAAAGTCATGCATTGTACCCGTGCACTAGATGACACACAAGACGAAAACCAATTAAATGCAAACAACTAAATGCAAGTATATGAAACAAATTAAAACAAGAAAAGAACTCATGGTTAATTGTAAGGCAATGAGCTTGAGGACTTCAAATGGACATCAATCTTCTTATGTTGCAACGAATTTCTTATATCATCCATCTTCTAACTTCCCCCAATGTATACACATTGCCCAAAACTTTAAGGGATTAAAAAGATCAATTCACAAAGAAACAAGAACTTAATGCAGAAACTATATGATTTAAATAAATAAATTATAAATAAAACACTTTGGTTTCATCAAAAGTAGCGCATGATTTTTAGTTGTCGGTTTTACCCTCATAAGCACTCATCAAAGAGTGGTTGATGCCAAAAGTAAGTGTCATATGATACCACATATGAGACTTGATTCCATATGCCTTCAATTTTGGCTTAATATACACACTGTATGCTTATCAACTCAACAACACTTCATACTGAATGGTAAAATGAGAAGAGACCATTGGTGTTGGCTCTTGGAAAACTAAATCTATTAAGGTCTACTATGGTGGAGGGGATGGATCCGGTGTATCTATGAGTGATAAAAATCTCACTCTACTGGCCCTATATGCTTCATCATGCTCCAACATAGTTGTGGCAAATCTTCATTGGATAATTCCTCCAAAATTTCTCCCGATTGAGGCTCAAAAACTGCCGAAAGCTCAAACATCTCTAGATTTTCAGTTTCTTGCAAATCACTCTCACAACCTTGGTTGTTTGAGTCACCGTCGTCAACCCAAACTGGATCGATCACTTTTTTAGTATCTTTTTTCACTTCACAATCTTGGCGACCCTCAAAAAATGATGTTATGTGCTCTTCTGCACAACGACTACTAGTTGCCATCTTTTCTATGAATTCCTTAGTTGATGCCTTGAACTTGTTTAACACCTCTTCAAGTAGATTCAAAATACCTTCTTCCTTTTTATATTCCAATGGCTGGTTTGAAAATTCGAGATAATGAACTTTTTGGTGGATATTGGTGGCTCCAATCCTGCAGTGAAGGATCTCAATACTAGTGGTAGTTGAAATCTGCATCGTCTCGGAATCCTAATAAATAAATAAAGCCAATAAAATAATAGTTAGAGAAATTTTGATACGAAAGGAGTTTGCCAAATTATTGAATCTCTCCCATGAAGCGCATAATTGCTCTCCTTGTTGTTGGACAAAACTTGTGAATGCTTGTTGATGAAACATGTCGAAGTATTACACAAGAAAAGTTCCAACAAAAATATAAAAAAATTAATAGATCATATGCAGGAAGAAAGTACAATAAATAGTATAAAAAAAATTAAATAAAGAATGTAACAAAAAGTAAAATATGTCAATTTAAATCCCTGACAACGACGCCAAATGATCGGGCTTTTATAACACAATAATTTATATCAGTTAAATATTTTTAAGATGATCGATATTACCTCAAGTGTACGTGTTTTAATAAAATGTAACAATTACGAGTATCGTTCTTACAGAGATTGATTAGAAAAATTTATCTCAAATACAATTATTTAGTCAACTAAAAATAAAAGTGAATTAATTATTAAACTAAATTAATATCGAAATAAAATTATGAAACAAATGCAATAACATAAATTAAAATAATAAACAAATAATTGTTAAGATCTCGGTTCATTTATCTCTGAATCTTCTCTAATGAATGAATTTCAATCCATAAGCCATGCTTTTGACGGGATTCCATAATTTATCAATATACTATATAGAGTTGTATTAATCTAAAAAAAAAAAAAAATACAATAATCAAGTGTCTTTGTGTTATATAGAAAATGAGATTGCATGAAAAAACTATAAATTTTTGGGAGGTAGAATCCCCTAAATCCTAAAGAAAAGAAAATAGAATGAGAAAAACTATGAAATTCTTGTTCTTCGGTTGAGTTCTCTCGTTCTCCTTCTTGTGGCTCTCCCTTTTATGGTGGCTCCTCTGCATATCTGATCTCTTACTTATTGTATTAGGATTGCTCATATTTATAGACACAAAATTTGAGTCCATAAAAGTCAAGAAATCCAAGCAAATCTTTTTTTTCTTTTTGCGTCGCTCTGGGGCGATCAGAAAGTACTGCTCTAGCTTGAGATTTTCTATCCCGGCCATCGATTTTTCTTCCGAGCATGCTGGGGTGGTATTAAATGACCGCCCTAGTGTGCTATCTTCTGTCTTATCCTTCATTCTTCCTTGATGCACATTGGAATGGTCAAAATCACCCTTAATTAGCCCTCCACTATCCAGCTTCTTCACTTTTCATGCATTCGAGCTGGGGCGGAAAAAATCATCGCCCTAATAGAAATTCTCTATTATGAGGTTCAAATTTTCAACTTTCTTCAACACTTTTCACCTACAAATGAACAAACATATATGAGGAGTGAACATATGCGACAAACAACAAAATTACTAAAAACGTGAACTCAACACATAAACTCATGCAAAATGGACGAAAACAACACTATAAACTAAGTAAAAACAACATCTATCAGAGAAGGATGTGGCGGGGGCAACATCGGAAGATGTGGCGATGGAGGATGAGGTGGCAGTGGGGGAAGAGGTGGTGGTGGTGGAGTGTGAGGTCAGTTATGACAGAGGTCATCATCTATCATTCTCTTGATTAACTAAGCTAGCTAATCCATAGCGAGGTTCACCAGATTTCTCCCATGATTACGATGATGACTAGCCTCATCTTCTCTGTGAATAATTCTTCTTCCTCTTCCTCATCCAGCAATATCTTTAACTCGAGTTCCAACATACGAAGCTAATTGACGTTGATAAAAATCATGATACCTGCTGAAGGGTCTGATCGCGCTTCAGGAGGTCGGCGGTCGAAACATAAATGGCCTGAAAACATGAACGAGAACATTAAAAGAGGACCAAAAGGTTTTTTAGGCGTATACCATCCGACGTTCAAGTCAGTGATTGGGAAAAATATTGAGAGTTCTTGTGTGTAATCAATATGTCAATATTCATATGAGAAGAGTTATCATATGAGTATATTTCTTTCACGACTAAAAATACTGTCTTTATAGGATTCAAAATCTCTTATAACTTTTTCCTTGTCGTACTCTAAATTCTCATAAGCTTATATAAGATTAGATCAAATATTTATGATATTTCTTCCTTAATGAACTTGCACGCTTGACTATGGGCTCATTCAATACTCGAACTCTGCTGCCGCGTAGTGAGCTGACACTGGTCCTCCCAAGAGCTTGGCTCTGGAGGTCAACATACTGAAATACCCCACTCGGGAAATAGGGATATCGAAGAGGTCGGCTGGGATGGGCTGTCAAATGACCTCCCAGTGAAACCTAGTTATTGGGCCCGAGGTGAGTCCTTGGATGACCTCCAGGTTCTATCTGGCTATTGGGCAAATTAACAAATGACCTTTTACTATCTAGGCTGTTGAGAGTGGGTTGACTTCATTCTGCATGAGTCAACGATAGTTGAAGATAAAAAATAAAGTGAAGATTTGTTGGCCGGATGAAGAAGACTAGATACTCTTTGGTATTTGATGTTGTCTCAAGATTAGAACAATAAGTAAAATGTATGAATGATCACTGTTATCTATTTTTTCTACCTCCTCCCCGAAACATTTTTCTAAATTTTGGGCTCAATATTTTTAAATTTGTCTTTAACAATAGTTTTTGAGTTATTTAAATAATCAAATTGTTTTTCTAGCAAAATTGGCTCGAGGGCATTTGTTGGACCCAAAATCAAATGACAAACATGAATGTCAAAGCCTTAAACATCAAGGGCCCGTTAGATTAAAAGAACTGCACACTTTCAGATATTGGGTCAAACTCATGGTCACATGATGAGGAAGTTGTCTCACGACTAATGATCATATAAAGATGTGATACTCACTGAAAATTTAAGGTTCGGTTCCAGCAGGTGATACTAGGTCGAGTGCAGACCTTGAATTTAATCTAAGCCTGAAATCATAAAGGAGAACGTTAGAAGGGGACGAGAGGGTGTCTCGGCGTAGCCCCTCCGATGCTCAAGTCAGAGACTGAGTATATAATTAGATATCAAGTAAGGGTGCTGCTGAAAGTCTATATAGTGAATGGATGAATTAAAAGCTCAAAACTGATATTCATAAGAGAATACCTGAGCTTGTCATGAGCCACCTACTTTGGATAGGAATGGGCCGGGGAACAAAAATCCGATTTGGGCCTTGTCCTGATGGGCCTATTCATATGGTATCACCAGTCTCCCCTTCCCGAGTCGAATTGAATCACAAGTTCGAAGTTTGATTAATTGTGTTGTCCTCGGGCTACCATTGCACCACGAATCTTGTGGTCGTGTATTCTCCTCTTGCTGCTCATTAGGTTCCAAAATTTTGAAAAAAAAAATAAATCACATTCTCATTTTGAAGGGCCAGATCTGTACTGGGCTCTCGTATAAATAGTCAATTCCTTCCCCTTAATTTGATCCAACGCACTCTTGAACAAGATTTTTACGGAGCTTCCATTATCAATAAAGATCATCGCCACATCATAATTAGCAATGGTGGCCGTCACCACCAAGGCATCACTATGTGGAGCCACAACGTCTCGAAGGTCTTCCGGCCCAAAGACGATGACGGGGTCTTGTGGTAAGTATGTCCCCTGGATATCTCAAAACACTCCTGCCATCTTCCGTGTGCTTTCCGAGCTCGCCTGGAGTCCCCATCAGTAGCACCCCCCGAGATCATATGAATCATTCCTCTCGTAGGGTGGTTATCCTCATTCATTCCCCTCCTTGGTTCGACGGTGATATGAATCTGGCCGGGCATGACGTTCAAAGGCTTGGAAGGATGTTCACGGAAACATTGCATGGACTCATGAACAATCGAGGAGAGCTTGCAAGCAAGATTTCATGTCTTGAAGGGTTCGTGATACATGGAAATGAGCTTCGAGGCCATAAGATCATTGTGGAAGTGTTAAATGAACATGAAGGCAGAACGCTTCGCGCTAGAGCGGTAAAATATTACCGCCCGAGCGCCAAACCTACTGTGCAAGAAGTGAACTCCAGAACCATCCGCGCCTGAGCGCGAACAGTCCAGAAGATCCCGCGCGCGCCTACTGTCTGAAGAAAATTTATGAGCCCGAGCGCGCCTGTTGCGTGAAGAAAATTTAGTTTCCTACTTTAGAGTTTTAATTGATTAGGTAATTAGATTTTGAGTATCTTTTTTATTTGTACACAATATATGGACGAAATTTGGGCATTGAAAACAATTATTCATTGAGTTTAATCAAATTTGTGAGTCTTGCCCTCAATTTCAAAGCTTGGCTTTGTATACACCTTTGTGTGTTTCTCAAATCAAACTTATCAAAGTTTAACACTTTGTGGCGTTTGTCGATTGTTCTTCACTCGGATTGTCAAAGACGAGTTCTTTGAAGGTTCGCTTGAATTTCGATTGTTTATCTCGTTAATATTTATTGCTAAATTCTTTGTAATTTAGAGGTCAATATTACACACTTACTTGTGTCAAAAGGATCGGGAAAACACAAATGTTTCTTTGTTTCATCGAATGAAGGGCGTGACTCTGTCTTGAGCGCGTTTGCTTTTCGTGGTCGAAGAATCGCATAAGACGGGCTCCCGAGGGACATTTTGACCTCGACTTCTTTTCTCTGCTCCCTGATCCTATGATTTATCCATGGAGGGCCTCGACCTCGCATAGGGGACAGCGAGACCTTGGTCGACTTCCGCATGAAGATCCTTCTTGTCTTTCTCGCGGAGAAAATCTAGCACTGCTCTCAGCCCTTTGCGACTTCTCCCACCTCCCCTCACCTCCATCACATTGTCACGATTTCTATTCAAAGGAAAATGGGATGAGAATTGTCATATGTCCTTAGCCTTATCATCCTCCCTCTCGCCCGCACCTATCTTCCTACCTTCTCTATCTGCTCCCTCAACTTTACTTCCCCCAGGCCACTGCTACATCCTCTTATGCCGTTGGGCATCTTCTAGATTTATATATTTTTATGTCCGAGATAATAGATCATCATAACTTGATGGAGGTGATGCGATCATGGTAGCCTTGCGTGGGCTTGTGAGCACAGGAGAAGGACTTACAAGCGAGGTGCAATGTGTGGAAGGCTTCGTGATGCATGGGAGTACGTGTGAGGGCCAAAGGAACATTATCCAAACGAATTTTGAACGGCCGATGCTACACGGACCCAAGCACGAACCTGTACACGGGGTCCGTGTCCTATACATCCGAGATGGGGAATTCCAGAGTCTACACGGACCCCCTTCCGGACCTCTACACGGGGCCCTTGTCTGAGACGGCTTGGCAAATATATTTTCATTTTTAGTGTTTTAATTTGTTTGGTAACTAGATGTAGTGTCCAAATTCAGTACATGTATAACCCATGTATTTAATTAATTATTAAAGTATTTATTAAATTTTAAAACGAGTCTTAGTAATGCATGATTTATTTAAATACATTATTTTAAATTAATTATGTTTATGTGATGCACGTTAAAATGTTTTTTTATCGAGTTTCATGTTTCAGGCGATTATTCAAGGCGGAATAGAGGAAAAGACTGGTGACGATTTTGACAATTTTAATGTGGTATTTTATTTTAAGTTGAGGTTGGGGTATTTTAACTAATTTATTAGGTTGTTAGTATTTTTAAAGCCTAAATTATTTATTTAGTGATTTAAGAGTTTGAAACTTTTAAAGTTAGCATTTTGCGTGTGTTATTTTAGTTAAGGGATTTTATTAGGAGTGTGAAGTAATTTTTACAATTTTCTTAACTTGTTTAGGGAGTTAGTATTTTAAATTACCTTGTTAATTACTGATTTAAGCAAATTTTCTCCTAATTAACACTACACACACACACACAAACCGTATAACACACACACACACGTTTCAAATTCAGAATTTTATTATTTTGAGAGAAGAGAAACCTAGGGTTCTAAATTCCACAGCAGCCGCTGCAACCCCTTCTGTATTCCTAGCAAAATTCGTGACTTTTGTCGCAAGGAAATCGATCCACAATCGTCTCGGAACAAGCCTCGCTCCGTTTCCGCTTCGGTATCGATGTATCGTGAGTTTTTAATATCAAAAGGCACGTATATTCTGTTATTTCTGCATCGATCTCGTCATATTATGTGTTGTGTTATTTTTATGCGTAAAATTCATGTGTGACGTTCGTCGTTTGAGCGGAAATTGGTTTGGATCAGTTTTGAAATAATTTTAGATCTGAAAACTCGTTTTTACTGTCTTTTTAAATACTGAATTTTTTTGGTCGTGATTCTGAGAAAACTTTCAACGTTAAAATTGTAGAAATTTTTGATACCTTCGCTTTGACAGTAAATTCGAAATATTTGGATAAAAATTGAGTGAGTTATGATATTTTTCGTGGGACTGCTCAAACTGCGTTTTTCAGAAAATTATGTATTGATGTGTTCTTGAGATTTTATTGTTTCAGGCTTCGTTGGGAATCAACGGGTGATCATTGCTACGTCTAGGTATGCTTAGTATGATGTTGGGATGTTATTTGATATGTTGCGTAGTGTCGATAGGCACTCTTATGTATTAGAAGTCGTAGGAAACGAGTTGGTGTCAAAATTTGAATTTACGGATTTGTTGCTAGTTTGGAGTGCGTTGACGTTTGAGACATTTTATGGAGTCGAGTATGGATCATAGTGTCCTAGGATGAGTCTCGAGGCGTTGATCACTGTATGTGTAATCGAAATTAGAGAGTATAAGTTTATGAGTCGCAGAGTCCAGTTTGCTCGGCGCCCGAGCGGTAACTTTTTGCTGCACGAGCACCATTCTTTATGTCCGAGTGTTCTTCCCAGTAACCTCAGCGCTCGAGCGGAAATTTGTTACCGCCCGAGCGTAGAACCTGCTGCTCGAGCGGTCAAGTTTTACCGCCCGAGCGCCACCCCTTCTGTCCAAATATTTTGTTCTTTCTTCTTATCAAGTTTTAATAGTAAGTGCATGTATTTTATTTTTGGGAAAGGTTCACACATCATTTAAGAGATTGTTCGGGGTTCGATGTCATGGGTTAGTACGATGATTTAATGAGGTCAAGTCGCGAGAGATCTAGAATGTCATAAGATATTTAATTACTTCGGTGGTGAGCACGAGTACCTACGTCTAAGCTATGAAATGTAAGTGCATGTAATTACGTTAGTATATGCAGCAGCGGCCCCAAATGAAAAACAACGAATCCCTCAACGCCAAGTAAGTATGTTGACGTGCAAGAAAATATTTTAAGTTTTTGAGGTATGCTAAATGTCTTGTGACCAAATTATGTTTAGGATTGGAAAGCGTTAAATTATGAACGGGGACCAAACCGCCTGTTAAATTATGAACGGGTTTAGATCGAGATTGGAAAGCGTTAAATTATGAACGTGGACCAATCAGCCCGTTAATTATGAACAAGGATCTCATGTATGTGGCAGTGGATACGTCCCTGTCATCCTAGTACTGTGGTTTAGTCTGATCAGACAATTATGTTATGGGTCACTTGCTTTGAAACATGCCTCTACGCAAAATGATGAAGCTTTGTATGTTCAAGTATGCAAGCATGTTTAAGAAAAGTTTATGGCACGTCTAAGTATGTATGTACGTATATTCAAGTTTTATCTTGCAAGTTCAAGTTTAAAGTATGTATGTCCTATTTTAAAGTTGCGTGTGATCTTATTATGTAGTACTTGTTACTTCCAGTTTATACGTGTTGAGTCTTTAGACTCACTAGAATGATCGATGTAGGTGAGGATGTTTATGAGGAGACAAGAGGTGGGGACAAAGGAGCAGGCTTGGACTGAGCGGGAGGCTAAACCCGAGGACCGCCATGTTTTTAAGTCTTTATGAAAATGTTCAAATACTTTTGTCAAACTCCATTTTAGATCTTTGTTGAGACGTACAGTTTATTTTATCGAATTTTGAATGCTCACGTTTTTATTTAAGAAAATTTTTAATTCTTCTGCAAATTTTGAGTAGTAAAAATACGGTACGTTACACTAGATTTGAATTATCCCTTGATTATTAAAACATATTTGGGACGAAAATTCATGTACAATTCAGATTATTATTGATATTTTATCAAGGTTTTGAGTTTTCTCTCAACTTTTTCAAGGCTTTGCTTTGTAAATCAAAAATCAAACTTATCAAAGTTTTTAACTTTGTGGCGTTTGTCGATCGTTCTTACGCGGATTGTCAAAGACGAGTTCTTTGAAGATTCATCATAATTTCGATTGTTTCTTTCGTGATTATTTGTTGCTAAAGTTTTCGATTGTTTCTTTCGTGATTATTTATTGCTAAACTTTTCATAGTTTAGAGGTGAAAATCACACACACACACACTTGATTCAAAAGATCGGGACAAAAACGATCCCTTGTTCATTATGAGGGCGCGATTCTAAATTAATCGTGTTTGCTATTCGTTCGTACAAAGATTCACATCAGGAGGTTTCTTGACCAATGATTAAAATAACTCCCCTCCTCTCATTCCTTGGGTAAAGGCACTTATCATGATGTCAGGGGTAGATGCTGGTATCTCCAGAGCTGCATTGTTGAAACGCTGGATGAATTCTCGCAAAGTTTCGACTTCTTGCTACTTCATCATGAACAAGATCAGGTAATTTTTCTTGTGCCTTTTGCTGCTAGCAAATCTATACAAGAAAGCAGTGGAAAAATCCTCGAAATACCGTATAGAGTTGGGCTACAACGTATTAAACCATTGCTGGGCGGATCTCACCAACGTACCCAAGAACACCCTGCACCTAACTCCATCTGAGTACTGATGTAACAAAGCTGCATTCTCAAATCTCCCCAAGTGTTCTTCTGGGTCAGTACGCCCGTCATACTCCCCCACGTTTGAATATCGAAAACTTGGGGAAAGTCCTTCCTCCAAAATGGCGGGGGAAAAAAGGACTCTCTTTCTTGGGCGCTGGAGCTCTGTTTCCTAATTGCAACCTCAACATTCTTATCTCCCTCCACATCTCCTCCATCTCCGGATTATCCTCACTTGGGAGGGGCCGCCTCTCTTCAACCCTGTAGTGACGGCCCTCCACAATCTCCTCTCGTTCCTGGCGAGTGGCCTGTTCTTCGGCAAACATAGATTCTTGGTTCATCTTCATGGTCTCGTCTACTGTCTTGTTAATGAATTGGCCTAACTGTTCTAGGGTTAAGTTCCCCAAATTCTCATTGGGACGAGGTTGCTCGGCCCTCGTCTCAGGAAGATGTTGTTCATGTCTCGTCCCAAGATTAGGTTGTTCATGTCTCGATTCAGGACGAGATTGTTTGAGTCTTATCTGAGGATGTGACGATACTGAATTAGTACTTCTGCTTCCTCTCCGCCTACCATCTCTATGTATCAGCTCAAAGTTCTCACAGACGGCGTCAAGTGATACTCATTGAAAATTTAGGGTTCGGTTCCAGCATATGATATTAGTCCGAGTGCAGACCTCGAATTTAATCTAAGTCTGAAATCACAAAAGAGACTGTTAAAAGAGGTCCGGGAGGGTGTACCGGAGTAGCCTCTCCGACGCTTAAGTAAGAGACTGAGTACATAATGAAAGAGCAGCTAAGGGTGCTGTTCAATATAGTGAATGGATGAATTGAACGCTTAAACCTGATATTTATAGGAGAATACATGGGCTTGTCATTGGCCACCTACTTTGGATAGGAATGGGCCATGGACACAAAGTCCGATTTGAGCCTAGTCCTGATGGACCTATTCATAGGGTATCAAGATGGAAGAAACCGCTTAAAGAATCAGAACCAAAAGCAATGATGTAAAATCATAAAAGACTCTGCACAACTCATCAATCAACACAAATTATAATAAAACCTTTATGCAAGTTTCTAGCAAATTTTAGTTCAACTTAGATAGTTTAGTTTTGTAAATATTTTATTTTGATTCGAAATAGTCAAAATTAATTTTGTTGTTGTTCATGAATTTCTTCGTACTTTTCTTCAATTTTCTCAAATAAAATAAATTCCTAATTTGTGTGGCTTACCGAAAGAGTTAAAACTAAATTTGGCACGATTTTGTGTCTGACACGCTCTCACAAATTTTCTGTGTTAACAATTTGTTTCTGGGTATAAATAAATAGACCTTAAGATAATATATTACAATATATAGTTTCAATTAATTATAATATTAATGTACATTGTGATTTTTATATATTTATCATTCGGTGGTTTCGTATATTTTTATATGTAGATGAAATTTACATAATTAAAATTTAAAAATTACATTTATATTAAGGAGTCCTTGAGTTTTCAAATTCTTGAACAATTTGGCTCAATTGTCAGGATATGACTAATATATTTTTTTATTAATAAATTTATTACCGAAAAAAAAAAATGGATTAGAAAGATGATAAATTAACAAAAAATTTATAGTCCCCAGATGAATGTCCATAACCTATATATCATATAAAAATATTTACAATAATTATATCGTGAGATTTTGATATTAAATCATGAGATTTTGTATTTAATGTATTATGAGATTTGATAAATAAAATTTTACGTTAAATTTTTTTATTTTATAAGAATTGTTGTACAATTTTCATTGTACCTGTAGTATTACTCAGTTATATGCTAGTCTCATCCGATGATTTGTGAATACAAGTGCACCGGCATTTCTGGAGTTTCATAGACTAGATAATGCAAACATCTATAACACGTTAAAAAGAAGCTTCATTTAGTTTGCAACAAATAATCAAGCTTCACCTTTGGTTAAATAAATGCATCATTTTAGTTTTTATCCTTCGTGATTGTCGATCTCTCTGTTAAACTCCATTATTTATAAACCTGAATGAGATATTTGAGCAATCCCGAAATTGGTGAAAATTACGTACCTTACCTTGTACAAAATTGGATTATTTCTTCAGTACTCTTGATGCATCTAAAGGCTAATAGAGCACTAGAAGCTTTACCTATATGCACAACATTTTTGGAGGTTTTAGGAAACCAGACATTCGTAGGAAGAATCACTTCTTCATTGGTCACCACGCGATTTCTTCCCAATTTGGGCTGATTTTTTACAAATTTCTTCTACTCGATTCATCAAAAATTCGCAAGGCATACATGGATTTCTTAAATGGTCTAGTTTGATAACTATCATAAAAAATGGGATAAAGAAAGAGAAATAAATAAAACAAGAGAAAGGATATGCTTAGGTTTCCAAAAGTAAGAATATAGCATTTTGGATACGCTCAGGGAGTTAAAAAAAAAAACAAAATTTTACGTCAGTAGGATATAAAGAGCCGAGTCGACTCGGTTCGTTTAGGATATACATAGACTCGAGCTCGATTCGAGCTTTTATTAATAGACTCGAGTTCGACTCATTTGAAAATCACTACGCTCACAAATAACTCAAGTTCGGTTCATTAATAGCTCGTTTATCATGTTTAACAACCTGACTCGAGCTCGACTCGTTAAGTGAGCTCGTTAAACAAGTTCATTTTCAAAATCGTTTTAGAGTTCGTTGAGTATTTTTAATAAAAAAAACCAACTATTATATGAGAATTTAAAAGTCGTGATTATCATTTTATAAGATTTTAATAGCTTACATTTCAATAAAATAATAATGTGAGAGAAAAACTCATGGCCAGGCAAACTAGCCTGAAACACTAGCCCAGCTCATGCTCAATCTCGCGAACATGTTCATGAGCTTACGAACCAAACATCTTTAAACTCAAGTTCGCTCGATATACTTAACGAACGATCTAGAACAAGCTTCTTACCAACTTGAACTCCTAGTAACTTGCATTACATCCCTAAGCGTCATGGAGTTCGAACATAATTATCCTGACCTATCGCAAACTTGAGTTTTGCTTTAGGTATTTTAAGGTAATTTATCCATATTATAATATTTGAATAGTTTTTAAAAAAATCAAAATAATTTTTTTTTTTTAAAAAAAATGCACTTTAACTGAAAGAAGTCATTGCAACCGAGAGCCTAGTGTACATAAATTCTCGGTGGAAGTCTATAGATATATTATATACAGTTGTTTTCATATACAGTCACTAGTCAACTTTTTATCAAAATCACGACTCAGGAGAGAATATAAATAAAATAAAATAAATAATAATGTCTAAGATGAAGCACTAGTATGTAACGCCACTAACGACGCATAGAAACCATCAGTGATCTTGATGAGGTTATCGTGCTTCCCTTTCTCTACTATTACTCCGTTCTTAACAACAGCAATAATGTCTGCTCCTTTAATGGTCGATAATCTATGAGCCACGACCACAGTAGTTCTATTCACCATCACTCTATCGAGAGCATCTTGAACAACCCTTTCGGATTCCGCATCCAGTGCACTTGTAGCCTCGTCCAATAGTACTATTTTGGGATTTTTAATCATGGCACGTGCTATGGCGATTCGTTGCTTTTGTCCACCTGACAATTGAGCTCCCCGTTCTCCCACCATTGTATCATAACCCTGCAACCATCAGGGAAAGTTACAATTCCGGTCTTTTATATTTTAAATTTTAATTTAGTCTTGTATACTTATAATTATACCTGCTGCAATCCACTGATGAATTTATGGGCATTTGCTAGCTCAGCAGCAGCTATAACTTCTGCCTCTGTCGCATTTCCTCCCTTGCCGTACGCGATGTTGTCTCGAATTGTTTCATTGAACAAGATCGGCTCCTGGCTTACCAATCCCATCTGCTGTCTTAGCCATTTCAGCTGGAACTTCTGAATGTCGACTCCATCAATTGTGATCACACCTGAATGGGGTTCATAAAATCTTTGCAATAAAGAAATCACCGTAGACTTCCCACTTCCACTCACTCCAACAAGAGCCACCGTCTGAAATTTTAATTAGATGCATTACTATACAAATGCATAAACACTATCAAGTTCAAAAGAAAATTGGAGAAGGGCTGACCGTACCTTGCCACTTTGTATTTTCAATGATAGATCTCGGAAAATTCTAAAATCAGGTCTGGTTGGATACTTGAAACTGATATGTTCTAATTCAATTTCTCCTTTGAGATTTTCCAGTATCATGCCAGATCCATCACTTGGATCAATGTTTGATTTTCTGTCAAGAATGGCAAATATAGAAGCTGTGGCACTCTTAGCCTTGCTTGAATCGGGGGCAAATGTACTTGACTGTGATACTGCAACCGCTGCCATGTTTAGTGCAAAGAAAACCTGTACCCATGGCATGACTTACTAACATAACTATTGTTTTGAATGTTGATAATTATCTTTTCTGAATTTATTTTGATTATGTGTGAGTAGCTTACGTACACGAAACACATCAGAGAATGTTGTTTTTCCAGCATCAACGAGCCGAGCTCCAGCATAAAAAGCCAAAGCGTAGGACGCAAATACCAAACCTAAAGATAGGCCAAAGCCAATTCCACTTATTAATCCTTGTCTTACTCCCATCTTTACTGGGTCTTCACACTTTTGCCTGTATATCTCAATCACCTTTTCTTCTGCGCAATATGAAGCAACTGTTCTTATAGTTCCCAAAGCATCATTGGCCACTTGACTTGCTTCTTCATACATCAACTATAAGGACACAAGTTTGAGATAGTCATAAACAATCCACATCATTATACCATTAAAAAAAGTTTGTAATGACAATCAAGATTTGATAGAAACCTTTGCATCTGCACTAAACCCCATCATGAATTTGAGTTGCACATATCCATTTAACCCAATGAGAGGTACTATGCCAACGACTATAAGTGCCAGCTGCCAGTTTGCTAGGAAAGCTATAACCAATCCCACCGCAGCTGAGGATAGATCCTGAACCAACTGTGCAAGTGCATCACCTACTAGAGCACGAATTGTAGCAGCATCAGCCGAGAGCCTCGCACCGATCACTCCACTTGAGTTTGCAGGTTCATCAAACCAAGCAACTTCCATGTTGACAACCTTTTCAAAACACATAAGCCTGATTCTCCTTATCAATCGACAACCAGCCATACCAAAGAAAAAAGTCCTCAATGGATATGCAACTAATGACACTGCTCCAAGAACCACAAACATGAGTGCCCAAAATCTTGAATCCTCTCGTAATTTATGCGGTGGTTCATAGTAAGTTTTAATAACATACGAAAGCAGTATGCCAAAATATGGAACTATTGCCCCATTAAGTATGGCTGAAAGACATCCCACGATTAACATTGGCAACTCAGGTTTGTTAAGGGCAGCCAAACGGCTAATTGGAACTTTCGGATGCTTGTTCATTTCATCATAAGAGGCAAGCTCCAAATTATCTATTTCAGTTCTGGAAACACTGAGTCCCCTGGACAGGTCAAATGTGATTGACATTGAGTGACGACTACTAATACTTCTTAGCCTGGAAGATCTCTGACTCATTAAATGGAGAAGTGACGCTCTCTGACTCGTCTGCCTACCATAATATTCCATACTTAAACTTGCTTTGTCTTGTTCGTCAACTACCTCTGTGTCCTTGTGTGCTTCTTGCAAGCGGATGAGCTGAGAATATGCTCCTTCAGGATCTTCTAATAGTTCAGAATGTGTACCTGATTATATATATACATACATAAGTATTAATTACATATGTTTGACATTTGATTTCTATAAGAAAAACATAAAAGTAGGACGGGCATATACAACATAATGTGGCTACCTTTTTCAATCATCTTTCCTTTGTGGATGACAGCAATAATGTTGGCATTTCTAACTGTGGTCAAACGATGTGCAACGATGACAGTTGTTCTATTGATCATAATCCTGTCAAGAGCTTCTTGAACAATTCTCTCTGATTCTGCGTCCAGTGCACTTGTTGCCTCGTCCAAAAGTAATATTCTTGGGTCTTTTAGAATTGCTCTGGCTATAGCTATTCTTTGTTTTTGTCCACCAGAGAGCTGAGCCCCATGCTCACCAACCGTAGAATCTAAGCCCTGTAAATATCAAGAGTTTAACATTTAACAGCACACTTTGGAAGGAGTAAATGCAGAAAAATTCATAAGATCCCATGCTACAAGCTAATTAATTTTCAGGCATTAGATGAACTTAGTTAGCACCTGGGGAAGTTTATCGATAAACTTAGCCGCATTTGCTAGTTCAGCGGCTGCTCGAATTTCTTCATCAGTTGCACCATCTTTTCCATAGGCAATATTATCTTTGATGCTACCCATAAAGAGTACAGGTTCTTGACTGACAAGACCAATTTTCGATCTCAACCACTTGAGCTGGAATTCTTTGATATTGGTTCCATCTATTAGAACTTCACCATCACTTGGATCGTAAAATCTTTCAATCAAGCTAATGACAGTTGACTTGCCGCTACCACTCTGTCCAACTAATGCTGCGGTTGTGCCATAAGGGATAAAAAGAGAGAAACCACTGAAGATTTCCTCAGTGGGTCTGGCTGGATAGCTAAAATAAACATCTTTCAATTCTATATTTCCTCGAATGTCACCAAATATCATTCCAGTATCATCAAATGGATCTATCTCCGGTTTTCTGTCTATAATCTCAAACATCTTGAATGCTGCAGCTCGTCCCGCTGCAAATGCGGCAATGCATGGGGATGCTTGCCCTAGAGACCTGATTTATATAGTTAACCAGATCATCACCGTCATGAACTGCCCAAGTTGGGAATAATTTGATGTGCATAAATATATCAAACAATACTCACATAGAACCCATTAATACCGACACAATTGCAGTAAAAATGTCACCTCCGTTGTATCCCTTTTCCAAGATTATCTTTCCACCATACCAAACAGCTAAAGCGTAACTGCAGAACATCATAAACATTACGGATCCAAGACCAAGTCCCGTGGCCAGCCCTTCATACACACCTGATTTGTATGCCTTTTGTAGGGAATTGCTATAGTCAGACACGGCTTGCTTCTCCCCGGTATACGAGGCAACCTGGATGTAGTTGTATATATGTAGATATCAATTACCAAATATCATGTATATGTTTCCCTTGCTCAAAAAGTTTAGACACAAACTAGCTATATACCCAAAGCCTCGAGGTGAGATTGAATACGAACCATTCGAATTGCGCCAATTGTTTGTTCAACCACAACTGCTGCACTAGCATATGCATTTTGAGCACGGGAAGCCATCTTGGCTACCATATGTGACATAACTCCACCAGATATCATGAGTGGAGGTATAGATGATAGCATGACAAGTGTGAGGAGCCACTGTTTACTGAAGGCAATGACAAAGCCTCCAAAAAATGTCGACATTAATTGTATAAACTTCCCTACCTGCACCATTAATGGTTTATCATGGTGAGTAAAATATCACATATAATTAAGGGATGTATGCATGTAATATACATATATAATATTAGTACCTTTTCCCCCATGGCTTCTTGAATAAGAACCGTGTCGCCGGACATTCTTCCAATAACTTCCCCAGTATGTACTTCTTTATCAAAGAAAGCAATATCCTGCTGCAAAATAGTTTTTAGATAAAGGGTTCTAATTCGTGCGGCCTGTCTCTCTCCAGTGATCATCCAACATGCCACCTCTGCAAATTCAAAGTTGATGATTATTAATTAATTAGACAAGAAATTTTATTTTGAAATACATGTTTATGTATTATATTTGTTGCAGGTGAGAAGTAATTACGGAGGAATGCAGCAGCACCGCACCCCAAAGCCACATACACAAGCTTCAGTGATACCTATACATTATAAAATCATTCGTCAGAATTAATTATTCCAAAGACTTACACATAGCTTCTATGTAATGATGAATTAATTGTATACATTTATGTATCTTATATGCAAAAAACAAATAAAAACAACAAAAATGAATGCATATACGTATAATATATGTACCTTGCTAACAACCGGAAGTATTTTACCAGATTGGTTACCACCGAATGCATCTGCCAATTCACCGAAGAGCAATGCCATAAGGGCCGGGTTTAGTCCATGCCCAATGGCTGCAATGGTGCCAACTACTATCAGTAATTTATCCCAAACATCAGAAAAGCTGAAAAGCTTGTAAAATGAAACCGTCCCATGCCCTCCTGAACTGCTCTCATCTTCCAGATTTTTACCTCTCGATGCCAAAGCCTCTTCTTCTGCCGCCATTCGTGTAACTACGTACTTTGAAACAACAAATAATTGATGACAATCTGTGGGTATGCGTGTTTCAATATATCATCTCGACCTGATCAAGAAATAAATAAAATCATGGAAAGCTGGAGCAGAGTTTACGTTGGAGAAGATGAACACAGAAGTAGCCTGATGCAAGATTTAGGAAGGGGAAGTCGTATATATATTTGGTATATAGTTTTGTAATTAATTTGTTGAGTGTTTCAACTTTCAAACAAAAAAGTTGGTTAAGTTGGGTTACGTTGGTTCGGTGCAATTTCCCCTTGAGATCACCATTATTAGCCTATATTCAACGGTCCAGGGATTTACAAACTTCATCTTTTATGTACGCAATATAATATTGTGTCCGCCAACTCAAACCAGATTAAAAAATAATAATATTTACCTGACCCAAATCATGATTGACATGTTGGATAAATTTTACGTAAGTTTATATGTGAATAATTATGCGTTATACGTATTTTACTAAGTTAAGTCTAAAATAAATTGATTAACTAAGGTTTTAGATTATTGGGTTTTAATGTATCTAATAGGTCGCAGGTCTTTAATGTGAGAGAAATAAGTGTAATTTCTGTTTTTATGATGAGCTAAAACAGAAATATGAGAAGATAATGATAGACATTATCTATAGGTCAAGATCCCCAGATTACGCTACATCACGTTCATTATTCTCTTTCTAATTAAGAAAATAGTTCAGAAGAGAAAATTAAAGGATTCTCTCAAAGAAAGAGCGCGTAGATCTAGAAGATCACGACATGTTTTACAGAATTCAGAATTATGGCTATAGGTACACTTCCGCTAAGTTTTCAGTCAAATTTTTAATGATTTAGCATTATGCATTCTGTGGTTTATGGGTTTTCTCCCAACAAATGGTATCAGAGTCACTCATACTTGAATCATTGAGATTTTTTTAAAGTTTTTGGATACAATTTGGTTCGAGATCTAGAAAAGAAAATTTTGTTTGAAATTTTTTGATATAGTTACAGATCTGGAACTTTTTTTGATAGAAAACCAATTCTTTTAAAGTTTTAGTTTTGTTAAAGAGATTTTTGTTGAAAATTTAAGGCTCCGGTACGAGAATTTGATTTTCATCTAGTTTTTGTTTTAAAAAAGAAAACGTACAGATTTTCCTTGCAACTGTATGGATTTTCGGGTCAACCCGTATGTATTTTCGACCATTAAAATAAAAAAAAATAAAATTTGTTTCAGGTTTATTCGGTTAAGGTTAAATATTCAATTTTTCAAATAATGATAAAGTTATATATATTTTTAAAATAGATTAATTGAAATAAAATGTCGCCAAAATAAACTTTTTTATAAATTAATTTTATTTTGAAATATAAAAAGATTTTGGTATATGTGATTTATATGAATATTAACCGGCTCAAAAGAAAGTTAATATTTAATATAATCACATATGAACTTGTGGTGGTAAACATGTGATAATTTTTCGGTTTTTCATGAGAGTAATAAATCGGCCCAAAGGAAGGTTGTTATTTTACATGATAGTTACTATCAGTGTTTGACTGATACACCAGGATATCATTTACAAGTCAATCTTTTGTCCAAAGATGAAACATTAATGGAGTGCTCGATATTCTGTTTATGGGGTTTATATTATTTGAATTTATTGATTATTTTATTTGAATATTTGATTGAACATGTATGTTTGGTATTTTGTTCTCTATTCAAATTTTGCTTCCGCAAATATTCATCCCAACATAAATTCTATTCCTACATTAAATGGCTCAAATTTTAAATCGTGGCAAGAGAATTTATTGATAGTTTTCGGAGTCATGAATTTGGACCTTGCGATAAGGGTTGACTCTTCTCCCGCCTTTACAGATAAGAGTACCTGTGAAAAGAGGGAGTTTGTAAAGTGGGAGAGGTAGAATTGCATGTGTATTATGACTATGAAGAGGACCATTCCAGAAAAATCCAGGCCCACAATGTCTAGTGACATTGCTACAGCTAAGGCTTTCCTTCATGACCTCGAAAAGAGCTTTGCTAAAATATAAAATTCAGAAATTGGTACACTTTTGGCAAGCCTTGTTCCAATGAGGTACCGGGGTAAGAGCAAAATCAGGGAGTACATTATGTAAATGTCTCCTCTCTAAGGACTTGCTGGTGCATCTGGTTTTGATATCTCTTCTTCCTAAGTTTGACCAGTTCAAGATGAGCTACAACTGTTAGAAAAATACCTGGTCTTTGAATGGGCCCATCTCGCACTGTGTTCAGGAAGAGGAAAGGTTGAAGTAAGACAAGACATAAAATGCTTATTACGCCTCTACTTCGAATGATAAAGGAAAGAAAAGGAAGGATAAAGAAGCTGCGGATACACAACCTCCGAAGAAACAACAGAAGAATCCAAGTGATTCTCAAAGTTCTGGATGTTTTTCTGTGGCAGTTATGGGCATATGAAGAAGCAATGCAGTAATTATCACGCTTGCCATGATAAAAAAAGTTATGCTTTTGAATATGGTTTGTTCTGAGGTTAATTTAACTTCAGTACCTAGACACACATGGTGGATAGATTCTGGTGCAACAACTCGCATCAGTGTATCTATGTAGGGTTGCCTGAATTTCCGAAAATGATGCTGAAAGATTCATCTACGTTGGTGACGACAAAAAAGTTGAAGTTGAGGCAATAGGAAAATTTATATTATTGTTAAAGACTGGAATATATTTGGATCTTTATGAAATATTTTTTGTACCGTCTTTTAGTAGAAATTGATTTTCATTTCTGCATTGGACAAATTTGGTTATTTTTTTCTGTTTTGGAAATGGAATATTCACTTTGTTTCTCGATTCAAAATTGATTGGTTCTGGTTCTTTATCATGATACAATAATATTTATTCTTTGTATGTTATTACTTCATTTAATGAATCTCTGCAAATAAGTAGAGGTACTAAAAAAATTAACCAGTGAGATTTTAGCTGCATTATGGCACAAAATATTGGGTCATATCTCTTAATAGAGAATAAGAAGACTCGTGTCAGACGAAATTCTCATACCTTTAGATTACACAGATTTTAATAATTGTGTTAATTGTATAAAGGGGAAAAAACCAACGAAAAGATATTTGAAGTCAACAAATATTCATGCATCTTAGAATTTATACATACTGATATTTGTAGACCAATCGCTTTGGTTTCTTGAAATGGTCAACATTATTTTATAACGTTCACAGAAGATTTAATATATGGTTTCATTTATCTCATTCATGAAAAAGCACAATTATTGGATGTGTTCAAAAACTATAAAGCTGAAGTTGAAAATTAACTTGGCTTAAAGATTAAAAGCATTAGATCTGACCGTGGTGGTGAATACTATGGTAGATATGACGGTTCAGGTGAACAACGTCCAGGACCTTTGCTAGATTCCTAGAAGAATGAGGTATCGTCCCACAGTACACTATGCCGGGTTCGTCCACTATGAATGGTGTTGTTGAAAGATGAAACAAAATGTTTAAGGACATGGTGAGGAGTATGATCAGTCATTCTATCTTACCAGAATCACTCTGGGGAGAAGCACTAAAGATCGCAGCATATATCCTTAATAGCATTCCAACTAAGACAGTGACAAAACCCCTTATGAACTTTGGACGGGTAAAAACCATAGTTTTAAGCATTTGCACGTTTGGGGATGTCCAACTGATGCAAGGCCTTATAGGCCTAATGAAAATAAACTAGACTCAAGGATGGTCAGCTGTTATTTTATTGGATACTCTGAAAGATCTAGGAGGTACAAGTTTTATGATCCCACAAGTAAGTCGATTTTTTAGTCAGGAAATGCCTAGTTCTTTGAGCATGTTGAGTTTGCAAGGGGAGATAAAGTAAATGATATTGTCTTTGAAGAGGAATTTGTTAATATTCTCATAGGTGTTTTGGACATTGACCAGGATCATATTCCTCACTTTGACAAAGACACTATACATGAAGACAATATTAGAGATCCTCCCATTCTAGATGAACAAACTCAAGCACCTCCGGAACCTGTGCCATTAAGGAGATCCACTAGAGAGCGGAAAAATGCAATGTCAGATGATAACATTGTATTTCTTCAAGAACATGAACAGGCATTGGACTGATGGATGATGATCTTATTATCTTTCATCAAGCCATGGAAAGTTCTGAGACTCAAAAGTGGAATGATGCCATGAACGAGGAAATAAAGTCTTTGATGGGCAATGATATATGGGATCCTGCTCATTGCCTAAAGGTACGAAGCCCATTTGTTGCAAACTGATATTTAAAAGCAAGAGGGATTCGTAAGACTATGTGGAAATGTATAAGGCTTGTCTTGTCGCTAAAGGCTTTACACATAAAGAAGGCATTGACTAAAAAATCATTTCTCAACGGTTTCTTCGAAAGACTCTTTAAGGATTATAATGGCTTTGGTGTCGCATTTAGATCTTTAGCTTCATCAGATCGATATAAAGATTGTGTTTCTAAATGGTTACATCAATGAAACCATTTATATGGCGCAACCAGAAAATTTTGTGTCCAAAGACACAATTATTACGGTTTTCAAATTAAACAATCCATCTATAGGCTCAAGCAGGCATCTCGACAATGATATTTCAAATTTCATCAAGTGATCATCTCGTTTGATGTTGAGATGAATTTGGTTAATGATTGTGTGTACCATAAGTTCAGTGGGAGTAAGCATATTTTTTTGGTTTTATATGTTGTTGACATTTTGTTTATATGTTGATGACATTCTGCTCGCTAGCAACGTCATAGAGTTGTTTCATGACACCAAAAGATTTCTAGCTAAGAATTTTGATATAAAAGATCTTGGTGATGCATCTATTGTACTGATATTTAGATACATCGGGATTGTTATCGAGGTATTCTTGGATTATCTAAAAAATGCTATATCGGGAAAGTTCTCAAGCGATATGTGATGCAAGATTGTAAACCAACGGATACCCATGTGGCTAAGGGATACAATTTAGTCTCAAACAATGCCAAAAGAATGATTTTGAGGAACCCTATGAATCTGCAGTGGGGAGTGTGATGTATGTTCATGTTGTACACGTCCAAATATTGCTTACAGGATAGGAATGTTGGGACGATATTTAAATAATCCAGGAGTGGAACATTGAAAAGCAGTCAAAAGGGTTTTGCGGTACCTAAAGAGAACAAAAGATTACATGCTCGTATATCGAAGATTGGATCAGCTTGAGATAATTTGGTATACTGACTCCGATTTTGTTAGATTTCAAGATAGTATGAAATCCACGTCGGGCTACATCTATCTCCTTGCTGGATGTGCCATTTCCTGGAATAGTGTTAAACAGTCTCTTATAGTCTCTTCCACCATGTCAGCAGAGTTTGTAGCATGTTATGAGGCATCCAATCATGGAATATGGCTGTAAAATTTTGTTATGGGACTACACATTGTTGATGGCATTGAAAGGCCACTAAGAATACATTGCGACAATAAATCAGCAGTTATTTATTCCAATAACAACAGGAGCTCGACGTCAAAACATATAGACATCAAGTTCCTGGTTGTTAAAGAAAGAATTAAGAGTGGAAAGTTATCTATTGAGCATATTCGGTACAAACTCCATGGTTGCGGATTGGCTTACTAAGAGACTACCCCCCAAACGGTTTCATGAGAACACTGCTCGTATGGGTATTATGTCAATTAAGGAAATTCAGTTTTAATAGGAGTTCGTTATTTTAAATGCTTTACAGTTGTAGACAATTTCAGTTACAATTATGTTAATTTTTTTTTCGCAGAAATAAATTTCAAGTTAAGTCATACTCTAATTATGATTTAAAGTTTGATCTCAATAAAGTTAAAGGAGGACCAATTGGAAATAAGCATGTTATTATCACATTGCATGAAATTTCCATGCTACACATCCACTTTATGATCCATGTCTATTGGAGCATTTCATGTTCGCAATCTTGATTTTAATGTTAAAAAAACTTATTATTTTGTTTCTAATAAATTTATCTAAGTACGTAGAAAGCTACCGAGCCTAAAATTAAGCTATCGAGACGTAAACTGAAAGTACCAACTGATTGCTCAAACTGAATCAATTCAACTAATATATCAAAAACCAGGTCAACTGATTGTCCAGCTGATAGGTAGTTCAGCAGAAGACCTTCAGAATCCCGAACAAATGATGAAGAGTTCAAATGATGAAGATCCCAGCTGACCAGTTCAACTAAATCAGTGAAATCAATTCAGCTGACGAACCAACTGATTTCACCACACTAATTCAACTGACCAATTCAGAACATCAACTAGGAGCTGACTAGTTTGCAGAACACGACAAGCTTATCTAAGTGGAATCCAGCTGTGCATATTAAGGAAAGCAATTTTCCAATCAAAAGACAATAATGGACTTTGCAGCAGAGCTTAAAGTCAAGACGTTTCAGAATGAATGCTAGAAAGGACAAGACACAAATATCGAAGAACGTATTCAACTGCAACGAACATATTTGATGAGTGTTGATGTATGGTCATGAAGCCTCTATAAATACAAGATCAAGACCATCAAAAAACAAGTGCGTGAAGATCAGAAAGAAAAGAATACTATGGCATGCCAACAGCTAAGTCTAGACGTAAAATTCTCAGTGTGTGAGAACACTTTCGTGTTGTAATCATAAGATCAGTTTTCACACACGCACACACCATCACTCACATATACAGAAAATTGATCTTGCTGAATAGTTGAGTGAGTCTTGCACAAAGACATTAAACAGGTGTATGCAGTCTTTTATACATAGACATTAAACAAGCGTTGGCTGGAAGTTGCTGCCTTCAGTCTAGGCTAGGATTTTAGTTAGGCAGTGGTGTAACTCCTAAGCTGAGTGGGTTTGTACAAGGTGTTGTATAAATCAAATTCTTCTATTGGATCCTACCTGAGGTAGTAGAAGGGGTGACGTAGGAGCAATTGAAGTCTCCGAACATCCATAACATATCTTGTGTACTTAACTGTTTAGCTATATTTTTCAAACTGATTTGATCATTCAAGCTGTTATCAGTTCAGTTCTCATTAAAAATGAACTGATACATGTAAAAACTGATTCCCCTTATTTCAATTATTCAATTTACACAAGTTAAAAGGCTTTCAAATTAGTCAGCTTTCTTAACGAAAGATTATTTCGAGTATTTTTTTGTTTGGTTTAAAACCAAACTCGATCTAATTCATCGGTGTTTACATTCTTAGAACACGAGCAATTTAAGCTCATGAAGAATTTTGTGTCTGAAGCACATTCGCATGTGTTAGAACCGATCCTCCAATATCATTCAGTCGTGTTGGTATATGTGATCGTCGATGGGTCTAGTTTTCTTGAATGTAGCGAAGACTGCTCTGATCCTATGTTGATGTGATTGATGGACCGGATTGGTGATAGATACATTTCAGAATGACAACAATTTTGAACTCATAAGGTTATTTTCACAAAGATAACTATAAGGTTACACATATAGTCCAAGTGAGAGATTATTGGATAAATTTTATACGGGCTTATATGTCAATAATTATGCATTGTGAGTTGTTTATAAAGTTAAGCTCAAAATAAAGTAATCAACTAAAGTTTCGGATTATTGTGCTTTAATGTATCTAATATGTTGTGGACTTTTAATGTGTAGAGACATAACTGTAATTTATGTTTTTATGATGAGCTAAAACAGAAATATGAGAAAATAATTATAGACATTATCTATATATGGGTCATAGTGTCCATATCACGCTGGATCACGTTCCCTATTCTATTCTCCATTAACAGAATAGTTTTGAAGATAAAACTAAAAGATTTTCTCTCAAAGAAAGAGCACGTAGATCTAGAAGATCAAGACATATTCTACATAATTCAGAATTATGGCTTTAGGTACGCTTCCATTTAAGTTTTCAGTCAAATTCTTAATGATTTTTTTGTTTAGGGGAAAAAATGAATTTATTTGTTTAAAATAGAGACAATTTTCCCTACATATAAAGTCTATGAAATATTTTCGGCAGTTTGAATAAAAGTTTAAAATATTTAATTAACGCGAGATGAATGTACATGACCGGAAAAACTCATATTTGTGGATATTGAACAAAAAAATGTCAAACGTTTGGTGGTGTTCAAAATTAATTAATACAAGTACTGAGAGGAAAATGGGTAGTTGAGCTCCATATGATTTAATTTTGTATTCACACGCATATTCAAATTATTAACCAGATTATGTTGAATAATTTTAGAAAGAATAGGATGGGTATAATGTGTTTATCACTTGGTTACCTACCCGCAGAAAATAGAGAAAATATAAATGTGAAACTAGGATCAATCATTTACCAGAATATTACAGGCAGACATATATAATCTAATGCCATCGTCTCTTAGGCAAAGTTCATATAAATATAGGAAAAGGCCAGCTGTTTCAACTCCATTGGTGGGCCATTCAGGAAAATAAATCAAACTTATTCGTAGCCACCTGTGAGCACGCACATTCACAAAACACAGTCAAAGCAATAAAATTCAACATTGTCACTTATGATTAGTGATTTTTTTCGGGTAACTTAGGATTCAGTACCCAATTTTTATCAAATTTGGTTTTGATACCTCATTTCCCAAAATACCCTTCAAGCCTTAATTTTAAATAATTGATTTTATTTTCAAATAATGGCCCATCATGCTTCCGTAAAATAAAATTAAATCTTATACCTTTTTGACCGGAGTACCACCGGGTTATATCCGCCGTATTTTACGAACTGCTCCTCACAGTCCAACCACGCGATCGCAACCGATGGTTACAGACGCAGATTCCTTCACAGTACTTGGCACAACTCTAATTCGTTTCCTACCTTAGAGTGTACGATATAAAAGAAAATTTTTTTTTTTTTTTTTTTTTTGAAAATATTGCATGAGAGGGGCTGAGAGCAAAGATCTCTTTTTATTCAAACACAAACATTTATTTATTACATAGTAACCTCCTGTAGAGGAGGAGAAACTTGTTTAGCTACTTATCGTAGCTGAACTCTTAAAACACATAAACTTGAAAGAAAAATATTACAACCTTGTATGAAAGAAATGGAGGAAATATTTGATGATCTTCACTTCTTTCTTCCGTCTTTATTTATAGAAGGCTTCTTCGGATTTGAAACTCGGATTTCAAATCTTTATTAGCCTTTACAGCTTGCTGGGGGACCATGTAGTGGTTGAGGGGTCCCTGTCTAGATTATTAATCTGGACATCAACTTCTCATCTTCTTTTATCTCTTTCAGATACCAGTGACGATGAGTTTCCAGGATATCGGCAGTAATTTCATCTTTTTTATACTCTTTGAAATGATTTACTAACCATTTAAGAGCTTCTGCCTCTTTCCTCTTGTATGTTATCCTTCTTTTCAAAACTTTCAAATATACTCGATACATTTTTAAGTTTTGATTTTGGTATGTTAACTGGTTTTCATCCTGTCTTTATTTATAGATGAATTTTCGGGACCAGTTAATTTACTTTTTTATTCATTGGATTCCTTTTGGATTGGTATCCAATGCTTGCTGAGTCATCCACCATTTGTTTATTGGTGGTTCATTTGTTTTTTACCACTAATTAGTGGTTGTCTTGTTCTTACCACTCACATGGTGGTGGTCCTGCTTTTGTAGTGGAGGGTCACATGTCCCTTTTAATTTTGTCGAGGAATCTTTGATTTTTTGTATCCTCGAGGAAAATGTGTATGTGGTCCTTCCCCACTTGTCCTTGCTTCGGTAAAATGTTTCCGATCAGTATCGTTTCCTTAGAAGGTCCGAAGTGAGTTCGGTGGATCCGAACATGAGGTGTCAAGAGTCGATGGACACGTGCATGATCGGACGGTCCGAAGTGTATGATCGGAGGATCCGATCATGAGCTGTCAAGAGCCAATGGACACGTAGCGTTCGGACGTTCCGAAGTGATGTTCGGAGGATCCGAACATGGCCTATAAATAGTGCTCGGATTTCTCATTTGTGACTTGCCATTCCTTGAGTTAAGTCTCCTCTTTGAGAGTTTTGGAAGGATTCTAGGGCTAGTTGTTGTTCGAGCGATAGCCAAGAGCTGCCGGGATTGGTAGCATAGCAGCGCCGGAGTTTCGAGGCAATCGACATCAAAGGGCTGTCGACGGACGAAGGTAAACCCTAAACCTTTGGTAGTACTAGGGAGTACTGGTTTTGCTAGCCGAGCATGGTAGTATTGTTCATTGGGTATGCTTTTGATGAATAGGCTTGGATTAGACCTGTTGTCTGGTTGTTCCAGTGGATTAGGATTGCAGTGATAGAGGTACGAAAGTACTATCCGAGATATCCTGGTTGAGTATACATTCATATATGTGTTGCATGATTATCTGTTGCATTGTTATATATCATATGATGCATGCTATTATGTCACGAGTTATGATGCATATTGCATTTCATGTTGAGCCGTATCTCCTTCGAGATAGCCTTTGCTGTTGAGCTGTATCTCTTTCGAGATAAGCTATATCTTGGGGCCGCTCAGCCCTGTCTTGTGGACGCATGGACACCGAGAGTACACAGTGGCCGACGGGTCGGGAGGGCTTCGGTGGTCCGGGACATTTTAGGTCCACGTCCGTCTTGTAGTGGATGCAGTGACCCAGAGGTGTACCGCGCGGCACTATCCACTTGGCGCCTCTAGACTGAGCATTGTTGAGATCCTTTCCTTTGTGACTCCTGTTTCTTGACTACCCCGGTATCATGATCATAGCATGTGCATTTCATATAGGTCTGTATACTCATACTTTTGTACTGGGCGTTCTTATCGCTCACGTCCTCGGTTTTGTTTATTCTTGGACACCCCATTCCCACGGGGCAGGCCTCAGGTTGGACAGCTCAGGAGGAGCAGGAGGAGGACGTTGAGTAGCTGGTTGGTTTAGTTTATCGGTATTGTTTTGATTCGATATGGTTGTATTGGATATTTTATTTTGAGTTATTCTAGACTTCGATTGGGTTGTATAACCATTATTTTGTTGACTTTTCCGCTGTTATCTCTGATTATTGTTAATTAGGTTAATTGCATGCTTAGTTCTTGCTTAGTAGGTGATTCTGGAACGGGTCACTACATTTATGGTATCAGAGCATGCGTACGTTTTTGGGATATAGATTTCTGTTTTGGGATTTCCGTTGACCAATTTACTAGTTCCTCATTCTATGTTGTAGCGATGGCTGACCACTTTGGTGATGAGAGTAGTCAGGGGAGTGTAGGTCGTTGGGGCGACCAGGACGATCGTAGGCGGCATCGTGAGCATCGTCATCGTCGGGATGGTCCTAGGCGTTTCGATATGCATCGTTTCATGCAGATGGGGCCTAAGCCTTTAGTTGGCGGTGAGACTCCCGATGATGCGGAGGATTGGATAGAGCGCATGGAGAGTTGTTTTCGCGCATTCCAGTGCACCGATGAGCAGAAGATGGAGACCCTTAGTTTTCTTCTCGAGGGCCGTGCTCGCAGGTGGTGGCGATCGACTTCTGCGCCGATAGTTCAGTCGCAGGGTAGAGCGACGTGGGCCGATTTCCGTGCAGCGTTCATGCAGCTGTACTTTCCTCCAGCCCTTCGCCAGGCCAAGACGATTGAGCTCCTGAACCTTAAGCAGGGGAGTATGTCTGTTGATGAGTATCAGCAGAAATTCTTCGAGTTGTTACCCTTTGCGCCTCATATCAGTGGCAGTTCTGAAGCCAAGTACGATCATTTCCTTCAGGGCCTTAACCAGGAGATCTTTGATCGAGTCACTGTCTGTGATAATCCTACTTCGTACGATGGGTTGGTGAACCGGTGTCGCCAGGCAGAGATCAGTCTCCAGCGTGGTAGGGCTATTTTTTCTTCTAGACCTTCGCATACTTTGAGCCCTCGACCTCAGTCTTTCAAGAAATCTGGTTCTTCTTCTTCTGGATCTGGATCAAGGTCTAGCGGTGATGTTCGCTTTGGTGAGAAGAAGGATTCTTGTGCGCATTGTGGGAAGAACCATCCATCAGAGCAATGCCGATTAGCAGCAGGAGCTTGTTTTCAGTGCGGAGAGATGGGTCATCTCAAGAAGAATTGTCCTCAGTTGCGAGGTGGAGCAGGATCTGGTTCTGGATCTCAGACGACTGTTCAGCAGAGGAGGCAAGGTCAGGCTGTGGGTAGTTCGAATCTTCAACCTCGTGCCCAAGGTCAGGTTTTTGCGCTGAACCAGGATCAGGCTGCAGATGAGAGTCAGAGATGAGAGAATTGAAGCAACAATTGAGATGTAATAATGATGTTGTTTTTATTTCAGTTTTGTTCATTCTATAAACTTGATTTCGAGGACGAAATCTTTTAAGGGGGGGAGAATGTAGTAGCCCGAATGCCGAATTGGGTAATCAACGGACTAATGGTGATTAATCATGATCGGAAGGTCCGAAGATGGTTCGGAAGCACCGAAGTGTTCGGAAGGTCCGAAGTGAGTTCGGTGGATCCGAACATGAGGTGTCAAGAGTCGATGGACACGTGCATGATCGGACGGTCCGAAGTGTATGATCGGAGGATCCGATCATGAGCTGTCAAGAGCCAATGGACACGTAGCGTTCGGACGTTCCGAAGTGATGTTCAGAGGATCCGAACATGGCCTATAAATAGTGCTCGGATTTCTCATTTGTGACTTGCCATTCCTTGAGTTAAGTCTCCTCTTTGAGAGTTTTGGAAGGATTCTAGGGCTAGTTGTTGTTCGAGCGATAGCCAAGAGCTGCCGGGATTGGTAGCATAGCAGCGCCGGAGTTTCGAGGCAATCGACATCAAAGGGCTGTCGACGGACGAAGGTAAACCCTAAACCTTTGGTAGTACTAGGGAGTACTGGTTTTGCTAGCCGAGCATGGTAGTATTGTTCATTGGGTATGCTTTTGATGAATAGGCTTGGATTAGACCTGTTGTCTGGTTGTTCCAGTGGATTAGGATTGCAGTGATAGAGGTACGAAAGTACTATCCGAGATATCCTGGTTGAGTATACATTCATATATGTGTTGCATGATTATCTGTTGCATTGTTATATATCATATGATGCATGCTATTATGTCACGAGTTATGATGCATATTGCATTTCATGTTGAGCCGTATCTCCTTCGAGATAGCCTTTGCTGTTGAGCTGTATCTCTTTCGAGATAAGCTATATCTTGGGGCCGCTCAGCCCTGTCTTGTGGACGCATGGACACCGAGAGTACACAGTGGCCGACGGGTCGGGAGGGCTTCGGTGGTCCGGGACATTTTAGGTCCACGTCCGTCTTGTAGTGGATGCAGTGACCCAGAGGTGTACCGCGCGGCACTATCCACTTGGCGCCTCTAGACTGAGCATTGTTGAGATCCTTTCCTTTGTGACTCCTGTTTCTTGACTACCCCGGTATCATGATCATAGCATGTGCATTTCATATAGGTCTGTATACTCATACTTTTGTACTGGGCGTTCTTATCGCTCACGTCCTCGGTTTTGTTTATTCTTGGACACCCCATTCCCACGGGGCAGGCCTCAGGTTGGACAGCTCAGGAGGAGCAGGAGGAGGACGTTGAGTAGCTGGTTGGTTTAGTTTATCGGTATTGTTTTGATTCGATATGGTTGTATTGGATATTTTATTTTGAGTTATTCTAGACTTCGATTGGGTTGTATAACCATTATTTTGTTGACTTTTCCGCTGTTATCTCTGATTATTGTTAATTAGGTTAATTGCATGCTTAGTTCTTGCTTAGTAGGTGATTCTGGAACGGGTCACTACAGATCAGATCTCGGTTTGAAACCTTTACCGAACTCTGGTTCTTTCTGTATTTGGCATTCAGGGCAGATGTTCTCCGACCATCTTCCTATGTGTGCCATATTGCAGAACTTTCGGCGAGTCTCTTTGCTTGCCGGTAGCTTGCTGTTCCACAAGAGATTTCTTTTCTTTTCAAATAAATCTTCTGCGAAACTTGTTGTTTTTCCTGTCATGGTATTCAACAGGAATGATCCGTTCACTGAATGATTGTAGAATTTGAACGGAAACTTGACTTTGTCCATCTCAGTGAGACAGACCCAAATGCCCCAAGCTCTTCTGGTGGAAATGTCATCTTCGGTAATCGAAGACACCAGGGGTGTTTCTTCTGTCGGAGGGTCCTTGATGAATTTCTGGACATTTAAATCTGGCCTCCTTAGCTTGATGAAATGAAAGGCTTCATGTGTGCCTTTCCCTGCTGGTTCTGGTGCTGCACTGAAAAAGTACAACTCCAGAATATCTCCTCTGGACAAATAATCATTATTCGCCCAAGTTTCGTGAACAGCTTCCTGGATCCATTTTGGTAAACATGAAATCTCCGGAAAGCTGGGTGATGTAGTATAAACTGAGGCAAGAGCCCCAAATTCATACCAAGCTTTAACCTCCTTAGGATATGAATTAGGCTTCATCCATACCCTTGGATATTTTCCTGAAACATCAACCCTGTTGGTAGCTGGGTTAATGCCAATTCTTGTTTTTAATTTCTCCCAGTTTTGTTGATAAACCTGAAATGGAGAAATTGTAACTTCATTAATACCAACCTTAGTTTTGCCATTGTCAATACGAGGCCTAAGGTTGATCTCTCCCTCTTCAATCCCCGAGGTGAAGGGTTGACTTGAGGACTCAAGATAAGGATCAGGAGTCTCAATTTTTGTTTCAGCCGACTCATCTCGTGATGATCCCGACTTAACACTTGTGCAAGGGGTATTTGAATCCCCCGCTACAGGTATAGAGTCCTGTACTCGAAAACTCTCCATTTGAGAAACCAATGGTCTCTCAATGCCCTGGAGGATAGGCCTTTGCGTTACAGACCATAACTGAGTATATGCCTGTAAACATCATGTAATTCGATCAGAGACAATTCTCTTATCAGCTTGTTGTAGCCTTCCCGCAATTTCTGCGTTAACAGCTAACTTGTTGAACTCGGTCTGAAGCATTTCAAGGTGTTCCCTCAAATGCCTCTGCATCTTGATAATAGCATCTATGTCAATGCTGTCCATCTCTTGTTAAAAAATCTGCAAGAATATTTTCGTGAGATTTTATTATCATAATATCAAAGATATAATTTTGACATAAAGCTTGCCATCGTAGTAATCTAGCCTTCTCGGGTTTAGACTCAATTCTATTCCTTAAGAAAGCTTTAACTTGAGTATTATCAACTTTCAAAGTGAATTTCTTTGCAAGTAAGAATAATGGCCATTTTTCAAAAGCCCTCTTTACTGCATAAAATTCCTTTTCGTTGATATGCCATCTTATGGCTTCTGCATCTGAGAATAACCCACTACAATATCTGCATGGTTGTTCTCCATCTGGTGTGAGCTTTGTTAATACTGCAGCCCACCAATGATCACTGGCATCAGTATATAATACCAGATCATCCTCGTCTTGAGGAATAGCCATTTTTGGAAGATTTTTGCAAACCTTCTTTAAATGGATAAGTCCCTTTGTGTGTTCGTCTGTCCATATAAATCTAACATCTTTTTTCAATAATGGACTGAACACCTTCCTGTGTTTTGCTAGGTTTTTGATGAACATCCCAGCAAAATTAACAACCCCTAAAAAACTTTGAAGTTGCTTCTTGTCTTTGAGATTCTCTGGAAAATTCTGCACCTTTTCCACTATGTGTTCTTGCAGAATTATTCCTGACTCATCGATTTCAATTCCGAGGAATTCAATCTTCCTTGTAGCAATGACTGCTTTCTTTTCAGATAAAACCAGTCCTTATTTTTTGCAAACATTAGAGAAAATCTCCAAATGTTTAACATGTTCATTCATATCTTTGGATGCTATTAAAACATCGTCGATGTAAACAAACATAAACTTGAAATAATCTTTGAAAAGATTATCCATTTTTCTTTGAAATATCTGGGGTGAGTTAGCCAATCCCATTGGTAATACTTCCCAAATATAATGTCCTTGAGGTGTGGAGAAAGCTGTGAACTTCTTGCTTTCTTCCTGCATCCGAATCTGATAGAATCCAGACTTGCAATCAAATTTAGAGAATATCTTGGTATTGCGAATGCAACTGATCAAGTGTTCTCTACTAGGTATAAAATACCCATCAAACTCCAGAATCTTATTAATTTCTTGATAATTAATAACCAATCTGGGTTTTCCTCGTTTAATTTCACCATGATTTCTTACCAGAAAACCTGGACTGCTATATGGTGACATACCTGCTTTGATCAATCCAAGGTCCAAATGTTCCTTGATTATAATCTGCATATCCCTTTGATCAATGATGTTCATTGGGATGGGTTTACAACGGACAAATTCATACTCTTTGCCTTCCTTAATCTTAAGGCAAGCTCTGAGTTGATTTCTGTCCCACCATGCCAAGGGATCTTCATTATAATTTTCTCTGATCCTTTTCTTGACATCTTCTAGTGATACCTTAGATTCAAACTCCACTTCATTTGTTTGTAGAGTTATCTTAAGGCACTCTATATCATCTGGTTGGAGTTCCTTATCTGCTCTTAACTGGAGCATTGTTTCTCCAAACCGTCTTGAATCCTTCATTTTTGGGTTCAGAAGTTTTCCTGAATCACCACGCTTGCTGCGAAACTGGATTGGCAATTTTCTGTAAAATGCCTCTCTAAGTCTTTGGACTATGATTTTGTGAGCACATGGTGTTGTGAACACTAATCTTCTAGTCTCATTTTCTTGTGTATAGGACTTGAACATTTGTAGGAAATTATTTCCTAACAATATGTCAGCTCCTGTATCATGAAAATAAATTGGTGGTGTCTTTACCTTGTACCAAGGTGTCTGCCCCGCACCGCCAATCATAATTTCAGTCATCTTAATCCCTTTACATAAGATTAAGATTCTTCTGGAAAAAATCTCTTCCAGCAATCTTGGGTAACTCTTCTTCCAAATTATTTGGAAAAACTCCTCGTTTTGCTGTACATATTCCAGCACCTGAATCAATATATGCAGCAAAGTATTCTGCCTTATATTGTTCATACAACATTCCTACTGGAATGTATATGGAGAATGGACTTGTGGTCATTGGATTTTCCACATTTTATCTTCTGCCATAAACTCCATTCCATACTCTAGACGTTTCCAAGTTTATGTTCCTCAAGAAACTCTAGTCCAAGAATCAGTCGATCTGATTCTTTCCCTGGAATTCCTTGAGTGTGAACCTCCAATTCTCCGATATTAATCAGTCCTTGGTAAGTTCCCATCGTAGGTTGTTCCAAATAGTATATTGAATTACAAGGAAATTGATTCCTTTGTTTTGTAATATCAAATACTATTTCCACTTCTTTCCAACCTTCTGGGCATCTAAGTTTTCCCATTGTAGAAAAACTTTTTGGCTCCTGTTGGGTTTCTATTACAGGCGTTTTTCCCCACCTATAACTCGTAATTCTATCTCCTTGAAAAGATAGTCTTCTTGATTCCACTTTAAGACTTTGATTCCTTTGTAGAATCGGTTTGTCTTGGATCTGGATATCTGTTTCCTGTATTAAAGGAAATTCGACTCTTTCTGGATAAATTGCTTGTGCAACTTTTCCAAATATCTCAGGGATTTCAATAAACTCATTTCTAATAAACAATTCAGAATGATGTGTATTAGATAGAGCATATGAAATTTGATAAGTAATAGAGTAGGGTCTATTACCTTCTTTCATCAGCCTTTTTTCCTTGAAGTTCTGATGCAATGTTAAGGCTCGGCTGAAATCTCGATCTGCCAGGTTGTAGGCTATCCTTGGATAGATTACTCCTACAATTTTCCATGCGCAGAGGTTTCCTGAGATTGTTCCCAGTACTGAATCTTGTAGATTCCCCATTCTTTTGTCGCATATAGCAATATCGATTGGTGAATCTATCCCTTCTTTGAAAGTAGCTTTTATCATAATTTGGATTGCTCCAATATGAATCCAAGACATAGTCCTTGCTACTTCTATCTTGAGTTTTTGTAATTCCTCCTTAATTTCTTCGGAAGGAATTAACTGCATCTCCATTCTATTTCCTGTAAGTTCCATCGGGATTGCCATTTCCCTTCTGGAAACTTTATAGATTATATGATGCTTTCTGTTTCTTAGGCCAAGACTTCCTAAGAATTTTTCTACTTGTCCTGCAGAGAATCCTTGGTATCTCTGTAGACTTGGATTTTCTCTCATGATTCTTTGAACCATGTTATGAGATATTGTTGTCTGGCTAAAAAATCCAGACAAGTCTTCATGTGTTTCGTGTCGAAACACTTCGTCTTCAGTCAGATTCCGATTCTGTTCCATCAGATTCTTCCTGACTTAAGACTTCTTCCTCTTCATATACTCTCATATGAGGCAATGTCCTCAAATCGGTATACTTGAATGAGATCTTGGTAATAAACTGCATCTTCTATATCCGGAGTAGGATCGAAGCGTTTAATACCTCTTTTCTCATTTTCTGGACAGTTGGTCGAGATATGACCTCTTGCTCCACATGTCCAGCAATTACAACCCTTGAAACTTTCATTGGCTCGCGTATGAGCTCTTCTGAAAGTTTTCTTTGTAGGTGTTCTTCCTGTGCTTCGAGATGAACTCGATGCCTGGGATGATATCCTACTTCTTGATGGTCCGCTTCTTTGTCCAGATTTATAAGATCTGGCTTTCTGTCTAGACCATACGGTTCTTGGTTTCCAAGAACTTCTTCCGCTTCGTGCATAAGGATGAGTCCTAAAACTTTTCCTTTTATGCTTCTGTGGTTTACTTCCAATAATTGTTGGAAGATCATTTTCCTTACAACACAAAGGAGTTCTTTTGTTGATACCCCTTAAGCGTTTGTAGTTCTTTTGTAATGCTGCCATGTGACACCATTCTGCCAATTTTCCTTTAAGGAAAGAGGCTCTTCTTGCCATCGTATCTGGATTACCAGGTACATATTCCCTTATGAGCATTTCTCTCCAAGGGCTCGGCATTTTTGCGAAGAAAAGCTGTATGGCTATATCTTCTTCGACTCCTGAATTCCATCTATATTTGGTAAATAACATAATGTATTCATCTACCAAACATATATCATGTAATTCAAGACTATACAGAGCTTGAGTGTATTTCTTCTTCTTCTCTGTATTTTGAGTGTTGAAATAGTCTACCCCTATAAAGTGGGCTTTAAATAGGGTAGCCATTTTTCCAGCAATCTCACTAAGAGATTCCCCAGCTAGGATTGACTCTTTCATTTCTAAAGAAGTCATGTCCCAAGCAATTTTTACTGATCCCATCAGACTCATTTCCAAAAGTTTAATGAATCCTTCTTTGTTGAGATCAAGTGTTCCTGCTGCAATTCTCATAGCAGATGTCCAATCGTCTATGAGATCTTCTCTGTTTTTGAAGTCTAATACATCAAGGTTAAGCATAACCCCGTAAGGATGTATAGGATCCAAGACAGTTTTCCCATAGGGTGTTTGGTGCAAAGGAATTTGAGTTTTCCTTGCCCTTGTTCCCGCTGGGTGTGATCCTCCACCAGTATGGAAATCCGTTTGAGATTCTCTCATATTTACATCATGAGATCCCATACTTTCTCTTGGTGGTACCTGAGAAGATGACCAGGTTATTGCAGGGGGTGTTTCACCTTCCGCTGTGTTCATCTTTAGATCTACAACTTTGAGATTTGCGAAAGATTCCGCAAGCTCTTGTAGATCCTCCAAACCAATCCTTTCTAAAGTTGTCATCAGATCAATTTCTTTTCTGAGACGGACTTGATTAGATTGATCATCTTTTCTTCTTCAGTTAACGGTTTTGACACTACTCTGGCCTTCCCTTGTTGATGTAACAAAGGTTCGGTACCAAAGGATGGTGGTAACCAGCCTCCTGAAGTTCTTCTACTAGAACTTGGTTGTTGTTCTAGTTTCTGTATTCTCGTTTGAATATCCTTTAAGATTTCAAGAATTTCTTCTTGTTTCTCTAGGACCTTTTCAATCTTTTGAGGTACATAGTATAGCATATTGCCATAATTTTGTACCGTTTTCTGTATTTCTCTAAGATCCAGAGAGAGCTTAGAGGAGTCTGGTAATATCTCCAGAAATTTATTATTCTGAATCATAAATTTTTACCTGAGGGTGCTGTTGCTTCCCTTCGTAGATCTTCTGTCTATCCAGATCCATTGTTCTCTGAAGAATTTCTTCTGAGTAGATTTTGAAGTATGTTTTTACGGTTCTTTAAACCTTGTAAACGCATACCTTTCGTTCTGAGTTCAGTGAAGCATGTACTTCGCTGTAATTCTTGTTCTAGTTGAATTATTTCCAGAGAAATAATTTCAATTTCGAACTGGATGGTAGTCCCTGGCATATTTAACAGATCATTGAAGATCTTGTTTTTTCAGCCTGTAAGAGTCTACCTTTTGTGTATGCAAGGTTTTGCAAACACTGCTGTTTTTCATCAGGAGATAAATTTCCTGATTCAATGAGTTGTTTTAGATGTTTTATAGAACATCTGAATAGCTCTATTCGGAAACTAATGTTTCTGGAATAGAGATTGAAATGATTTCGGGGCATCCTTAATCCTTTCATTTCTTGATACATGACATATACTGTCATATGTCTGATGTTTCCATCAGATCTGTACCATAACTTTATGGTCACCATTGGAACATACCTTTGTTCTTCTGTTTCTGATATCTAACAGTAGTTAGATGAACTTGTGTATATTCCAAAATATTGGAATAGTTCTTGCAAATTATTCTTCTCGAACTAAAGTTCGGATTCATAATTTTTCGAAATTCTCCTTCTCATACATTTAGTCACTAGTAATAATAAAATTTTTGTGTTTGAAATAAATTAACCTTTCGCTCTGATACCATTTCGGGAGCGCGGGGATCAATTAAAACCAATTAAACTCAAATATAGACTAAGGGTATTTTTGGCTTTTTTGAAGAAAATTTCTCTTTCCATGTACTAAAACCAAAACTCTTTTTCAAAATGTACTGATACCTAATTAACCCATTTTTTTTCTTGGAGGGTAAAACAAGTCAACATGTTTCGACTAGTTCAATCCCACCTAACTTTATTCTTTTTTAAACAGTATATTTTATAATCAACAATACAAATAATAAGTATTATATATATATATATACACACGCATATAATATATATATATATATATATATATATATATATATATATATATATATATATATAATAAAGGTTAGAAATTCAATATAAGAAGGAACTAAATTCGATCTACATACATACAAGCATAATACATAGAAATCGATATGCATAAATATAAATACGATCGAATTATAACATCTAGTCATTGATGTTGAATTTGAGACAATAACTGAAAAGATCCCACGAACATAAAAAAACGAGAATCATCTAAATCTTTATGCAATTTTATAGATGACGTAGTTATGAATAACAGCATAGTTTTAGGGCCTTGTGTCACACTATTTATATATGTTCTCTAACTATCATCGATAGAGTTTGAATTGATTGTGATTTATTTTGATGATATTTATACGAGATATGATAACTCAAATCTCAAAATATTTATCATCTTAATCCAAATAATATTTGTGATTTATATTCTTTTAAATATGAGACGTATCTCACATTTATCTTAATGAAATTTGTGCCCACAATTAAATTATTGTATAGACTTTAATAAAATAATATAGCATTAATTATACCACTTATAGTCTACATATTTCAAATGTACTGAATAATAAATAAATTAATCATTATCCGAATTTAAGAAATGAATGCATAAATCATGATGATATGTCATCCTATAATGAGTATGATCTTTCATTTATTACATGTATCATATTTCTCAATATAACTTAATGAATAAAATATTGAGTAGGTCTCATGTAAGACCGTCTCACGGATCATAATTTGTGAGACGGATCAACCCTACCCATATTCACAATAAAAAGTAATATTTTTAGCATAAAAAGTAATACTTTTGCATGGGTGACCCAAATAAGATATCCGTCTCACATATACGACCCGTGAGACCGTCTCACACAAGTTTTTGCCTAAAATATTTGTTTTATTTTATGCTTAACTTAATTGATATTTTCTCAAAATAACTAAATATATATATAAGAAATATCATAATGAGTTTCATAAATATAAACCAAATGTATATATCTTAAAATATTTTAGGAACCAAGTTCAAAATTAATTAACATATAATTCTTAAACATCTTATTTTGCATATTTTTAGGTTGAAGGATCACCAAAGCAGTGCTAACGTGTTCAATGAGCACTTTATTTTTCTTAACACGTTATCAAATGGCTAAAATATTTTATTTCGATATACTTAATTCAAGACTATAATTGAATTGTCGTAATATAATCTTAATATCTTAGACATAAAATTCATAATTAAATGCCAAATAAAACTCCTTAAAATATACCGTATTATATAATAGTACTTCAAAATAATAAATGAAGTTAGACTCCACATAAAAAGTAATAAATTACTTTCAAATTTTCAATTTGTCTGTACATAAGCATGCGAAACTTTAATACCTTGAAGGTAACCCAAAATATTTTATAGCCTTCTAGTGGTCAATACCTAGATTATTTGATTATTTCCCTACAAATTTGGCTCCCATTGATCTTCTGATATACAAAAGGGCACATAAAATTCTCAACTGAGCTTAACGAAGAGATAACATTGTGAAACCTTAAAATGCTTGCTTTAATTTTTGTAGCTTTCTTAATATTTTTTTCTGCTCACATTACACGAGAATAATCATTATGGTTATATCATATAACTTTCTTATTCTAGATCACCATTGAGAAATATTTTTTCACATCCATCTAATACAAAATCTAAATAAAATAAGCTAATATATCATGATTTTATGAAGAAAGTTTTTCAAATACATGAGAAAATATTTCCATGTAGTTAATTCACTTTCCTTTAGTGAATTCTAGCCTTATATTGTTCAATGTTGTCTAATGAGAATTTATTTGTGTTGAAGACTCATCTAGAATAAAAGGCAACTGAACAAACTTTTAGACTTCATAACTTGCTATTGAATTCGATATCATTCATAACATTAGATCACAAATTAGATTTCTTATGCTTATTGTAGAGCCTAAAATCAATACACGTAAACCCTTGCATTTATTAAATGGTTAAAAATATTTGTTTAATTTTAAAATGATTTTTAACCATGCATGATTTATGATTCACATTATTTTAAATTTTTACATGTTTATTTGATGTAAGTTAAAAATATTTTCTTAAGTTTTGTGTTTCAGACGAATATTCGATGTGTGATCGGGAAAAGAGACCTGTGACGATTTAGGCGATTTATGAAAATGTGATATTTATTTCAAGTCAAGAAAATTTTTATTTTAAATGATTTTTAGAATTTAAGCATTTTAAAATCTGATTTAATTTATTATGTGATTTTGAGATTTTTAAGCTTTTCCGAAAAATTGCTAAGTTGAGTAATGATGATTTTAAACATTGTAAATTAGTTTATTAAATCTTTTAGTAGGGCTAAGTAATTAGATTAGAATTATTTTTATTACTAATTATTTACCTAAGTATGTTTAGCCTCTAATTAGTTAGTTAATTATTTAATTAAGAAAATTTTCACCTAATCTACACCACATACTCAAGCACGCACACAACACACACATACATGTTCAGAAAATTTTTGAGATAGCTAGGGTTCTAAATTATCAGCAGCAGCCACCCTCTCCCTTGAAAATTTATGGAGAATTGGGTTCTTTTTTCGAGCAAGAAATCGTGCAGGATCGTCCCCCGGTCATCTCCCGTATTCCGCCGTGCCGATATTCGTCATCTTCGAGCGTTTAGACGCAAAGGCATGTATAATCTTTCTTTTTTTGTATCGATCTTTTCAAGATAAATATTTTGAAGCAGATTGTATGAAAAATCTGTGTACAAAGGTTTGACCAAAAATGTTTGAAACGATTTTGGATCAAAATTTTAAATCTCAAAACCGAGTCTGCTGTCATCCAGAGTACAGTGAATTTTTAGTTGAATTTCTGGAAATAATTTCAGCATATAAAACGTAGCACTCTTTGATATCTTCGATTTGACAGTAAATTCGTAATTTTTGGACACGAAACGAATGAATTATGATCATTTTTGTGCGACTGCTCAAATTTTGGCGTTTTGAAAAATGTTCTTCATGTTTCTTGAGTTTATTGAGTTGCAGGCTTCGTTGGGAATCGCCGAGTGGTCATTTCTGCGTTAGGAAATATCATGGGTTGAGATCAGACGTCTTTTGGTGTTTTGTTTCGAGTCGGTATGGGTTTGGTTCCATTAGAAGTCACAAGGGAGCGAATGGGTAGAAGATGAAATTTTGAGGTTTGGGTCGCGCAGAGTTAGCACCGCAGCTATGCATTTGAAGCGCTGCAGCACTGCAGTTTTGTGCTGAGCAGCACCGCGGCGTTGCAGGGTGGTTCCTAGGAACTGCAGTACTACTCCTCAGCGCCTAGGCGCTGGTTCAGGGGCCTTCCAGTTTCAAGTTTAGGTGTTATTGCTTCACTTGGGTATCAATTTGTGTCCAAGCTTGATGAGGGTTAGACTAGTTGTTACGAGTCTTGAATGGGAATCTTTGAGTCACGGTTTAAACGGGGTTCGGGTTTTCCATTTCTTGAGAAATGTTCATACTTCACATTAGGATTTGGTTCGGGGTTCAATGTCATGGTTTAGTATGATGTTTAACATGGTCAAGTCCCAAGTGGTCTAGAAATTCACATGTTATTTATTTACTTCGGTGGTGAGTTTGATTGGTATGATTAAGTTATGAAATTTTAGTTGCTTGAAATACGTGTTAGCATGTGCAGCAGTAGCCCAAGAGAGATCCAATGAATCCCTCAACGCTATGTAAGTATGTTTGACGTGCAAAAGAAAATATTTTATGTTTTTGAGTTATGCTAATTTTCTTGTGACAATTATGAACGGGTTTGGAAGCCGAAGAACGTGTCCAGAGACCTCTCCACCCCGGTAAAGTATGACTGGTTTTGATCAGGATTGGAAAACGGTAAAGTATGACCGGGGATCTTATGTATGTGGTAGTGGACATCCATGCCAGCCTAGTACTGTAGTTTAGTCTGATTAGGCGCATTATGTATGGGTCACTTTCTTTGAACATATCTCTACGCAAAATGATGATGACTATGCATGTTTAAGTATGTATGATGCAAGTATGTGTATGAAAATGTTTACGAAATGATGGCACATATATGGTTATGTAAGTATGTTCAAAGTTAAATTACGTATGTGCTACTTTAAAATGCATGTGAGTTTATTACACGTTACTTGTTATTATCAGTTTATACATGTTGAGTCTTTAGACTCATTAAACTTGATCGATGCAGGTGATGATGAGTATAAGGAAGCGAGAGGTGGGGATCAGTGAGCTGGCTCAGACTGTGCGGTGGACTAACCCGAGGATCGCCTTAGTTTTCAAGGATTTTATTTTTATGGATGATAAAATTGTGTACTCAGATTTTTTTAACGAATGTTATTTTAAAACAAATACATGTTGCAAGTTCGTTTACATTCAAACATTTGTTCAAGCATTTTACTTAAAAGTGTATTTTGAGAAAATGTTATTCGTTTAAGAAAATTTTTATTTTTCCGCAAATGTTAGGTATTTTAAAGTACATTACGTTATAGTTGGTATCATAGCGGTGTTCTTGTAAAGGGTTATGCCTACTGCCAGTGGCGAGAAGTTCACGAAGTCACGCCTCAAGTATGTAGGTTTAAAAGTTTTAAAATTATTTCATGTAGGAAGCATCAAATTCACGATTTCAACATATGCATGTTTAAGATCGATTTATGTGCATCTTGTGATATGAAAATTATGTTCTTGCTTGTTGGTTTACGTGTTGGGTAAATTATGGACTAATATGTCTCCTAGACGTATGATTTCACGGGGAGCAGGTGAAGATGATAGAGAGGCTCGGGATAGGGAAAGGGCCACTCCTCCTCGTCTACCGCTAGACATGCAGGCGCAGATGCTTGCAGGAATGACTCAGTTTTTTGCACAGTTTGCGGGGAACAATGCTGGAATAGATACAGGGACGAGGCACAGGCCAGAGTCAGTGTATGAGAGGTTTCGGAGGATGAACCCAAAAGAGTTCTTGGGTAGTGATGACCCGATGATAGTTGAGGGATGGATTAAGTCCATCGAGTTGATTTTCTCTTTTATGGAGTTGCAGGATGCACCACTTTTCTGTTGACGGGGTATGATAGATTGTGGTGGGAGAGCGTGTTTCTGTCAGTGAACTTGCAGACTCTATCTTGGGATGGTTTTAAGGAGGTCTTCTACTCCAAGTACTTCACTGAGGAAGTACGCTCCTAACTGACCAGGAAGTTTATGACCTTACGGTAGGGAGACAGCAATGTAGCCGAATTTGTGAGGAAGTTTGATAGAGGGTGTCACTTTGTGCCCCTGATTGCGAATGATGCCCCGGAGAAGCTGAGGCATTTCATTGATGGTTTACGGCCGATCTTGCGCCGTGATGTTCGAGAGGCTGGTCCTACTACCTATGCTATTTTCGTGTCGAGAGCCTTGGCGGCAGAACAGGACCATAAAGACATTGAGAATGATAGGCAGGGAAAGAGGCCCTGTCAGACACCCCAGCAGCATCCGTCACACCAGCAACAGTTCAAGAGACCTTTCCAAGGACAGCCGGGAAGAGGCCATTCCAAGTACCACCGAAAGGCAAGGGTCCTATGTTGCAAAAGAAGTCTCCTCAGAAGCCTGAGTACCCAGTGTGCCCGTAGTGCAACCGTCAGCACATGGGACAATGTTTATGGGGTTCTGGAAAATGCTTCAAGTGCGGAGCCAGTGATCATATGTTGAGGGACATCCCACAGTGGAAGCAGCCAACCTAGGGGAGATTGTTCGCCATGCATGCCGAAGTGGCGAACCGAGACATGACTCTACTGACTGGTAACCTATTTAATTCAGCACAATATTTATTTTGTCATGCCTTCTTCAAATTTTTTCTTGGGATATTAGTATGTTGTTTCCGTATTTTGGAGATTTTGGATAGAAATTTTCAATTATGCATGAGGTTATGATTTGTATTTTCGGATATAAGTTTTTGGTGTTGTACTAACGTCCTTCAAGAAATATCTTCATTAAGAGAGTTGCCACGAAGGTCTTGTTAGATTCCGGGGCCAGTCACTCTTTTATCTCAGAGACGTTCGCCAATAATTTGGGAGTCAAGTCCATTAGACTCGACGTGAGTTACTCTGTGACAGTCCCATCAGGGGAGGAGTTATTAGCTACTAGTGTGGTCATAGATATCGATCTTGAACTACAGGGCCACCTAGTTTATGTCGATCTGATTGTGTTGCCAATGCCAGAGTTTGATGTTATCTTAGGGATGGACTGGCTAATGAAGAACGAGGTTCTAATTGATATTTAGAAAAGATCAATGTTGGTAAGACCGTTGTGCATGAAGCAATTTCTTTTTGAGTCAGAAAGGTGGAGAAGTTTCCCTCACATGATCTCTTGCATGCAAGCACGAAGACTTATGCATAAGGGGTGTCGGGCATTCTTGACTAGTGTTATTTCAGCACCTGATGCACCCACCCCGTCGATATCTGATGTATCGGTTGTCAGAGATTTTCCTGATGTTTTTCCAGACTATGTCACAGGCCTTCCACCAGAGAGATAGGTGGAGTTCGCCATTGACCTTATGTCAGGCACTGTTCCAATCTCTAAGGCACCGTACTGTTTGGTCCCAACAGAGATATTAGAGCTCAAGCAGCAAATCCAAAAGCTCCTAGACAAAGAATTCATCCACCCTAGTTTCTCACCATGAGGCGTACCAGTGCTCTTCGTAAAGAAGAAACATGAAAGCATGAGGTTGTGTATTGCTTACCGAGAATTGAACAAGATAACGATAAAAAACAAATAACCATTACCAAGGATCGAGGAATTATTCGATCAGTTGCAGGGAGCTACAATGTTTACTAAGATAGATCTACGTTTTGAGTATCATCAACTGAAGGTAAATGATTCAGATGTTCATAAGATAGCCTTCAAAACAAGATATGGGCATTATGAGTTCTTAGTGATTCTTTTTGGAATGACGAATGCTTCATCAATTTTTTATTGACCTAAGGAATCGAGTATTTCAGCCCTACCTAGATCAGTTTGTCATAGTATTCATTGACGGCATTCTTATATACTCGAAAATCCATGAGGAGCACAGTCAGCATTTGAGTATAGTTTTGCAAGTCTTGCAGAGCCGTAAGTTGTTTGCGAAATTCCGTAAGTATGAATTCTGGTTGGAGAATGTAGCATTTTTGGGTCATATCATTTCTAGCAGTGGCATTGAGGTGGATCCAGCTAAAGTGGAGACAGTAAAAGAATGGGTTGAGTCGAAGAACGCGTCAGAGATCCGTAGTTTCCTAGGCTTGGCAGACTACTACATGAAATTTATTCAAGGATTTTCCTCGATTGCAGTGCCACTCATTTCATTGACTAAGAAAAACGCTAAATTTGTATAGAGTGATGAATGTCAGAAGATCTTTGATACTCTGAAGCAAGCTCTTATCACATCGCCAGTTTTAGCCATTCCGTCAGGGCAAGGAAATTTTTTATTGTACACCAATGCATCTAAGCTAGGTTTAGGCATAGTATTGATGCAGCAAGGTAGGGTTATAGTTTATGCCTCCAGACAGTCAAAAGTGCATGAGAAGGACTACTCGACTAATGATCTCGAGTTAGCAGCCGTTGTATTTGCGTTGAAGATATGAAGACATTATTTGTACAGCTATAAATGCCATATATTAACTGATCACAAGAGTCTCAAGTACTTCTTCATGTAAAAAGAGCTGAAAATGAGACAAAGACGGTGGTTGGAGTTGGTAAAAGACTACGATTGTGAAATGAGCTACCATTTCGGGAAAGCTAATGTTGTGGCAGATGCTTTGAGCATGAAAGTAGCGGTCGTAGCACAGCTATCAGCTCAGAGATCTCTCCAGTCAGAGATTCAAAGGTTTGGCCTAGAAGTTTATCCTAAGGGCAGAGTGCCCAAGTTGTCTAATCTGACAGTCCAGTATTCTTTGCTAGATCGAATCCGTAGAGGTCAGCCTTCGGATGAACAGTTACAGAAGTGGAGACTGAAGGATGAAACCAAGGGCATTGTACTCTACGCAGTGATAGCTGGTATTGTGAGGTACATAGGAAGGATGTAGGTGCCTAGTGTAGTTCGATCAGATATTATATTTTGATAGAAGCACATACATCTCCATATTACATCCATCCAGGAGGAACCAAAATATACAAGGACTTACAGATATTGTATTAGTGGATAGGGATGAAGAGGGACATTTGTCGATTTGTATCCGAGTGTCTCACTTCCCAACAAGTGAAATCAGAGGATCAGAGGCCTGCATCTATGCTTAAGCGAGTCCCTATTCCCGAGTGGAAATGGGAGAATATTAGCATAGATTTCGTTGTAGGATTACCGAGGTCTGTCAAAGGATCTAATGTCATTTGGGTTATAGTGGATCGGCTTACTAAATCGGAACACTTCTCACCGGTGAAAATGACTTTCTCCATGACTCAATATGCAGAGCTCTATATTCGGTAGATAGTCAGATTGCACGGGATCCTAGTTTCTATTATGTCTGACAGACCCTAAGTTCACATTGTCCTTTTGGAAGAGTTTGCATTTAGCTATGGGGACGAAGTTGCTATTCAATACGATATTTCACCCTCAGACAGATGGCCAGTCTGAGAGAGTGATTCAGATATGGGAAAATTTGTTGCGCGCTTGTGTGATCGATTTTTGTTGGAATTAGGAATCGAAGCTACATCTAGTGGAGTTTACCTACAACAACAGTTTCCAATCATCTATAGGTATGGCTCCCTACGAAGCACTGTATGGAAGGAAGTGCAGATCGCCGATTCATTGGGATGAAGTCGGTGAGAGATCAGAACTTGGCCTGAGATTTTTCAGCAGACTACAAACGTGGTGGTCAAGATCCAAGACAGGATGAAGACCTCCCAGAGTCTCCAAAAAAGTTGTGCTGATAAAAAGAGAAGGGACCTCGATATTCGTCGTTGGAGATCATGTTTTCGTGAAAATAGCACCTGTGAAGGGTGTTATGAGGTTTGGAAAGAGAAGCGAGCTGAGTTCGAGATTCATTGGACCATTCGAAATTCTTAACAGATTTGGGACACTTGCTTATCGTGTAGCTCTACCGTCTAATCTGGCCGGAGTACACAATGTGTTCCACGTCTCGATGCTGAGGAAATATATGGCAAATCATTCGCATGTTTTGAGCTATGAGCCGTTACAGCTTGCTCCTGATCTATCATATGAGGAAAGACCTGTTCGAATTCTACACTGACAGGAGCGGAGACTTCGGAACTAAATGACCAGGTTGGTCAAAGTGCAGTGGTTGAATCAATCAGTGAGGAGGGCACTTGGGAGGCCAAAGCATATATGAAAAGTCGTAATCCGGAGTTGTTTGTTAAGATTTAATTTCGAGAACGAAATTTATTTAAGTGAAGAAGGAATTGTAGAGCCCGAAATCCGTACACGTAAACCCTTACATTTATTAAATGGTTAAAAATATTTATTATATTTTAAAATTATTTTTAACCATACATGATTTACGATTCACATTATTTTAAATTGTTACATGTTTATTTGATGCACGTTAAAAATGTTTTCTTGAGTTTTGTGTTTCAGGCGAATGTTCGATGCGGGATCTGGACAAGAGTCCTGTGACGATTTAGGCGATTTATGAAAATGTGATATTTTATTTCAAGTCAAGAAAATTGTTATTTTAAATGATTTTTGAAATTTAAGTATTTTAAAACATAATTTAATTTATTAGGTGATTCTGAGATTTTTAAGCTTTTCCAAAAAATTGCTAAGTTCAGTAGTGGGGATTTTAAACCTTGTAAATTAGTTTATTAAATCTTTTAGGGGGCGTTATGTAATTAGATTAGTATTATTTATATTACAAATTATTTACCCAAGTATGTTTAGCTCTTAATTAGTTAATTAATTAATTATAAGAAAATTTTCACATAATCTACACCACATACTCACGCACACACACAACACACACATACACGTTCAGAAAATTTTTTATATAGCTAAGGTTCTAAATTCTCAGCAGCAGTCACCCCTCTCTCTTGAAAATTTATGGAGAATTGTGTTCCTTTTTCGAGCAAGAAAATCGTGCAGGATCGTCCCCCGGTCATCTCCCGTATTCCACCGCACCAGTATTCGTCATCTTCGAGCGTTTAGATGCAAAGGCATGTATAATATTTGGTTTTTCGTATCGATCTTGTCATGATAAATATTTTGATGCATATTTTAATAAAAATCTGTGTATGTTATGCAAATGTTGGAGCAAAAATGTTTGAAATGATTTTGGATCAAAATTTTAGTTCACAAAACCGAGTCTGCTGTCATTTCGAGTACAATGAATTTTCAGTCGACTTTCTGGAAACCCTTTGATATAGGTGGATTTTACTTGTTTTTCATGTAATGTTTTGTCCCATTGTGATGCATTTATCGTTTAGATTGCATGCATTTGGTTACATTTTAGTTTATATTATGTTTATTATTAATCATATGTCTCAGTGTGAAAATGCAGGAGATTCATGCAATAATGAAGAAAAAAGAATTATTTTGCGAATGACTTCCGCTCGGGCGCAAATTCACATCCCCCTGGGCGCAGGAGAGCTGTGGGAAAATTCATTTTTTGCGAAATTCATCCGCCTGGGCGGAAACTTATGTCCGCCCGGGCGCGCTAAAGAAAAATAAAACTACAGAATCTGCGAAGACCATCCGACCGGGCGGAAACTTACGTCTGCCCGGGCGCGCTCGATAATTTTGGAAAGATTTTTGGACGATTCCTTACCATATTTTCTGGATGTGGAGGATAGAGGGACGATTTTAGGCACGATTTTCATTATTCAGACTTCATTGGAGCAGCCGCGCAAGCTTTGGAGAGGATTTTTGCGCTTGGATTGAAGATTCGAAGCTTTCCGGGCATCGTTCTTCGCAATTTTCGTCAATTCTAGTCTTTCTAATTTAGTTTTATCTCTTAAACATTGTTGTGTTTATTTCCACTGTGAATTCTAGTAGCTAATTTTATTATTTGTTTGAATTTAAGGGGATCTTACCCCAAACTTTGATCTAATTAATTTACATATCGATTTCTGATTTATTCTTTATTATACTATTGTTTTAACGTGTTGTTAGAGCGTAGATAACTTTGAAAACGTTTTTATATTGCGAGTGAGTTTGAGAGAATAACTTGTGATAGGAACGAGTAGTATAATCCAAGGATCTACAATTTACATAGACATATGAAATTGGATATGCGCCGATAGTCATAGTCCTAAGGTCGAAAACTAGGGGATTTCATAAATCGACCTGCAATTCACTCTTGATAAATAATTAAAGACATTTAATTACTTCATTGAGTAGAATAAGTTTGGCATAGCTCGAGAGAGTGTGTTCAATTGAATAGGAAATCCTGTCGGAAGCATATAATCATTATCAAACGAATTAATTAATTAACGGGGGTAGGTGAACCGATTTTCTCAAAAAATTCATTTCTCATTGAATTTTTATTCAACCATTTTAGATATTAGATCTCATTAATCAATTCTTGAATATTTTTATTTGCATGTTTATTTGATCATAGTAGTAATAAAACAACCAATCAATTTTCGTTTCTAAAGATTTAATAACTGAAAATAATAATTGTTAAATACAGTCTTCAGTGGAACGATACTCGTACTCATGTACATTATACTATTACTTGACATCGTGCACTTGCGATTAATTTTTGAGCATATAAAACCAAATTTTTATTAAGGATTTCACAGTTCAAGTTTTGCTCGATCAAATTTTTGGTGTCGTTGTCGGGGACTTTTAATTCACAAATTTATTATTACTTATTTTCTTTAGCATTGTTTCATTTTATTAAATTAACACTCCATATTCTGTTACAGATATCTCGTCAAGTGCATGTCAAAGTCACTTGACGTGGATCTTGAGCAGTTCGACCCTGAAATTGAAAAAACTTTCCGCAAGAGAAGACAACAGCAGAGACTGAAAGAACTGATGGAGAGGCACGAGAACGATCGTGAGGAGGAACATCGTGAAGATAGACATGTTGAGATGCCGCGCCGCATACCAATGCTGGAGTATGCCCAACCCTCTTCGGATGGAACGCCCCAAAATTGTGAGGCCTATTGTGCGGGCAAACCACTTCGAAATCAAACCAGCTATAATTCAGATGATTCAGAACACAGTCCAATTTGGAGGATCTGCAGTAGATGACCCAAACACGCACATCGCAGATTTTCTCGAAAGTTGTGATACTTTTAAATTTAATGGAGTTTCTGATGATGCTGTTAGATTGCGTTTATTTTCTTTCTCCCTACGTGATAAAGCTAAAGCATGGTTTAATTGTTTGCCTGTAGGTTCGATCACCACATGGGAGGACATGGCAAAAGCATTTCTCATTAAATATTTTCCTCCATCCAAGACCATGAAGCTGCGGTGAGACATCACCACATTTGCTCAATTCGACCAGGAGTCTTTATATGAGGCATGGGAACGCTTCAAAGATTTGTTAAGAAGATGTCCTCATCACGAACTTTCACTTGGGTTTGTCGTTCAAACCTTTTATTATGGCTTGCTTACTCCTAATCGTACTATGATAGATGCTGATGCGTGTGGAAACCTATTGAGGAAGACTGCTGAAGAGGGATATGAGCTGTTGGAGGAGATGGCTGCCAGCAGCTATCATCCTCAATCTGAAAGGAACAACCAGCGGAGAAGTGCAGGAGTCCACCATGTAACTGACCTTTCTGCTATTACTACACAACTTGATGTTGATGTTTTGAACAGGAAATTAGACAGCTTGAATATGGATGGCACGGCTATGCGTCTTCAAGAGATATTCTGTGAAAAGTGTGGAGGTGAACATTTTGTGAAGGACTGTCAAGATGACAATCCCTTCTATGTGCAAAATGAGGCGCCGGTGAATCAAGTGGGTGTCCACAACCGTCCGAGGAATGATCCATATTCGAACACATATAACCCTGGATGTAAGCAACATCCCAACTTCTCATGGGGTGGTCAAAACAGTCAAAATCGACCACAAGGAGGAAAACCATATGGGAAACAACCGATGTATAGATCTGACCCTCCTAGAGAAGAAAAGTTCAACTTAGAGCAAATGGTGTCTAAGTTTATCTCGTCCACTGAAACTAGACTCCAAAACCAAGATGCATCGATAAAGGGGCTAGAGAATCAGATTGGGCAGCTAGCAAGTAGAGAGCCAGGCACCTTGCCAAGCAACACTGAGACTAACCCTAAAGAGCAAGTGAAAGCCATAGCAATGAGGAATGGAAAAGTACTTGAACCAGGAAAAAAAAAAAAGAAAAAGAGGATTAAGGAAAAGAAGCGGTTAGTACGCACAAAGGTAAGTTTTCTAACTCTACACCAGCACCCACTGCACAATCCAAAATTGTTATACCTCCTCCGTTTCCTGCAGCATTGAAAAAAGCAAAACTTGATGCGCAATTCGGTAAGTTTCTTGAGGTATTTAAAAATTGCACATCAATATTCTTTTTGTTGATGCCTTGATGCAAATGCCGAGTTATGCTAAATTTCTGAAAGACATCTTAGCTAATAAGAGGAAGTTGGGGGATCACATGGCGGTAAAATTGAGTGAGAATTGATCTGCATTGGTACAAAACCAGATCCCACCAAAGCTAAAAGATCCAGGGAGTTTTTCTATCCCTTGCATGATCGGTGATGTTGTTTTTCCTAAAGCTTTATGTGATCTTGGTGCGAGCATTAATCTTATGCTTTTATCTGTATTCAGGAAACTTGGATTGGGCGAGCCTAAACCGACATAGATGTCCTTGCAACTAGCTGACGGATCCGTCAAACATCCACGAGGAGTCAAAGAAGATGTGTTGGTAAAAGTGGGAAAGTTTATATTTCCTACATATTTTGTGGTGTTTGACATGGAAGAGGATAGGGAGATGCCTTTGATTTTAGGGAGACCGTTCCTTGCAACTAGAAAGGCCGTGATTGAAGTGCAAGAAGGGAAGTTGAGATTGAGAGTGGGAAAGGAAGAAATCACTTTTAATGTTTTTAACGCTCTTAATCACACACTGCGCACTAATGATTGTTTTATGGTTGATTCATCGGATTCACTTGTGTGTCAATTTGTCCAGGATGCTATGAAGGACCCATTGGAAGCCACGCTCACCACTAAATTGAAGAAGGATGAACTCGATGAAGAATAATCTGCAAGAGAGGCGTACTGTAATGCCAACCATCAATGGAAGCCAGAAAGGATGAAATTGGAGAACATGGGGGATCGAAGAGATTTGACCCCTCAGAAGTCAAGCATTGAGGAACCGCCAACACGTGAGCTAAAACCACGGCCTCCACACCTGAAGTACGTGTACTTAGAGCCTACAAAGCTAGCACTTGACAAGCGCATCACGTCGAGAGAATTCAAAGAAGGTGAAGCGGTGTTGCTATACAACTCCAAGTTGCGCCTGGTTCCTGGCAAGCTGAAGCCAAGGTGGACGGGCCCTTACATGATCACCAAGGTGTTTCCCTCGAGAGACATAACTATGAGAGATGAAAAATTTGAGCCATTCACAGTCAATGCTCAAAGACTGAAGAAATATTTAGGTGTCACAGGGGAACGACAAATTGAAGTCACTCGATTCCAAAACAATCAGAATTTAGGGGAACTTGCAGTCTAGCTATTGACTATAAATTGAGAACTAATTTCTTTCTCTCTTTACTCGTTTTAATTCGATTTTTAGTTTGTGTTCTTATTATTCTATAAAAAAAGGGGAATGTCGTGAAGCTTCCACCCGGGCGCAAATTTATTACCGCCCGGGCGCGCTTCTTTTATCAAAAATTATGAATTTCCGTGAGGTTTCCGCCCAGGCGGATATTTACATCTGCCCGGGCGCGCCCTTTTCAAATTTTTTTTAAAAAGCTGAGAGTTATCCGCCCGGGCGGAGACTTATTTCCACTATGAAGATGCACCAGAGCCGGACGCTGGAGTCATTCCCCCAAAGGCGCACGAGGAGGATGATCATTGAGAGAGGAGTCACTTCTGTACCTTTTCTTTTAGTTCTTGCATTTCGTTTAGATCATTTCAGTTATCTCTGTTTCTGTTGCATGCGTCGTTTATTTTACACCCATTTTGTTATGCACTATCTGTCTTTTTTTCTATAGTCTGTTGCATTGGGGACAATGCTCGACTTTAGTATTGGGAGATGGATGGGTGTTGTTTCGTGCGTTTATTTTTGGTGTCTTGTTGGTTATATTTGTTGGCATTTAGTGTTAGTAATTTTTGTATTGGTGTGTGTCAGCCGACAGTGTTTGAAGTAGTACATTGTTAGCCAAGGATGATTAGGAAGTGATGAGACATGCCCTGTCTGTCGTGTATTCGCACACCTTTAGCACATACTGTGGTAAAGACATAAAATTTTATTTAAAAAATTGAATTCTCTTTGCACAAATGTTAGAACTAGAAGCATGCATGATAAGGTGGTGAAAATTTAAAACTAAAGTGGGGAACGAAGATGTTTGAAGGTGGAAATTGAGCTTGACTATATTCTCTCGAATCAAGGTAACTATCAGCAGCAAAAAAAAAAGAAAAAAAGAAAAAAAAAGATAGATGGAGATGTAAGGTGTGGGGGAGCCGAATAAAGGAATGAAATCATATTCCTAGCTAAAGTTGGAGATGTAATGTAGCGCCCTTACTCGAGCCACTACTAAACAGAATAATAAACATGCAACATTAAACTTAATAACAAAATTAAACAGCGGAAACCAAATACTTAATTATCTTACAACCCAAATGAAAACAAAACAATAACAACAGTCTTAAACATTAATACAACCATAACAAATACATGATTCTGAACGAGAAAACGATAAACCACAGAAAACCTCCACTGGATCACCACCAAAAACCCAACTGCTCTAGCCAATGCCCTGGTCGTCTGCACCGTCCAACCTAAGACCTGCCCCGTGGAATGGGGTGTCCAAGATGAAAACAAGGACGTGAGCGACAATCGCCCAATATGAGAATGTACGAGTATACAAACTGATATGATGCATGCGAAATGAAATATGCTCGGATATCAAGGATCAAGTCAAGAATCTCAAGCTCAGTCTAGAGGCGCCTGAGTGTGTAGTCTCTGATCTGCCCTAGGCATGTTTTGGCTCCCTCACTCATCATCAAGACGTGGACCTGCAATGCCCAGGTCATCAGAGCCCGCGGGTCCCGTCGGACACTGTAGCTCTCGATGCCCCAACGTCCACAATACAGAATAGGGCTGAGCGGCCCCAACAAACGAGGTATATCTCAAAAGATATCAGGCCCAACATGATATGGCATGCATAATATGCCAAAGCAGTAAAACATGTATCATGCAACAGATAAATATGCAGCTTATAAGTGTGTATACTACGCTTGGATATCTCAGTCAGTACATCACGTACCTCACTAAAACAATCTGACAGAAAGCTCTGAACCTAGTCAATACCAACATAAAGAAATCACTAACAGACCATATCAAAAATGCTACAAAGATCTCCCTAATGATCCTTAAATCACTATCTAAGGATTTAGGATTATACCTGCGTCCGTCGTCAGCCCGCTGATGATGTCTCGATCTCAGTTCACCGACCCCTTCTCGAGTCGATACTAGCTCTGAAACTTCCCGAAACCAAAGTGCCCTAGAAACTGGCTAGAAAACCTAAGGTACAACTAGAACTCTCTCTGAAGAATGAGGTGAATGAAACAAAAGAATCGGCTTCCATTTATAGGCTGCATCCGCACTATTTCAGAAAATCAGAACCAATTTTATCTGCCACGAGTCAGAATCTCACTAGTCTAGTTGGATTTCTCGAGATAATGTAATCCGAAGTAGGTCGGGTTATCTATTTAAAATTCGGTGGATACCAACAGCTTAATCCCGAATTATCAATTCCTTAATAATACTTAATAAACAACTCATTAATTATGTCTAATTAATATTTCATTCAAAACAAATATTCGGGTCATTACATCCTCCCCTCCTTACAAAGATTTTGTCCTCGAAATCGAAACTGAACTACAATACAACTGAATAAAATACAACTTAAAACAAATGTGGATACTCTGACCGCATACGACTCTCTAACTCCCAAGTCGCTTCTGCAGTACCTCGGCGTTGCCATTGCACTAGAACAAGTGGAATGGTCTTGTTTCTGAGCTTTTTCTCTTTCCTGCCCAGGATTAAAAGCGGCTGCTCGACATAAGTCAAGTCTTCCTCAAGTTGAACATCTGTCCGACCAAGAACGTGCGATTCATCTGCTACATACCGTCGTAGCAACCATACAATGAAAGACATTATGAATGCTGGACAGATACGGCGGTAAAGCCAATCGATACGCCAAATTTCCAACACATTCCAAGATCTCAAAAGGTCCGATGAATCTTGGGGCTAATTTTCCCTTGACTCCAAATCTCATCACCCTGCGGAACGGTGAAACTTTAAGGAAAACTTTTTCCCCTGACTGAAACTGTAGAGGTCTACGCTTGGTATTCGCGTAACTCGATTGACGATCTTGTGCAGTTTTAATTCTCTTCTTGATCAATTCCACTACATCAATCGCTTGTTGCACTAATTCAGGTCCTTTCACTTGTCGTTCTCCTACTTCGTCCCAAAACAAAGGAGTACGACAACGTCTACCATACAATGCTTCGAACGGGGCCATACCAATGCTACTGTGGTAGCTATTGTTATATGCAAACACCACAAGTGGCAGATGATAATGCCATACTGGTCCAAAATCCAAAGCATAAGCACGCAACATATCCTCAAGCGTCTGAATAGTCCTCAGACTGACCATCGGTATCTGGATGATAGGCAGTACTTAGACTCAATACCGTTCCCAACGCTTTTTGAAAACTTCCCCAGAACCTTGAGGTAAAGCGTGTATCTCTATCACTGATTATACTTGTTGGCACACCATGATATTTAATAATCTCTTGGATGTATAGTCTTGCCATGCGATCGAAACTATATTCCCGACTATACGGAATGAAATGTGTTGACTTAGTCAGTCGGTCCACAACAACCCAAATTGCATCACAATTCTTAGAAGACAGTGGCAAGTGGGTGACAAAATCCATCCTTACATGCTCCCACTTACACTCAGTGATAGGAAGATTCTGAAGTAATCCTCCTGGTCGTCGATGTCCAGCTTTCACTTGCTGAAAAACTAAACACTTGGCTACAAACTGGTAAACACTTCTCTTCATACCTTTCCACCAAAACTTGGTCTTCAAATCCTTATACATTTTCATGCTTCCAGGGTGGATACTCAACTTACTCCTATGAGCTTGAGATAAAATCTCGTCTCTCAATTTAGAATCTTCTGGAACTACGATTTTTCCTGACAAACACAAGGTTCCATCTGTTTGGAACGCAAAGCCAGATGTGTTGTCTCCGTTAGCTAACATTGCTAACTTTTCCACCTTCGGATCAGAAAACTGAGCTTCTCTGATTTTGGCATACAACATCGGTTCAGATAAAATGCTCGTTACTCGAATTTGTTTCATTCCTTTCTTATGACGGAAGTGAAATCCCAGAGAACAACAATCTTGGATTACACTTGATATGAAACTTGTCTGAAGTGCAGATAATCTCACCTTGCGACTAAGAGCATCAGTTTTAAGATTCGCTGATCCTGGATGATACTTGATTGTGCAATCATAATCCTTTAACAAATCCATCCATCTTCTTTGACGCATATTCAACTCTGCTTGAGTGAAGATATACCTCAAACTCTTGTGATCTGTAAAAAAATCTCAAATCTCTCTCGTAGAGATAATGTCGTCAAATCTTCAAAGCAAACACAATCGCTGCCAATTCCAGATCATGAACTGGATAATTCTCTTCATGTTTCTTCAACTGTCTGGATGCATATGCAATCACATGACCATTCTGGGTTAAAACGCACCCAAGTCCTTGAAGTGATGCATCAGTGTACACAATGTACCCTCCTGATCCAGATGACAGAGCTAAAACTGGTGTAGTTGTCAAACGTTGACGCAGTTCATTGAAACTATTTTCACAATCATGAGTCCATTCGAAATGCACATTCTTACAGGTCAGTTGAGTCAATGGTTTGGCAATCTGAGAAAATCTTGAGATGAATCTTCGGTAATAACCTGCCAAACCTAGAAAACTTCTTATCTCTTGAGCTGATTCCGGTCGTGCCCAAATCAACACTGCTTCGATCTTGATAGGATCCACTGATATCCCATATTTGGATATAACATGTCCCAAGAAAACAACTCTGTCGAGCCAAAACTCGCACTTGTTCAACTTAGCATACAGTTGGTGATTCCTTAAGGTTAGCAACACAATCCTTAAATGTTGTGCATGCTCTTCAAGTCTACGAGAGTATACCAGTATGTCATCAATAAAGACAATGAAAAACTTGTCAAGATACTCCTAGAATACTCGGTTCATCAAATCCATAAATACTGCCGGAGCATTCGTCAAATCAAACGGCATCAGTAGAAACTCGTAATGCCCATACCTTGTTCGAAATGCAGTCTTAGGGATATCACGTTGATGAACTCGAAGTTGATGATATCCAGACCGTAAATCGATCTTCGAGTACACTGAAGTCCCTTGCAGTTGATCAAACAAATCATCAATCCGTGGTAACGGATATTTATTCTTGAATGTGACTCGGTTCAACTGTCGATAATCTATGCAAAGCCGCATAGTCCCATCCTTCTTTTTAACGAACAACACTGGTGCTCCCCAAGGAAACACACTGGGTCTAATGTAACCTTTGTCAAGAAGATCTTGTAACTGTTGTTTCAACTCTTTCATCTCTGTTGGTGCCAATCTATAAGGCGCTCTGGAGATAGGTGCAGTTCCTGATACCAACTCTATCTCCGCTTCCACTTCCTTCTCTGGAGGAAATCCAAGAATTTCATCGGGGAAAACATCAGGATATCCATCGACAACTGGAATGTTCTTCACGTCGATTACATCCTTTGATACGTCAACAGCATAAATGAGGTATCCTTCTCCTCCTTTTGCTAAAGCCCGTTGTGCCTTTACAGTAGACACTACTGGCATTGGTGGTCGAGCTCCCTCACCAAAGAAGAACCAATTCTCATCTCCTTCTGGACGAAACTGAACGAGACGTTGATAACAATCTACCGTCGCTCTATACTTAGTCAAAAGGTCGATTCCCATAATAAAATCGAAATCTTCCATAGCCAATATCATCGAATTGGCAGACAAGTATTTTCCCTCAAACTCTAACAAACAGTCTACTACAAGTCGCTTAGATAAAACCTCTTCTCCCATCGGTGTAGACACCGACAAAAAAACATCTAATGACACGTAGGGTAGTTTATGTTTCTTAACAAACATTGATGCTATGAATGAATGCGATGCCCCAGTGTCAATCAATACATATGCAGGAATACCACATAAAAGAAAATTACCTGCAATGACTCCCTCGTTATGCTCCTCAGCTTGCTCTTGGTTTAAGGCAAACACTTGCCCCTGAACTCGTGGGCGTTGATGAGATCCTTGTGATATTCCTCCACGACGAGAACCTTGAGTAGGAAAACCTTTCTGTTGCACAGTGGCCTCAGACTGTTTTCCACTATAAGACCCTGTCAGAGAACCTCCGCCTCCACTCTGATTCTCAAAATTAGGGCAATCCCTCTTCATGTGAACAAAACCACCACAATTGAAACATGCATCTGTTGTTCTTCGACAATTCTCCGTCGTGTGATAACCTTCGTAGTGGCCACATTGCATCTTTTTCCTGCCAAAGCTATGTACTCCTCCAGAACCAGAAGAAGAAGAAGATGCAGACTTCTTGAAAGACTGACATCTTGGTCCCAACGAACTAGAACTTTTGCTAGCTTGCATAGCCTTCCTCCTAGCAATACTGATCTCGGCTTGACGACAACGATTCACTAATCCTTCGTACGAAGTAGGATCATCACAGACAGAAACCCGATCAAAAATCTCCTGGTTCAAACCATTCAAAAAGTGAGAATATTTTGCTGCATAATTCTCACTGATGTGAGGAGCGTACGGCAACAGATCCGTAAAACGCTTCTGATAATCCTCAATGTTCGAATCTCCTTGCTTAATGGTCAACAGTTCCATCTCCTTCGCCTGGCGAAGAGCTGGCGGAAAGTGATGATTGATGAAGGCCAGACGGAAATGTTCCCAACGAATCCGCCCATGCTGCTGAACTAGAATGGCAGAAACATGTTTCCACCATTTCCGAACTTTTCCTTGGATCATGAAATCGGCTACCTCCATCTTTTCATCCTCGTCATAGTCCAGCACTCGAAAACACTGCTCCATGATATCGACCCAAGCTTCAGCAACATCAGCATTCTCATCTCCGGTCAACGGTGGAGGTTCAATCTTCATGAAATCCATAATGTTGACACGGTTCCTGCGTCTCCTTTCATCATGATCTCGGTGACGCCTTCCGTCACGATCTCTACGACGATATTCTCGGCCAGCCTCATCGTCGCCATAACGGCCATGTCCCACACTACCATGACTGCTTCCATCTCCTGACATCTGAAATGAAACTAAAATCAACTTCTAAATCCTCAAAACAGAAATACTAATGTCCCAAAAATCTTTGCATGCTCTGATACCACCAAATGTAGCGCCCTTACCCGAGCAACTACTAAACAGACTAATAAACATGCAACATTAAACTTAATAACAAAATTAAACAGCGGAAACCAAATACTTAATCATCTTACAACCCAAATGAAAACAAAACAGTAACAGCACTCTTAAACATTAATACAACCATTACAAATACATGATTCTGAACGAGAAAACGATAAACCACAAAAAACCTCCACTAGATCACCACCGAAAACCCAACTGCTCTAGCCACTGCCTTGGTCGTCTGAACCGTCCAACCTAAGACCTGCCCCGTGGAATGGGGTGTCCAAGATGAAAACAAGGACGTGAGCGACAATCGCCCAATACGAGAATGTACGAGTATACAAACTGATATGATGCATGCGAAATGCAATATGCTCGGATATCAAGGATCAAGTCAAGAATCTCATGCTCAGTGTAGAGGCGTCCGAGTGTGTAGTCTCTGATCTGCCCTAGGCATGTTTTGGCTCCCTCACTCATCATCAAGACGTGGACCTGCAATGCCCAGGTCATCAGAGCCCGCGGGTCCCGTCGGACACTGTAGCTCTCGTTGCCCCAACGTCCACAATACAGAATAGGGCTGAGCGGCCCCAACAAACGAGGTATATCTCAAAAGATATCAGGCCCAACATGATATGTCATGCATAATATGCCAAAGTAGTAAAACATGTATCATGCAACAGATAAATATGCAGCTTATAAGTGTGTATACTACGCTTGAATATCTCAGTCAGTACATCACGTACCTCACTAAAACAATCTGACAGAAAGCTCTGAACCTAGACAATACCAACATAAAGAAATCACTAACAAACCAGATCAAACATGCTACAAAGATCTCCCTAATGATCCTTAAATCACTTTTTAAGGATTTAGGATTATACCTGCGTCCGTCGTCAGCCCGCTGATGATGTCTCGATCTCAGTTCACCAACCCCTTCTCGAGTCGATACTAGCTCTGAAACTTCCCGACACCAAAGTGCCCAATAAACTGGTTAGAGAACCTAAGGTACAACTAGAACTCTCTCTGAAGAATGCGGTGAAGGAAACAAAAGAATCGGCTTCTATTTATAGGCTGCATCCGCACTATTTCAGAAAATCTGAACCAATCTTATCTGCCACTTGTCAGAATCTCACTGGTCTAGTTGGATTTCTCGAGACAATGTAATCCGAAGTAGGTCGGGTTATCTATTTAAAATTCGGTGGATACCAACAGCTTAATCCCGAATTATCAATTCCTTAATAATACTTAATTAACAACTCATTAATTATGTCTAATTATTACTTCATTCAAAACAAATATTCGGGTCATTACATCCTCCCCTCCTTACAAAGATTTCGTCCTCGAAATCGAAACTGAACTACAATACAACTGAATAAAATACAACAAAATATTCGGGTCATACATCCTCCCCTCCTTACCCGATTCATAAGGTCCATGAATGCTGCAGGAGCATTTGTTAGACCAAAAGGCATTACTGTGAATTCGTAATGTCCATATCTTGTTCTGAACGTAGTTTTAGGTATATCCTCCGCTTTGACCTTCACCTGATGATAACCAGACCTCATATCGAGTTTTGAGAAAACCTTGGCTCCTTTTAGTTGATCAAAAAGATAATCTATCGGGAGTGGGTACTTATTCTTTATGGTGATCTTGTTTAACTCCCGGTAATCAATACAGAGCATCATGCTTCCGTCTTTTTTCTTCACAAATAGCACCGGGGCTCCCTACGGAGATGCACTGGGATGGACCTCTTTCTTGTCCAGTAATTCCTGAAGTTGTTCCTTTAACTCCTTTAATTCATCTGGATCCATTCGGTATGGTGCCTTTGAGATTGGTGCAGCACCAGGGACCAAATTAATTTCAAATTCTACTTCCCTATCGGGTATCTCACTGGTAATTCCTCGGGGAAAACATCTGAAAATTCTTGAACAATTGGAATATCTTCCAACTTTGGGACTTCTTCTTTTTTGATCTCATTAATTACTGCTAGATAAATTTCATCTCTTCCTTTTATGGCCTTCCAGGATTGTGAGGCAGATAGCAGAGATTTTTGTTCTTTGGATTTCCCATGATATATGACTTCCTCTTTAGTCGGAGTCTGAAGTCTAATATCTTGACAGTCTACTGTGGCGTGGTTTTTAGCTAACCAGTCCATTCCAAAAATGGTGTCAAACTCAATCATATTGAGTTGAATCAATTCTGCCTCAAAAATTTTTTTGCTGATACAAATTTTACAGTTTCGATACACTTTGCGGGTCTCAATTATTTTGCTCGCCGGTGTTGCCACTCTTAACGGTTCACTAAGAGTATCATGTTCAAGTTTAAGCTTCTTATCAACTTCTAGAGACAAATGAGTGTGTAGCACCACAATCAAACAAGGTATATACAGGTATTTCATTGAGTAAGATAGTACCTGCCACCACTTTGTTGGTGTTATCTGCTTCCTCCTGAGTTATTGCATACACCCGGGCATTAGTCTTGTTTTCATTTGGTTTGTTAGGTCTCGTCCCTTTGTCTTTGTTGTCTGGACGATCCTTAATCCGGTGACCCACTTTACTGCATTTGAAACAAGCACCTGTTTTCCGATAACATTCCCCCATGTGCTTCTATCGACACGTATCTCACCACTTTCCTTCTGTACTGCCCGCACTGTTAAAGTTTCATCTTGAAGGGCCACTTGAATAATTTTGCTTCTTGAATTTGGGACCATTCTGAGCAGATTGGCCGACCAACGGTCTCTTTTTTCTGTTTTCTTCTTCACGACGTTTGATATCTGTTTCATCGCTCATTGCAGCGCCCATCAAATCTGCAAAGTTCGTTGGCTTGAATACTGCCAAAGCCGATTGGATCCGGCTGTTCAGTCCCTTTTTAAAACGATGCATTTTCAACGTTTCATCAGACATGATCGTTGGGACATAGGTTCCTAGGTCATTGAACCTTGAGGCGTATTCCATTACTGTCATTTCTAGTGTCTGTTTGAAGTTTTAAAATTAGCTCAACTTCTGTAGACGAGACGAAATTTGGCTAGGTAGTATTGTTTCAAAAATTCTCGCCTGAATGATTGCCATGTGACTTGTTCTAATTCGGCCGAAGATGGTGACACAGTTTCCCACCATTTTCTTGCTCGGTCTTCCAAAAACGGTGTCACAACCTCCACTCTCAGTTCTTCGGGTACTTCCAGTAGGTGTATTTGTGTTTCGACATTCTTGAGCCAGCTATGGCTGACTTCGGGATCGGGGTTTCCATCAAAATTCGGGACTCGATTTCTTCTCAGAGATTCGTAATGATATTTGATCCCACGTGGTTGTGGTTCTGGTGGCGGTTGAATGGCGTTGGCGAGAGGGTTCACAATTCCTTGCAACGCGGCGGCTACAATGGTCGCTATAGTCATCATATCCTCCCGGCTGAGATTTACCCTTGGGGGATTCTCATCCTCGTTTTGGTTAACTCTTCTGGCGTTTCGATTGTTTCTGGGTGGTCTGCTTGCAATTTCCTATAAACATATATTTTATTAATTTATTTATTTTGAAACAATGCATAATCAAAGGAATATTTCATAAATAGTTGAAATTCTTACAATCATTCTTTTTAAAGAAAGCAATTAATCCTAAGGGTTCTGAATACAATCGATGCCTATACTAGGAATCATCTCCCTACTCATCTATAATCTCCTACTGCCTCATTAATTTCTTCTTGAATAGGATCTTCTTCTTGGTTAGCTTCGAGTTCTTCTAAGAGCTCCTCCATATTGATCATGTTATTCTGTAGATGATCAATATGATTTTTCAACTATGTGTTGTGGTGGTCAAGGTTGTTTACTTGATCCTGAAGCCCTTCTATTGTTGATTGGTTTATTTCTCATCAATTTCTTGTTCTTCGATTCGTTCCTGAAGACGGCGTTGTGTTTTGAGGAGGCTATCATCCCAGATTTGGAGCGTCAAAATCCTATCCTGAGCTTTGTTCAACTCTTTCTTGGTTATTTCGTGTTGTCGTTCAGACTCTAGGTGGTAGGCAGCATAGCGCCTAACGTCATCCCGCAGTCTTTTCTCTTCCACTCTTGCCTCACGAAGATCCTCCATCATGCATACGTTATTCTCATCCAACTGGTAGTTATCCCTCTTGAGTTTTTCATTTTTTTATTTCAATGTTTTAATCTCTGTCTCTTTTTCCCTGAGTTGTTTTTGAAGTTCAGTTATAATTCTTTGAAGATCCATGTTTGTTTTCCTATAAAGATAAAAAACAGTTTTTACTGATAATATACTCATCAAATTTTAAATATGAAATAATTTAAAGATAACAGAATTTTCATTTAGAAATAAATTGATACGCTTAGTACTTTTTCCATCATAATTTTTATTACAACCTTGATACTAATCTAGTCTATCATCTCTCCGTCGTCATTATCGTTGTCGCCACCGACCACCTCTATTGTTGCTTCCTCTTCTTCCTCCATGTTCTCCACCACCAGATGCAAGTAGTTGTTCTGCTCCTGAAACCTATCCATGGTTCCGTGGAGCTTGGAAATGCACCGTTCTTGTTTGGTGTTCAACTTTTCCTGACGCTGACGAGCCCTAGTAGCACATCCTCTTTCGGAAGAAGTTGGCTCTCAGCCAAGTCCAGATGATGAGTAAGTCATTGTACGTCGGTCTCGAGTATTTGCCTAATCTCGCTAAGCTCCTGCTTCTCCAACCTTTCCTTAGTCAGTTGTGCCTTCAAAGTTGCAATCTTCCTATCCTAATTATCTATCATGAGCTGGCGCATACGAAGGGCAGCCTGAGCGCGAGTACGTGGAGCAGCCATTTCCTAAGATAAAAATCGAGGTAAAACATCATAATCGTATAAAGGATATAAAGGAACAAAAATAGAAGCAAAGTTGTCGTGGAAAACTTTCGATACTAAGAGTTTGCGTAACGATTGAAGAAATAGATTTTTGAAGTTGTTCGAAATTAGGGAACAGATGAAAGTTGGACTCAAATTGGAATGCACTAGGCTTTTGCCAAAATTTTCTATCAAAATCCCAGCGGGATTATGAACCTGACGGCTTTGATACCACTTAAGTGTCACGGCCCCCGTGTCCGAAGCGTAGGTGACATCCGGCATTGTTTAAAAATTTCTTGAAAACAATTAAGCCTCGTATCGAAATGCCAAAAACCAGTCTTTTTCATAAATAGAACATTGTCTTTACATTGACAATAGAAAAAAAATACATCAGAGTTGAAAATGCGGAAACTTAAACAAAGGAAAAGAATAAAAATCTCAATTCTTGATCTCCTCTTTCAATCACCATCCCCAGAATGCTTCATGCTCCTCCTCATTCAGTTGTTTTTCATTTTTATCTGAAATTCGTAAAGGGTGAGTGATTTCGGAAACACTTAGCAAGTGGGGGGACGATCGATTTCCAAAGATACATATAAAACTTAGTTTTCTTAAAACGTCTTTTTAACATACTTTCAAAACTTATTGCCCTTAACTTATCATATGAGAAACAAATCGAATATGAGACAGAAGTTAGCAGATGATTCAGAACAATTCAGAATCAAATCAGATCATTTCAAAAGCAGACACAACACTGTTACTCATCTCATTTCCATAGTCAAATTGCACCCAATATGTTAGTCATCTAAGGGGTGAGACCAGAATACGGTTTTATACCCACCAATGGGGGCCAGACAGAACATGGTTTTATACCCACCAATGGGGGCCAGACAGAATTACAATTCTTGTCTCATTTCAAATCAATTAGTAACAGTGCAACACAGAATTCAGAGCTTACCAGATAGAACTTATCGGAATTTCAGATATCAAACTTTCAGACGGATTTTGCGGAGTCAAAGAATTTCGAAGAACAAACAAAGCATATAATTGATCGAAAATTTTAAAAGAATAGACTGACATTTTCGAAAATAAGGACACACACATGCATGTCATGATATTTATATTCAAATTTCAAAATACAAGAAATTACATAACAAAAACGCACTTACATATTTCGAGGTACGGTTCTAAATATGCAAATTCTTGCACGAAGTTTTCCTTTCGAAATTTGAGCACCACTTCGATGTAATTTTAACAAATGATGTCTTCAATCCAGAGCACTTCGATGCAGAGTTTGAACACTCGACTGCATGAACAAGACTTCCTCCTTGTTGGATCGGCCGAGAGCTCTTGTGGTGGGGAAGAGCCAAATTTTTTGTGTCTTTTTTGTATGCTTTTCCATCAACCATGATGCCATATTTATAGCTGAATATTTGCCCCTTGAACTCCTCATGGCCGAAATCTTGGTGGCCAAGAATTGCCATCAATGTTGGTCAAAGCCATCTCAAGCACCAAGGGTCATTTCCTGCACCATAAATGTGTCCTAGTCTCTTAGCTCCTCCCTCAGCTTCTTCATTGGTTTTCTCAATGGTCATTTCTTGCATACTACATTTTTCCAAACCCTTAGCTCTTATACGATGTCTAATATCGCAAGAACACCATATATTAATCATGTCTGATTCCTTCAATATCATATTTTCAAATCATAACAAAATATAATAAAACTTACGTTCTTGTGAAGCCTTTGTCGAGAGAAACACGGTACTGAACTCGGATTAAAATTTGAGCAGACGGATCTTGCACAAGATTCAAATTTCTAAAAGGAAAAGTTTGAAACTCTAGAAAGCTTTCCTCGATTCTTTCTTGTTGAAGTGTGAAGGAAATGAAGAATTTATATATTAAATATGCATGCCAAGGACCAAGTGGCTCATCCTTCAAGCAGCACGTCTCGCGCATATGAGCGACCTCCCTCGGTGCATATTCGCGAGACCTACTGGTCTCCGTGCATAACACATTCTCTGCTCGCGCATATGCGCGCCCTGACCCCTCGCATATGCGTGAGACCTACTGTCTCCGCATTTGTCAAGTGTCCCAGCTCGCGCATATGCACGCACTCTCTTCGCGCATATGCGCGAGGTGTTCTGCCCTCGCACATGTCTAATGTTTTCTTGTGTCTTTCTCGATCTATTCCTTTCATAAACACGTAAATTCATAATTCAATTAATCATCTCGGATTAACAGGATATAAATCTCGGGCATTACATCAGTAGTACAATTAATGTACGTTGCAGTAAAGATTAAAGCCGATAGATTCCTATAGACATGTCGGAAAAGTCGAGACACTAAGTCCAAGGAACGAATTCAAGCTGCAACGGATACAATTATTGAGTCTCACAGTACGATCAGTTTCCCGCCTATATATAGAAGATAAGTGGAGAGGAAAAACAAGAAGAGAGAGCATATCAAGAACACATAAATTCAAGTGAGAAAATGACACGCATAATTCTTATCAGCTTTCATGAAACAATCAGCCCAGAGGGACACTTCAACTTGTTATCAGCTTAGTTTAGAAGCTCATTTCCCTCAGTGTGTGGGAACACATTTCTGGTATATTCCTTGTTCAGTTCCCACACACACACACACACACTTACTCTCAAATATTGTCTTGCACAAAGACGTTAAACTTGTGTATGTAGTCTTTGACACACGGACGTTAAACAAGTGTTGGTTGAAAGGTGTTGCCTTCAGTCTAGGCTAAGAGTTCAGTTGAGGTAGTAGTGTAAGTCCTAAGCTAAGTGAGTTTGTACAAGTAGTTGTATAATCAAAGACTTCTAGTGGATCCTCACCGAGGTGGTAGAAGGAGTGACGTAGGAGCAGTTGAAGTCTCTGAACATCCATAAACATATATTGTGTACTTAACTGATTAACTGTTGATTTCAAACTAACTTGATCAGTTAGAGTATCTGTTAGTTCAGTTTTCACCATAACTGAACTAACATATACGACAATTGATTATTTGTTTTTCAGTTATTCAGTTTACATAAGTTAAAATATTTTCTCATATAACAGGTTTCTTCACGAAAGACAATTTCGAGTTTCTTCCGTTTGGTTTTTAAACCAAACTCGATTTAATTCATCAGTGTTAAAATTATTAGAACACGAGCTATTGCAGCTCATTGGAGAATATAGTGTTTGAAGCATCTTTGAATGTGCTAGCACACAATCCTTCAAACACTCTGCACCTAACTCCATCTAAGTATTGATGTAAAAAAGTTTCATTCTCGAATCTTCTCAAGTGTTCTTTTGGGTCAATACGCCCATCATACTCTCCCACGCTTGACTGTCAAAAACTTGGGGGAATCCCTTCCTCCAAAATGGCGGGGGAAAAATGACTCCCTCTCTTGGGCGCTGGAGCTCTGTTTCTCAATTGCTGCCTCAACATTTTTATCTTCATCCACATCTTCGGATTCTCCCCACTTGGGAGAGGCCGCGTCTCTTCGACCCTGCTCTGACAGCCCTCTGCATTCTCCTCTCGTTCCTGGAAAATGGCATGTTCTTCAGCAAACATAGATTCTTGGTTCCTCTTCACGGCCTCGTCTACTGTCTTATTAATTAATTGATCCAATTGTTCCAGGGTCAAGTTCCCCAAATTTTCATCGAGATGAAGTTGTTCGGTCCTCGTCTCAGGACGAGGTTGTTCGGCTCTCGTCTTAGGACGAGGTTTTTCACGTCCCGTATCCTCAAGAAGAGGCTGTTAGGGTCTCATCTGAGGACGCGACGACACTGAATTAGTTCTTCTACTCCCTTTCCGGCCTACCATCTTTACGTCTCAGCTCAAACTTCCCATAGACGGCGCCAAGTGATACTCACTGAAAATTTAGGGTCCGATTGCAGTAGGTGACACTAGTCCAAATACAGACCTATAATTTACTCTAGGCCTAAAATCACGAATGAGACTGTTATAAGGGGGCTGGGAAGGTGTCCCGACATAGCCCCTCCAACACTCAAGTCAGAGACTGAGAATATAATGAGAGAGCAGCTAAGGGTGCTGTTGAAAGTCAATATAGTGATTCCCTGAATTAGACACTCTAATCTGATATGTATAGGAGAGTACCTGGGCATGTTCTACCATGGCTAGGGATCCAAATTCCAAAATCCGTTTTGGGCCTGATCCTGATGGGTATATTCATGGGGTATTAATCTATGTATCATTGCCGCCCTGAAATCGATCATAAAAATAATTTTTTAAAAAATATGCATGACGTGCTCCTCAGAATCTGGCAAACGACAGTAGGAAACTGTCGGTCTTTACCTACAATGTGTCTATCTCATTTCATCGACCTTCTACTGCCAAAAGTATTTGTCCAAATGGCCCCGATTGGAACAAGATTGGGCTAGAATCATACAAGAATTGTGCGAGATTGAATGGCGATTTTACGACCAAATCTCCGACGTAATATTCCTGACAGCAGCGTAATTTGGTCGCCCTAACCTAGTGGTTCTACCAGTACCTTCAACGGCCAGAGTTGAGTTCTTACGTCAACCAATTTGAACATTCAAAAGCTAGGGTTTCTCGTCCATTGATTTTCGAAAATTACACAAAAATACGAATTTCTTTCAAAAATTACCGATTTAAAATTAAACAAACCAATACAATTTTCATAAATTGGTCCAATTCAAAAATCTCAAACATATATAAACGGAGTCAAAAATGCTGGGTTTTTTTTAAAAGTAATTTAAATTTTAAAATTAATTTCAAAACTAATTTAAAAAAAAAAAGTGTTGCAAAAGTAATGCAATCCGCGCTTACGAAGCGCGAACGCTGCTCACGTGGAACAGCGTCCGCGCTTCGTAAGCGCGGACGCTGCACAGGTGTCGCCACGTCTGCACGACGGACTTTTTAGCGACGGAATCTGTTCAAAAAACCGTCGCTAAAATAAATCCGCGACGGTTTTACAAACCGTCGCTACATGAATCTGCGACGGTTATTACCCGTCGCTAATATTAGCGACGGAACAACCGTCGCGATTTCGAAATTATAGAATTTTTCTTCATCGTGGTATATTGTTGTTTGTTTAATTAATTTAGACATTATATTTGAATATTTCACTAAAAAACACGTAAAAAATTAACATATTATATTTTACAATAAATTTATACTATTAATTTATGTGACAGTCTCACGAGTCTTATTTTCTGATATATGACAAAAATTCATAAGAAACAGTCTCACGAGTCTTAGTTTCTGAGATATCTAACTTATTTGGGTCATTCATTAAAAATAAAAAATATTTTTTTTATGATAATAGTATTATTTTTTTATTGTAAATATCGATAGGATTGACACGTCTTACAGATAAAGATTCGTTAGACCGTCTCACAAGACCCTACTCTAGAGATATTATGCACGAACTTTATTATGTACGAACGTTCGTGCATAATAATAAGAAACATAATAAAGTTGGTACATAATAAAGTTCGTGCATAATATCTCTAGAGTAGGGTCTTGTGAGATGGTCTTACGAATCTTTATCTGTGAGACGCGTCAACCCTATCGATATTTACAATAAAAAATAATACTATTAGCATAAAAAATAATATTTTTTATTTTTAATGAATGACCCAAATAAGTTAGATATCTCAGAAACTAAGACTCGTGAGACTGTTTCATATGAATTTTTGTCATATCTCAGAAAATAAGACTCGTGAGACTGTTTTACATAAATTAATAATATAAATTTATTGTAAAATATAATATGTTAACTTTTTGTGTGTTTTTTTAGTTAAATATTTAAATATAATGTCTAAATTAATTAAACAAACAACAATGTACCACGATATAGGAAAATTCCAAAATTTCGAACTTGCGACGGTTTGTAACCGTCGCTAATATTAGCGACGGGAAATAACCGTCGCAGATTCAGTTTTTGCGACGGTTTGAAAAAACGATCGCGGAATTGATTTTAGCGACGGTTTTTTGAGTATTCCGTCGCTAAAAAGTCCGTCGCGCATACCTGGCGACACCTGTGCAGGGTCCGCGCTTATGAAGCGCAGACGCTGTTCCACGTGAGCAGCGTCCGCGCTTCGTAAGCGCGGATTGCATTACTTTTGCAACACTTTTTTTTTAAAATTAGTTTTGAAATTAATTTTAAAATTTAAATTACTTTTAAAAAAAACCCCAAAAATGCTATGATATCATCTGTTAGAAATTTAACATAATCAAAAACTAAATTCAACCTACGTATTCACAAACATAATATGTAAAGATCGATATGCAAAAATACAAATAGAAACAAATTCTAACATATAGCCATTGACGTTGAATTCGAGGCATGAACCGGAGATACCCCACGACCTTAAGAAAACATGGATCTTCTAAACCTTTATGCAATTGTATAGATGATGTATTTCTGAACAACTGCATAGATTTAGAGACTTTGTATGTCATTATGTATAGATGTTCTCTAATTATCATTGATAGAGTTTGAATTGATTGTGATTTATTTTGACGATATTTATCTGAGATATGATAAATCAAATTTCAAAATATTTATTATTTTAATTCAAATAATATTCTTGATTTACTTCTTTTAAATATTAGATGTTTATCACATTTGTCGGAATGAAAGATTTTGACCTTAATTAAATTATTTTATAAACTTTAATAAAATAATATAACAAAAGCTAATAAGTTATAAAAAAAAAATCAAGATTTTTCATTTTAAAAATAGAATTTTCTTTTTTCCGTCTTATTTTCAATATTTTTTTCTGTGGGATGGTCAAATAACATTAATTAGAAATAAAAATCTGTGCAAAGAAAGCGTGTATATGTATATAATGGCAAATGAGTTTAGTAATTTATTGTTGTCATTGTCAATTTCCCACAATATCTTTGTAGACCTCGCTAGGAGCTTCCGGCGTCATTGAATCAAATTTTAACGACAAATTTCGAGCTATTAGAATAATGTTCGATTTTATCGGACTCGCATCCAAACGATACTCGAGGCGGCTCGGATATATACCTTTTGAATGAGTTATATAGAGGCAGGCCAACTGCATAAGTATAATCGTTTGGATAATTGGATTACAGACAAACTTATAAGCATTCATTCGGATTTGGGGTTGCACAAAATCTAGAGGTTTAATTAAAATTTTGAGTGATATTTGGCCATATTCAACTTACTGACATCTTTCTTACATTTAAAAAATAATTGTTTTAGTGGCGTAAACTATATATTTAATTAATTAACAAATCTATTTAGAGTAGTATTCCATGCACGTTTCTTCAAATATTTTTTTCAAAATTCGAGAAATGAAATTGAAATATATTAGTCATTCGCAGAATACATACATAAATACATATATACATACATATATATACATAAATACATACATATATTATATATGTGTACGTATGTATTTAAAATGTTTTCTCACCGAATAAAATTAAGATCATTCCTATTTGTAGATCACTATTACTAATGAAAATTTTCAGATGGAATCTTTATCCACTAAATTCTTGGAAGAGAGTCCCGAATCTTCATGAGTTTGGGCTGAATTATTTATACATTTTTCATGGGCTGCATCAAGACATGTATGAATCATTTGGGCCGAAACATATCTACATTTGTCATGGGCCGAACTTCCTCCCCCAATCTGAGTGTGGTTTTGGAGACCACACTGAGCTTGTTGTCGAACCGATAGAACGTTATTGCTCATATGCTGTTTGATCATTGGACAAAACAAATTGAACACAGCTATTTGGACGCAACCTTCTCACGTACAAAATGGATATCCAACTCCAGATGTTTAGTTTTAGCAAAGGATAGGATTAGCACTTCAACAATTGTACAAACATTATCACACCAAAGTATAGGACTGGCATAACGATGAAAGCACAATTCTGTTAAAAATGTTGACGTACAAATGTTGACGTACTGTTTTCTCCCACCTTGAAGTTTAAAATTTTTTTGATGTTCAAACCGTTCTTGGGGGTCATATGATTTAAATCCTTCGATTGTCAAATCAAGTCAACGATCAGAAAATATGTTCATCGTATAGATCACACTAGACATCTAAATGAAGTTTTTTCGAAATTGGGTCACCAAAATGTCAGAAATCCGGGGGTGTTGTGGCGGCGGCATAGTGGAAGGATGGTGGCTGAAATAATTTCTCAAAAAAAAAAAAGTGGTGGCCGATTTTCGTGAGAATGAGAGAATGAAAAATTTTTGTGGGTAAAAATTATATTATTTCAGATAACTCTTAACGAAATAATTTATAAATTTTAATTCCTGATATTATTAGGAATCCTATTTGAATTAGGATACAATAATTTTATTATTCAAAATCTTATATATATATATATATATATATATATATATATATATTAATTAATTAATCTATTTTAGACTTTTCTAGAATGTTTAATGAGAATTTTGCACTTATTTATCATCGATACTAATATTATTATTTACTTGGTAGATTTTTAATTTAGTAAATAAATAATTGTGAACTCATTATAACCTCGATCAACGATCAGACAGTACCGATGTATTAAAGGTATAAATGTAACGTCCGAAAAATCAACTTACGTAAACCGCATGAATGCAAATTATTTTAATTGCTTAATTTTTTTATTTAATTTGTTTTGAATTCTTGCATGATATTTATTACATTAAATGTAATAAATATCATGCAAGAATTCAATTGTTCATCTTTCGCGCACGGGCAGTAGAAAATTACCGCTCGGGCGCCGCTCATTCTGTCCTCTACCTTCTATCTTTTACACTTTGCTCCATTTTTGGTTTTCCGACCATTTTTCCTACAAATTCGTCACCCAACAGTGAGACATGATAACATGCAAATGATTACTCTAAAACGAACAAAATGTAAATGAAATGCATGCATGCACAATGCAAACACAACTAAATTAACGCAATAAAGTGCGTCAAAACCACACCTATCATATATGTATCAGCATTTTAAATTAGTAGATGTTAGAGTTGGTATCAGAGCAAATGTCCTGTATAGGGTTGTACCACCGCCAGTTTCTGCAGCTTAGTCTTCAAGCCTCAAGTCTGTAAGCTTTTATGTTTTAAATGATTTACTGCTATCATCTGCATGTTGACATGGTATACGTTTTACGATTATTTTCAGTGCATTATTTTCAGATATCATATTATTGCTACATAGAGCTTTTGTACGTAATGTAAGTTTCTCCATTGATCCAAAATGAACCTACTATTTTCGCTGAGATGTGTTTGTGTTGTTGGAACCTTTGAGATATGAGTTTGTTGATTGAGGTTGAATGTTGGAATTAACCTATTTTGTGCTAGAAATATACTGAAATTGTTGTGGTTGTATGCTGAAACTAACCTATTTTGTAACATACCGTATTTTTTTTAACATACTTAAAATTTGGGGAAAATAATTTTTTTTCTTAAATAAGTAATTTTCCTCCAAAATGCCATAAAAATAAAATGCTTGAAAAAATATTTGAAATGTAAACGAACTTGCAATGAGTACTTGTTTAAAACAACAAAAATTAATTTCAATAAAAATCAGAGTCAACAATTGATTATGCATAAAAATAAAATCCTTGAAAACTAAGGCGGTCCTCGGGTTAGTCCACCGCACAGTTCGAGCCAGCTCACTGGTCTCCGCCTCTCGTCTCCTCAAACTTGTCCTCCTATGCATCGATCAAGTCTAGTGAGTCTAAAGACTCAACAAGTATAAACTGAAAATATTAAGTAATGTATAATAAAACCACGTGCATTTTAAAGTAGCACATACATAACTTAGCTTTGAACACACCTACATAACCATAGACATGCCATCGATTTATAAACATTTTCATAAACTTAATTTCATCATAGATACTTAAACATGCATATCATCATCATTTTGCGTAGAAATATGTTACAAAGCAAGAGACCCATAACATTGTGTGCCTGATCAGACTAAACTACAGTACTGGGCTGGCAAGGATGTCCAACCTTAACATACCTTTCATAATACTTTTACCTTGAATATTGCCAACTGTAACATACCTTTCAAATACGAAAAGAGATAGAAAGGTGTGGTTGAGAAGTTTTGAACCCCCAAAGTCTATTATAATATCAACAAAAATACAATATCAACTACATTCTTGTTCCATCCAAGATTTCGACCCAAAACAAAGTAAAAATATGATATACAGATAAACAAATTAACCTCGATTCGCTACTAACAAACTTAAAGTAAATAATCTTGAGCCAACCCAAGTAAATACTTCTATTTAATCTGAAAACACATAAGTCAAAAACTTGGATCATTTATCCAAATAGAGCAGTTTTTTTACAAACTTGATAATTAATTCAACACTTCTTCAAATCAAGATCCGCAAATTGGATATGCAAGAAAAGTCAAAGTCCAACAATTACTCTTCACAAAGTTTTGTCAATATAGTCATTTACCTAGTTGTTCATAACCTGAAATATATAACATAATTCTCGCGAATTCTGCGTCAGCACATATCTGACAGATTTTATCATTTTGATCATAACTTCCTCAATACCCAATGGAATCAAGCCAATCTGATATCATTTCGAAGACAAGAAAATGTTCTATAACTTTTAATGGAACATAAAATCCACCCGAAGTGTAACGTACCGTACTTTTAAATTATTTTAAAATTTGCGGAAAAATAAAATTTTCTTAAATAAATAGTAATCATTCAAATCGCGTTAAAATGAACTGCTCGTCTAAAAATATTTGAATTAAAAACAATTACAATTGTTTTTTGGCGGAAAGGTAAATATTTAAACAAAAAAAAAACAATCTAGTATAAAATTATAGTATTTGAAACAACAAGCATAAAGTTCTTAAAACATGGGCAGTCCTCATTTTAGCCTCCTGTGCAGTTCAAGCCGGCTCATTGATCCCCACTCATAGTCTCCTCATACTCGTCCTCACCTGCATCAATCAAGTCTAATGAGTTTAAAGACTCAACATGTATAAACTGAGGTAACAAGTAATACATAATAAAACCACATGCATCTTTAAAGTATAACGTACATACTTAAACTTGAACGTAATAACATAAACATAGACGTGCCATTATCATAAAACTTTTCATAAACATGCTTGCATCATACATACTTGAACATTCATAACTTCATCATTTTGCGTAGAGATAAGCTTCAAAGCAAGTAACCCATACATAAATGCGCCTGATCAGACTAAAACACAGTACTGGGCTGACATGGAAAGTCCACTACCACATACATGAGATCCCCAGTCATGCTTTACCGGGTGGATTGATCCCTATTCATGCTTTACCGCTTTCCAATCCTGATCTAAACTCGGTCATGCTTTACTGGGGTGGAGAGGTCCTCGGCCACATTCATCGACTTCCAAACCTGTTCATAATTGGTCACAAGACATTTAAAATACCTAAAAAACATAAAATATTTTTCTTTTGCACGTCGAACATACTTACATGGCGTTGAGGGATTCGTTGGATCTCGTTTGAGGCCACTGCTGCACATACTAACATGATTACATGCACTTATTTTTTCCATAGCTTAGACGTAAGAGTCGTGCTCACCACCTGAAATGACAAATTTCTTATGACATTCTAAATTACTCGGGACATGACCTCGTTTAATCAACGTATTAAACATGACATCAAGCCCCGAAAAAATTCCTAAAATGATGTGTGAACATTGACTAAAACATAGAAGACATGAGCCCTAAATAATAGTTTAAAAATCATGTTCAAGTGCCTAGGCGCTGGGCCTTGCTGCGCTCTAGCGCCGCAACGCTAGAAGGGCCGCAGCCCTAGCGCTGTGGCGCCTCCAGGCAGCGCTGCAGCGCTTCGACATGAGAGTGTCGGGCGCTGCGGTGCTCCACAAGAGCGCTGTGGTGCTAGTTCAGCGTCCATTCGACCCCAGCAGCACAAATTTGATGCAAACTCTAAGTCATGCTGTGGGGACCCGGACGCTAATCTATTCCTTAATCGTCTTTAGGAATATTTAATAATTTATAATAAACAGGGTCTAAAAATTTTTCTTTTAAAATGCAAAGCGGAAACGTAATGTAATTAAAATCAAATTACATGTTAAATATGAACATACAATTCTGATGTCATCTACAATAATCCAACTAGGTTCAACTACATATCAGTGCTGAATCATAAGTTGCTTCTGAAGCCCGGATCTCCACGCTATCTAATCCAGCCTCGTTCTCTTCACGACCCTGATTCTATCCCCTGTTGCCATGCACACATACAAACAAGACAACAGCCGGATAACTCCGGTGAGATATAAATATCCCAGTATAAATCATGTATACATGCAGTCATATAAATCATATAAGAGCATATCACAAAATCATATCCTATATCAACATCATGATATAAATCAATAACAAGAATAAATCATATTCTAAACATGTACCCTACTCAGGAACATAATTCCATATCTAGAATAAATCCTATTCTAGGCATGTACCAATATCAGGAACATAAAGCAATATCAAGAATAATTCCTATTCTAAACATGTACCAATATCAGGAACATAATTCAATATCAAGAATAATTCCTATTCTAAACATGTACCAATATCAGGAACATAAATCAGTATTACTCAATACCATTCAATCTAGCTGTCACTCAGGCTAGTGACTCTACGTTTTAGACTAGACTCAATCCTAGTCTAGGGATCCCGGTTTCCAGATGTGGTATTCCTATATCGAATTCCGTAAAGAATGGAACCATAATTTCTATTACTCGATATAACCATGGCCCTGGTATTCCTATATCGAATTCCGTAATAGAAGAATTCCAATACCCTTTACTCGATATAACCAAATATGGTGCTCCTATATCGAATTCCGTAATGGAGTCCATTACTCGATATAACCATACATCCAGTGTCCTGACCTATCCGTCATGGACTGTAACTCTATTGTTAATATCCTATCTTGAGACATCGTGCAATGTGCCGTGGCGATACCACCACTATCCGGCACTTCTGTCACAAGATAACTCGTCTAATACCTGTTATCTAATATCAAGAGAACAAGTATATCAATCAACTTAATGCAAATATCCATGCAATAAGGTAAAGTATGTGATTTAGGGAAACTCGAGTCAAACCTTCCTCGAGTTGTGCAATCCCAACTCAACATTAATTTATACCTTTATCTTCTCGCTCCGAAGAAGAAGAAGAAGTCCCGACTCTATCTCGGTCCATTCCCAAATCTGGTAATCACAATTGAATAGGTATAATATCAATACACAATTCAATTCAATACCTGTCCTGATTAATACTCAAATCAAAACACATAATCTGATTAATGTCAATCGACATACGGTATCACAATCCAATCTAAATCAATACCGACTCTGATCAATTTCAATCAACTGATGTTTCGACAGCATAACAATACTGTTTCAATAACCCCGTCAATCCAAACATCACAGATATAATACCAGACTTCGTAATCAATGTCCATATCAGTCATAATCTCAATAACAATACAAATCTGATATTAATTCTCAGTCAATTCGACTCCGAAAATCATAACAATTACATAACCAATCTGTTCTTCAGTCTGACTTCAATTATACGATGTCTACTATGTCAAGAACACCATATATGATTCCTATTCAGTTTAGACAATATCATAAATTCAAAACATGTCTAAACGTAGCAAAACTTACGTCCAGTTGTAGCCTACGTTGATAGGAACTCAGTACTGAAGTCGGATTCAAAATCAGACGGGTGGATCTTTCACAATCTCCAATTCTTCCCTCGGTTTCCTTTTTCCTTTCCCTTTCTTATTTCTGAAGGAAAGAATCGTGTATACATATATATATATATAAACATCTCGCGCATGCAACAACCCAAGTGGCACTCCCACATTTTGCATGACTCGCGCTCGAGCGGTCATAAGTTACCGCTCGGGCGCGGTAATTTCTGTCGAGATACTCGGCTGAGTATCTCCTGGCGCTCGGGCGGTCAGAAATTTCCGCTCGGGCGGAGAACTCTCGACCCTCACAAATTATTCAAGCGCGCTCGGGCGGATATAATTTACCGCTCGGGCGCGAGATGTTCCGTTGAACATCTTGAGATGTTCGATTCAACATCTTGGCTTAACATAAACCAACGCCCGGCTTCATCATTCGAGTTCGTAAAACCTCAATCACATCAATTAATCCATAATTCATTTCAGAATAATCTTAAATCTCAATAATTATACCCAAATCATTCCAGATTACGGTAATCAAATTCTCGGGCATTACACATGCCCCATCGAATCGAACCGATACCTCAAGATTCAAAGCCCGTATTCGAGCCCAGTTATCTTGGTTAAAAAAAAAGATGGTAACTGGAGGTTCTGTGTGGATTATCAAGCATTAAATGAGATTATGATACCCGAAAAATACCACATACCTGTTATTGATGAGCTCTTGGATGAACTACACGGGGCTGTTTATTTCTCATAGTTGGATCTACATTTGGGGTACCATTATTAGGTTGCCATCAAATTAGTGTACAACCCGAGGATGTTCCCAAAACAGCCTTTCGAACACATATGGAGCATTATGAGTTTCTCGTAATGCTTTTCGGGCTGAAAAATGCACCCTCCACGTTTCAGGCCACTGTGAATGAAGTGTTACGGCCATATTTGAGAAGTTTGTTTTATTCTTTTTCGACGACATACTCATTTACAGTAGGGGCGGGAAGAGCATTTGAATAATCTTCAAATCATTCTAGAAGTGATGCTGGAAGAAAATTTACTCTTAAACAAGAAGAAATGTAGCTTTGGGCTCCAAGAAATAGAGTACTTGGGCCATATTATATCAGTTTCTGGGGTGGCTGTCGATCAGCGGAAAGTAGTGAGTGCTAGAGCATGGCTGAGACCAGTTAACATCAAGGGAGTGAGGGGTTTTTTGGGTTTATCTGGGTACTTTTGGAAGTTCACACGCGACTATGGAGAGATTGCCAAACCCTTAACTGAGTTGCTCAAAAGGAATAATTTTGAATGGAATGAAGAGGCTGAAAGGGCTTTTGCAGAGCTTAAGAGACAGCTTCGCACTGCTCCGAATACGGGCTTTGACCCCGAAAAAACGAAGCACGACATGCAATGCAGCACAACTCGTGAATACGACCTTTTGAGACCAACACGATTTCTACGACTTCTAATTCAACCAAATGCCTATCGACACGAAACGAAGCACCAAAAATCATCCCAACCTCATACTCAATATACCTAAATGCATCAGAGATCATCCAATGGTCTCCAACAAAGCCTGCAACAATAAACTTCAAGAACACTTCAAGAACGAATTTTCATAAAATCGCAGTTTGAGTAGTCCCACGAAAACGATCATAACTCACTCGTTTCTTGTCCAAAAATTACAAATTTAATGTCAAATCGAATGTATCGAAAAGTACTATGTCATGTATTTTTACGCATAGTAAACATTACAACACATAATATAACGAGATCGATGCAGAATCAATAGATTATACATGCATTTGATCTTTAAAATGCTTGAAACGACGATATCGAAGGGGGAAAGATGCGAGGGTTTATCCGGAATGATTTGTGGCTCGATTTCTTGCAACAAAATCAATGTGAATTATTGGAAAAATTTGAAGGGCGAGGGGCGGCTGTTGAAGCTCTTAGAACCCTAAGTCTTTTGCTCTCAAAAATTGAAATGAAAGTGAAGGAAAAATGTGTGTGTGTGTGTGTGTGTGTCGTGTAGGTGAGTGTGTGTTAAAGTGTGTATGCATGTGTTTTAATATAATTAGGGGGAATTGCTTAATTACACAATTAAAATGCTAATTAAAATGTCAACCCACTAAAAACTTTACTAACAATCTCATATTAAAAATTAAAATACACAATTGATAAACCTTAAAAGTTTTAAAATCTTAAAATCAATAAATAAATAAATTAGGCTTTAAAATGCTTAAAACTTAATAAATCATTTAAAATGTCCCAATCCTAACTTAAAATAAAATACCATGTTTTAAGATCTCCAAAATCGTCGTCGGTCTCTTTTCCTCGATCCCACATTGCATAATCGCCTGAAACATGAAATTCGAGAAGACATTTTAACATGCATCACAAAAACATAAATAATTTAAAATAATACAAATTCATAAATAATGCATCGCTAAAAATCATTTTAAATTTAATTAAATAATTTAAGAATTAAATAAATGCATGAGTTTTACGTGTACTGATTTTGGGCTCTATACCAACCAATTAATCCCAGAATTCGAATAAACAGAAGGAATGGACGCAAATATGAACAAATTCAAAATTCTAGACCAGTTTTAGTAAAAATCACGTATCTTTTTCATTTCTTCCTGGAATTGAGTGATTCAATACCAAATCGAAGCTAACTCGATGTTCTAAAAGTTTCATGAAGACCCTAGCAGCAAAATCCAACTACAACAGTCCCATATACACGAAAATCAGAAGCTACAAAAGCTGTTTTTGCACGGAAACAAAGAACCATGTGCATATCCTTTTTAAATTCAAACCAACACAAATACATCTCCAACATCTTCATATCTCAAATATCAATTCTTGACTCCGACTCGTTTTCAAACTTGAATAAAAGTGGGAAATAGTTACATCATCTTGAAGCCTATTGTGAGAGGATTACAAATCTACCTTTATTTCAATTTTACATGAGCAAATCACCCATACAATGAGGTAGAAAATTTCAAAAATGGAAAGAGAGAAAGGACGAGGGTTTCTTACGTGAAAGAGAAGGAGAAAGGATGGTGTGGTGGAGGTGGTTTACCTATTTTTTAATTGTGCAATCAAAATGTACACTTTAGTGGTCAAAATCCCTATTTTTTTCTACTACATATTTTTCTTGCAACTTTGACTTGATCCAATAATTACCATTTATCTCATATTATTATTTGGGACATTACATTTCCCCTCTTTAAAAATATATTTTGTTCTCGAAATCAACCATCAATTACAATTCAACGATATAATGATCAATACTGAAAGTGAGACCGAGAATAGAATCATACTTCATTTGAATAACTCTAGATGTTTATGCTCATATTGTCTTCTAATTCCTAAGTTGCCTCCTCAACAGCATGTATGTTCCACTGTAACTTAATCAACTGTATCACTTTATTTATGAGTTGCTTATCTTTTTTGTCGAGAATCTGAATCGGTCTCTCAAAGTAGCTCAAAGTTTGATCTAACTCAACCATGTCGGGTGGAAGTACATGAGAAGCATCTGAATGATATTTTCTCAACATGGGCACATGAAAAACATTATGAACACCTGATAATGCGAGATGAAGAGCTAAACACATTACAAAATTGCAATAAACCAATAATGTAAATTAGAGATTGAGACAAAATTGTGTGAAGAAAATGAAGGGGGTGGAGGGTATTTATTAAAGAAAAATCGAAAAACAAAATTGCATGGTCCGCTCGTTGGTCTGGGTCGACTGCTGTGCAACAACGGTGTCATAACGGCCACAAAATCGTGTCTGTTGATTTCAAATGCAATAATTTTTCAAAAAATTTAATGTTCGACCTGTACAACCTGGCGGGTCACATATTTTTTCTCATAAACTGTAACCAAACCTCCTCAGAGTGGTTCCGATAATAGTTTTCGGGTCAACGGGTTAACTGATAGGACTCGTTTTTACGTGTTTTTAGTGTTGGTTTTGAGTCGCATTCATGCATCATATTAGTTTGTTTAGTTTAATTTTGCATCTTTTTAGCATTATTTAGCATTTGACTGATCTCGTGTATTTTGTGGTGATTTTGTAGGAATTGAACCAAAAAGTGGGAGAAACTTTGGCATAATGTCGAAGAGGATTCGCTAGGGCGGTCAAAAGTGACCGCCCCAGCGAGCATTGTGGTCTGGCCGAGGATTTTTTGCGCGAGAGGGCGGTCAAAAGTGACCGCCCCAGCGAAACCTGGGACATGATCGAGGAAGTTTATTCGAGGACTACTCGCTAGGGCGGTCAAAATATACCGCCCTAGCGAGAAGCGAGATTGAGAAAGATTTGTTTCCAAATTTTGAGGGACTCTATCCTACACCAAGACCTAACACACAAGATCAGCCGTTTTTACACACTTTTATCAGACTTTTCATCATTTTTCTTGGAGAGGAGGCTACGAGCAAAGGAGATTTCGAAGACCTCGAGATTTCCACGCATCGTGGCCGTTTTCCATCGTCATCTTTAGTATTTTCATTATTCAGTATTTTATTTCATACATTGATTGTGGTTTTATTATGAATTTCAGTAGCTAAAACTCTAGATTTGTTGAGATTTGAGGGGATCCTACCCCGTACTCGGTGTTTAACATTATTTCTCGACGTTTTTATTAGTGATTTGTTTATGCTATTGTTATTTCTTGTTTCAATCGAAGCCTAGCTAACTTCTTTTGATTATTTCATGTTGTTAATGATTTCGATAGAATAATTAACAATACGATCAAATAGTATAAACCACGGATTTACAATTTTAGTAGATATACGGAATTGGGTACGTGTCGATAGTGATAGTTCACCCGAATGAAAGCTAGTGGATTCCATAGAATGTAATGCAATCTTGAATTGTTAAATATTTGAGGACACTTGAGTACTGCATGTTTTTTATTAGTATTAATATAGCTCGACAGAGTATATTAATTAGTCTAGGGAATTCCGTCGAACGCACGAGTAAAAGTCGAGTGTAATTACTTAAACACGAGTGGTAGGTGAACTGATAATTCCCAACAAATTCATTTCTCATTTGATTTAATCCAAATTAATCATTGCGTTCTTGAACACGTTTTCTTTGCATTTTAATTATTTTAATTGTTTATCAACTCAATTTATCGTTGCTAAAGTAATTTTACTTGAAAATAAAAATAGTGTAACGCAGTCCTTGCGGAACGATACTCGTATTCACTTACGTTTATTATAACTTGACTATCGTGCACTTGCGATATTTAAATCGAGCTTTCATTTATAAAATAAATTTTGGGATTATTCACTGTGCAAGTTTTCCCTCCGGTTCGGATCCGGGTCAAGGCTTGGTATACTTGAATAGATAGAATAGGAACGAAAGCGAAAAGTTGACCAAGGTTTTAGATTGGGGTTAGTCAGGGTTTAAGAACAATCATTTGCATCGCAGTAGCGGAAACTTCATGAGGGGCACGGAGCAAAGCCACCGGGAGCTACGCCGCGGGCACTACCTCGGAGAAATATCAGCCCTCTGTCTTCTAAACCTCCCTCCTCATCTCTCCTCGAGCCCTTTCCTCCTTGCCGGTTCTTCCCTCGACACTCGCGCTTAGACTTTTTCTCACTGTTATCTTTCAAATGGATTCTGATTAACTTATACGATTTCTTTGCTGCAGGAACTGGTTCTCAGATCCTGGTGTATGACCTGGTGGATAGTAAGGTAACAAAGTCGTTTGAAGTCTTCCAAGGAATTCGCGTTCATGGAATCTCGTTGGACCCTGGTCACGAACAGTTGGCGGACTCTAATATCTCTTTTCGAATCGCTATATTTGGGGAAAGGAGAGTGAGAATTTTTACGTTGCAAATTGGATCAGATAATCCTCGTCAACCATTTCTAAATATGCAGCTTGATTTTGTTCACTCGCTTCCAAAATTTGGTCACTGGGTCTTGGATGTCTGCTTCTTGAAGGTGTGGTTACTTTTACATTCATAAAGGAGGTTTTTTTTTGTAATCATAAAAGGTTTTAGTTTTCGCTTATGGGATTGGCTAGTTCTGATAGTTTTATCAGAATGTAAATTCAACCATATAGGATGAAACTTCAGGAAACAAGCAGAGAGAAAAGTTTATTTGTTGATGTTACTCTCTTGAAGAAGAATTCATTTATGTGCAACAGTCAAATATAAATAGTAATTGGGTCATGTAACCCACTAACTAACCAGCTAAGTCAATATTTGCAGCTCATCAATTATGCTAATACATTGTTATTTCTAATACTGCCCCGCAAGATGGAGTGTGGATACCTTTGACACCCACATTGGCTAGTAGTAGAATGAGCACTGCCAAAGATAATGGCTTGGTAAATGCATCTGCTAATCGATATCGTGAGCGGATGCTCATGAGTTTGATGATCCCATATGTAACATCATCCATGATGAAATGACCATCGTTTTCAACAAGTTAAGTGCTTTCGGGAAATGTGGATTTGAGGCAATATGAAATAGCAGCTTGATTGTCACAATATAGATGAGCTGGAGCATTGATGTTGATGTAAATTTTGTGCAGAAGCTAGTGAAGCCATATTAATTCAGCATCAAGGGTGGCCGTGGGTCCATGGATTGACATTCAGCTTTGTTTGATGATCTAGCAGTGTTGGATTGCTTCTTTGCCTTCCAATAGATTAAAGATTCACCAAAGAATGCACATAAACCAATGGTAGACATTTGAGTGAAAAGACATGAACCCCAATCAGCATAAAAAAAAACTATAGTTGCAACCCAGGGTGTTGGTTGAGATATCGCAGAAGCTGGAATGCAACCCGAAGATGAGATTTACGTGAGTGCACAAAAAATGACTTAACTTGTGAACCACATACATGACGTTTGGCCTAGTTAATGTAAGATATATGAGGTACTTTAAATTCAAAAAGCGTATGTGAGCAATTATCCCCTCAAGCTGAATTGTATATGCTTATCAAGCCTAGCTTGGAAATCAAGTCTTCGAATAATAGAGAGCTTTTGTAAAGATATCAACAACCTGTAACTTAGTAGGATGTAACTGAGGCTAACGAGTCACGATTCTTTCCTCAATCTTTTCACTTATGAAATGACAATCAATCCCAATGTACTTTGTTCGATCATGATGAACCGTATTTTTGGCGATGCGTATTGCTGCTTGACTGTCACACATGAGTTCCATCGATTGATGTCCTTCCAATTGTAATTCCTTAAGTAGTCTTTCGAGCCGCATTTCTTCGTAAATCCCTTGAACCAAAGCTCGAATACCTATTTCTGCACTACTTTGAGCAACTACAAATTGTTTCTTGCTTCGCTAGGTTACTAAATTTCCCCACACAAACGTGCAATAGCCAGAAGTGAAATGCCTGTGACCAGGAGAACCAACCTGAAGAAGTGAGTGAAATTCTTTATTGTTTTTATTCAAAGACAGTCTATACAACTCTAATTTAAAGACATAGATTAAGACAAATAAGGAAAGATAAACTATCAAATCTCCTGAAAACAAAAATAATCTAATATACATACATAAGGAATTATCGGCCCATATTCTCAAGATTGGTGGGAGACTGATTTGTTAATGAAACATTCTCCATATCCTACGTTCCCCCTTAAGCTGGGTTGTAAATGTTGATTAAGCCTAGCTTGGAGCTCAAATCTTCAAAATTCATCCTTGGAAGTGCCTTAGTTAGGATGTCGGCAGTTTGAAGACTAGTAGAAAGGTATATTAACTTGATTATTCCTTCCTCTATCTTCTCTATCTTCTCTTTTATGAAACGACAATCAATTTCAACATGCTTCATCCATCATGATGCACTGGGTTCTTTGCAATTCTAATAGTTGACTGATTGTCACTGAACAACTTCATAGGTTCTTCAACAAACATTTTTAGTTCATTCATAAGTCTTTGTAGCCACATCCCTTCACATATGCCGAGTGTCAATGCTCGAAATTAAGCTTCAGCGCTACTTCTTGATACAACCAGCTGTTTCTTGCTACACCAAGTCACTAAATTTCCCCAAACATACGTGCAATATCTAGAAGTTGACCTTTTATCCACTGTTGGTCCATCCCAATCAGCATCGTTGTATAATTTGATGTCCTTGTATGCTGATTTTCCAAAGTATAATTCTTTTTCCAAGTGTTAGATTCAAGTATCTGAGGATCCTATAAGTTGCCTCCATGTGCTATTCATTTGGATTATTCATAAATTGACTTACCAAGCTCACATAGTAAGTTATATCAGGCCTCGTGTGAGTTAAGTATACGAGTCTGCCCACAAGTTTTTGAAAGCTCCCTTTATCAACTGGTGCACATTTTTCTTTGGTTCTTAGTTTCCTCGTTGAGTCCATAGGAGTGTCTGCTGGTTTGCACCCAAGCATTCGTATTTCATCTAGAAGATCCAAAGTATATTTTCGTGGGGAAACAAAAATTCCCGATTGTGACCGAGCTATTTCCATCCCTAGGAAATATCTAAGGCTCCACAAGTCCTTGATTTCAAACTCTTTGGCTTTGAGAGTACTTATCTCTTGCACACGATCCTCTGTTATATAATGTCATCCACATATACAATGAGGATAAGAATTTTCACATTGGTGAGTGTTTAGCAAAGAGGGTATCATCTGCCTGACATTGCTTGTACCCATACTACTTGATCACTCTTGTAAATATGTCAAACCAGGCCCTTGAGGATTGTTTAAGTCCGTATAATGACCGTTTCAGCTTGCAAACCTTGTTGGCCGTGGCTTGAGACTCAAATCCTGGGGGAATGCTCATGTAAACTTCTTCCGCAAGGTCTCTATCGAGGAATGCGTTCTTGACATCTATTTGATGTAGTGACCAATCTAAATTTACAGTGAGAGATAGGAGAACTCTAACTGTATGTAGTTTGGCTACCCGGGCAAACATTTCTTCATAATCAATTCCGTAGGATTGTGTGAAACCTTTCGCAATAAGACAGGCTTTTTATCTATCAACACTTCCATCTTCCCTATATTTAATGGTTAAGACCCATTTTCAACCAATATGCCGTTTTCCACAAGGCAACTTAGTGATTTCCCATGAGATCCATATTAGCCTTTTCTTTTAAGTAGGACTTGACAAGGGGTCTGGAATTTTAGGACTAGGAAAGGTATTTTATTAATAAGATAGGCTGCAGTGAGAATGGCTTCTCCCCAAAAATGTTTCGGTGCATGTGTGGAAAACATGAGAGATCGAGGCATGTCCAAAAGGTGTAGTTTTTTTTTTTTTTATCTCGGTCACCCCATTTTGTTGGGGTGTATCAACCCATGAGCTTAGGTGAACAATACCTTAACTTGTGAGATAATCCCTGAGGACGGATGCAAAATATTACCAGACATTATCCATTTTCAGAATTTGTACTTTAGTGTGGAATTGACTTTGAATCTTAGTATTGAATTTCTGAAATATTGGAACCCCCCCAGGTTTTTCTTTCATTAAGAACACCCATGTCAGCCTGGTGTGATCATCTATAAAGGTTATGATCACTGAGATCCAAAAATGTTTTTTTAATCTTAAAAGGTCCCCATACGCCACTGTGGATTAATGCAATGGGCTGTAATTCTTTATAAGGTAGGTTAGGACAAGAATTTCGAACATGTTTAGCCTATTGACAAATCTCACAATGAAACTCATTCAGATTCTTATCATTGAAAAGAGATGGAAAAAGTTTCTCAAGATACATACAATTGGGATGTCCTAACCTATAATGTCATAACAAGAAATTGTTCTCCCTTTTTTGGAAAATAGAAATTCTATCTTGACTAACAGACACTAGACAACTAGGGTTATGACCTTCTGTGGGAACTTGAAATTCCAACAGTAACTAGTAATTTGCAGCAGCTAGTAATATTTAACAGCAATGTTAAATTTTCAACAGAAGCTAGCAATTTCAGCAGCAACTAATATTTCAGAAGCTGGTATTTTTCCAGCAGATAGATACCAGCAGCAGAAGAGTTCAGTAGCGCGAGATTCCAGCAGACAGCTACTGATTCTGCCTATGACTTGTAACTGAAGCATTTAACATGTAATGAATGAAGGCTGTTAATGGCACATCATGTCAGATTATGGCCATTAATAGGGAGGCTAACAGTCAGAATTTTGCCTATAAATAACACCCTGAAGTCTCTGAAATTGTTGTTACACAAATCTTGAGTTAACACTTGAAATTCGAGCTAGGGGAGTGTATTTTCGAGCAAGAAAATCCAGTAGCGAGAACAAGCCAATTTCCAGATTTCAACCGAAACTCCCTTGCAAATTACGGTAAGTGGGCTTATGTATAAATATCTGGAAATCAGTTTGATAATTCTTGTTTTATGTATTTCTTATCTCTGATTTTTGAGGCACTGAAACCTAGTGAAATAATAGTAGGAATATATATTCTGAACATTATTGAATTCTGATTACTGGCCTCACCCCTTAGAGGAGAGAACATATAGGGACTGATATCAGTTTAGCCATGAAATTCACAAACGTGCCCAGTGCTTATTTGATAAATTTCTTATTTCTGTTCTGAATACTTATTTCTGAATACTGATTCCTGTTCTGAAAATAAGAATTTCTGTATATCATTTGTATTACTGTTTTCTGTTGAAAATGATTTCGAAAACTGGGAATTATTCCCGCCCCCGCTTACTGAGTGACAACCATATCACTCACCCACCAAACCAATCTCTGATAAGAACGAAGAAGAGCATCAGTTTTGGGGCTGGTGAAGAAGACTGTTGTAGGAATTACTCAACCATTTTGTTTCCTTTGTTTAGTCAATATTCTGCCAAAAACCTTAGAGCTTTCATATTGTAGGAAATGGACGGACGACCTGTGAGAAACAACCGCAACCCTCGTTATGTAAACCGCAACAACAACCGCAACGATGAGACAGCACAACAACCACCACCAGCAGTTGGCCTCAGTCAGGCGGATCTGATGGCTATAGCCACGATTGTGGCAACCAAGCTACAAGGATTTGCCAACCCTAATGCTAATCAGCCACCCCCACCACCTCCAGCTCAGAATGGGGCTAAGCAGCATTATGAGTCCCTCCGAAGAGCAAAAGTCCCTAACTTCGATGGAAGCTCCGATCCTGAGGTTGGACAGAATTGGATGAAGGAGGTGGAGAATCATCTTCGACTACTTGAGGTTCCACAAAGGATCAAGGTAGATGCGATTACACCTTTTCTTGTGGATAAAGCAGCCAAATGATGGGAATGAGTCTCACCAGCTATGTTAGGGACGAAACCTATCACGTGGCGAAGGTTCCGAGAGGTATTTCTGAAGCAGTATTTCCCGACAGTAGTTCGAGTGCAGAAACTGTCAGAATTTGAAAGCTTGGTTCAAGAACCAAACATGACGGTAGTGGAGTATTCATCAAAGTTCTACTCATTGGGGACTTACTCCCCAGCCATCATGACAGACTGAAGCCTTGAAGATACATCGCTTCAAGAAAGGATTGAACAGCCGCATTCAATCTGCCCTTGCTGTTATCGAGCCCAACATTGATGAATTGATGGGAGTCGCCATCAGGGCTGAAAACGACATCAAGAGGCGTGAAGGCGAGAACAAACTCAAACGTCCTCAGTCAAGCCAATACCAACCGGACCAACAATTCAAAAGGCCTAAGTTTTCAAACAATCAATCCACCAGTGCTCCAGCCAAAGGATCCACTTCTTCTCAATCAAGCAAAAAGGAAGTCAAGTGTCAAAGATGTGGATTCACTCACACTGGTGAATGCCGTAGGAGTTCTGGAGCTTGTTTCCGTTGTGGAAAGATGGACCACCAGATTGCTCAATGTCCTTTTCCAGATCCAAGGAATGGTCCAGCAGGTGGAACAATTCTAAATAAGTCCAAGGAAAACAAGCCAAATGCTAGAGTTTATGCTCTCACTAAAGAAGAGGCTGGCAACTCAAATGATGTTGTAGCAGGTACCATTCAAATCAATAATATGCCTGCTTATGTATTATTTGATTGTGGTGCTACGCATTTATTCGTGTCTAAGAGTTTTGTCAAGAAGTTAGGAACTAAGCTTGATAACTTAGTAGAACCATATAGAGTAGCAACTCCAGCGAATCGGATTTTAGAAACTCGCACTCAATATCGGGATATTGGTGTTCTCATAGAAAATCAGAACTTCAAGGCAAACCTAATCCAATTAAATATGGTGGAATTCAATGTAATTTTTGGAATGGATTGGTCAGTCAAGAATCATGCTATAGTAGACTGTCATGGAAAGACGATAACCATCCAAGCTCCACGCCACGGTTTTGTGGGCGTGGAGGTTTCCGATTCTCTGGCTTCCTATGAATTTTCCAGAAATTTTCAATTGTGTGGTTTGGCTTCTCGCAACGTTCACGATACTGGCGTTCCTTCTTTTTGTATTTGTCTTGACTGTAATTTTTAGGGACACGAGCAGCAAGGGCAGAATTTTCAGGCTGCGAATTTAGGGCAAGAGTCCCAAGCATCACTTTCTTTCTACTTTCCTCTCTTCGGACCTCTTGCAATGCTTCTTGCAGGCTCATTTGTTGTTTCATTCCTTGAATCCTTCCACAAACGTCATCAAGATTTTTTTGAGCCCAAATAGAAATTTGTAGACTGGCTTCTTCTCAACAATCTGCTGATATGTTTTGCCATCATCAGGACATTTCCATGAGTGCTCTTCATACATATCAACCTGCTGCCAATAGCGAGTGGGAGTATTAAAATATTGGGTCACCGTCAAATCACCTTGCCATAGATCATGAAGGATACTCTCTACTTCAAATAATGCTGAGGTATTTTCTTTATTTGAGTAGGTTTCCTTCACTGCATCCCAGATTTCTTTTGCTGTACTCCTGTACCATAGAGAAGAAAGTTTTCTCCTGTTTTGTTGGTCATGAAATTAATTAACCTGCTGTTTTCTGCTTTCCAGATCTTCAATCTGGTCATCCGCCTTTGGACGAGCCGTTGGCCCAGATAAGTAGTCATATTTGCCTTTTCCACATACAAGCATCATTACTGATTGAGACCAATGGATATAGTTATTTCCATTAAGTTTGTGGCCAGGAATGAGAATTTGAACGCTGTCTTGAGTTCCACTCGAGTTGGAGATAGTGGAGTCTTGAGGAGAGGTGATATTGGAGTTTGATGAAGAACGTGACATTCCGAATTTCACCATAGGAACAATCGGTACACAGATTGTATAACCTCTCTGATACCATGAAGAAGTGAATGAAATTCTTTATTCTTCTTTATCGAAGGCAGTTTGTACAACTCTAATTTAAAGACAGATATTACAACAAGTAAGGAAAGATAACCTATCAAATCTCCTAGAAATAACCTAATATACATATAAAAGGAATCGACTTCCCATATACTCAAGATTTGATGAGAGACTAATTTTTTAATGAAATATTCTCAATATCCTGCACAACCCAATCATGGGCAAAGCCAAGATCTTGTTTCAGTGTAACCAACAATACTATAATTAATAAAGCAAAAAAAGGGCATTGGTTAATCGGAAGCCATAAATAATGCATCATAAGGTTCGAACACAAGCTACACATGGCCAGAATCACCCAACAGTTGATGGGAAACGCCATAAAATTACGAAGAACTCGTAAAGAACCCAAAATCGAAAATAAAATTTGATAAAAAATATAAACTCTACAATTGAAAATATACACGAAATCGTTCCTGAAAGCAAAAAAGACACAAAATTAAAAAAACAATCGAATTATCGAAAAACATTGAAAGAAAAGCAAACCTAATTTTTTTTGAGTTTATGGATTTGTAGAAAATATGGAAGATGGAACTGTAAGTAATTTGAATTGGAATGCATGTTGATCAAAGCGTATGAAGTTCGTGACTCATGAGGAGAAAACACTGTATAGAAGGTTACATATTGTCTACCCGAGCAGTAATAACAGGTAAAAGTTTAAAGATTTGAGTCTAAAATTTGGGTCAATAAATTATTATGGAATTTTTTTTATTGTTTTTTGGCTTTAGAGTGGGGAACTAGACATATAATATTAGCAGATAAAAAATCAAAATTGCGAGTCAAAAATTATAATGTATTTGTATGTGTGTGTGTGTTTGGGCCTGAGCTAGCTCTGCCCATGAACCCAATCAGCATCTCAGTAAATTCTGATATTTCTGGTGTAGTTTTTTCTGAAGAGTAGTCCTTGTCCTGGGGCCTTTTTAGATATCTCAACCAATGTTTTGAACACTTCCTTGTGTACTCTTGATCACCATTCGCTTCTCCAAGGTTATGATTGGGATCAGTTAGAGTAGAAGCAAGTTTACATGCTAATTAATTGGTTTCCTTCAAGAGGTCAACCACATACTTCTCTTGGGAGATGAAGATACCTGCCAAGATCGAGCTACTTCTATCCCATGAATGTATTTCAACCTCCCTAAATCCTTAATCTCAAATTCCTTTACCAAGCAGTTTTCAAGGCCTCCTTTTATTTCTCATCGTTTCCAGTAACGATTATGTTATCAACATATACCGGAAAGTCAGCAACTTCCCTTGAACCCGTGTGTTTGATAAATTCATACTTGACTCTACTTATGTCAGATATTTGATCATTGCCTTCCCAAAACCAGCCAAAGCAATATCTCTGAGTTTGCTTGAATTCGTTTAATGCCTCGTTTTCAGTATGCAAACCTTGTTTCCTTTGATCTCTCCTCCAAATCCTAGTGTAATCTCCATGTATGTCTCTTCCTATAAGTCATCATGAAGGAAAAACATTCTTCACATCAAACTTTTGTAAATCCTACTTGAAATTTGCGGCCAAGTATAATAAAACCCTCACTATATTAATCTTAGCTACCGATGAAAATGTCTTTTGATAGTCCACTCCATTGGTCTGTATATAGTCCTTAACCAACCTCGCCTGTTATCCCTCTAGAGGCCCGTCTGATCTGTAATTCGGTTTAAACATCAATTTGCATCCACTGCTATTTTATTTTGTGTCAGCTCCATGATTTCCTAAGTTCTGTGAATCTCAAGTGCCTCATCTCTACTCTCATAGCTTCTCTCGACTTCTCATCAGATAAAGCCTCAGATAAGGTATTAGGAATTGGGACGTCGTTTAAGTTGGCCAAGAAACTTTTGTGAGATGGAGAAAACCTGTGGAAAACACTGATTTGGCCAACGGATACCTTGGATGTTTAGTGCAATCTCTTGTCCCTTTTCTTAGGGCATTGGGGAAATCATAATCAGATGAAGAAGAAATTGAATTTATTTATACCTCATTTTCATGAGTAGGAGTTGAGTTTCGGGTTGGAACATTTATATTATGAGATTCTGGATCTCTCTTGCTCGAGTACACCTGTGCATACCTCCTAGTGTCAAGCATGTTATTGGTAGGGACTGTTTCAACTGTTCGGGGTTAGGTTCTTGTGGGGATATTTCGGGCTACAAGGATGGTTCTTGTGAAGGTAAACTGGACTGAGATGAGTATGGGAGATGTTTCGAGAAAAAAATTTGGCCCCTCTCAAGTGTAACATCAGCAGTGCTGTAAAATTTTCAGGTAGGTGGGTGATAGCATTTGTAGCCTCCCAACAAACACACATTTGATCGTTCATGGATCTAATTTACCTCTGTTGTGGATAGACACATGGACAAAAGCAGGACTACCAAAGACTCGAGGAGTGACACATTGTTGTGAAAAGCGAGGCGCAGCCAGGCGCACCTGTTGCGCCTGGGTTAGGACCCAGGCGCAAGACATTAAAGAAGCGCGCGCCTGAGGAGCGCCTCGGCCCAGGCGCGCTGCTGTAGAAAGGCGAGCGCCTGTGCGCTTTGGTAATACACCATGCGATTCATAATTTATAACTCAAGCCCAATAAAATTTAAAGCCCAATAACAAATAAAAGCCCTTTTTAATTTTTTAAATAAGCCCTACAATCTGCATGTACGTTACCGTTCCTTGAAATTTTTTCTTGAGTAGCGCAGCGGCCTTTCTCTTCATCTGAAACTCTCTGGTTCTGTTCGTCTCACTTTTCTACTGTTTTTCATCTTCTGTGCTAGTTTGCTTCTTCAAAAACTGTGAGTATATAAGAGTTGGTGGTTTTGTGCCTTGTGGATTACAATATAGGATTTATTGTATATGGATCAATGATCATCTTCTACAATCTGCATGCCTTTGCTTGCTTGATGTCTTACACTCTTACTGTTGTTGTGGCCTATGATTAGGAAAAGCATCTTTTTCGAAGTGGGTTTATTTGGACTTATGCAGTAATAATATATAAATCAATCTTTTGTGTTAAATGCGCTTTACTTCAATAAAGCGTGCGCTTCGCCTCGCGCCTCAGGCCCCAAGACACCCTTGCGCTTTAGTGCGCCTTGCGCCCCAAATAACTATGGAGTGACAATATTTTTGGTTCAAATATTAGGTTAAAACTAAAAGATAATTTGCATAGGGGTTTGATTGCCCCAGGTTTTGGATAATGTGGGTTGCAGTAAGGACAACTTTCCTCAGTTTAATTTTGGAACTTGGTTTTGGAAGAGCAAAACACGCGTTGAGATCCTTTATTTCCTCCGTATATTTGTCACAAGATTGTGATGGTCGGTAATCACTAAGCTCTTCTCATAACGCTTTCAATTTTGAAAAATACTCACCGACAGAATCTTGATGAAGATTGGTTAGTTCTCTGCGTAATTGAAATACATGTGGTTCGGTGCTGTGTTGAAATCGATCCCTAAGATCGATCCAAATGTCCACGGTAGATTCTGTGAATGTGATGCTGGTGGAAATCTCCTTGGACACTGACTTCAATTGAAGAAAAAGATAGAGAAATTCTTCTTATTTTCTTATTTCATTCCAACTAACATATATACACAGAAGAGGGAAAACAAATCCCTTAAACATAGGATCTGTTGGAACAACCTAATCTTAAAGCTGATAGATAAACTCCTAATAAAAATGAAACAGACTAACAGCATAGACCTAGTCCAAGAGATAACATAAGTACACGATAATAAATTGTAACAGAATAAATGACAAACTTCTACACTCCCCCTCAAGCTGGGTAGTAGATATCTAACATGCCCAGCTTGGAACATAGAGTGTCGAAGTGAGGTTGATGTAGGGCCTTTGTCAGTATATCAGCCACTTGCATGCGAGTTGGGACATAGTTGATGGCAAGGGTCTTGTTTTCAACTTTTTCGCTGATAAAGTGGCGATCAACCTCCACGTGCTTAGTGCGATCATGGTGCACCGGGTTCTTTGCTATGCTAATGGCTGCCTGGTTATCACACATCAACTGAAAAGTTCCAGTTGTCTCCACCTTCAATTCATCAAGCAGCCGCTTGATCCATATACCTTCACAAATTCCGTGAGCCATTGAGCGATATTCAGCCTCTGCACTGCTGCGAGCCACCACGGTTTGCTTTTTACTCCTCCAAGTTACCAAGTTCCCCCACACCTGAGAACAGTATCCTGAGGTTGACCGGCGATCTGAGGCAGACCCAGCCCAATCTGCATCGGTGTACATAATGATATCACGGCTGGGAGACTTCTGAAATCTTAGCCCTTTTCCTGGAGTGGTCTTCAAGTACCTTAACACTCGAAGAGCCCCTTCCATGTGATCAACAGTAGGATTTCCCATAAATTGACTTAGAACACTCACTGCGAAGCCAATGTCTGGCCGAGTATGAGAGAGGTAGATTAAGCGCCCTATTAGTCTCTGATACCTTCCCTTGTCGGTTGGAGGACTTCCGGAACTATTTGTGAGTTTAACAGTTGGATCCATTGGAGTACCTGCCGGCTTACATCCTAGCATTCCGGTCTCCTTTAGGAGATCATGCACGTATTTTCTCTGAGACACTGAAATCCCTTGGTCAGACCTTGCGATTTCCATTCCCAAGAAGTATTTGAGAGTGCCAAGGTCTTTGATTTCGAATTCCTTTGAGAGGACTTGTTTCAGCCGAATTATTTCTGCCTCGCAGTTCCCTGTCAACACAATATCATCCACGTATACTATAAGGACCGTGATCTGACCTGCTGGAAGGTGGTTGACAAACAAGGTGTGATCTGTTTGGCACTGCACATATCCATCCTTCTTTAGAACCCCAGTGAACCGTTCGAACCACGCCCGTGGTGATTGCTTCAAACCGTATAAGGATTTTTCAGCTTGCACACTTTCCCATCCGTGGTGTTATCCTCAAAGCCAGGAGGAATGTCCATAAACACCTCTTCTTCGAGGTCTCCGTTCAAGAACGCATTCTTGACATCTAGTTGGAATAGAGGCCAATCTAGATTAACGGCGAGGGACAGGAGGACTCGGATCGTGTTAAGCTTAGCCACCGGAGCAAATGTTTCTTGATAATCTATGCCATACGACTGAGTGTATCCTTTTGCGACCAAGCGAGCTTTAAATCTCTCTATACTCCCATCAGCATTGTGCTTTACAGAAAATAACCACTTACATCCGACAGTTCTCTTGCCAGGTGGAAGGGTTGTGAGATTCCATGTACTGTTCTTCTCAAGGGCTCGGATTTCCTCATAGGCAGCAGCTCTCCATTTAGGGTGATTGAGAGCCTCTTCAATAGATACGGGCACATTGATCTTGTCAACTTCTGAGATGAAGGCACGATGTATAGGGGACGACCTATGAAGTGAGACAAAATTGCCAATGGGGTGCTCTGTGCATGATCGCACGCCTTTCCTCCCTGCTATGGGCCTGTCATCATAAGGGACCGTTATAGGTCTAATGGGAGTGAGAGAGTTATTACCTTGCTGGTCAGCCTCTGAATTCGGTTCCGGAGATGGTATTGGCAATACAATCGGCATGATGGGTGGATTGGCATCACGTGGACGACGAGTATAGACTTGGAGGGGCCGTGTTTCAGATTGAGTTGGAGTGTGGAGTTGAGTTACTTCAGGAATTGGTGTAGGATCAGGAATTGGTGTAGGTTCAGATGGAATGATTACCGTGTTGGTTGTTCTGATAGGAGGGCTTGGAGTTGAAGAATTCCCATGCTGCAGTTCTATCACAGATTGTGACTGAATTGCAGGACGAGAATAGAATGGGGTTTCCTCGAAGAAGGTAACATCCATGGAGTTGAAGATTTTCCTTGTGACCGGGGAATAACATTTGTACCCTTTTTGGTGGGAGGAATACCCAATTAAGATACATTTCATTGCTCTCGTGTCAAGTTTTCCTCGGTGATGTTGGTGGACATAGACAAAAGTAGTACAGCCGAATACCTTGGGTGTTATGTTGGAGAGGATGTGTGTGGCAGGGAAGACATCTAGAAGAGATTGACATGGGGTTTTGAAATTGAGGACTCGAGACGGGAGTCGATTGATCAAGTAGGCAGCAGTGAGGACTGCCTCTCCCCAATAGTATTTTGGAACATGGGAGGTGAATAACATTGATCGAGCAACCTCCAAGAGATGTCTATTCTTTCTCTCAGCAACTCCGTTTTGCTGGGGGGTCTCGACACACGAGCTCTGATGAATAATACCCTCGGAGTGAAGGTAATCTCCTAGGATAGAGCTGAAATATTCTCCTGCATTATCTGTTTTGAGAACTTGGATTTTTGTTTTGAATTGGTTTTCGAGCATGTTTTTGAATTGAATGAACAATTTGTATGTTTCTGATTTTTCCTTCATTAGGAATACCCAAGAAAGTCTTGTGTGATCGTCAACAAACAAGAGAAACCAACGTGCACCAGAAATATTGTTAACCCGAGACGGTCCCCATATATCACTATGGATAAGTGAAAATGGGTGAGACCGTTTATAGGGAAGAGCAGGAAAGATAGTTCTTGTGTGTTTTGAAAGTTGACACACATCACACTGAAATAAATTAGCACTTTTATTGATGAATAGTGAAGGGAATAGTTTCTTTAAATACATGAAATTAGGATGTCCTAATCGATAGTGCCACATCATAATTTCACTATCTTTATTGGAACTAGAATGTAAGCAAGAAATAGAATTTGATTTAGAAATAGCTCTAGGTTCGGAATTTGAGTCGTCCACACTGAGAATGTATAGCCCTGATTTGCACTTAGCATTGCCAATCATCATCTCCGAAGCCGAGTCCTGAAAAATACACGAGGTGGCAGAGAATTTAGTTATACAGTTCAGGTCTTTATTGAGTTTGTGCACAGACAGCAAATTACAATCAAGATTAGGCACAAAAAGAACTGATTGTAAGGTAATGTTCGGAGATATCCGCACAGTTCCGGTGGCCTCAACTCTGGAACTAGATCCATCAGCAATGCGAACTGTGTGAGTAGAGGTACATGGACTGAGAGATAGAAATAGTTTTTGGTTTCCAGTCATGTGATCCGAGGCTCCCGAGTCGACTATCCAGTATTTGGACAAATCATTTAGCGAATGCAAGGCAAAAGAAGTGTTACCTCTATGAGCCATTGTTCCAGAACTGATTGTACCAGAACTGGTTGTTGGAGGATTGTTCTGATGGATGAGCTTGTGGAGTAACTCCAGTTGTTCTTTGTTGAACAGCTCTGATGTGGTGGTACTGTTGTCGGAGGTCACGTTGTTGGCTCGGGAGTCATGAGTCTGAGGATTACAGGGTTTCCAATCAGCTGGCTTTCCGTGTAACTTCCAGCAGTTCTCCATGTTGTGGCCGGGTTTCTTGCAGTGGTCACACCATGGACGTCCTCGGCGAGGCCTGTTATCAGCAAATGAGGGCTGTCGTCCACGAGCAGCATAGGCAATATCATCCTTGGAGGCATCAAAGGAGACGAGAGCAGAGCAATCAGAAGTCGAGGTAGTGGATGGCTGTTTCAACATAACTTTCTGACGGCTCTCTTCACGTCTTATTTCAGAGAAGGCCTCCCGCAGACTGGGAAGAGGCTTGGATCCGAGTACCCTGCCTCTGACTTCATCTAGGTTTGAATTAAGACCTTGTAAAAATTTGAAGACACGTTTCTTCTCCACAATCTGTTTGAACCGGATCTCATCTTCGGGGCATTTCCATTCATATATCTCGAAAAGATCAAGGCGTTGCCAATATCGGGTTAGTGAATTGAAATAGTTGGTAACAATCATATCACCTTGGCGAAGATCATGGAGGAGACTCTCAGTTTCAAAGAGCTCTGAGGTGTTATCTCTGCTTGAGTAGGTTTCTCGGGCTGCCTGCCATATCTCCTTGGCGGTTGAATAGAGAAGAAAGTTCTCCCCGATTTCTGGAGCCATGGAATTGATTAGCCACGACATAACCATGCTGTTTTCTGATTTCCAGATCTTGTATTCAGCCTTGGCTGAATCTGGGCGCACCACATCTCCAGTGAGGTGATCATCCTTCCCTTTTCCACAGATGAAGAGCATAACTGATTGTGACCATTGAAGGTAATTTTGGCCAGAGAGTTTGTGATTTGTGATTTGTGGCGACACATGGTCGGGGTTGCCATGTGAGGATGTGGTTTCCGATGAGGAAGGAGGGTTGGGTAAAGCCATCCCGTATTTAGTCATGGGAGAGTGATTTTAGAGAACCTGGCTCTGATACCATGAAGAAAAAGATAGAGAAATTCTTCTTATTTTCTTATTTCATTCCAACTAACATATATACACAGAAGAGGGAAAACAGATCCCTTAAACATAGGATCTGTTGGAACAACCTAATCTTAAAGCTGATAGATAAACTCCTAATAAAAATGAAACAGACTAACAGCATAGACCTAGTCCAAGAGATAACATAAGTACACGATAATAAATTGTAACAGAATAAATGACAAACTTCTACATCAACATCTATGGTATCCTGACATTGTTGTTCGTGATCCAAGAAGAAGAGCAACATCGGTTCCTTCAGGCTTCTTCGCTGATCCATCCATAAGCCCTATCTTGTTTTTAATTGTGTCTGCATAATTTTCACTCATAAGAAGCTGTGAGATGAGGATTAACCCTAGGCTGTCTGAGTGATGGAGGAAATAGGGACCTGTTGGATCATCATTGCGGTTTTGCCATTGGAGGAGCTCGAAGAGCTGGTATTCGTCAGCTCCTGACATTTTGACTGCAGAATTGATTGAAGAAAAAGTCAACAATCAATCAATGATAAATCTAACTGATCGGAGTGATGTTAATTCCTGTTGATAGTTGATACAATGTCAAATTATAAATTCGACCATATTCAATAATTCAAGAAACCAGGAGAGAGAAAAATTCATTCATTGATGTTAATCTCTTGAAGAGAAGTCAGTTATGTCCAACTGTCAATTATAAATAGTAATTGGGTCGTATAACCAGCTACCTAACCAACTAAGCAAATATTTACAACTCATTATTTATGCTAACATATTTTTAATTCTAATAAGTTTTGATTCTACTAGGATAATGCAACTTCAAGCTCGGAGACATCCTATCTTGCCATTGGGTGTAGTGACAACTCTTTGCACCTGTGGGATATTTTAAAAGTCAATATACTCTCTGAAGTTGAGTGCTCAGGTTAGTTGGTTAAAATATTTTTCTTATTTTTGAAATATATTTACGATATATTGATATTCCGAAAAAGTTGAAATATCTGCTTTACTATTCAAACAAAGAGGCATAACAAAGGGATATTTAGAAGCTACACATTTGATTAAGAAAGCTAATAAATCCTTATTGTTTTTAAGTTTCTTAACATAATACTTTTTAGATTCACTTAACTCTTTTCTCTAACCATGCGATTTATAGAGAGGTGCCTGTTGTTTTCCATGCGAATGACGGGGAACGAAATTGAATCTCTCCTTATTGCATCTGGTACGATCTTCAATGAGGTATCTTACCTTCCTTTTCCTCATCCATATATTATGACCATTAACTCCTCTCTGTGAAAGTGACAACATGGATTTCTACATGTTTAGATTGTTATGTACTTAGTTTTGTTTTTCTATTGTTTCCCCAAATTTTCCTTTTTCTCCCACTGTCATTTAATTAAGTTCTTGCCTTCTTGGGTTCACCCAAGTTTCATCCCAGGTATCTCGAAGGTACTTACATGGCCTCGGGGTTAGATTCAATGCTTTGTGCATAGAAATCTCTGCAACGTGGATCTCACAAATTTTTGCCTTGAGAAATTGAAATTTTATTGTGATAGAAGTTTCATGAATGGGCTTGCATGAGTTATGATACAAATTATCTATGTACCTCTTTCTCCCATTGCAGCACCCTTTGTTCATAATATAAACTTTTTCCACCATTCATTGCTGTGACTTCCGGTATTTTGAAGAAGTTTTATGTTGCATAAAAATTATTTATTTCAAGTTTCATTTGTTAAAAAAGCTTATTGAGTGTGAAGCCGGAGAATCTATTTGATATTGGCAGATTATTGTATGGAAAGTGGTTTGTAAGAAATATGCCACAATTCATGGAGATAGCGCCGAAGACCTCATTCAGATCGATGAGGACTCCCTGCTTCATGGTGTGGAGTATGAGGATTATCTCATTACCAGGCTTATTGGACATGAAGGTTCAATCTTCAGAATTGCATGGTTCTCTAATGGATCAAAACTTGTTTCAGTTTCTGATGATCGTAGGTATATAATCTCTTAGGTTCATACTCTCTATTCAAGGAGCTAGATACCCATGACATCCGTGTGTGATCTCTTCATTTGTGCAGTGCCCGAATTTGGGAAATTCATGCGGAAAAAGGACCTCTTGGATTTATTTCTGACTGTTCTTTGCAGAATGGGGCCAATCAATCTGGAGGCGTCGTTCTATTTGGCCACAATGCCAGAATTTGGGACTGTTGTATATTTGACTCTGTAAGTTTGCTGTTATAAATCTGTGATTTCCTTTATGAAAATATTTCTTATTTGCATCATGGCTGCCGTGAAAAGTTTTTTTTTTTATAGGAAACGATATATTATTAATATTATAATAATTTGGATTACATCAGTGGACTAGAAGTTCACTGTCCTAAATCAAAATAATAAAGCACTAAAGCACAATCCAATCATATGTAAACAAAATCCCATTGTCTAAGCAAATCGAAAACAGAAACATTGTCAAAATCTCTGTGGTTTCCAATCCATAGGGCCACGCTAATCTTTATCTTCTCCCAGCAGTTTTCAACAGTTGTCTCGTTTCCTTCGAAGATTCTCTTGTTTCTTTCCAACCAAGTTGTCCAACATATGCACTGAACCACAACTCTCCAAAATATTCTCCCTCTTTTACCGGTTGGTTGTCCCAAATCCATGCTGAACAATTCTTTTGATGATTTCGGTATCACCCAAACCAACCTCATTTCTTGTAGCGCTCTAATCCACAGCTCATACGTGAAAGGACAGTAAATGAGCAAATGTTCTTGAGTCTCAAAATCATTTTTGCATAGAACACACCAGTTCGGTGATAATGCAATCCCTGAGCATCTTTTTTGAATCATCTCCGAGCTTGGTAGCTTACCCAGAGTGGCTGTCCAAGAGAAGAACTGAATTTTGGTAGGAACCGGTGTTTTCCATATATGATCGAAAAGATTGAATGTTGGGTTTAGATTATTTGAGAAGAATGAGTCATAGAAAGAACTAACAGAGAAAATACCCGATGAGTCCCCATCCCACTGTATGAAATCTTCCACTCCCTCAACTAATCTAGCCGACTCTAAGACTTCTAATAGCCCTGACAACTCCTCAATCTCGTCATCTCTCACCCCCCGTCTGAAATGGAAATCCCAAGAAAGGTTGCGATTTAAATTATCAAATTTTGCAAAATACGAAATGGGCATATTGCGAGAAGAAGAAAGCTGAAATAAAGCTGGGAAACAAACTTTGAAAGAACCTTCACCCACCCAGTTATCTTCCCAAAATCTAACCTTGTTCCCTCCCCTCACCTTGACTAAAATTTTCAGTTTAAAAGCTGGGTGTATCCGGGAAATAAACTTCCAAGGGCATTTGTACGTCACATTTCTAGCCAAACCCGCATCCCACCCATTTTCTTGCAATCCATATTTACTAACAATGATTTTTTTCCATAAGGTCCCTTCTTCTTTGAAAAAACGCCACCACCACTTCCCTAGCAAGGCTGCATTTTTAAAGCCGATGTTAGCAATGCCCAACCCCCCTATCTCCTCTGGCTTACATACCTGATCCTATGCGGCCAAATGAATATGTCTGTCTCCATCCGCTCCATCCCATAGAAAATTCCGTGATATCTTGTCCATCGACTCCTCAACACTTTTCGGGACCTTAAATAATGACAAGTAATATATCGGGATTGAATTCAAGACTGAAAGAATCAATGTTAATCTTCCACCTTTGGACAGAAATCCTTTCTTCCATGCAGCGAGTTTTCTGGACAGTTTATTGAGCACCGGCTGCCAAAACAGTTGTTTCAATGGGTTTCCTCCTAAAGGTACCCCCAATATGGAATAGGCCATGACTCTTTGCCACATCCCATTTGTGTTGCCAACCTTTCAACTTCAGATTCTTCACGATTAATTCCTAACAACGCACTCTTTTCCCAATTAATTTTCAAACCCGACATTTTGCAGAAAGTTCTTACCACTTGTACCAAGATTCTTATGTGATCTTCTTTTTGAGCGAAAAAGAGTGTGTCGTCAACAAACTGTAAATGGGATATCTCAATCATTTCTCTTCCGACCTCGATACCTTTGACAAGGTTCGATTCCTTAGCTTTTTCTATCATTCATCCCAAGACATCAACAACCAAGTTAAATAGGAAAGGTGATAATGGATCTCCTTGGCGCAGTCCTTTAAAAGCTTTGAATTTTCCTCTTGGCCTCCCATTGATCATGATTGAAAATGAAACATTTGATACACATCCTCTTATCCATGATCTCCATTTTACTCCAAACCCCTTCTTTGATAACACAAAGTCCAGAAAATCCCAACTGACGTTGTCATAGGCTTTTTCAAAATCCAATTTCAGCACCCATCTTTTTTTCCTCTTAATCCTAGCCTCTTCGAGCAACTCATTTGCTATAAGACCACAATCCAAGATTTGTCTCCCTTCGACGAAAGCATTCTGTGATTCTGAAATCGTCGACCCCATCACACGTTTCAATCTCTCTGTCAGGACTTTGGAAATTATCTTATACAAACTCATTATTAAACTGATAGGTCTAAAGTCCCTGACTTTATGAGAATCTACTTTCTTTCTAATCAAGCAGATATAAGTTTTGTTTGTGATTCCATTGATGATTCCATTGTTGAAAAATTCATGAAAAACCATCATAAGATCTTTTTTGACTGTTTCCCAACAATGTTGATAGAAACTCAAAGTAAATCCATCCGGCCCCGGGCTCTTACCTCCGTCACATTTAAAGACCGCTTCTTTGACTTCCTCCTCTGTAAATTCTTTTTCTAAGCTTCGGCTCATCTCATCTTCAATTGGACACCATTCAACACCTTCAATACCCCAGCTTCTTGCCTCATGCTTACTGTACAGTCCCTGGAAAAATTCAGAAATAATTGAAACAATCTCATCGTCACTTGTTGTGATTGAACCATCGTTTCTTTCGATTCTGTCAATAGTCACCTTGCTTCTACGATGGTTTAGAATGGAGTGAAAGAATTTTGAGTTTTGATCCCCTTCTTTGATCCATTTTAACTTACATTTCTGGTTGTCTATCTGATTCTTCAGTCTTGACATCTCCTCGTACATCAGTTTCGCTTCTTTTCTCTCGTTGACTAATCCTTCCAAAGCCTTCCCTTCACCCTCCAGTTTGTAAATTCTGCTTATTTTGTTTATCAAATCTGCTGCTTTCAATTCCAGTGACCCATAAACTTCTTCGTTCCATTTTTTGATGTCGCCCTTAATTGACTTTAGTTTCATCATAAGTCTATATCCCGCCCATCCTGTTGGATTCGAATCAGCCCACCACTGCTGAGTTAAGTTTTTGAATCTTTTGTCCTTTAACCAAACATTCTCGAATCTAAAAGGCGTCGGGCCCCATTTGTTTTTTGTCAAGTCTAAAACCAGAGGGAAATGATCCGACGTTATTCTCTGTAAAATTAACTGTCTGAAGAATGGGAAGATTTATGTCCATCCTACTGTGAACATGAATCTATCTAGACGACAACATATAGGTGAAGCCCTGAGATTCGACCAAGTGAATTTACCATTTAGGAGAGGAGGGTCGCATAACTGAAGTTCATGGATCAAGCTATCGAAACAGTCCATACTTGATGTCATAGAGCGGCTGTTAACTTTCTCACTAACTGATCTCACAACATTGAAATCTCCCCCAAGCACCATCTTTCTCCACAAATGACTCTCAACCCTGCAATCTCATCCCAAAAATTATTTCTTAAGCTCGGGTGACATGGCCCGTACACAGCTGTAAACCACCAGTCGTTTTGGGCATCATTTTGAATATGAATTGATACCGAGAAATCCCCAATCAGATTGTCCTTGACCTTTAATACTCTTGGATCCCACATAACGAGAATCCCCCCCTGATCTTCCCAACGAAGGTAATGTTACCCACTCCACAAATCTTGATTTCCACAGACTTGAAATTAATCTCCTATCCACTATCTCTTTTTTTGTTTCCTGTAGAATAATAATGTCTGGTTTTTCTTTGGCAATTATGGCTCGAATCAGTCCCCTTCGAGTGGCTGATCCACTTCCCCTGATATTCCAAGAGAATACTTTCATTGGATCAATTCCGCAGCCCTCTTATTCTTACTTTTACTGACACCTTCACTCTCCAACATCGATCGACACCCATCAAAGTCATAAAAATCCACTCTCTTTAAACCCATCAAACTTAAGCACTCATTCGAATCTACGTGGTTGAACTGATGTTTCTCCGGACTACCAATATTCTCACCTACTTCCACCCCCTCGTGATGCCCTGTGATTTTATTTCCGGATAAGCCCATCTTTGAACCCACTGAATTAATCTCCCACCCACCCGAACCCTCTACCCTTTCCCCCGACCCGATAAATAAATCTGGAACAGGAAGAGATTGGGAAGGAGAATGATGAGAAGTAGAGGAGATGGGTAAATTGCATACCTTGCTCGGAGAATCTTCAAAAAATTCGCCCAAATCTTCGAATTCCAGAGATTTTCTTGTTGAATAATCCGAGTAATCAGAAATATGACTATCGGCATCGCTAAAGGCTCGCTCATCATTTGAATTATCATCCATTGCTCCGTGATAAATTTCGTCCTCCCAAATTCCGTCATCCCCGAGAGTTGTATCTTTGTCAATATGAATGATTGAAATATTTGAATTGACTTCTTTTGGCAGTGGATTTGTTTCTTGAATTGGCCGCACTTGTTTCCTACGATATACATGCTCGAACTTCCTTTCGACGCGGCATCTTTCCTCTTCAACTTTTTGATGTACAATCTGATGAGATTCAAGATTGTTTGTAGAATCAATCTTCACCTTTTGAAAATCCTTCTCTTCTTTCGGCTTTAATTTTTTGAGAATCTTGATATGATTCCCTCGGTTCCATGGCTCTGAAGCACAGTTCCTTTCTCCTGATTTCTCACCTTTCTCGACGATCTTCATATCAATTTTTTCTTTACAACTCTTGGCTGGGGGTGTTCAAGTGTGCCCAGTCTGTAGTTTGAACTCAATCAGTTGGGTTTTTGTTGTACTGCATAAAAGCTTCTAGCAGTAGGAAGTAAACTGGACGCAATAACTTCATGATTTAATTGCTTACATTTTGCATATGGAGCAAAGGATTTTTATAGTCCAGATTTAATTACTTATTTAATTGGATTCAGTTCATCATCACCGCTGGTGAGGATTGCACATGCCGAGTCTGGGATCACGATGGTAGAGAACTTAATGTGATCAAGGAGCATACGTAAGTAATGCAATTTTGATTAAAACTTGGTTGTTATGGATACCTATTCATGATCCTTTATTTGTTTTATTTATTTATAATCAATTCATCTATTTTATTCTTCGTGCAAAGCATTTAAATTTATTGCACCTCAAGTATTCTCAACACATCATGCTCTTTAAGTCAAATTTCATTGTGTTGTTTGATTTTGTGAAAGTGGTTTGTTGGGACTGGCATCTACTTGTTCACTCGAAACTTAATAATTAGGCTCATCAACGAATCTTAGATTCCTATTATTATTTTTTACAGTGGGAGGGGAGTATGGCGTTGTTTGTATGAACCCAGCTCTTCGATTCTTATCACAGCTGGTTTTGATTCTGCCATAAAAGTCCGCCATCTTTACAAATCTCATAAAGGTTCAGATGCTACCATGGTCACAGAGGATTTCAGTGCGGGGAAGAAACTCTTGGCTCTTTCAATACCCAGATCTTCTGGGCATGCTGGCTTCACTGACAGGTATAATTTTTAATCTCGTTATCAAAGTTCTAGACATTTCTCATGCACTTAAATCATATTTGTATTGTAAAGTAAGTGTTGAAATGATGATCAACCCACCAAATCAATTATCAACTCAGTTGAAGCATATAATACTTATTTTCTATTGAAGTGCCTGTGTTCATTGATGCTGCTATCTTACTCTAGTGTGATTAGAGCAAGATTGCCCTTTTTTGCTGGAGTTTGTATATTATACTTGGATTTGTTAGTTGGGAAATTTTAGGCCAGTGAATGCCTTCGGTGAGGCTTTTTCAGTTGTTTATGATGTATTATGCGTAGTTGTAAATGAGAGGCGCCACTAGGCGAGACTATTGCGCCTGGATATGCACCCAAGCACGCGCCCGGACTTGCCAGGGAAGCTTTTCTCTGGCACACCTGAGGAAATACATTAATTGTTTACTTTTTCCAATCTAATTGAAGGCTTTGTTTCCTAAAATATTTGATCACGCCTGGGAATCTTTCTTAGGCACGCTCGAGGAACCGAATTAAGTTACATTTTTTAATCTTATCGACACTTTATTTCGAGCTTCCTAGGCGTGCTTGAGGAAAGGCATTAAGTTTCTTTTTTAAATCTTATTAAGGCTTTTTTTCCTAAAATATTCGAAAAATGCATACATAGAGATAAGTTGTTGTCTTGCAGCTATAAACTAGGATCTAAATTGATTGAGACGACAAATTAATGGGAAAATTTCTACACTAACTACGTAAGAAAGAAATATAAAGGTAAAGAAGAAATTTGTTGGTAATGGCAGATTCCCTTACTTATAGCATACTCAAATAAAATTCCAATAAACTAGATAAGAAAAATAAAAGTAAGAAGAGATCTGCCAATAAATGAAAGTTTCGATTAATTACTGCTTATTGAAAATATGTAGGTAAATATATTTTTCTAAAATTTTATTTTTTGCCATATAATAGTAGTTGATAAATACATTTTTGCCATATAGATATTTGTGCGAAGCTTAATAGCCGTAATTGTTTCAATAGAGTATTTTCCCCATATAATAATAGTAGATAAATATATCTTTCTAAAATAAATAGTGCACTTTGCTTCGATAGGCGTGTGCCTCGCCTTGCGCCTTGGGTTCCGAGAACCTTTGCGCCTATTACAACTATGGTGTTATTTCAAGGCAAAAGTTTTGGGAAGACAGTTGGTGGGGAGATTATTCCTTTAAAGACTTTTTTCCTGCTTTATTTCAGCTCTCCGCGGTTCATAATTTGCTTATATCACACTTTATTCAATTTGAGGATTTGCATTTTCGAAGGGCTGTGAGAGATGAGGAGTTTTTAGAGTTGACTGACTTATTAGGTTTGTTAGATAGGATTAGATTGATTGAAAGGGTAGATGACTATCGAGTGTGGAGTGGGATTCTTCTAGTCTTTTCTCAGTAAAATCTTTCTTTGAGTTTTTTTTCCCCAAAGTCGCTTTCCCGTTTTCCCTTATTTCCATGTTATTTGGAAGGTCCCGGTTTCAACAAAGATTCAGGTATTCTCGTGGACACCTCGGAGATGATGCAAAAAAAGTGGTCCTCAGTTGCTATGAGCCCTAATTGGTGTGTGTTTGTGTAGGAATGATACGGAAACAGAGGATCATATGCTAATTCATTGTGCATTCACGAGTGGCTGGTGGGCTAGAGCTTTGAAAGAAATGGACTTGGTTTGGGTGGTTCCTAAGTCAATCTAGGACAATTAACTGGTAGGAGACGAAGAAATTTTTGGCAAGTGGTGTTTCAAGGCGTATGTTGGACAATATGACTAGAAGAAATCGAAGAATTTTTGAAGACACAGAAGATAATAATGACGAGTGCTGAAATAAAATCAGATCAAAGTTGCTATGTGGATTGACACTTATGATGAATTTAAAAACGTGTCGATCTCAGATATATTGAGAGATTGGACCTATGTAATCATTGATAGATCAATGATATTATGTACTTTCTGTTGAAAGTTTGAAAGTGGACCACTAGTCCACTTATTGTAATTAATTCTTATCATATTATTAATAAAATATTGTTTCTTATAAAAAAACTATGGTTTTATGCACAAATACAATTAAACCTTTTTGTTTATGTTAAGTATTTGTTTCGGAGTTTAAAAAGCGCTCTTTCAATTTAACTTGAGCTCTTTCATGATTCTATACATGAGCTATTTTATGATTTTATAATTATACAAGCATTAGTTTCATGCCCTTTTCACGTGGCCTATTAAGTATCTTGGTCTATCGTTGGGAGGTAACCCCATTAAGATGGAATTCTGGGAACCAGTGTTTTCGAAATTATCCAAGAAATTAGCAAGTTGGAAAAAATCGTTCCTATCCCGGGGAGGTAGACTTACTTTAATCAATCCGTCTTATTTCATGTCCCTGTTCAAAGTACCACTTCTGGCGGCCGCTCGAATGGAAAAAATGATGCGAGACTTCTTGTGGGATGGTGATGTAGGGGAGAAACATTGTCATGTGGTTGGTTGGAAACATGTGTGCAAACCAAAGGAAAAAGGAGGTTTAGGGTTGGGTAATATTTGTCTAAGAAATAAGGCACTTCTCGGTAAGTGGTGGTGGAGAGGTTCGGTGGAGAGATCTCCGGTGTGGAAAAAAGTTATAAAGAGCATTTACGGTTTACAGGATAATGGGTGGGATTTGGGGTTGGCAGACAAGGTGACTTACAGAAGTCCTTGGAAGTTTATTTCTCGATCTTACCGGGCTTTTCATCAACTTATTAGACTAGTGCCTAAAGAGGGTAATTTAATTAGATTTTGGGAGGATGTTTGGGAGGGAGGGGTGTCTTTTAAAGCCAGATTTCCATCTTTGTTTCGTATCTGCATTGTAACCAATAAGCCTATCAGTCATTTTTTTCAGGTCGATAGTAGCGTCGGTAGCTCTTCTATCATTTGGGATGTGAGATTCAGAAGAGACTTGAATGAGGGTGAATTTTGTGAGTTTATTGATTTGTTAGGAATTTTACATAGTGTCAGTCTGCAGTTGGGAATCGAGGACTTTAGAGTTTGGTTGGGGGATCCTTCGGGCTTTTTCACTGTCAAATCTTTTTACGACTCTTTTTTCCCTGCCTTTAGCTTTCCATTATTCGATTTTTACCATAACATCTGGAAAGTGCAAGTCCCGCAAAAAATTAAAATTTTCTCGTGGATCGTGGCCTTGGGAAAACTGCCTACATGTGATTCGGTGCAAAGAAGGTGGAAGGATTGTATGTTAAGGCCGCAGTGGTGTTGTTTATGCCGGAAAAATGAAGAGAATCAAGATCATATTCTGCTTCACTGCTCATTCACGAGAGGTATTTGGATCAATGTTCTAAGAGAAATGGGATTTCAGTGGCCTTTTCCGAGACAGGCAAAGGATCTGTTCTTATCACACTCGTACTGTCCTCTGGGGAAAAAATTATCCGACTTCTGGATCTTGATAGTTCATTGCGTTTACTGGTCCGTTTGGCTGGAAAGGAATAGAAGAATCTTCGAGGATACATCGGAGAACGTCGATCAAGTCTGGGACAAGATTAAATTCAATGTCGCTTCTTGGGCTATCAGCTTAAAGCACTACAAACATTTGAACATAGGCGATCTAATTAGGGATTGGAAATTTGTAGGGCTATGACATTGTTGTTTCATGTTTTAAAGCTGATTGTAATGTAATTTCATTTTCTGTTTCGTGCGGATTACTCATCCGCGCAGGGTTGTAAACTTCAGTTAATTTTATAAATTAAGTTTCTTATCAAAAAAAAAAAATGTTTCATGCCCTTTCCTTTTCCATTTATGTATAACTAATGTTTTAGTTCTAAAACTACACTCTGATATTTTGGTGCTTTTATTCTGCTGTCACTACACCCTCACATCGACACTTCTTACCTCCTATGTGTTGTTGCAGCAAAACTGAATATGTGCGATGCTTGCATTTCTCCCGTGAAGATTCTCTTTATGTTGCAACCAATAATGGTTATCTGTATCACGCCTGTCTGTGTAACGATAGGGCCGTCAAATGGACTGAACTTGTGCGTATCCGTGAGGAGGCGCCTATCATTTGCATGGACTTGTTATCAAACTGTTCGGACATCTCTGGTGGATTTGAAGATTGGGTTGCTGTTGGAGATGGTAAAGGAACTATGACAGTTGTCCTGGTTGTTGGATGTGTTTCAGGGCCAAATGTTGAACTTACTTTTAGTTGGTCTGCTGAAGAGGAGAGACATCTCTTGGGTATCTTTTGGTGCCGGTCTGTAAAAAATAGGTACTGATAATTTAATCACAGGTAGATTTTGAGATAAACCAATATTTGCTTTTCTTCAAATGTCAAGCATATAAAGGATTAATGTTGATCACAATGTTCTTTATTTTGATTAATACATTGAAAATATGGGACTTTATTTCTTTGGTAACTCTGTTACCCAGGTTCATCTTCACCACTAATCATGGAGGTAGATTGAAGCTCTGGAGTATATACCAAAAGATGCCTTTTCCGATTCTCAATGGTGCAAGAAGTTATGATGTGTGCTTGTTTGCAGAATTTGTTTCATGCTTTGGATTGCGAATAATGTGTGTGGATGTCTCATTCGATGAGAAGGTGACTTTTCTTTCATTTCCCCGTCAGTTTTTGGTGATATTATGCCCCATCGTTTATGGAAGGGGTTAGTTTTTTCAGTTTAATTACTATGTCACATCCTATGAATGCTACATCTACAATGAAAGCATGGGCGCATGCTACTATCTACGATATGTTTTTCCACGTTGATCTCTTAATTGTCTACAGGTGCTAGTTTGTGGGGATATACGCGGTAATTTGCTACTGTTCTCTTTGCCAAGCAGAGAACTGAGTGGCCACTCGGCTGCTGCAGATATAGACATATCTCCAGTGAACTATTTCAAGGGAGCCCATGGAGTATCAAGTGTATGCAGTGTTTCTGTTGCAGGTTTTTGTTATGATCAAGTGGAAATACGTTCGGTATGGCATGATTCTGGAGTCCTGATACTGAATATCACGAATTTAAGAATATTATATTATTCTCGCGGTCTTGCATGTGATATATAAATGTTGTACATTTATTTTTCACTGGTGTATGGGAATTTGATTCACTAGGTTATTCCCCTTTTTGCTTTTCATCCACAGACTGGAGCAGATGGATGTATATGCTACTTGAAGCATGACAAACATCTTCTAAATTTGGAATTTCTAGGGATGAAACAAGTGAAAGAATTAAGTGTCATCCGAGCAGCTGAGCAATTTGATGATTCTACCTTTGGCAACTATGCAATTGGTTTTGCGTCAGCAAATTTTGTAATATGGAACTTAACTGCTGAGACAAAGGTGTGCTCTTTCTTCCTAGCTTCCTCCCCTCTCTCCCAATGTCTCAAGTGCTCGTGCAACTTCCTTATTTTGTCTGTATATAACGGGTAACCTATTGTTATCTTAAAGAAATGTCCATAAATTAGTAATTTTCATATTTTTTGTAAAGTAGCAATTTACCATAAAATCAGAATTTGTCACTACTGTGCAGACTAGAATTGTTCCATGAATTACTCTTTTTTCGCCATTGTACACATCTTTAACCGACAAATAATAAAAAATAGTATTTTCTTACCCATGTTTTCTCCTTCTTCTCTATTCGACAAGGTATCAAGAGCCACGGCTCAATAAGTAAAAAACTTAGGGTTTGCAAATTTGCAAAGAAGCCGCAGAGCCCTTCAATATGATGTTCTCGGTCTTCCTGAAAAACACAGAACCCTACCCAGCATTGTGTTGCACTTCTTCCACGCTTCTTATGTGTTACGCTACCAATTTCTTTGCACAAATAATGCTGGTTTTCTTCTGCTGCAAGATGCAACCTGTTGCTTTATCCCAATAAGCCCAGCATCTCATTATTTAAAAATGGCCCAGAAACTTCAGAAAAAAATGGAGTATAAAACAGCTATGATGGGCTCAAGCTCTCGAACATCCAACAGCGATGCTGAGTTACTTCAACAAGGACAGTTTCGCAACCATCACAGACGATGCCAATTTCTGAAACTTCTCTGCAAATTACCATTCATAAATTGAATGGCAGAAACTACTTGGAATGGGCTCAATTTGTCCGGCTAGTGATTGACGGAAAGTGAAAATTGGGCTTCTTGACAGGGGAAACAAAATCTACAGCCATCGATGATCCAAAATATCTCCAATGACGTTCGGAAGACTCCATGATCACTGCTTGGCTTATTAAATCCATGGAACCTACTGTGGGAAAGCCATTCCTATATTTGCCCACTGCCTGTGACGTTTGGGAAGCGGTAAAGGAGACATATTAGGATCTTGAAAATCATTCCCACTTATTCGAATTAAACACAAAGATGTGGAGGATGCAACAAGGTAACAAAAATGTAAACACATATTACAATGAAGCGGTGATTTTGTGGCAGGAATTGGATATGTTTGAAGAAGAAAAATGAGAAATCCTAATGACAGCTCTAGGTACAAGAAGAAAGTTGAAAGGAGTAGATTTTTTGTTTTCTTGGCTGGCCTAAACAAAGAACTCGATGAGGTCAGTGGCTGGATTCTGGGTCGCAAGCCTCTGCCCTCTATTCGTGAAGTATTTTCTGAAATGAGGAGAGAAGAGGCTCGTTGATTTGTAATGCTAAAGGAAATAACCGACCAGAAAGTTGACCTCGAGAGTTCAGCCCTTATATCTCAGTCTTAATCATCAATACAACCAGATCGAAATCATAATCATGCATGAGAATACGAGAAACCAAATAAAATATCTACTGGATCATCACCGAAAAGCTAACTGCTCTAGCCACTGTCCTGGCCGTCCGAACCGTGGAATGAGGTGTCCAAGATGAAAACAAAAACGTTAGCGACAATTCCCCAATACGAGAATGTACGAGTATACAAACTGATATGATGCATGTGATGCAATATGCTCAGATATCAAGGATCAAGTCAAAAATTTCATGCTCAGTCTAGAGGCGCCTGAGTATGTTGTCTCTGATCTGCCTTAGGCATGTTTTGGCTCTTATACTCATCATTAGGATGTGAACCTACGATGTCTAGGGTCATCAGAGCCTGCGGGTCTTGTGAGACACTGTAGCTCTCGATACCCAACCGTCTACGATACAGAATAGGGCTGAACGGGCCCAACAAACGAGGTATATCTCTAAAGATATCAGGTCCAACGTGCTATGTCATGCATAATATGTCAAAACAGTAAAACATGTATCATGCAACAGATAAATATGGAGCATATAAGCGTGTATACTACGTTTGGATATCTCAGTCAGTATATCACGTACCTCACAAACAATCTGACAGAAAGTTTACTGGCCTGAACCTAGACCATAGCAACATATTGAAATTATTATCTTGCCAGATCCAGAATTACTAAACATGCTGCAAAGATCTTCCTAATGATCCTTAAATCACTATTTAAGTCTTTAGGATTATATGTGTGTCCGTCGTCAGCCCGCTAATGACGTCACAATCTATGTGTCCTAGTTCATCGACCCCTCCTCGAGTCGACACTAGCTCCAAAGCTTCCCAACACTATACTGCCCTATAAACTGGTCAGAAAACCTAAAGTATATGGTTTGAATTCTAGAGAAATTGAGGAAAAGCAGTGTAAAAAATAAATGAAATCAGCTTCCGTTTATAGAATGCATCCAGACTAGTTCAGAAGATCCGAACTCAATCGTATCTACCATGTATTATAATCTCATTCGTTTAGTTGGATTTCACGGGATAATGTCATCTGAAGTTGATTGAATAACCATTTTATATTCAATGGATCCTAACATGTTGATCCGCGATGAATGAATTCTTTAATAATGCTTAATCAACAACTCTTTAATTATGTCTTTATTAGTATTTCATTCTAAATAAAGAATCGGGTCATTACTTCCTCCCCTCTTTACAAAGATTTCGTCCTCGAAATCAGAACTGACGTACAATACAACTGAATAATATACAACTCGTGATTAAAACGACACAACTCAAAACAAATGCGGATACTCCGAGCACATACGGCTCTCTAACTCTCAAGTCGCCTCTGCAGTATCTCGGCATTGCCATTGCACTAGAACAAGTGGAATGGTCTTGTTTTTGTGCTTCTTCTCTTACCTACTCAGGATTAAGAGCGGATGCTCGACATAAGTCAAGTTTTCTTCAAGTCGAACATCTGTCGGATCAAGAACGTGATATCCATCTACTACATACCTTCGTAGCAACTATACATTAAAGACATTGTGAATACTAGAGAGATACGACGGTAAAGCCAATCGATACGCCCAATTTCCAACACATTCCAATATCTCGGAAGGTCCGATGAATCTTGTGGATAATTTTCCCTTGAGTCCAAATCTCATCAACCTGTGGAATGATGAAACTTTAAGGAATACTTTTTCTTTTAGCTGAAACTGTAGGGATCTACGCTAGGTATTTGCGTAACTTGCTTAACGATCTTGTGCAGTTTTAATTATCTTCTTGATCAGTGCCACTTGTTCAATCGCTTGTTGCACTAATTCAGGTCCTTGCACTTGACGTTCTCCTGCTTCATCCCAAAACAATGGAGTACGACGTCTACTATACAATGATTTGAATGGAGCCATACCTATGTTGCTATGGTAAGTATTGTTATACACAAACTTCACAAGCGGTAGATGATCATGTCATGCTGGTTCAAAATCCATAATACAAGCATTTATGGTATCCAAGATAATGGATGGGACTTGGGGTTGGCGGGGAATACGACCTTCCGAAGCCCTTAGAAATGTATTTCTCGATCTTACCCGGCTTTTCACCAGTTGGTTAGGGGGGGGGGTGCTCAAAGAGGGTAATATTATAAGGTTTTGGGAGGATGAGTGGGTAGGGGGGGTCTCGTTTAAAGATCGCTTTCCTTCATTATTTCAGATATGCACTATAATTAACAAACCAATCCTTAGCTTTGTTGATTTTGTCACTAGCAGCGTTAATTTTCTTATTCAATGGGATGTCCGATTTAGAAGGAATTTTAATGAGAGAGAAGAGAGTGAGTACACAATTCTTTTAGGGGTCCTGCAGGTCGTTCGTTTGGAGTGGGGTGTTGAGGACTATAGAAGTTGGTTGGGGGACTCATCAAGGTTGTTTTCTGTTAAATCTTTTTATAATTCTTTTTTTCCAACCTCTACTTCTAATTCATTCACATACTGTCGCAACATTTGGAAAGTACATGTCCCACCGAAGGTTCAAGTTTTTTCGTGGATTGTGGCTTTGGGGAAGTTACAAACTTGCGATTCTGTGCAAAGAAGATGGCCAGCTGTGTCTTATGCCCACAATGGTGGTGTTTGTGTCGCAGAAAAGAGGAAAGTTAGGATCATTTACTACTTCATTGTTCATTTTCATGCAACATTTGGCTAAAGACATTAAAAGAGATGGATTTGGTCTGGGCTTTCCCGGAAAAAGCAAAAGATATGTTTATTATGGAACCGAGTTTGCAAACAGGGAGACAACATCTGAGGTTCTGGTATATGATTTTTCATTGTATATTCTGGTCCATTTTGTTGGAAAGGAATACAAGAACTTTTGAAGAGAAGTCGGAGTCAGTCGACGAAGTCTGGGGAAAAATAAAATTCAGAGTTGCGAGTTGGTCGACAGTAGTGCCAGAATATAAACATCTTTGTATCTCAGATTTAGTTAGTGATTGGAAATTTGTATGGTCTTGATTACGGCATTGTAGTTTTGGTTTTATTTACTTTTTACAGTGCTGATTTCTTATCCGCTTAATGTAATCGCTATTTACCAATCTATAAAATTTGTTTCCTATAAAAAAAATGTCGTTCGGGTTTCTGTCACTGACTATACTTGTTGGCACACCATGATATTTAAGAATCTTTTGGATGTATAGTCTTGCCATACGATCGAAACTATATTTCCGACGTACGAAATGGAATATGCTGACTTAGTCAGTTGGTCTACAACCACCCAAATGACGTCACAATTCTTAGAAGACAACGACAAGTGGGTGACAAAATCAATCGTCACATGCCACTTCCATTTAGGGATAGGAAGATTCTGAAATAATCCTCTTGGTCGTCGATGTTCAGCTTTCACTTGCTGACAAAACAAACACTTAGTTACAAATTAGTAAACACCACTTTTCTTCATACCTTTCCCCCAAACCTGGTCTTCAAATCCTTATACATTTTCATTCTTCCAGTGTGGATATTCAACTTACTTCTATGAGTTTGAGATAAAATCTTGTCTTTTAAATTATAATCCTCCGGAACTACAATTCTCGCTGACAGAAACAAGGTTCCATCTGTTTGAAAAGCAAACCCATATGTGTTGTCTCCGTTAGCTAATCTTGCTAACTTTTACAGCTTCGTGTCAGAAAACTGTGCTTCTCTGATTCTGGCATACAATTCCGGTTGAGATAAAATGCTCGTTACTTGAAAGTCTTCCATTTTGTTTTATGACATAAGTGAAATCCCAGAGAACAACAATCTTGGATTACACTTGTTTCTATAGACGTAACATTCTTTGAGGTATCACGATGCTCATCTTTGGGGGGCGAAGGGTTCTAGTGAAGATGATGGTAAATATAGTATATTTTAAAATGAATCTGACTTAGCCATTGAATTTAAAGAAAATGACATTAATTTGGGATCTTCTCCGTTAATTCCATATCAAAATCGAACTGCTGAAATATCATAGACATGTGGGGAACGATTCAAAGTCTTTGTCTACTAAAAGGGCTGGGAATGGTAATAACATGTTAAGCTCTGCATAAGTCCTTTTAAACTTCATAAATTGGTTATACGAGACCTATCTTGTTTTCTGCAGGATAAAAGGCTTTCACACCTCATAAATGCGAGAAATATTCCCCTTTCCAGAATACAAGAAATTTGGATATTCCATTAGTTCTTTAACAAATTCACAGCGATTAATCAGAACAATTACCTCACAATCAATGGAATTTAGTATTTGTAAAAATAACCGAGCATTTTCTTTCAACCACGTCTATTTTGACTCATTCGTAGGTGGGTCGTTATCAAGGTTCTAAAATTCGTTAGGCGCTAGTCGGACGTCAGACCAGCGCCTAGGCCGGATTTGGCGCCGCTACGCGGATTTCACGGTATCAACATAATAAGATGAAGTTTGGTTTGCTAAATATACTTTTCATTATTTTTAATTGGGCTTCAATTTAAATTAAAAGTCCAAAACACGTTAAAAAAAAGACCAAAAAAAGTATGATTATCCGTATCAATGCTCCGCAGATAAAGACGAACTGTCTTACTCCAATCAAGATAGTTAGAGCCATTTAGTTTATGTTCCGTAATTTTTGCGTACACAGGAACAACATTAGACACAACTAAGATTTCATCTCAGTCATATCACCAAAGGGCAATAAGAACAAAGGAAACAAATGACTAAATCTGAAATATCAAAAAATAAACTTGAACCTGTTGCACAAAAAGTCCCACACCTGAACAAATGCTGACTCAACAAGGTATACTGGAGGGGTATATGGAGCAGTGCTAGCAGAATAGTGAAAGCCGAAGACAGGACGAAAAATGTACCTTGATGACAGGGACCTTAGAAAAAGTGATGATGGACCACATTCGGCTTTGAATACCTACAGAAAGAGTTACTATAGAAGACTTAACAAAGCTACCAAAGAGGTTCTGGTATCTTCTGGAGACAGAGGAAGGGCGAAAGCTGATGACCAATTTAGGGAGGATTTATGCTAGATAGTGGAGTTCGATCTGGACGATATTGTTGATATTGAACTAGATCAATCAGAAGACGACTTACTGGACGATGGACTTGACTCCACTGAATCGTGCAGCCTAATATCTTCTCAGTTGGAGCTCTTGGTTAATAATGACGCAGATGATGTGGACATCCAGGGGCTATTCTCACAAGAAGATGAAATCCCGCCATACAAAGATCCTTCTATTCTCGGTAACACTAACCCTTTAGTGGGAAAGGTACTTTCCTGTTTTCAAGCATCGAGTCTCAATCATTCTTTTACACTTCATTCAATTCTACCGGCGTCTTTTTCCGTCTTGGGGATGTCTAGTGGGTTTGTAGGAGGGGGTCATTCAAGTGCATTTGACAATCATGGTTCCGAGGGAATAACTTCATCAGGAGTTGTAAGGGAGGTAAACTCAAATGTATCAAGGAATTATCAGGAAGGCGGCCTTCATCCTATAACCGAAAAAGAAACGAGCAAATCAACGGGTAAGTTAAGTAAAGAGCTTGTTAGGTTGAAGTGTGGGATCGGTTCTGATAAAGGATCGACTTCGAAGGGTTCCATTCGATTTTTATGAAGATTTGTTCTTGGAATAAGGGGGGAGGTTCGGCGAGAAGACGAGATTTAGTGCGTATGTCCGGACATTGCTGTGATTTTAGAGACTAAGAATTTTGCAGTGGATCGTCGATTCTTTGCAAGTTTGTGGAAATCCAGATTTGTTCATTGGGTGTGTTTAACAGCGGAAGGCAGATCAGGAGGCATTCTAGTGATGTGGGATCCTCGAGTTGTTCTGGTGAGTGACAATCTGATTGGGAATTTTTCGGTTTCAGTTCATATCCAGGGGAAAGACGACACTACTTGGTGGTTCTCAGCCATTTACGGCCCATGCAACCCAAGGAATCGAGATTTATTTTGGGATGAAATAGCAGGGTTGCACTCCATTTGTGGGGATAAATGGTGTGTCGGTGGAGACTTTAACGTTGTTAGGAATTTGAGCGAAAAGTTGAATAGCAATTCTTACACAACAAGCACTGTTTTGATAGTCTGATCGAGGAATTTGGTCTACACGATCCCTTTTTACTAAATGCTAAGTTCACTTGGTTGAACTTCAGGGCTACCCCGATTTGTTGCAGATTAGATAGGTTCCTTATCTCTGAGGGGTGGAAAGACCTTTTCCCCATGTTCAGATAGACGGTGTTGCCGAGAATTACATCGGATCATTACCCGATCGTATTGGACACTACGAAGTTGAAATAGGGCCCATCTCTGTTCAGATTCGAGAATGTTTGGTTGACGCACAACAAGTTTAGGGAGTCACTTGCAGCATGGTGGAACAGCGGGAACACCCGGGGTTGGGAAGGATACAAGTTCATGAAGAAACTCATAAATGAAAAATAAGGTTTCCAACTGGAATAAAGAGGTCTTTGGAGATCTAATGTCAAAATTACTGAGCTGCGAAATAAAATTTCTCGTTTAGATGCGAGAGAGGCGGAAGGAATTTGGTCAGATTATCTAAAAGAGCAGCGTCGGGAGGCAAGATGTGAGCTGGAAACTATGACCATTCGAAGATTACAGATGGAAAGTCAAAAAGCAAAAGATAAGTGGCTGAAAGATGGGGACCCTAGCTCTAAGTTTTTCCATTCAATACTGAAGAACAGAAGAAACAAATCTATGATAGACAAGATTGAGTTGGAAGATGGGTCACTCATTTCAGAAGAGGTAGAGATTGAGGAAACAATCATCGGTTACTACAAACGGTTATACAGAAAATCGGAAGGAGATGGATCGGGTCTAGATGGGTTGGAGTGGATGCCATTAAATACGATTGAGGCCAAACAGTTGGAAGAGCCATTCTCGGAGGAGGAGATTAGAGGTGCTGTGTTTCAATGTGATGGCGACAAAGCTCCGGGGCCGGACGGTTTCACTTTAGCGTTCTATCAAAATAGTTGGGATACGATAAAAGATGATCTCTTGAAAGTGTTTGCTGAATTCTTTGAAGACGGCATTGTTAACGGAATTACGAATGAAACTTACATCCGTCTTATCCCAAAGAAACAAGATGCCACGAAGGTTAAGGACTTTAGACCTATCAGCCTAATTACGAGCTTGTACAAAATTTTGGCAAAAATCTTGACGAACAGATTGAAAAAAGTGATGAGCAAAACAGTGGCGGAAAATCTACGCGCTTTCATTCAAGGAAGACAGATCACAGATTGTTGCCTCATAGCCAACAAAGTTGTGGAGGAGTACAGAAGGAAAAAGAAGGAAGGATGGATAATGAAAGTTGATCTGGAAAAGGCTTATGATAATGTGGAATGGAGATTGTTAGATTTTGTGCTTCAAAAGAAAAGGTTTGGAGTTAAGTGGAGGAAGTGGATCACGGATTGCGTTTCTAATGTTTCGTATTCGATTTTCATCAATGGGAGACCAAGAGAGAAGTTCAAGGGGGAAAGGGGCCTCAGACAAGGAGATCCTTATTCCTTTTTCTGTTTAGTTTAGTGATTGACGAGGCAAGGGAGATTGGTTGATATGGCAAAGACGTCAAATGTCGTGAGAGGACTGGAGGTTGGGAGAGATAAAATAGAAATTTCACACATTCAATTTGCGGATGACACTCTCTTCCTTGTTCAATCTGAGCAACACTTGAAGGCCGTCGTAGACCTCCTTAAAATGTTCTGTTCCAAATCGGGATTGAAAATGAACTTTGAAAAAAGTTCTTTGCTGGGATTGAATCATTCGGATGATGAAGTTGACGGTTTGGCGGCAAAAGTTGGGTGTAAGAAAGAACTATGGCCGATTAAGTACCTCGGGGAGCCGTTGGGAGGAAATCCAACAAAATTGGAATTTGGGGCACCAGTGGTTTCTAAGATGTCCACTAAACTGGCAAGTTGGAAAAAGGGATTCCTATCTCGAGGCGGTCGACTAACATTGATTCAATCGGTGTTGAGCGCACTACCTACTTACTTAATGTTGTTAGTCAAACTAGCGTTCCAGCGTATATCTTATGTTCTAGCATATATCTTATCTTTTAGACTGATTTGTTAGTTAGCTTTTATCTTTTCTTGTAGCTTAGGTTGTTAGTTGGTTCCTATTTTCTGGGGATCTTGCTGTATCTTTTCTGTAGGTTTAGTTGTACTCTTTTATGTATTTATGTACCTCTTTCGTGATTAATGAGAGGTGAATTTTTCCTCTCAAAACTTCATTGTATCAGAGCCATGGGTGATGAATCTGAGAAATCTCCAAAGGGATCTATTTCATTTCCCTCATCTTCTTCTTATCCTTCTGAAAACAGTCCTATAACTAGTTTGATTACCAGTCATAAATTGACTGATAAAAACTATCTCCAATGGTCCCAATCCATGATGATGTTCATTAGTGGACAAGGACGTGATGATTACCTCTCTGGTGCTGCTGTTCAGCCTAGTCAAAATGACCCGACCTTCAAAGTTTGGCGTTCTGAAAACAATCTTGTCATGTCTTGGTTAATCAACTCGATGACCATAGACATTGGCGAGAACTTTCTGTTGTACTCTACAGCAAAGGAAATCTGGGATGCGGCCCGTGATACTTTCTCCAGCAATGAAAACACTATTGAACTATTTCACATTGAAAGTACACTGCAAGATCTCCGACAAGGTGAGCAATCTGTCACTTTGTACTTCACCACACTTACCCGATATTGGCAACAACTGGATCTCTTCCAGTCTTATAATTGGAAATGTGCGGACGACAGTGTCTTCTTCCGTCAAATTATTGAGACCAAGCGCATATTCAAATTCCTTATGGGTCTAAACAAGACTCTTGATGATGTGCGAGGCCGTATCCTCGGGACTAAACCTCTACCAGCCCTTCGTGAAGTATTCTCTGAAGTCCGCCGAGAAGAGAGTCGTAAACGTGTCATACTCGGCCAATCAGACAGTCATCTAACCATCGAAACCTCAGCTCTCATCTCCACTAGTGATACACCCACCAACCCCACTGCTCTTGCCTCCCGCAACAACAGCAACTATCATCCTAAAGGTCGACCTTGGTGTGACCATTGCAAGAGGCCAGGCCATACAAAAGAAACGTGTTGGAAAATTCATGGTAAGCCTCTTGATTGGAAGCCAAATCGGAACCAAGACCGGGAGGCACGTGCAAACACAGTCACACAGCCTGTCCAACATGCAACCACACCTTTCACCAAAGATCAAATGGATGTCCTACAGAAGATGTTCTCTCAGGTGGGAACTCAATCTACTGCTGCAACCAACAGCCCTAGTGTTGGTCTTCATGTGTCTCAGTCATCCTCTAATCCATGGATTGTCGACTCCGGAGCTTCGGATCACATGACAGGTGACAGATCCTTATTTTCAACATATTCTCCATGCACCAACTACCAAACAGTGCGTATTGCAGATGGCACACGCACCCGAGTAATTGGAGAAGGCCAAATTCATATATCTGAATCCATTGTCCTTCAATCTGTGCTGTTTGTTCCCACCATTGACTGTAATCTTATTTCTGTGAGCAAACTCAATTGTGACCTTAAATGTGTGACCACTTTCCATTCGAATTGTTGTGTATTTCAGGATATGAGCTCGGGGAAGACGATTGGCAGTGCTAGACTTTGCTCCGGCATCTATCTCCTTCAAATCAAACCTAAACCGAGAAGGTGTGACAGTCCTCAGTGTTGGTCAATCAATAAATTAGAAAGCCACTTAGGAAGTCAGTCTAATAATAATAAAGATAGTGCAATCATGTTATGGCACTATCGTCTTGGCCACCCAAATTTTTCTTATCTAAAAACATTGTATCCTTCTCTGTTCATCAATAAAAATCCAAACTCATTTCACTGTGATATTTGTCAATTTTCCAAACACACTCGTGGCACATATTCTCCGGTGCCATACAAACCAAGCACACCCTTCTCTCTCATTCACGGTGACATTTGGGGACCAAATCGGATTCCAAATATCACCGAGGCTAGATGGTTTCTCTTGCTTATTGATGACCACACTCGTTTAAGTTGGACCTTCCTCATGAAAGATAAATCTGAAACTATAGCAAACTTTAAAAGCTTTTATGCCAAGGTTCAAACTCAATTTAAAACAAATATTCAGGTAGTAAAAATCGATAATGCTACGGAATTCTTTAACAGTACTCTCAGCCCTTTCTTTCAAGCCCATGGTATCATGCAACAGAGTTCTTGTGTGGATACTCCACAACAGAACGGTGTTGCGGAAGGAAAGAATCGCCATATACTCGACATGACTCGTTCTCTCCTCTTTCAATCTAATGTACCTAAAAAATTTTGGGGTGAAGCAGTCCTTACAGCCACATATTTAGTCAATCGCCTTCCCTCTCGTGTTCTTAAATTCAAGAGTTCATTAGATGTGTTTCTGTCCTTGTACCCTAGTAGTCACTTATTCACATTCAAACTTTTTGGGAGTACAGCCTTTGTTCATGTCCATTCCCAACATCGTGGTAAGCTTGATTCTCGCTCAATTCGTTGCATTTTTCTAGGATATTCTCCTTCCAAGAAAGGGTACAAGTGCTTCTGCCCTACTACACAAAAATTCTTACACTCAATGGATGTTACATTCTTTGAGGATAAGCCCTATTTTTCAAATAATGTTATTCAGGGGGAGAACCACACTACTTACGAGTCACTCAATTGGGAATCCCTTCTTGAAAACACTGATCACATTCCTCTTCCTAACACTACTCCGGTCCCTGTCCCTATTCAGATGGCCACTGCCACTCCTGATCCTGGCTCACCCACCATATCTCCGTGTGATTATCCCAAACACCTTTCTGTTCTTGATGAACCAATAAAAATGTACACTCGGAGACAACGAGTAAATGTGCTTGAACAAAATCAGCACCACCAATCGTCTGCCACAAGCTCTCCTGAACATACTAGCACTTCGCCTACTGTCGAACTTGGTACCGATCAGCAACCAAGACCACCAGGAGATGATCATAGTCCAGAACTTCCTATTATTCTAAGAAAAGGTACTCGGACCTGCACCAATCACCCTATCCAGAGGTTTGTATCATACTCAAACCTATCTACCAAATACAAGGCTTGTGTGACAGCATTAGATGAGATTTCCATTCCTAGATCAGTTCACGAGGCAATGAATATTCCGGAGTGGAAATCAGCTACTCTAACAGAGTATCGGGCTCTGCAAAATAATGAAACATGGATCCTAACTCAACTTCCTCCAAGGAAGCAAACCGTAGGGTGTAGGTGGTTGTACTCGGTGAAACAAAAGGCAGATGGAAGCATTGATCGTTACAAAACTCGTCTTGTGGCACGAGGGTACACACAAACGTATGGTATTGATTACCAAGAGACTTTCGCACCTGTTGCTAAACTCAACACTATCCGGGTCTTGCTATCCATTGCAGCAAATCAAGACTGGCCATTGTTCCAACTTGACGTAAAGAATGCATTCTTGAATGGCAACTTACTTGAAGAAGTTTAAATGGATGTTCCCCCGGGATTTGAATCTGAGCAAACAACGGGTAAAGTGTGTAGACTCAAGAAAGCCTTGTATGGACTCAAGCAATCTCCGCGTGCATGGTTTGAGAGGTTCACCAAGGTATTGAAACTGGATAACTACTCTCAGTCACAAGCTTATCATACGCTTTTTTATAAGCACTTTGAGGATGGACGCATCACCATCATTATTGTGTACGTAGATGACATCATACTCACCGGGAATAACAATGATGAATCACGACGATTAAAAGGACTTCTCGCAAGTGAATTTGAAATCAAAGATTTGGGGCACCTAAGATATTTTCTCGGCTTAGAACTGGCTCGGTCTACTAAGGGTATTTTTGTGTCTCAACGTAAGTATGTGATGGATTTACTCAGTGAAACAGGAATGAGTGGATGTAGGCCAGTTGATACTCCAATGGACCCAAACACTCGACTGATGCCTCGATCTGAAGAAGCTGCAGCGGATAAAGGTCAATATCAGCGCCTCGTAGGGAAGTTAATCTATCTCACTCACACACGTCCGGACATTAGTTTCTCTGTGAGCCAGTTAGTCAATTCTTAAGTGATCCTTCAGATGTTCACATGGAAGCAGTATATCGTATCCTTAGATACCTCAAAGCTGATCCAGGGAAAGGCCTCATGTTTACAAAGTCACCTAACAGATCTATCGAAGTATGTACGGATGCTGATTGGGCCGGTTCTCCAAGTGACCGAAAATCCACTTCCGGGATTTGTTCATGTGTTTGGGGAAATCTTGTTACTTGGCAGAGCAAGAAGCAACACGTGGTAGCAAGAAGTAGCGCGGAATCTGAATTCCGTGCTTTAGCTCAAGGGATATGTGAAGGAATGTGGTTAGATCGTCTTTTAAAGGAGATGAAAATCTCAACCTCAGGCCCTGTTCATCTAATGTGCGATAACCAATCTGCTATTGCTATAGCCAAAAATCCGGTTCATCACGACAGAACTAAGCATGTCGAAATAGACAGACACTTCATCAGTGAGAAGATCGAGAGCAATGTGATAAAATTGACCTATGTTCCCTCTCGACAGCAAGTTGCAGACATCCTCACTAAGGCTTTATTTCATCCCATCTTTACCGAGCTAATGATAAAACTCGGTCTTACAAGCATTTATCAGCAAGTTTGAGGGGGAGTGTTGTTAGTCAAACTAGCGTTCCAGCGTATATCTTATGTTCCAGCTTATATCTTATCTTTTAGACTGATTTGTTAGTTAGCTTTTATCTTTTCTTGTAGCTTAGGTTGTTAGTTGGTTCCTATTTTCTTGGGATCTTGCTGTATCTTTTCTGTAGGTTTAGCTGTACTCTTTTATGTATTTATGTACCTCTTTCGTGATTAATGAGAGGTGAATTTTTCCTCTCAAAACTTCACTTCATGTCCCTTTTTATGGTACCAAAACGAGTGGCGAAACAAATGGAAACATTGATGAGAAATTTTCTGTGGGACGGACCAGATGGGGAGACGCATTGCCCCGTTGTTAATTGGACTCAGGTGTGCAAACCGAAAGAAAATGGAGGTTTAAGATTAGGCAGTATCCGTCTTAGGAATACGGCTCTGCTAGGGAAATGGTGGTGGAGATGTGCGGTAGATAACGGTTGGGATACAAGGGTGGCAAGGAACTCCACTTTTAAAAGCCCTTGGAAGTTTATCTCTCGGTCTCATTCTCATTGTCAACACTTGATTGGTTATGTGCTTAAGGGTGGGAATCTCATTCGGTTTTGGGAGGATATGTGGGTGGGTCTGTGTTCTTTCCAAGAGTGTTTTCCTCGTTTATTTCTTCTCTCTTTGTCCACTAACAAACCAATTAACCATTGGTATTAGAGTCATCATCTTTGAGTGTGGGTTTGGCGGACGTAAGGGTTTGGTTAGGGGATCCTACATGTGTCTTTTCTGTTAATTCACTTTACTGCTCTTTTTTACAGAATACTAATACTCCCACTTTCCCTTTCTTCACTAACATTTGGAAAATCCCAATTTTACAAAAGGAGAAGTTGTTCTCTTGGATAGTTGCGTTGGGAAAATTGCAAACAAATGATAATTTGTAGAAAAGAAGACCGGGTTATGCTTTATGTCCACAACGGTCCATTTTGTGCAAGGAAAATGAGGAGAACCAAGATCATCTTTTGATACATTGTTCCTTTACGAGTAATATTTGGATCAAGGTTATGCAACACTTGGGTTTCGTGTGGACCTTTCCACAAAACTCGAAAGTTTTGTTTGTTATGGAGCACGGATATCTCAATGGCAATGGCCTTAGGAATTTCTGGTGCATTATTGTTCACTGTATTTTTTGGTCGATATTGATGGAGCGAAATAACAGAATTTTCAACGACACGAAAGACTCTTGGGAGGAACTATGGGAGAAGATCAGATTCAGAGTAGCGAGATGGACGCTTATCATACCAATGTTTCAATATTTGCTCTTATCCGACCTAGTTAGATTGGTGTTTTATTCGCTTTTGAAGAGTTTCTAGATTTTATTTCTTGAGTTGGATCGTGTATCGCTCATCCACTTTGTTATGTAACCTAAAGTAAGATTATTATAATAAAATGATAGTTTCTGATTAAAAAAAAAATTTGTCGCTAAAATATGTGACCCAAATTTCCGTACCCCTGCCACTATTTGTTTGTGCTCTCTGATACCATGTGACAAAATATGAAAGAAGAATACATTATAGTGTATCTTATTCATTAGTAATATGCACATACATAAAAAGACTTTTTGTGCTATTTAGGAAAGTGGATTTATCACATCCCTGCAAACAATTCTTACAATCAAGGTAAATCATATTTACATATTTCCTTTTTCTATATGGAATCTATAACAATAAATACAAGTGTACATGTGCTCACATTGTGTTTCTACAATTGGTTTTTGTGGATAATAATATTTGAAGTTAAAAGTTACTTTTTATACAAAATTATCAATAGTTAATGTGTTATAGATTAACTGCAGTTGCTATAACAACTCTTATACCTTTTGTGAGGCTCGTGTATTATGTTTTATTGGGCCTAAAGACCGATGAAATTGAAATGGGCCTACTGGCCGATATATCCATTAGGCTTAACAAAGTTGCAGGAAAAAATGAAGGGGCGGTGTGATAATTTCATTCAAGTTCATATCAACATATCAAATTGTCTGTCTCCTACCCTCACCCTTAATGTAATAATAATAATAATAACAAAGATGTGATGCGAATGTTTGGATGATTTTAAATCTTCTGTCACCCTTAAATTCTGTGCTAGGATAATATGGTCACATACAAAATGAAAGGCTGTCCATTAGCCTCGAAAATATTGTGTGCTAGATCAATTTAAATTACAAATAAAATATTTGCAAATGCAATTTTATTTAAACATTCAATCATTTTAGTAAATTTTATGATTTTGTTGTTGCACCACCCTACTCATTTGTTTTTGGTTCCATCTCTATATAGGTGATGCAAATTACATGCGGTGGATGGAGGCGTCCTTATTCATATTTTCTTGGTGATGTGCCAGAGATGAAAAACTGTTTTTCTTTTGTTAAGGTTTGCTGTTTTGTGTCTTTTAACGCAAGTTATCTTGCTTTGAATCTCCTCTTTGTCTTTCTTCCTGGGGGATCATAGGTGTCATATCAGTTGATTAATTTTGCATAAGTGAAGTTTCTTTGCCAATAAAGTCATGGGTTTAAGGTATGTCTATTTTGTAGTATTATGAAAAGTCAAAGGTGTATGCATTTGTGGATTGCCTGTAAGAGATTAACTGAACATATTCTGCATTTTACACAAGGCAATCCACCATCAGAGGAACTTAATTTATCTTCTATATATTCATCAAGAATTCATGCTTTCTTACTATGTGTCCATGCTTTCTTGTTATGTATCAAACAAGAGCCAACTTTCAGAAATCTAAAACTTAAGAAATAAGCTTTTTTCTGTTTTTTTTCAGACTCGCTATTCTTTTCGGAAAACTTTGTGCCATGTTTATGCTACGACATACATTGGGATTAAATTGGCGAAGAACTAGACAGGGAAAATTGATGCTGTGATTTTAAATGCAAACAAAAGCACCTAGTTGATTCTTTTCTTGCTCAAAATACTGAACTTTTTTTTTTCATTGGATCAACTCATTTCTATACTGCATTATGATAATCCAGTGTTGAAGATTGTTTATTCTATGTTCAGTGATAGCGTTCTCTGCATGGTAGCTTTATTTTTTTTATTAATACCACTAATCTCTCTATGACTTCTGGCAGGATGATACTATTTATGTTCATAGACATTGGATTCCTGAAAATTGTAGAAAGATGTATCCTCGAAATCTGCATATCCAGTTTCATGGGAGGGAGATACATTCTTTGTGCTTTATCTCTTCCGTATCTAGTTGGATTGCAACAGGTTGTGAAGATGGAACTGTGCGCTTGACAAGGTATGCCAACTTTTTCTCCATAGCAGAACAAAGATATCCAATGCCAAGTGGATAAATTGTCATTTCCAGCCAAGTCATCAATCAACTTTACCAAATTTTCAGTCTTTTGCAAGGTAATATTGTGATAAATGTTTCAGGTATGAACCAGATACAAGGACTTGGTCAGTTTCAAAGCTTCTCGGGGAACATGTTGGAGGATCAGCTGTACGATCCATAGCCTGCGTGTCAGAGTCATTTATGTTTATTCCAGATGGGGCTTGTGAAAACACTGAGGCCTTTGAGGACCAAGAGAATATTTTTATTTTAATTTCTGTTGGAGCAAAAAGAGTTATAACTGCATGGAAACAAACAATTGGGATGAGCAAAATACCCTTTGACACTCAATGTAGTGAATCGAATAAAATAGTTGGAAATAACTTCACTAGTCCATTTACCGCTGAAACCCCGAATTTGTCCTTTCAGTGGCTTTCCACTGACATGCCACTCAAATTGTCTACTTATGGGAAGATACAAAACACAAAGAAAGTTCATGGTACCGCTGAAAATCTTAGTTCGACGACGGTTGACATTATTTCTGGTGAATCACTTTCATCAAAATACAGGAAAACAGACTTAAACTTTGAAGATAATCATGAAAATGACTGGAGATACCTTGGTGCCTCTGCTTTTCTTGTTAAAGATGCTAGATCCAGGTCTGCTTAAAGTAACAAGCGTACATTTATTTCTGTTATTTTCTTTGTCCATTATCTATCTGGAGTATTATCTATAAGAATCATGATCTCTTTTTCTGCAGGATTTCTGTCTGTTTTGTTGTTGTTGCTTGCTCAGATGCCACAGTTACATTACGGGCTCTTGTGATGCCTATTCAACGTTGGTACGTGTTGAATTCCCCCCAATTAGTTCCTGGACATTTTGATGGATTTTGTGTTTGTTCTTGTTAATTTTGTTTGTTTTGTTCTTTTTACTTTAAAATATATACATGTCTTTTCTGGAAAATGCTACTTCTGTCGATGAGTTATTGTTCAAATAATTAAATTTTTAGATTGGATTTTCCGCACCTTCCATTGGTGTCTCGGAATCTTTTGAAGTGGGAAATAATTAGGATTTCCCCCCCTAATTTTCTTTCGCTTCTATATATTTCACGGCAGGTTTGTTGTTGCCTTGTTGTCCCCTTTGCCGTCACCTGTGCTAGCTTTGCAGCATGTTGTCATTCCTAAGCTTCCACCATCTAAAGGTTAGTTAAAGTACTAATCTAGCAAAAACAGGTCCAATATTTTAATCATATAGTTTGTGTTAGTGAAAGTTGCATCTAACCACTTCTTTACTTATTCATAATATCTCAATTTCTTTTTTTTATAGGAAACATATATTATATTTAATCAAAAGAGACCATTACAATAATTACAACAATTAAGTCAATACGTTACGAACTTATCAACCCTAACCACATATGAGATAGCTAAATGACTGAATTCTCTGATATTTCTTGTTGACTGCGCCACCCTGAATTTCAGCACTTCCCAAACTTTGTCTACCGAATCAGACGAGTCATTGAAAATTCTGTTATTTCTCTCGAGCCATAACGTCCAAAACGTGAAATGAACAACCATATATCAGAAAGTTTTCACTGCACCCCCCTTTTGAAACCCCGGATCTATGATGAACATATCTTTGGCCCTCCTCGGAAAAATCCAAAAGAATCTCAGCTCTTGCATCACCTTAATCCAAACGCTTCTTGAAAACGAACAATGTACCAATAAATGATCCTGATCTTCTTCGTGGTTTTGACATAAGCAGCAACATTGTGGCCCTAAAGCACATGATGGCCATCTTCTTTGCACTAAATCAGCTGTCTGTAGCTTGCCCAGAGCGACAATCCACGAGAAAACTTGAATCTTTTGCGGGATAGGCACTTATTCATAATATATTGATCCTGGCATTATAGTGATGCTATGGTTTAGCTCATGCATCTTACTGTCTCCTCTTTCAAGAAATTATTTATTTGACAGGTTTAAACAAATATGTGAATAAAAATGGTTAGTCCAATTCGAGGACTAAAGTGTATAATCAAATCCTAATAGTTAATGTTATTCACAGAGCTTCCAAGTTGGTATTTTATTTGAATGATATGCTTATGTTTTACATATGTAGTGTTTTGGAAGTTAAACATGGGATGAAATACTTTATTGATCTATGTTGAATGAATAGATTTACAGAATTTTTATAGAGTTTAGTTCTACCTGATTCCCCTAAACTAAGGAATCTAATCAGATATCAATCTAATAAAAAATAATAAATTTGAAATTAAGATAAAAGACCATCTTAACTACCAATTATTTAAAATAATTATCTTAATAAACAACCTGCATTTAGTATTTCAATTTGTGTAGTTGGAAATTATGACAGATGATTCACCCAGATTTTTTCCCCTTGAAGTCCAATGAAGTTTTTCTTGCTGCTTTTCAGTGTCCAATTTTTCAGGAAACATGCTGTTTGGAAGTCTTTACTTGGCAATCTGTGGATCCACTGATGGAAGCATATCATTTTGGGATCTGACTGAATCTGTCGAAAACTTTATGTTACGGATATCAAGTCTTCAGACAGAAAGCTACATGGAATTACAGAAAAGGCCACGCACTGGTAGGGGAAGTCAAGGGGGTCGATGGTGGCGATCCATGTATACTTCAAATAATTTTAAGAAGATATCAGGTGAACCTAATGTTTTGAGAAAACAAAGTAGCCCTGGTTTATTCTCTTTGCAACCCCAGGAACCTGAAATGCAAAGTCACGTGTGTGGAGCATCTGAAATCTGTCTTTCTGAACAAACAAAGCCTCTGGTATCTCCCCAAGTCAGAGAGCAGGCTTCAGAACAGAAAAAGAATGAATCAATCACTGAAACAACAATATTGGCTGCTGCACATGTCTTAAATAATGTCCACCAGTCTGGGGTCAATTGCCTTCATGTCTCAGATGTTAAGCACCTCCAACTTTCTGACTCTAGGTTCTGTTTCTACGTTGTAAGTGGCGGTGATGATCAAGCAGTTAATTTTGTTAAATGTGACTTGGAAAGAAATTACAGTCAGAACTCTGAGAATATCGCCACTAAATTAGATTGTGTTCTGCCGACTATCTTGAGCAATTACACTAACCGTTGTCAAATCCTAAACCATCAGATGAAGGTTTTCTGTCTGGATAAGATCATCTCTGCTCACAGCTCTGCTGTGAAAGGTACTTTTATCTTTATTCAACCAGAAGTCTTTCAACTTTTCCCTTCTTCTCCTTATTTTTTTAGAGCAACTTAGTTGTTAAAGACAAATTTTGAGGAGCTTCTTGTTTATCATGGCAATTTGATTTAACAAGATAAATTTGTTAGGATTGGAATTAGGTTTGTTGATAGTTGGCATATGAACAAGGGTGTAAACAAACCAAATTGAGCCGAATATGAATAAAATTGTAAAGCTCAAATTAGATATATTTCAGTTAGAGTACGATTCGAACCTCGAATAGTAAAAAAAAATTTGGCTCGAATAAGAGCTCGAATTCAACTCGAAAGCTTCAAACATGTTTGCGAGCTATTATTTAAAGGTTCAAAATATATTTAATTAATATATAATTATATTATGTTAAAAAAATATTAAAGTTCACTAGCAACTCTAAGTTCAGCTCGAATTTAATTATTTAGAATACAAATCAATTTTTTTTTAAATAGACTTAAAAAACTCGCGAATTGGCTCGATACATTTACACCCATCATATTGTACTTTTCATTTGCACAGCAGTCTTGTAACATTGTGCACAAAATATTTCGTAAGGAAACAATGGTGGATGCTGAAACATTTTTTATTTTTATTTTTTCCCCCTTACTCCCCCCTAAACCAAAGGTGTATGGACGGATGGGAGCTGGGTTTTTTCTACTAGTGTTGACCAGCGAGTCAGGTGCTGGAAACTTGACCAAGGTAGACTCATCGAGTTCGCACATCTCATTATTAGTGTGCCTGAGCCAGAGGCAATGGATGTTCATACTTGTGGCAGGTGATTATTTTTATTGTTTGCTGTAGTTTTACCTTATGTTGCATACTTGTTTAGCTGATTTTTGACTCTTTTTTTGCCACTGTGATTCTAGAAATCATTATCAGATTACAGTTGCTGGAAGAGGAATGCAGATGGTTGAATTCTATGCGGAGAATGAAGAATAGATAGTTTTGGTTTGGGGCAGGAGACGAGCCCTTTTTCCCAGCCATGATAAAGTTATACTTGTTTTATGTATCTTCAATTATTGGGTGTTTTAAAATCACCGCTTAGTCTGCATGCTACTCTTGAACTCTTGTCAAGGAATGAATTGATTTCCTGTCTGCGATGGGAAAATATATTATAATAAACTGATTTATATCCTAAATTATACCCTACATTTTAAAAAAATATACTTCTGTACAAAACGAAAAAGAATGCATCGTAATAAATTTTTAGGATAGAAAGATGTCTTAGTGCATTTCTTGACAACGTGTTCCTTGACAATCCCTCCAGTTTTGGATATAATGATGGTTTCTGACTTGCAGATTCCTGTCGAGAATTGTGAAGAACTCAAAGGCTTTGTAAAGTATTAGTTGGATGGTTTATCATGAATGCGTGGCCCAGCTTGATCAGTCCTTGTACCTGCTCTCTCGTAAAGTGATACTCAGTTCCTACATGGTTTGTCTGGTTATGAAGGGTTGGGATGGAACCAATACGTAGTACTGCTTGATGGTCATGAAATAAGTTGGCATGGTGTAACTGATCAATGCCAAAATCTTGGAGAATTGCCCTTGAGCAGATAATTTCGCATGTAGTGGCCATGGACCAGTAATCCAGCTTTGACATTGGACGTGCACTGTCTCTTGCTTCTTGGTTTTCGAGGAAACTAATTAATTTGGCAGGAAATGCAATCTATCACGTATTTTGGCAGTGCTTCCAAATGCTTAAAAAATTGATTATGGGTTTTTAATTTTAATCATTTTTTTCATTTACAAACACCACTTTAATCCAGTTTGAATCTCAAAAGGCATTTCATTGGTTGAAATTTTTTATATTATAAAAATTCCTTGTCCCGGTGTTTGGTTCACCTATAGATTTCCGTATATTATTAATTTTTTTTAATTATATCAAATCTAATATTAATTTATAACAGTTAAATCTTTTCAAATTGTTTGAAAAATTAATCATCTCAATCGTAAGAAATTGAATTTCAGATAATTGAACAAGCTGTTCCTAGAAATTCTATAATGAATAGAGATTTACAACAATTTATACCAAATAATGAAGGATCTGTTCAAATACAGTTCAATAATGAACAAAAAGAAGATTATTAACATATTCTGTTTATGCTGGATAAAGATCTAGTTAATCTTTTATTTCATTTCTAAATTATTGATGGATATTCCACAAACTTTTAAAGTCTCTACTTCTCAGATAAGATAAGATTTAGAATCTTTTGTAGAAGATACAGTAGAAGATTTAATTATAAATCAAAATAATATTGTTCATAAAAGTAATTTTTAAAAAGTTTCTCAAATGAATTTTACTATTTAATGAATAGTAAATCAAAAATAGATTTTACTAAAGGTTCTATGGCTAGAGCCAAGATAAACACAAAATTTTATCTACCTAAATGAGAATCTTTCAAAGATTGGTATTTTAAAAGTTTCTCTGAAAAAGAATTTAAATATATTTTTATAGAATTTTATAAATATTGTGAAAACCAAAATAAATTAATTCATTTTGTTATGTGGTTTTTTAAAATATTTATTATAGATTATATTTCTATACTTGAAAGACATTATAAATTTTTTTCAGGACATATTCAAAAATATTTTTATCCTCCTCAACAATATTTTATTATAGAAAAAAATAATAAAATTTTAAATTTTATTGCTTCTTCAAAATTATTTGACAATGATATGTTACAAATAAATGTTAAACATATCAATGAGATAACTGAAAAACAGAATTATTCATATTTATATCTTACGATAATAGGAGAAGAGATAATTTCTCTTAAAGATCGTAATGATAAAATAATTTTAGCTATTAATCAAATTAAACCAGTTGTTCATATACAGCCTAAAGAAGAATATAATATTGTTTCTATTACTATTTCTTCTACTCAATCACCTCCAGAAATACAAGATTTTAAATTTAAGTCTTCTGTTTCTGATATAGAAAAATTATTAGAAGAAAAATTTAAATACTCTTGATGAAGAGTTTGAAAAAATCAATAATTCTTCTGATGAAGAAATAAATAAAATTACATGGGCCGATAAACCTACCCAAACCAAATACTATTATGATAGACCCACTCCAATGGATGTTTTTTTCGAAGAACAAGAATATATATTTTCCAATAGTTATAATGGGAAAAGTATTTATGAATGAAATATTGATGGGTTTGGTGATAAACAAATTTATAATATTGCTCACAGAATGCTTATGTATAGCATTGTGTGTAAAACATCAGGTAATACTAACAAAAATATTGTTAAAATGATATTAGCATGTTTTACTGGTCAACTTAAAGGTTGGTGGGATAATTATTTAAATCAATCTCATAAAAATGAAATTCTTAACTCAATTAAAATTGAAAATCAAATTCAAACAGAGAATTCAGTTTATTCTGTTGTAATGATAATGATTGAACATTTTACCGGTAGATTCACAGATAATGGTGAACAAATTCGTATTTTATTAAGTAATCTAAAATGTAAAACTCTTGCTGATTTTAGAAGGTATAAAGATATATTTTTTTTTATCTCGTATCTATGAAATAACATACTGTAATAATAGTCTTTGGAAAGCTAAATTTATTGATGGATTACCGTATCTATTTACTGAAAGAGTTAGAAAAGTTTTAAGAAAAGATGATATATATTTCACATGAAAATTATACTTATGGAAAATTAATAATTACTTGTATTCAAGAGGGTTTAGCTCTATTTAATGAATTAAAATTAAATAATCAAATTAAAAGACATAATTTATTGAGAAAAAACAATTAGGTAGATTTTGTGATCATTTTGGTATGGATTTACCTAATAAAGGTAAGAAGAAAATTAAAGATAAAGACGAAAAACTTTATAGAAAAAAAAGAGATTTGTCTGAAAGACAAAAAGATAAAAAGAAGAAAAGAAAATAAAGTCGTGATTTACGGAAAACAGAAAATTATAAAAATAAATTGATAATTTGTAGAAAATACAAAAAGCTAGGACATTATGCTAATCAATGTTCGGCTGATAATAAAATTAATAATTTAGATATTGATGAAAATCTTAAAGAAACCATTATTTAAAATAATAATGGATCAAATAATAATTCTGATAGTAAAAATGAGAATTCTCCAGAATCTTATTTGAAAAGAAATAGGGTTACCTTGAAATGTTCTTATAATACATGTTTCATCAACATAAGTCAAAGGATAAATTTAATAAATAAAAAGAAGTCCAAGAATAAGTTGGCTAGAAATATCTTTTGCTAATAAAAAAACTGGTTAGAATGCTGTTTTTGCCTTTGCAAATATATGTTTTTGGTAATTTATAATTTATTTCTTAATGTTCTCCTCCAGCATGAGAAAGAGAATGAGTAGTTTTATGAAAATATTTTGTAGAAATTAATCTTTCATGTATAACATTTAAATCTGCACCACTATCAATCATAGCAATGAAATTTTTCTTATAAGAATTATCAATTAATAAAGTAATATTAGTATACCATTTTTTAGATATTATCATGCTTAAAATAGATAAATGTTTTTTATTTGGATCAGGAAATGAAATATCTTGAATATTATCAAAATTTTCAGAATTAGAAATTGAATTATTATTTTCAATAGCTGAAATACGATAATTTTAACTATTATTTTTTTTTTGTAAAAAATTTACTTGTTTTTTAAGATTATCTATTTCTTTAACTAAATCATGTATAGTAAGTGGATTTTGTTGACTATATTTTTTCTGTAAAAGATTTTTGACTTCTTTCAGAGAATATGCTTGTTCTTGTTTAACAAGATTGTTATTATTATTGCTAGTTGAAGCAGTATTTTCCATTTGATCAATAATTATAGATTTCAATATTCGATCCTTAATCATTTTAATAAATTCTAAAATATTATTATTTGTTAAAATATTTATATTTAAATCTTGAAATTGATACACGAGTTTATAAAAACCATCAATTTAATCAGTATTATCATCTATATGATTTATACAAGATTTTCCTTGTATACAGTTATTACATTCTTCTATATCTGAAATATCTGAGTCATATCTAGAATTTCTTCTGAATTCATTAAAATTTGAACATGGAATTGAAGATTTATAACACCAATAAAAATTACCTTTTGATAGGGCCGAAATTTTATTGCACTTCACTCGGGGTCGAATTATCGAAGTGGAACGATTTTTGGTGGTGGAGAATGAAGGAGGCACTGGTTTTTGTGCAGGGTAAATGAGTTTGTGAAGTTTTTTTTTTCTTTTATAAACGTATAAGCGCTTTATAACTAAACCTGTTCATAGAATTTTAAATGAATTATAAGAAAAAATTGATAGAAAAACTTTTCAAATTAATTCTTTAAAAGAAGTAAAAATTCTAACTATAGATGACAAATTACAAAATCCTAAATTACAGAAAAAATCAAAATTATTTATAATAAATGTTCATTAGAAATTTGCAATGATCTTCCTTATGCTTTCTGGAATAGAAAGAAGAATATTATTTCTCTTCCATATGAAGAGAATTTTGAAGAAAAAAATATTCCTACCAAAGCTCGTCCTTGTCAAATGAATTCTGAATATTTAGAATTATGTAAAAGTAAAACTCATTCTTTACTAGATAAAAGTTTAATAAAACCTTCTCAATATCCTTGGTCTTGTACTACTTTTTATGTCAATAAACATTCTGAGCAGGAAAGAGGAGTTCTTAGATTAGTCATAAACAGCAAACCCCTTAATAAGGTTTTAAAATAGATTAGACATCTTATTCCTAATAAAAAAGATTTATTAGATAGACTTGTTCATGTTATTATATTTTCAAAATTCGAATTAAAATCAGGATTTTAGCAAATTCAAATAAAAGAATCTGATAGATATAAACGGCTATTAATGTTCCAATAGGACATTATGAATGGACTGTAATGTCATTTGGCTTTAAAAATGCTCCTTCATAATTTCAACAAATTATGAATGATATTTGTTGGGATCGATATAGAGTTTAGAGGGGGGGAGGGTGAATAAGCTCTTTCCTTTGTTTAACGATTTCGCAAAAGGTGCTAGGATCCTGTTATAGATTATAGCTGGGTTTTTTCGAATGTAAATCCAGCAGATCACAATAAGTACGGAAACGATCCAATGGAGTACGATGAGAAATAATAAAACAGTAGGCAGTATAACAGTGGTTGTTTCTAGAAGTTCGAAGATAAAATCTTCTACGTCTCCCATTCTTCTGTTTCCAGAAGGTATCACTAAAAGACTTTGGATATTACAGTACAACACTTATATACACCCACCTCAGTAGGGCTTACTCTTAGCCTACTGAAACTCTTAGTTACACAACTCCGTAAAAAAAAGAATTCAACAAAGTTCTGGAAAAGTCTCTTTTCCAGTTTACAAACTCTTATCAATGAGTTATAGTAAAGTGTTTAACTTGAAGAGGTTACGAAACAACAACACAATATGATCTCAGAAGATCGGATATTGATAAAATCTTCTACGTCTCCCATTCTTCTGTTTCCAGAAGGTATCACTAAAAGACTTTGGACATTACAGTACAACACTTGTACACACCCACTTCAGTAGGACTTACTCTTAGCCTACTGAAACTCTTAGTTAAACAACTCCGTAAAAAACGAATACAACAAAGTTCTGGAAAAGACTCTTTTTCAGTTTACAAACTCTTATCAATGAGATATAGTAAAGTGTTCAGCTTGAAGAGGTTACGAAACAGCAGCACAATATGACCTCAGAAGTTTGGATATTGATAATAAAGTGTGTGCTGCTTTTCTGTATGTTGAGCTTTGAAGATAAGTAGTAGTTGATGATAGCTCAAACTCACGTTGGAATAATCATTGTGTTGATAAAGATAATAACGTTTTTGTTTATAAAGGATTGATCTTCTTATACATAGAAAACTTGAGTCCAACGTAAACAAAACAGCTTCTTTTGACTTCTAATAAATCAGCTTTATCATCTAAATAGGGTCCTGCAGAAAGCTTTCAGAATAATCAGTCTTTGCTTTATACCAAAACTGATAAGGCATATTAAATAACTTCGTACAAAATTAATGGTTCAATTAATACTAGTACAAGGTAAAGTAACGGTAATATTTAAGACTGTAGAGATTCAAACAAGAGACGTTAAGATACTTCTGTTTAAGCTAAGTTCTGCTTATAAAGCTACGTTCTGCTTTTGGTTTTTCTAAGCGTACTACTTTTGTTAACATGATACGAGAGCTTCTGCTTTTATGTAGTCTTCTGGTTTTAGCTATCGCGACCTACTGGTTTTGACTCGCATCACCACAATTAAATTAAGTCTAAAAATTTCCCCCTTTGCGATGATGCCAAAACCTAGATGTTAGTAGCGATGAATATGAAAGCAAATAGAAAATAAGATAATTGATAAACAAACAAACAGTAACACAGAGTTCAAATGAATTTAATCATCAGTTCCAATGTCTCTGAACATTGTTTCCTCATCCTGAGGATCTTGGTTTCTGAAGGAGTATTCTGCATGATGTCTTCCAGATCTGCCTTCTTCTAACCTGGCTTCTGCTTTCCTTTTTTTGGCATCATTGGCAAGAACTCGAGTGAGTAAATCATCCACTCGGCCAGTAAGAGTAAGAATGCCATTATTTGGCATCTCCAGAAATGGTGCCTGATTCGAAACTCGTTCATTTAGATCAAGAATAGATTGAGACTCAATTTTGGCATCAATAGTTACAAGTTTCGAGTCTGAGGCTTCTGCTTTGGTGGAGACTGATTGAATAGCTGAATCATGATCAGAGACAGTTTTAATGATGTCAGAATGACCAAGCAAGATGCTGGCATGACTTGAGACAACATTTTGTCTGAAAAGGCTTGTTTCGACATGCAGTTTGGCCAAAGATTCTGCCGTGTGAGTGATTTCTTTTGAGATGCGGTCACGGAAGAATCTGGTGGCACTAACCTCACAAGCACATTCAAAAGATAACTGTTTCACAATCTTTGACAAATTATCAAGATTTCTCCTCAGAATATGTATCTCGAATTCAAGATCAAACGTTGCTTCTGCTGGGGAAGGTGTTCTTTCGAGCATACGCTGTCTGATCTCTTCAAGATGAGCAATATGAGCAGGAGAATCAGTAGGAGGGAGAAGCAAAGCAGTAGAAGGGGATCTTCTGGTTGAGCAGTAATCTATTCAGCAGAAGTGCCTCCAGCAGTAGTTGGTTCAGGAGCTGCGCTCTCATCTGGTTGGGCAGCTTCCGTGGCTTCCAGTTGCTCAGCGGCTGGAATAGATTCATATTGAACATTCAAAATATCTTCCATTTCTGCTTGATGTTCAGCAGAGAAAATCTCCAGATTTGGCAGTGATTGAGATGGGGCAGCATCTGATTCTACCATGGGTTGGTCTGCTGGTCGAGCTTTTGGTTGGACCACATCATCAGCCTGAGCTGCTTCTGGTGCAGTAGAGACAGTAAGAACGATAGATTGAATGACTTCATCAATTGAAGCCAATTCTTGAACAGAGATAAGTGATGATGATTGAGTAGGCTGCTTCTGAGATGCAGGAGTACGGAAACCTTAGCTTCTGAGGGAGCTATAGTCCTTTCCTCAACTGGCTTATTCTGAATAAAGTCCAGGATGAAGCCTACTTGATACTGTACAGGCTCTCCAAAGGCCTATTCTTGAGCAAAAAGTTTTTCATTTACAAATTTCAGTCTATCGTTCAAATTTTGGATAACATTCTGATCCTAAGCAGCAGTAGGAATCATAGAGTCGAAATTAGACTTAAGAGTCTTTAAAACAGATTCCAGCTTTTGACACTTCAACTGCTCAAGAATGTAACTTCGTCTGCTCATTTCTTCAATCACATTGTCAGTCTTGGAAAAATCAAAAACCTTCTTTTCATTCTTCACCATTTTTCCATATGCACCTGGTGTTTTGAAATATGTGATTGGATGGAAAACTCGAACCTTATGCCAATCATCAAAGAAAGTCATGCCTTCGCTGGCAGATTTCTCAATCTCCTCCATGTGAAGATCAATACAAGTTAAAACAGATGACTTGGCGCCGTGAAATTGTGGTTCTGCAACAAGTTTACCTTTCCCTTTATCTGAAAAAGAAACAGGCAGCACGGGTCTAAAAGCAGAAGATCCTGCAGTTGATTCTTTAATAATGACTCCAGACGTGAGTCTGAAAGTCGGAACAGAAGTAGAGGTGGTGGCAGTAGATGTGACTGCTGGTTTGGAGACTGGGACAGATTCTGGTTGGGATGAGGTGGCTTCTGGAAACACTTGTCTCAAAGGGACAATGTCTAAATCAGCAACGACTACTGTTTTCTTGAGGCGGAGAGCTGTGCGAGCTTTCTTCTTTCTAGGGGTGGCAGTGAGTGATGCTTTGATTGGAGCAGCAAACTCCTCAGATACTCAGTGGAGACAACTACTCTTTTTCTCTTGATTTTCTTTTGAGGCACTTGAGCCTCAGTCTGATCATCGCCAACCTCTTTCTTCAGAGCAACAAACTCGGCCAGAGTTGGCTTTGCTCTCAAAGCAAGTACATTGTCAGCATCGGCCATTGTTACATAAGAAGTATCTTGTTCAGAAGTGTGCGGAAAACCAGCATCCTTTAACATCGTGCTGATCTGAACAACAAAACCAGTAGCTTTCCTCACAGCCATATTGTAGGACCCGTTAAATCAGACTACGTATAAGCCATGCATAATTAATATTATTTAAATTAAAATGATTTTATGCATGATGATTTAAATTCTTTTCTTTAAATTTGATTATTTTACGCAATAGTTTAGTTATTATCTTTTCAGTTAAATAAGTGAGGCCGGACTGGAGTTGGAGTATTGAGATAAAATTTAATATTAAGAAATTATTCCTAGAATTTATTTAAGATAAATAATAAGTTAATTTAATGTAAAAGAATGTTTAAAGGATTTATTTAAGTAATTTGAGATAAGTAGTAAATAAATTCTTTTAGGTTCAGTAATTAATTTATTAATTCACTAAAATATTTAATGAGTAGATAAAACTTTAAAGATTTAAAATACAATAATTAAGCAATATTTCCCTCCATTTTTATTCTAGAAATCAGCCACCCTCTTATAAGATTTGATAAGTTTGTCAACTCTCCATTTTTGATATCTTTCCATATCCCTTCATGGTAGAATAATTCCCACAATTTTAATCCCCAATAATTAATAATTTAGAAATATTCCACCCCATTTAAAAGCAAGATTTCGGCCACCTCATTAAAAGATTTGAATTAAATTTGACAACTCACAAACTTTGATTCCTTTCCTTATCCATTTTCTTGGTAGATAATCCCTCACCTTTTTAATCATCAATAATTAATAATTAAGCAATTTTTATACCTTAGTTGAATGAGGAAAATCGGCCAACCTCATTTTTAAATCAAATCAAATCAATCATTTCCCTTATCTCTCAACTCAAGGAAAGAAAAGATTCTACCTTGCCATTCTATCTCCCAAATACTTTGCAACTTCCCCATTTCATTCCTAGCCTTCTCTCCTCTCCATATTTTTGAAATTTCAGAGAAGAATAAGCAAAAAAATCGGGAGAAAGCTGTAATGCCCGAGGATTTGATTATCATAATTTGCTATAAGATTAGTGAATTAAATAGATATAATTGTAAACGGGCCACTACGAGACCAGATTGGATAAAGAATATAAATTTCATCAATTTCGGGCAGAACTAGTGGCGCCCGAGCGGTAGAAAGTGACCGCTCGAGCGCCAATGTTCAATGAAATCACGTTCGGGCAGAAGGTGTGGCGCCCGGGCGGTAATTTATGACCGCCCGAGCGCCAGAATCTCGCATGGCGGGCAGAACTTTCCGCGCCCGGGCGGTAGATCTTTACCGCCCGAGCGCCGAGCTCGCGCCCGGGCGGTAAGTTTCGACCGCCCGAGCGCCAGCGAGATTTGGCTAAAGCAAGCCACGTTTCATTGCATGCAAGGGGCGATATATATAAACGAAAATCCCTCAGAAATATGATAAGAATCAGAATAGAAAAGCTCCGAGAGGCTTTTGAAGTTCTTGCGCCGGTATTTTACAATCCGTCCGTCTGATTTAAAATCCGACTTCGGTACCGTGTTTCTATCGTTATAGGCTACGCGTGGACGTAAGTTTTACTATGTTTCGGCATGTCTTGAAATTATGATGTTGTAGGAATCAGATATGATTCATATATGTTGTTTCTGACATGTTAGACATCGTATAATTACAAACGAATTTAAGAACGGACACCGTATAGAATTGTTATGAATTTTAGAGTTGAATCGACTGGGTGTTGGTACCAGATTTATACCATTATCAGTAATGAATTGGGGGAAATGACATAGATTGTTTAAGATGGCGATTGTACAGTTGAAATGATACCGAGATCAAGTATTTAATTGGATATGTGTTGATTGAGAATAGAGATTGATAGAAAATGTATCTCTTTCAGATTTGATTGACAGACTTGATATCAACTTCGAGACTACGACAAGAAAGGTATAGTACATGTTTTGCTTGGGGAATCATGACTCAAATGAGATCACATTTGAGTTTCCCAACCAAAATCACATACTTGTGTTATTGTTGATATCTAGATTTGATTATGATTGTTTATAGATTTGTTTATAGAACTTGTATACAAATCTTGCTATGCTTTGTTTACAGATCAGGTGGCATTGCATTAGAATGATTATGCTTGTTTACAGATTGTGTATTCATGCATTAAGATATGACAGTCTGGAGATCAGGCAGACTTCTAGATGTTCGGCGATATCTCAGCTTAGGGGAAGATCACCGCCCCTTTGTAGACGTGGATACAGATCAGGCCGAAGTCTAGGAATAAGACGTACAACACCTCGATTGGTAGGGTAGGTGACAGTCAGTGACGTCTTATTCACAACGGGATCCCTAGAGTTATAGTCGAGTCGCATCTAGACATGATTAGACTTGCATTGCATGATTTTATATGAATGACATTCATATTAGCATGTTTCATGTTTTAGATTGTGTTAATGCATGTATACATGTTTATACTGGGATTTGTTCTCACCGGTTTTCCGGCTGTTGTTATGTCTGTATGCGTGCATAACAACAGGTGGGGCAGGATCTGGGTCGAGACAGAGATGATCGTGTTAGCGTGGAGATCACGGGCGTAGCAGATGGACCAGTAGTTGTCTTTTATTATGTACTGTCTTTTAATACTGGTTAGTTGAGAACATACAGAATAAGACATGTATATTATGTTTGTATGTTGTAAATGAAATAAAGATTGTTGCTTGTTTAATTACATTTGATTAAATGTAAAAGCGAAAAATTGACCCACGTTTTAGAATAATGATCCATTTAATCCCAAGAAAAAGAATTAGAGCCCGGGTCCCCACAACAGGTGGTATCAGAGCAGTCGAGTCTATAGACTGAGATAAGATAGAATGAGCGGGGTAGATCGAGTCTTCTTCCTTGCTTATGATGTGCTAGCATGTGTATTGCTTTCTTTATTACATGTTATCTGTTATCTGATTGATTACAGTGTATAATAAACTGAATCAGAACCGATTCTAGATCAGAGGTAACTGACTAGAGGATGGCTGAGACAGTGGTATATTTTGTTTACTAATCCGTTGGTTGATTAGATATGCCTCCTAGAAGAGCAGCCGTACCTCTACGACCATTAGCGCCAGAACAGGGTAGTACATCCGGAGATCCTATGGATGTTACGGCGACCCCTATGGAGACGTTGCTGAAGCGATTCCAATCCTTTCGACCTCCCACATTAAAAGGTACCGAGAATGCCATCGAGTGCGAAAGTTGGCTTGAGGACATTAAAATGTTATTTGACTCTTTGGAGTACAGTGACGAGAAGAGAATAAAGCTAATTGACCATCAATTGCAAGATATAGCCAAGAATTGGTGGTAGAACATTAGGAGAGCTTTAGAGCAGCGGGGTACCGAGATTACTTGGAAAGTATTCAAGACGGAGTTCTATCAGCGTTTCTTTCCCATATCCTATCGCAAGGATAAAGGTGCAGAATTTGCCAATCTAAGGCAAGGGCCATTGAACATTGAGGAGTACGTTGCCAAATTTTCCTCTCTGCTTCGTTTTGCACCCCATGTTTCAGGAAATGATGAAGCCATGGCAGATCAGTTTATAAATGGCCTGAATCCAGATATCTTTACGTTGGTCAATACTGGGAGACCCGATAATTTCTCGGATGCATTGAATCGTGCCAAAGGAGCTGAAGCAGGATTGTTTAGGCAACGGAGTGCTCCGTATGTTGCACCGCGTCCGAGACCGCCACTACCTCCATCCCAAGTTCCTCCTCCTCGATTCGAAAGTGGTGGTAGTAGTAGTGGACGCAAAGAACAGTTGAAGGCGAAGGGGAAACAGTTTAAGCAACCTGGGAGCAGTTCGTCCAGCTCCAGCGGATCAAGACAGACTGGTTTTGATCAAAGTTCAAGGACTTCAGGTGTCTACTGCAATTCTTGTGGAGGTAGGCATGCGACTGAACAGTGCCAGGGAGTTACAGGCCGATGTAACATTTGTAGGCAACCGGGGCATTTTGCCAAAGTCTGTCCACAGAGAGGTGTACAGCAATTCCAGAGTGGAAGAGGATCCGGTTCCGTACCTCAGATTGAGCGGCAGGCATCATCAGTTCACTCTTTTCAGCCTCCACCGGCACCGACTCCACCCAGAGGCCGAGGTAGTCAGACAGTGAGTCAACCTCCGAGGCAACAGGCTCAAGTGTTTGCATTGACAGAGGAGCAAGCACAGGATGCCCCAGATGATGTCATAGCAGGTAACTGTTCTCTCTGCGGTTATCCTGCTTATATATTGATAGATACGGGTGCATCGCATACATTCATATCAGAACGATTTGCATTATTGCATTCTCTGCCTGTTGAGTCGTTGTTAGATGTTGTGTCTATTAATTCTCCGTTGGGAAGTGGATTGATATCTGTAACTACGGTTAAACATTGCATTCTACAGTTTGAGGGGCATGAGCTTGACCTAGATTGTATAGTGTTGGGTTTAGCTGATTTTGATTGTATAGTTGGTATTGACATGCTAACGAAGTATAGAGCTACCGTGGATTGTTTCCACAAGATTGTCAGATTCAGACCCGAGATGACAGACGAGTGGAAATTCTACGGGAAGGGTTCCAGATCTCGGATTCCCTTGATTTTGGCTCTTACTATGAACAGATTGTTACAAAAAGGAGCAGATGGTTTCTTTATTTATGCTGTAGATATGCAGAAGTCGAGCCCGGCATTGGCAGATCTGCCAGTAGTACGGGAATTTCCAGATATTTTTCCAGATGAAATCCCAGGATTACCTCCGGTTCGAGAGGTAGATTTTAGCATTGAACTTGTACCAGGTACCGTTCCTATTTCAAGGGCTCCATAGAGGATGGCACCTATTGAACTAAAAGAATTGAAAGCACAGTTAGAAGATCTTCTTGCCAAGGGATATATCAGACCTAGTGTATCTCTTTGGGGCGCTCCGGTGCTGTTTGTGCGAAAGAATGACGGTTCGATGCGATTGTGTATAGACTACCGGCAGCTGAATAAGGCAACGATCAAGAATAAATATCCTTTGCCTAGGATTGATGATTTATTTGATCAGTTGCAGGGATCCTCTGTGTATTCTAAGATTGATTTACGTTCTGGTTATCATCAGCTCCGAGTTCGAGATGTAGATATACCGAAGACAGCAGTTCGAACCAGGTATGGACATTACGAATTTATTGTCATGTCTTTTGGTTTAACCAATGCTCCTGCAGTATTTATGGGCTTGATGAACCAAGTGTTTCAGAGGTATTTAGATGAATTTGTGATTGTCTTCATCGATGATATTTTGGTGTATTCGAAGAACAGAAATGAGCATGCAGAGCATCTCAGAATTGTTTTGCAGACATTGAGAAACGAGCGACTGTATGCTAAATTGTCAAAGTGTGAGTTTTGGCTGAATCGAGTTGTCTTCTTAGGGCATATCATTTCTGGAGATGGTATTTCTGTTGATTCGAGTAAAGTGGAAGCTGTTATTAATTGGCCAAGACCGACTTCGGTACCAGAAATACGCAGTTTCATGGGTCTGGCAGGATACTACCGAAGATTTATTCAAGATTTCTCCAGTATTACAAAGCCAATTACTCAAATAACACAGAAGAATATTCCATTCGTTTGGTCAGAGGAGTGCGAGTCTAGCTTCTTAGAACTGAAGAAAAGGCTAACTAGTGCTCCAGTGTTGACGATACCGTCAGGTACGGGTGATTTCGTTGTCTATTGTGATGCTTCTCATAGAGGTTTGGGATGTGTTCTTATGCAGCGAGGTCATGTGATCTCATACGCCTCGAGACAATTGAAGCCACATGAAGTTCGATACCCCATTCATGATCTGGAATTGGCGGCTATCGTATTTGCATTAAAGATTTGGCGTCATTATCTCTACGGCGAGAAATTTGAGATCTTTTCCGATCACAAGAGCCTAAAGTACCTATTCTCTCAATCCGAATTGAACATGAGGCAGCGTAGATGGTTAGATTTATTGAAAGATTTTGACTGTGAAATCAAATACTATCCAGGAAAGTCAAATGCAGCAGCAGATGCCTTGAGTCGAAAGGTATGTGCCTTGTCCTTATCGACGATAGGTGTTACAAAGTTAGTTGAAAGTTGCTGTAGTTCTGGATTAGCATTTGATACAGATAAGAAGCCACTACGACTTGCTACTATTCAAGTTGAGCCGGACTTGATCAGGAGGATCAAAGAAGCTCAACGAACCGATCCGAATGTGCAAAGATCGATTCAGATGGTCAGAGCAGGACATCTATCGGAATATCAGGTACGTGATCATGTGCTGTACGTGAATAATCGCCTTGTAATGCCAGATGTTCCAGATTTGAGACACCAGATTTTGTCCGAAGCACATTGTAGTCGGTTCAGCATCCATCCTGGTGGCAGAAAGATGTATAATGACTTGAAGACACAGTTCTGGTGGAAACAGATGAAGTCAGACATCGCAGAATATGTGTCTAAGTGCTTGAACTGCCAACAGGTAAAAGCTGAAAGAAAGAAGCCGGTAGGTTTACTTCAGAGTTTATCTATTCCAGAATGGAAATGGGACCACATTTCCATGGATTTTGTGACGAAGTTACCTCGATCATCCAGAGGCTGCGATGCGATTTGGGTCATTATTGACAGATTGACCAAATCTGCTTGTTTCATTCCATACAGAATTACGTATCGACAAGATCAGATGGCGGAGATATATATTCGAGAGGTAGTCAGATTGCATGGAGTGCCGAAGTCTATCGTATCAGATCGTGATCCACGATTCACTTCTCACTTCTGGCACAGTTTACAGCAGGCCTTAGGTACGACATTACACCTGAGTACTGCTTATCATCCTCAGACAGACGGACAGTCAGAGCGGACTATCCAGACTTTAGAGGATATGTTGAGAGCCGTAGTGCTAGATTTTGGCACTAGTTGGCAAGATTCCCTACCTCTTTGCGAATTTTCTTACAATAATAGCTATCAGACGAGTATCGAGATGGCACCGTTTGAAGCTTTGTATGGCAAGAAGTGCAGATCTCCGCTATATTGGGATGATCTCTCAGATGTACCAGAACTTGGGCCAGATATGATTCGTGACATGACAGAGAAGGTAAAACTCATTCAGAAGAGGATGAAGACATCACAAGATCGACAAGCAAAGTATGCCAATATCAGACGTAGACCGTTAGTATTTGAGGCAGGAGATAGAGTATTCTTGAAAATTTCTCCATTCAGAGGCGTTGTAAGATTTGGCAAACGCGGGAAACTATCTCCTCGATACATTGGTCCTTACGAGATTCTTGAGAAGATTGGCGATCGAGTTTATCGACTTGCACTTCCTCCTTCTCTATCCGGAATACATGACGTGTTTCATGTATCGATGTTACAAAGATATATGCCAGACATTTCTCATGTCATTCAACCTGACGAAGCTGAACTTGATCAAACATTGAGCTATGTGGAACAACCGATACAGATTCTTGATCGGAAAGAAAAGAAGCTCAGAACGAAGAATATTCCACTTGTGAAAGTTCAGTGGAGTCGTCATGGCATTGAGGAAGCGACTTGGGAGACAGAGGCAAGCATGAGACAGAAACACCCCGAGTTATTCCAATGATGTAAGTATTAATCTAGCTTTGATGTCATTACTTTGATGCTTACAATGATAGAATGATGTGTCAGTTTGAGGACGAACTCTTATCTAAGAGGGGGAGAAATGTAATGCCCGAGGATTTGATTATCATAATTTGCTATAAGATTAGTGAATTAAATAGATATAATTGTAAACGGGCCACTACGAGACCAGATTGGATAAAGAATATAAATTTCACCAATTTCGGACAGAACTAGTGGCGCCCGAGCGGTAGAAAGTGACCGCTCGAGCGCCAATGTTCAATGAAATCACGTTCGGGCAGAAGGTGTGGCGCCCGGGCGGTAATTTATGACCGCCCGAGCGCCAGAATCTCGCATGGCGGGCAGAACTTTCCGCGCCCGGGCAGCTCGGCGCTCGGGCGGTAAGTTTCGACCGCCCGAGCGCCAGCGAGATTTGGCTAAAGCAAGCCACGTTTCATTGCATGCAAGGGGCGATATATATAAACGAAAATCCCTCAGAAATATGATAAGAATCAGAATAGAAAAGCTCCGAGAGGCTTTTGAAGTTCTTGCGCCGGTATTTTACAATCCGTCCGTTTGATTTAAAATCCGACTTCGGTACCGTGTTTCTATCGTTATAGGCTACGCGTGGACGTAAGTTTTACTATGTTTCGGCATGTCTTGAAATTATGATGTTGTAGGAATCAGATATGATTCATATATGTTGTTTCTGACATGTTAGACATCGTATAATTACAAACGAATTTAAGAACGGACACCGTATAGAATTGTTATGAATTTTAGAGTTGAATCGACTGGGTGTTGGTACCAGATTTATACCATTATCAGTAATGAATTGGGGGAAATGACATAGATTGTTTAAGATGGCGATTGTACAGTTGAAATGATACCGAGATCAAGTATTTAATTGGATATGTGTTGATTGAGAATAGAGATTGATAGAAAATGTATCTCTTTCAGATTTGATTGACAGACTTGATATCAATTTCGAGACTACGACAAGAAATGTATAGTACATGTTTTGCTTGGGGAATCATGACTCAAATGAGATCACATTTGAGTTTCCCAACCAAAATCACATACTTGTGTTATTGTTGATATCTAGATTTGATTATGATTGTTTATAGATTTGTTTATAGAACTTGTATATAAATCTTGCTATGCTTTGTTTACAGATCAGGTGGCATTGCATTAGAATGATTATGCTTGTTTACAGATTGTGTATTCATGCATTAAGATAGGACAGTCTGGAGATCAGGCAGACTTCTAGATGTTCGGCGATATCTCAACTTAGGGGAAGATCACCGCCCCTTTGTAGACGTGGATACAGATCAGGTCGAAGTCTAAGAATAAGACGTACAGCACCTCGATTGGTAGGGTAGGTGACAGTCAGTGACGTCTTATTCACAACGGGATCCCTAGAGTTATAGTCGAGTAGCATCTAGACATGATTAGACTTGCATTGCATGATTTTATATGAATGACATTCATATTAGCATGTTTCATGTTTTAGATTGTGTTAATGCATGTATACATGTTTATACTGAGATTTGTTCTCACCGGTTTTCCGGTTGTTGTTATGTCTGTATGTGTGCATAACAACAGGCGGGGTAGGATCTGGGTCGAGACAGAGATGATCGTGTTAGCGTGGAGATCACGGGCGTAGCAGATGGACCAGTAGTTGTCTTTTATTATGTACTGTCTTTTAATACTGGTTATTTGAGAACATACAGAATAAGACATGTATATTATGTTTATATGTTGTAAATGAAATAAAGATTGTTGCTTGTTTAATTACATTTGATTAAATGTAAAAGCGAAAAATTGACCCACGTTTTAGAATAATGATCCATTTAATCCCAAGAAAAAGAATTAGAGCCCGGGTCCCCACAAAAGCAAGGGAGAAACAAGTGAGAAAAGTAATAAACAAAAGAAGAACACTTCGTCTCCGTCGCGCCGTATCGTCGCACTAGTTTGTTTTCTTATTCAAACAAATCCAACGCATGTTTATATTACTTCTTTGCTCTTCAATCAAGTTATATAAATATTTTAAAACATTACATGATCATGATTTCCATGGCAAAACCGAATTTGGACAACAACTTTCAAAGAAAAATCTGCACAGAATTTCGGTCCCCACTTGTTCTTCACAGTTTTGATGTGTTTGTGGTTTCAGGGTTGGCTCGATTTCCAGGGGCTCAAGGCTGCATCTAGGATTTTTATAGGGTGTGCTAGGAAGGTGTTAGTCCATTGGTTTCACTCCCTCACCCCCCAGCAACGCGTTTGGACAGCAACCCTCCAAAACGTCATTTTTTGTCTCGAATTGCATGGTTTCTTGCCTAAGGTGTGGGTTATGATCTTGGCTGCCCTAGGGGCTGTAGCCATGGTTAGAATCCTTCCTTGACATGTCTAGGAAGTGAAAAAGATGCTCTTTCATGGCTTGGTTCATGGTTCCATCGCTTTTAAAAATAAAACAAAAAACAGCGCCCCTTCGGTTTTAAAATTCTGGTTTTGTTGAGTGTGTTGAGTTTCGGTTTTGAGGTGTTAGATGGGTTGTGGTTGGCTTCTAGCCCTTAGCCATGACTCATACAATACCTTAGCATGTCTAGCATGGACCATGGTTAACCTCATAACCATTGGATCCTTCATTTGACAGCAAAATAAGCTACACTCCTCCACGGTGCAGCATGTGTTCTCGGGTGGAGCTTCGGATTTGTCTTTGGTGTTTGCTTGGATTTTGGCTGGCCTAGGGCCCTTAGTTAGGGTTAAAATCACACCTTAGGATGTTGGTAATAGGCTCTGGTCGGTGGTTCAACCCTCAATGGCCATTAGCCTTGCAAACGACGCAAGGAAACGCAACAGCTGCTGGCATGTAATTTTCTTGACAGCAACTTTGTGCTTCGGTTCAGAGGCTTGTTTGAGTGCTTGGGTGGCTTTTAGCCTATGGACTTGGACTGGACAGTGCCTTATTGAGTTAGGAAGGTCATGTTTTTGTCCGTTTGTGATTTGGTTAAGTTTAGAGTTCGTACGAGAATTTACGGTGTAAGGTGCCAAAGTGACTCTCGAAAGATCGTTTCATGATTTTGGCCTCCATGCATAATTTTCGTGTATTACAGCCCTTGGTAACTATTTTCCAGTACTTTATGTGTATTTTAATCATGACTAAATGATGGTTCGATGTCGGTTCGGGTTGGTACGGAGTCATGGTTAAATATTAAGTTTGTTGGGCGTAATAGTCTCGTTTTTAGTTCGATTTTTGATATGTTGATCAAGTCGAGTTTATTTGCATATTCCTCATGTTAGAATTAGGTCGCAGCGAGCCTTGGAACGATCCAACCCAATTGGTAAAATAACTCAGGAATTTAATTATATTACGTTCATAAAATATAAAAGTTTATTTTTGATATACGATATGTCTTCTGGCCACTTCACGCTCATGGGATTGCAGCTTAGGGATTATTACTTCATCAGGTGGCTACTGGCCGGTTCATGTTCATGTATGGGTACGGAAATACAGTCCAAGGGCTGTGATGATCTCTACCGCCCAGTATACTGTGGTTTAGTCTGATCAGACTATTCGGTTCATGTTATGGGCCACTTGCGTAGAACATAATCTCAACAGAAAATTATGATATGCTATTATGACAGGACCCTACCGAGCAAACATTTCACTTACGATTTTTCAGTTATGCACTTATTTATAATTATTCATGACACGATTTTCACGTTATGCTCTATGATATGATATTTTTACGTTACGCCAGATTTTACGATATATTTACTTTTTATTCATGATATATGCATGCTGAGTCTTTAGACTCACGAGACTTGATTGTTGTAGGTACTGATGAAGTCGGGACCGAGGACGGAGAACAGTGAGCTAGCTTGGGTCGGCAGTAGTAGGAATCCGAGGACCTCATTTATCAGTTTATTTATCATTTTTATGGATACTCATTTTTATCACGACGAATTATTTTAAATTGTTGTTTTGAAACAGATATTTACTTCCGCTGCTATTTTGACATTTGCACTTTTATTCCGCTGTTACATTAAACATGGAACCTTTTTATCAGTATACTTTATGAATGAGACATTTTATTTATTTAAAGACAAAATTTTAAATTATTCCGCAAATTTTCAAGTACGAAATACGGGCCTCTACAGCTGGTATCAGAGCCTATGTTCTTGTAAAGGGTTGTACTACTACTGATCTCGAGAAGCTCACGAAGTCACGTCTTCGGTCTGTAAGTTTTACGTTTACGCATTTTGTTTAAAGCACGAAATATTTTAACAGCATGTTTTCATCAAATATTTTACGTTCAGATTTTGATTACGCAGTATTTATTTAAATTTAAAGAAATAATATAGATTATGTATGTTAGTTACGTATGGGTTATGTATGGAACAGTATGCCTCCTAGACGCATTCTTGAGCGCACGAGAGATGATGAGCCTCGCCAGGAGGACGGTGAGAATCAGAGGCAGGAGAGAGATTTACCACCTCCATCTCCACCGGACATGAATGCCCAGATGTTAGCTGGGATGACGCAGTTCTTCGCACAATTTGCGAGGAACAGTGCTGTGGAAACCAGGCCGGCATGGCTTGAGGCTACCTATGAGCGGTTCATGAAGATGAGACCGAAGGAGTTTTCAGGAACTGCAGATCCCATGATCGCCGAGGGCTGGATTAAGTCCCTCGAGGTTATCTTCGAGTTCATGGAGCTTAGAGACGAGGATAGGGTCCGTTGTGCGACCTATCTATTTGGAGGAGATGCCCGCTTATGGTGGGAAGGAGCATCCGTAGCCCTGAACTTGGCTACTCTGAGCTGGACGCGCTTCACCGAGGTATTCTACTCGAAATATTTTTCTAACGAGGTGCATTCCAGGTTGACCAGAGAGTTCATGGCCCTGAGACAGGGAGATATGACTGTTACGGAGTTCATCCGTAAGTTTGAGAGGTGTTACCATTTTGTGCCCCTGATTGCCAACGATGCAGAGCAAAACTGAGACAGTTTCTAGATGGTCTGCGGCCGATCTTGCACCGTGATGTTAGGGTGGCTGGCCCTACTACTTATGATGTCGCTGTCTCCAGAGCTCTAGCTGCAGAGCAGGATCAGCAGGATATAGAAAGAGACCGCCAGGGCAAGCGACCAGTCCAAGTGCCACACCGCCCTCCTCCTCAGCAGCAGCATCAGAATAAGAGGCCTTTCCACGGCCCACCTAGAAACAAAGGACAACAGCAGCAGCGGGGACGCGCAGTCCCGAGGACTTTTGAGCACCCAGTCTGTCCTAGGTGCACACGCCGCCATGCTGGAGCGTGTATGTATGGTTCAGGGAAGTGTTACAAGTGTGTTAGTCCAGACAACTTGCTGCAGCAATGCCCTCAAGGGAGTCTGCGTACCCAAGACAGAGTTTTGCCCTCCATGCAGCGGAGACGAACCCAGACACCATGCTCATGACATATATCTTAAAGCTTTAAGTTAATATTTGATATTCAATGTTTTGGGAATCTGGATTAAGATTTTGAACTTAGAATTGTGATAGGATTGCATGCTCTAATCAGTGATACTTTCGGGAATTAGGTTAGAAGAACTTTGACCTTCGCATGTCTATAGGTTAGTTCTTGTGATTATTGGGTTCAGCTTGACGTTCCAACCTTTCAGGGAGAATTTTTATAGCGGGTTCATCTAGGAAAGCCTTGATAGATTCAGGGGCTACTCATTCATTCATTTCGGAGACTTTTGCTGATTTTCTCAAGGTAAAGATCATTGGGCTAGATATAGCCTATTCAGTAGTACTGCCTTCGAGAGAGGAGATGGCAGCTACCAATGTGATCCGAGACATAGACCTCGAGCTTCATGGCAATCTTGTTTATGCGGATCTTATCGTTTTGCCGATGCCAGAGTTTGATATCATTCTGGGTATAGAATGGCTATTAAGGAACAGAGTTTTGATCGACTTTCAGCGGAGATCTATTCTAGTCTGATCGCCTGGGATGGAGCAGTTCTTATTCAAACCAGACAGGTACTTTCATTTACCGCTTTTGATATCTTGTGTCCAAGCTAGGAAGCTCATGCGTAGAGGGTGTCGAGCGTTTTTGGCAACTTTTGTATCTGTTCCCGAGACACCCAGTCAGTCAGCCTTCGATGTCCTAATTGTTAGGGATTTTCTAGACGTGTTTCCTGATGACGTCTCTGGTATGCAACCCGAGTGAGAGGTGGAGTTTTCCATTGAGCTTATGTCAAGTACGGCTCCGATATCGAAAGCACCGTACCGATTAGCACCGACAGAGATGGCAGAACTTAAGAAGAGGATTCAGGAACTTCTAGATAAGGAGTTCAACCCGAGTCTCTGGTATGCAACCCGAGTGGGGCGCGCCAGTCAGTCAGAGGGTCGAATGCTATATCGGTGATTGTAGATCGTCTTACGAAATCAGCTCACTTCTTGCCTATTAAGACGACTTTCTCCATTATCCAGTATGCAGAGTTATATATCCGGGAGATCGTTAGACTTCATGGCATTCCCGTTTCTATATTGTCTGACCGAGATCCTAGATTCACTTCATCATTTTGGAAGAGTGTACATTCAGCTATGGGTACCAAGTTGTTGTTTAGCACAGCTTTTCACCCACAGACAGATGGTCAGTCCGAGAGAGTTATCCAGATTTTGGAGGATCTTCTCCGTGCATGTGTTATTGATTTCTCCTGGAGTTGGAAATCAAAGTTACCGTTGGTGAAGTTTACCTATAACAACAGTTTTCAGTCGTCTATAAGTATGGCTCCATATGAAGCACTGTACGGTCGTAAGTGTAGATCGCCTATTCATTGGGATGAAGTAGCGGAGAGAGCAGAATTGGGTCCGGAGATTGTGCAGCAGGCTGCTGATGTAGTAGTCAAGATCCATGATAGGATGAGGACTGCTCAGAGTAGACAGAAGAGTTATGCGGATCAGAGGAGGAGAGATTTAGAGTTTGCTGTTGGTGACCATGTTTTCGTGAAGATTGCACCGATGAAAGGTGTCATGACAGGGCCCTATCGAGAAAACATTTCACTTACGATTTTTCAGTTATGCACTTATTTATAATTTTTCATGACACGATTTGTAACGTACTGTACTTAACTACTTGGAATTTGCGGAAAAATTAAAAATTTTATTCAAATAAAACATCCGTACGGTCGTCACCCAACATACATAAAATATCTTTCAAATAATCCATCACCAAATAAAAGTTTGCTAAATGAACGCTGTCTCAAAACGTCTCACATTCAAATCAAAACATCAGAGTATTTTAAAAGTTTGCATAAACATAAACTTGCGGTCCTCGGGTTTAGCCTGCCGCTCAGCCCAAGCCTGCCCCTTGGTCGCCACCTCCTGTCTCCTGCTCATCGTACTCACCTGCATCGATCAAGTCTAGTGAGTCTAAAGACTCAACACGTATAAACTGGAAGTAACGAGTACTACATAATAAAAATCGCATGCTTCTTTAAAATAGGACATACATAACTTTAAATTGACTTGCATAAACTTCAACTTGAAATAAACTTGAACTTGAACATACATACTACGACGTGCCCTGAACATAAACTTTTCTTAAACATGCTTTCATACTTCAACATACTTAACTGCATAATTTTACATGAAGGATGTTTCAAAGCAAGTGACCCTTAACATGATAACCGCCTGATCAGACTCACCACAGTACTGGGCTGACAGGGACGTATCCACTGCCGCATACATAAGATCCCTGTTCATAATTTAACAGGCCAGTTGATCCACATTCATAATTTAACGCTTCACAACCACGATCTAACCCGTTCATAATTTAACGGGCGGATTGGTCCCCGTTCATAATTTAACGCTTTCCAATCCTAACATAATTTGGTCACAAGACATTTAGCATATCTCAAAACATAAAATACTTTCTTGCACGTCAACATACTTACTTGGCGTTGAGGGATTCCTTGGACTTCGACTGGGCCGTTGCTGCGACGTACTAACATGAAACTGCATACTTAACTTGCATAACTTAGACGTAAAAAAAATCATACTTACCCCTATGTTCAATCAACACTTGGGACGTTCTAAAATTTCCCATGACTCGATCATGAAAACATCATAATAAACCTTAGCCTAAAACCTCAACCCAATTCCTAAGTGAATGAAAGAATGTATCCCAAAAATAGGAGGACACGGACCCCGTGCCTGGGTCCTGGCTTGGGTCCGTGTAGATACTGTATGGGGTGTGTGTAGAAAAGCAAGGGCACGGACCCCGTCTAAAGGTCCGGGTCATGGTCCGTGTAGATACTGTGAAAGGAGTACTCGGAAAAGGGGAGGGGCACGGACCCCGTTCTTGGGTCCGTATGGAGGTCCGTGTACACTTGGGTCCTAGAAATTGCTGAGGGGACAAAGGCACGGACCCCGTGCGGGGGTCCGGGTAAGGGTCCGTGAGGCTACGGATTTTTGAACCTGCGAGGAAAAACTTACACAATACCTAGTCTCCTAATTAACGCATAATGGCACAAGATTCCACAATTCGAGACTATCCTAGGACACCATAGCAGTGAACTAAACTCATATAATTGCCCCAACGTGACGACGTTCACCCTACAACTCATACGAACCAAAATACGGACTTTGACATCAACTTGATTCCTACGACTTTTGATTCAACTAGATGACAATTGACCCGAAACGAACCTTTAGTGACCGACCCAACAACATAAGCAAGTACCTACACTCAGCAACAATCACCGGTCGAGCCCCCAACGAAGCCTGCAACATAAAACTTCAAGAAACGTATCAATACAAATTTTCTGAAAATCGCAGTTTGAGCAGTCACACGAAAAATATCATAACTCTCTCATTTTTCGTCCAAAAATCTTGTACTATATATCAAATCGAAGGTAACGAAAAGTTCTACGTTTTTGCCGTTGAAAGTTTTCCCAAAATATGAACAGAAAATTCGCAGTATTTGAAAAGACAGCAAAAACGAGTTTTAGATCTAAAAATTTGCCCTCGAAATTGATCCGATCTATAACCCGCCCAAACTACTAACATGATACATAACTTTTACGCATAAAAATCAACGCAACGCATAATATGACTTGATCGACACAGCAAGAACAGAATATACGTGCCTTATGATATCAAACGTTACCGAAACGGCGTCACCGAAGCGGAGATAGAGAGAGGCTTGATCCGGGACGAACGTGGCACCGTTTTCTTGCAATAAAATCAACGAATCTATGCTGGGAATTACAAGGAAGGGAGCGGCTGCTATGCTTATTGAAGAACCCTAGTTTTGCTTTCAAATAAAATAAAAAATAAAAAGAGTGGTGTAGTGTGTGTTTTACGTTTTCTAGTGTGTGCAGAATGTGTGTGTGCGTGTGTTAGATAATTAGGGGGAGTAAAATTTGCTAATTAATAATTAACAATGCTAATCAAGATGCTAATTAAAAATGTTGACTCAAATAACAATTTAATTAAAATACTATCCTTACTCATCTTTAATAAAACTCTTTAATTAAAATAAAGCACACACCATACTAGACTTTAAAAGTTCTAAAATCATAAACTCACAAAATAATTAAATTTAGGATTCAAAATACTAACATCTCATAAAATACTAAATTTTAAAAGTTTTAAACTCTTAAAATTACTAAATAATGATTTAGGCTCAAAAGTGCTAAAACTCACTAAATTATTTAAAATACCCCCAAACTCAACTTAAAATAAAATACCGTCTCTAAAATTGCCAAAAATCGTCACCGGGTCTTTTCCTCAATCCCGCCTCGAATGATCGCCTGAAATATGAAACTCGAAAGACGTTTTAACGTGCATTACATAAACGTAATTAAATTAAAAAAATAATGCATTTAAATAATTATGCATGACTAAACTCCTTTTAAAATAAGTTAAATGCTTTAATAATTTAAATAGATGCATGGGTTATACGTGTACTGAAATCGGGTTCTACAGTTCCTCCCCCACTTATATAAATTTCGTCCTCGAAATTGAGTCTTACCGAACAACTCCGGGTAGCGAAGCCTCATATCTGTCTCTGACTCCCAAGTGGCCTCTTCAACTGATTGGTTTAACCACCGAACTTTGACTAGCTTAGTCACTTTGTTCCGGAGTCGGCGCTCCTCTCTGTCGAGGATTTGAGTCGGTCTCTCCTCATAAGACAAATCTGGAGCAAGCTGCAAAGGCTCATAACTCAGAATGTGCGAAGGATTAGCCAGATATTTCCTTAGCATCGAGACGTGGAACACATTGTGTACCCCGGCCAGATTCGGCGGAAGGGCTACACGATAGGCTAATGTCCCAACTCTGTCAAGAATCTCGAATGGTCCAATAAACCTCGGACTCAACTTGCCTCTTTTCCCAAATCTCATAACACCCTTCATGGGTGCTATCTTGACGAAAACGTGATCCCCAACGGCAAACTCGAGATCTCTCCTCCTCTTATCGGCGTAGCTCTTCTGACGGCTTTGGGCGGTCTTCATTCTTTCACGAATCTTGACCACCACCTCTGCAGTCTGCTGAACTATCTCTGGCCCTAGATCCGTTCTCTCACCCACTTCATCCCAATGAACTGGCGATCTGCACTTCCGACCATACAACGCTTCATAGGGAGCCATACCAATAGATGCTTGGAAGCTATTGTTGTATGTGAACTCCACTAGGGGTAGTCTAGACTCCCAAGTTCCTTGAAAATCAATCATACAGGCTCTCAGTAAATCCTCCAGAATCTGGATCACTCGCTCAGACTGGCCATCTGTCTGCGGGTGAAAGGCCGTACTAAACAGTAACTTCGTCCCCATAGCTGCATGTAAGCTCTTCCAGAAGGACGATGTAAACCTTGGGTCTCTGTCGGACACAATCGAAACTGGGAAACCATGCAAACGGACTATCTCCTTAATATAAAGCTCTGCATACTGCGTTATGGAGAAAGTCGTCTTCACTGGCAGAAAATGCGCTGACTTAGTGAGTCGGTCCACGATAACCCAAATAGAATTAGACCCTCTGACTGATTTAGGTAACCCAACGACGAAATCCATAGTGATGTTCTCCCATTTCCACTCTGGGATAGGGAGTGGCTTAAGCAAACCTGCTGGCCTCTGATGCTCTGCCTTCACCTGCTGACAAGTGAGGCACTCTGATACAAATCTGCGGATGTCTCTCTTCATCCCTGGCCACCAATACAAAATCTGCAGGTCTTTGTACATCTTGGTACCTCCTGGGTGAATAGAATACGGAGATGCATGTGCCTCTGTCAGAATATCCTGTCTGATCAAATCAACACTAGGCACCCACATTCTGTCTCTGTATCTCACGATACCATCTGACACTGTGTACAAAACACTGCCCTTAGCTTCGTCCTTCAGTCTCCATTTCTGTAGTTGCTCATCTGTAGACTGTCCTGCTCGGATGCGGTTTAGTAAGTCAGATTTGACTGTCAGACTAGACAGTCTAGGAGCTCTGCCCTTATGATAAATCTCTAGACCAAACCTCTGAATCTCAGACTGAAGCGGTCTCTGAACTGACAGTTTTGCTATGACTGCCACTTTTCTGCTCAAAGCGTCTGCCACGACGTTAGCTTTTCCCGGATGGTAGCTAATCTCGCAATCATAGTCTTTCACAAGTTCTAACCACCGTCTCTGTCTCATATTCAGCTCTTTCTGCGTGAAGAAATATTTGAGACTTTTGTGATCGGTGAAAATCTGACACTTCTCGCCGTATAAGTAATGTCTCCAAATCTTCAATGCAAAGACAACGGCGGCTAATTCCAAATCGTGAGTCGGGTAGTTCTTCTCATGCACCTTTAACTGTCTGGAAGCATAAGCTATAACTCGACCCTGCTGCATCAACACTGCTCCTAAACCGAGTTTAGATACATCGGTGTATAACACATAGTCCCCTTGTCCTGATGGCATGGCTAACACCGGTGCTGAAATGAGAGCTTGCTTCAAGGTGTCGAAGCTCTTCTGACATTCATCACTCCACACAAATTTAGCATTTTTCTTGGTTAGTGAAGTGAGTGGCACTGCTATAGACGAAAATCCCCGAATAAACTTACGGTAATAACCTGCTAAACCCAAAAAGCTGCGGATCTCTGATGCATTCTTTGGCTCTACCCAATCCTTGACAGCTGCCACTTTGGCTGGATCCACTTCAATCCCTCTACTAGACACTATATGCCCCAAAAACGCGACTTTCTGCAACCAGAACTCGCACTTGCTGAATTTTTCATACAGCTTACGGCTCTGCAAAGTTCGCAAAACTGTCCTCAAATGCTGGTCGTGCTCCTCATGGTTCTTCGAGTATATGAGAATATCGTCAATGAACACTATGACGAACTGATCGAGGAACGGCTGAAATACTCGGTTCATGAGGTCCATGAAAATAGCTGGAGCATTGGTCAATCCAAACGGCATCACTAAGAACTCGTAATGCCCGTATCTGGTCCTGAAAGCTGTCTTATGCACATCTGCATCCTTTACTCTCAGTTAGTGATACCCTGATCGAAGATCGATTTTGGAGAACACGATAGCTCCCTGCAACTGATCGAACAAATCTTCGATTCTAGGCAACGGGTACTTATTCTTGATCGTTACCTTGTTCAACTCACGGTAATCGATGCACAGTCTCATTCTCCCATCCTTCTTTTTCACAAAGAGTACTGGTGCGCCCCACGGTGAGAAGCTCGGGCGGATAAACTCCTTGTCTAAGAGTTCTTGAATCTGCTGTTTGAGTTCTAGCATCTCTGCTGGAGCTAATCTGTACGGTGCCTTAGAGATGGGCACTGTACCTGACATGAGATCAATGGCAAACTCCACCTCTCTATCTGGTGGAAGGCCTGTGACGTCGTCTGGGAAGACGTCTGGAAATTCATTGACTACTGGCACTTCTGAAATAGAAGGAGTGGGCACGTCAGGCGCTGCTATAACACTGGCCAAGAAAGCCTGACATCCCTTTAAAATTAATTTCCTCGCCTGCATGCACGAAATCATACGAGGAAAACTTTTCCATCTAGCTGGCTCGAATAAAAACTGCTCCATACCGAGCGGTCTGACCAATACCGACCTCTTCTGAAAATCGATTAGAACTCAGTTCTTAGTCAGCCAGTCCATGCCCAAAATGATATCGAACTCTGGCATCGGCAATACGATCAAATCTGCATACACTAGGTGGCCCTGCAGTTCTAGATCGATATCCCTGATCACGCTAGTAGCTAACAACTCTTCCCCTGATGGGACTGTCACTGAGAAGTTCAAGTCTAGACCGATGGACTTGATGTCCAGGTGATTAGCAAAGGTCTCTGATATAAAGGAGTGAGTGGCTCCTGAATCTATCAGTGCAGTTGTAGCTAATCTCTTTATGAAAATGTTCCCAGTCAGTAGAGTAGTGTCCGGATCCGCTTCTTGAGCGTGCATGGCGAATACTCGGCCTTGGGTTGGCTGCTTCCACTGCGGGCATTCCTTAAGCATGTGGTCGGTGGCACCACACTTGAAGCACTTGCCTGATCCATACAAGCATGGTCCGGGATGCTGGCGGTTACACTTCTGACAAACAGGGAAATTGCCGAGCTTCTGCGGCGCCCCCTGCTGATGGATAGGACCCTTGCCCTTAGGTGGTCTTTGGTATGGTTTCTTCCCAGGCTGCCCCTGGTAAGATTTCTTAAATGGTGGCCGCTGCTGATACTGTTGCTGCTGTTGCGGTGCCTGAAAGGGCCTCTTGCCCAGCCGATCCTTCTCAATCTCCCTCATGTCCTGTTCTGCCTCTAATGCCCTCGCAACTGCGACCTCATAGGTCATAGGCCCTACCACCTTCACGTCACGGCGCAAGATCGGCCGCATCCCAAGGAGAAAGTGTCTCACCTTGGCCTGAGCATCATTGGCGATCAAGGGCATAAATTGGCAACCCTTCTCAAACTTCTGCACATAATCAGCTACGCTGCTATCTCCCTGTCGTAGCGTCATGAACTCTCCAATCAGCTTCGTACGCACTTCCTCAGTGAAGTACTTGGAGTAAAACACCTCCTTGAACCCATTCCACGTGAGAGTCTGTAGGTTAACTATCACTGATGCGCTCTCCCACCAAACTCTTGCACTCCCATGAAGTAGAAAGATGGCGCACCTCACTCGATCAGTATCCTGCAACTCCATAAAATCGAAAATTACCTCGATGGATTTAACCCACCCCTCCGCTATCAATGGGTCCGTCGTCCCTGAGAATTTATCTGGGTGCATTCTGCTGAACCTCTCGTAGACAACCTCAGCTCTGGGTCTCACCCCGGTATCAGCCACTGTTTGGTTACCCATAAACTGGGCAAAGAACTGTGTCATTCCAGCCATCATCTGGGCCTGCATGTCGGGTGGTGGAGGTGGTGGAGGATTGGCCCTCTCCTCGACTCGAGGCTCTCTGTCCTCCTCCCTATCTTCCCGATTAATCTCACGTCTAGGGGGCATGCTGTTCCAATAATTACCCAACACGTAAACCCAACATGCATGATTATGATACCAATATCAAAATATGCACATAATTTGAACTTGAAACATATACATGTTGAAATCATGACTTAATGCATAGTACATAGCATAACTCAAAACTTTAAAACTTACAGACTTGAGGTGTGACTTCGAGAGCTTCTTGCGACTGGCAGTAGGCGTAACCCTTTACAAGAACCTGGCTCTGATACCAACTGTAACGTACCGTACTTAACTACTTGGAATTTGCGGAAAAATTAAAAATTTTATTCAAATAAAACATCCGTACGGTCGTCACCCAACATACATAAAATATCTTTCAAATAATCCATCACCAAATAAAAGTTTGCTAAATGAACGCTGTCTCAAAACGTCTCACATTCAAATCAAAACATCAGAGTATTTTAAAAGTTTGCATAAACATAAACTTGCGGTCCTCGGGTTTAGCCTGCCGCTCAGCCCAAGCCTGCCCCTTGGTCGCCACCTCCTGTCTCCTGCTCATCGTACTCACCTGCATCGATCAAGTCTAGTGAGTCTAAAGACTCAATACGTATAAACTGGAAGTAACGAGTACTACATAATAAAAATCGCATGCTTCTTTAAAATAGGACATACATAACTTTAAATTGACTTGCATAAACTTCAACTTGAAATAAACTTGAACTTGAACATACATACTACGACGTGCCCTGAACATAAACTTTTCTTAAACATGCTTTCATACTTCAACATACTTAACTGCATAATTTTACGTGGAGGATGTTTCAAAGCAAGTGACCCTTAACATGATAACCGCCTGATCAGACTCACCACAGTACTGGGCTGACAGGGACGTATCCACTGCCGCATACATAAGATCCCTGTTCATAATTTAACAGGCCAGTTGATCCACATTCATAATTTAACGCTTCACAACCACGATCTAACCCGTTCATAATTTAACGGGCGGATTGGTCCCCGTTCATAATTTAACGCTTTCCAATCCTAACATAATTTGGTCACAAGACATTTAGCATACCTCAAAACTTAAAATACTTTCTTGCACGTCAACATACTTACTTGGCGTTGAGGGATTCGTTGGACTTCGACTGGGCCGTTGCTGCGACGTACTAACATGAAACTGCATACTTAACTTGCATAACTTAGACGTAAAAAAAATCATACTTACCCCTATGTTCAATCAACACTTGGGACGTTCTAAAATTTCCCATGACTCGATCATGAAAACATCATAATAAACCTTAGCCTAAAACCTCAACCCAATTCCTAAGTGAATGAAAGAATGTATCCCAAAAATAGGAGGACACGGACCCCGTGCCTGGGTCCTGGCTTGGGTCCGTGTAGATACTGTATGGGGTGTGTGTAGAAAAGCAAGGGCACGGACCCCGTCTAAAGGTCTGGGTCAGGGTCCGTGTAGATACTGTGAAAGGAGTACTCGGAAAAGGGGAGGGGCACGGACCCCGTTCTTGGGTCCGTATGGAGGTCCGTGTACACTCGGGTCCTAGACATTGCTGAGGGGACAAAGGCACGGACCCCGTGCGGGGGTCCGGGTAAGGGTCCGTGTGGCTACGGATTTTTGAACCTGCGAGGAAAAACTTACACAATACCTAGTCTCCTAATTAACGCATAATGGCACAAGATTCCACAATTCGAGACTATCCTAGGACACCATAGCAGTGAACTAAACTCATATAATTGCCCCAACGTGACGACGTTCACCCTACAACTCATACGAACCAAAATACGGACTTTGACATCAACTTGATTCCTACGACTTTTGATTCAACTAGATGACCATTGACCCGAAACGAACCTTTAGTGACCGACCCAACAACATAAGCAAGTACCTACACTCAGCAACAATCACCGGTCGAGCCCCCAACGAAGCCTGCAACATAAAACTTCAAGAAACGTATCAATACAAATTTTCTGAAAATCGCAGTTTGAGCAGTCACACGAAAAATATCATAACTCTCTCATTTTTCGTCCAAAAATCTTGTACTATATATCAAATCGAAGGTAACGAAAAGTTCTACGTTTTTGCCGTGGAAAGTTTTCCCAAAATATGAACAGAAAATTCGCAGTATTTGAAAAGACAGCAAAAACGAGTTTTAGATCTAAAAATTTGCCCTCGAAATTGATCCGATCTATAACCCGCCCAAACTACTAACATGATACATAACTTTTACGCATAAAAATCAACGCAACGCATAATATGACTTGATCGACACAGCAAGAACAGAATATACGTGCCTTATGATATCAAACGTTACCGAAACGGCGTCACCGAAGCGGAGATAGAGAGAGGCTTGATCCGGGACGAACGTGGCACCGTTTTCTTGAAATAAAATCAACGAATCTATGCTGGGAATTACAAGGAAGGGGGCGGCTGCTATGCTTATTGAAGAACCCTAGTTTTGCTTTCAAATAAAATAAAAAATGAAAAGAGTGGTGTAGTGTGTGTTTTACGTTTTCTAGTGTGTGCAGAATCTGTGTGTGCGTGTGTTAGATAATTAGGGGGAGTAAAATTTGCTAATTAATAATTAACAATGCTAATCAAGATGCTAATTAAAAATGTTGACTCAAATAACAATTTAATTAAAATACTATCCTTACTCATCTTTAATAAAACTCTTTAATTAAAATAAAGCACACACCATACTAGACTTTAAAAGTTCTAAAATCATAAACTCACAAAATAATTAAATTTTGGATTCAAAATACTAACATCTCATAAAATACTAAATTTTAAAAGTTTTAAACTCTTAAAATTACTAAATAATGATTTAGGCTCAAAAGTGCTAAAACTCACTAAATTATTTAAAATACCCCCAAACTCAACTTAAAATAAAATACCGTCTCTAAAATTGCCAAAAATCGTCACCGGGTCTTTTCCTCAATCCCGCCTCGAATGATCGCCTGAAATATGAAACTCGAAAGACGTTTTAACGTGCATTACATAAACGTAATTAAATTAAAAAAATAATGCATTTAAATAATTATGCATGACTAAACTCCTTTTAAAATAAGTTAAATGCTTTAATAATTTAAATAGATGCATGAGTTATACGTGTACTGAAATCGGGTTCTACACGATTTTCACGTTACGCTCTATGATATGATATTTTTATGTTACGCCAGATTTTACGATATATTTACTTGTTAATAATGATATATGCATGCTGAGTCTTTAGACTCACCAGACTTGATTGTTGTAGGTACTGATGAAGTCGGGACCGAGAGCGGGGACTAGTGAGCTAGCTTGGGTCGGCAGTAGTAGGAACCTGAGAACCTCATTTTTCAATTTATTTATCATTTTTATGCAAACTCATTTTTATCACGACGAATTATTTTAAATTGTTGTTTTGAAACATATATTTACTTCCGCCGCTATTTTAACATTTGCACTTTTATTCCGCTGTTACTTTAAACATGGACCCTTTTTATCAGTATACTTTATAAATGAGGCATTTTATTTATTTAAAGAGAAAATTTTAAATTATTCCGCAAAATTTCAAGTACGAAATACAGGCCTCTACACATATCCTTCATGATTCTGAACAAGAATCGACTACAGTCTACCTTAAAGTCAGAGGTGATAGCTACCATCACTTGTACCCTTTCCTTGGTTAGCTTAACAAACGTACCGGCTTTGACCAAAAGTGCCTTTGCCACAATATCGGCAAGCACTTGATATTCCATCTTGAGAAGCTTCTTGAAGCAAGAAAGAGAGAGTTCCTCTCCAGAAGCTTAGAATGACGAGGGCAGTAGACATATCTTCCTTAGAAATACTAGAAAAGTCAGAGATACCTGAGCATGGGAGAAAGAAAGTCGATCCCAATAGTGCAACATCAATGAAGATGGATGCACCTCGCTGGGAATAAATGATTTTCCCTTCCTCGATGGTTGCTTTGGCGTAGAAACCCAAGAGAGTAGTCTTTTATACGATAGCATGTGCTTCCAAAAACCTTCGGAGACCAGATTTTTCAATTTCTTTGAACATCTTAACAATATTCTCGTCTTTGATGGTCAGAACCGATGCAAAGTTGACTTGATCAGCATTTAGAGTGTAAGCTCTATCCATTTCTGCAAACAAAAATAATTCAGAGTAGATTTTGTAGTAGATGATTGCGAGAGAAAGCAGTAGCTAGTAAGAAAAAGTATGAAATCGTAAAAGGTGAAATGAGATCGAAAAGGTGGTTAATATTCAAAATGTACAGCCGTCATAGAAACATAAGACACATGTCAGTATGTCTGCGATTGAGTTTTTGAAAAGTTAAACAGAGAGTGTCAGGTACATAAATTTTTTTAAAAAAATACTAAAATAGGTGGCCTGTCCAAGCGGTTACTAAAGAAATTCAGAAGAGGATTTGTCGTCTTATGATAATATTTACTGGAAGTCATAAAGTACTGAAATATATTCAGCACCTTGATAAAAACCAGTAGACAGGTTGTTTTATCGAAAAGACAAACCTCCTTCTGCTTCAGATAAAGCACGGAAATATTAGTCAGAATAAAATATTGTTCCCCCTAAATTAATGCAACTAATAAATGCGAAGATAGATCTGAGGGAAAGACAGGGGACTCTTGATATTCGCGTAGGATGTGAACAGTTTAGGCGTCTCTTTAGCTTCCCCGAGGCTCTATATAAATACATGTAAGCTCACTAACTAAGTCATTTACAGAAATAAAAAATCAAAACAAATGGATGATGCGAATATTCTCTCGTAGTCTTCTCCAGAGTCTGATTCAGCAGGTGAGTTTCAGAGGCAACTTCCAGTTTCTCGTAAGATGATGTCTGAAGACATCCTTTATCAAGATATGAAGACTTGGAATAAATTCCTTGACCTGTAATCTGAAGAACCAGTTAGATTGTTCTTTTTTATATAAGAAGCTGTAGAATCATCCCTTTCAGCAACCACGATCATGTGAAAGAGGAGGGTGATTCCATAGCATAGAAGGACTAAGCTACGGAATCATCCTTTCACAAACCATGACCATGCAAAGCGAAGGGGGTGATTCCAGCAGATCTTAGTTAGATTCCTGCTGAAGTTCTCAGTACTGCTGAAATAAAAAATTGTAATAGTTTAGATAATGTAATGCATCTGATTTTATGAATAAAATATCTCATTTTGTCATATCTCTTGTTTGTCTACTGCTTTTACTTACTGCAAAAAAAAAATAGAAGATAGTAAACAGTAATTAAGATAAATCAATTAAATCGAGAACATTACAAAAATAAGAAAACTTATTCTCAAGCAAAGACTTAGTAAAGATATCTGCTGCTTGCTGATCAGTAGGGACATATTCCAGACGAATTTCTTTCTTCTGCACATGATCTCTAATAAAATGATGTCTGATGTCAATGTGCTCCGTTCTGGAATGAAGTACTGGATTATGCATGATTTCTATAGCACTGGTATTGTCACAGAATATAGGTGATTTAGAGGCTTGAACTCCATAGTCTTTAAGTTGTTGTTGCATCCACAATATTTGAGAGCAGCAGCTTCCAGCAGTAGGGTATTCTACTTCTGAAGTAGACGTAGCTATGGAAGTCTACTTTTTACTGAACCAGGAGATCAACCTACCACCAAGAAATTGACAAAAACCACTTGTGACTTTTCTATCCAGTTTGCAACCTGCATAGTCAGCATCTGAATATTCAATAAGATTGAAAGAAGAATCATTGGGATACCGTATGCCGACATTTTGAGTGCCCTTTAGGTATTTCAGAATACGTTTAACATCAATATAATGTGATTTCTTAGGGTTAGATTGAAATCTTGCACAAATACAAACATCAAACATAATATCAGGTCTACCGGCAGTAAGATATAACAATGAACCAATTAGACCACGATACTGAGTTACCTCTACTGAAATTCCATTTTCATCCTTATCAAGTTTAGTAGATGAGCTCATTGGAGTGGAAGCAGCAGAGAATGTGTCTATACCAAATTTTTTTAGTAGTTCCTTAGTGTACTTAGCTTGATTTATGAAGATTCCAGTATCAAGTTGCTTGATCTGCAGTCCTAAGAAGAATGTTAATTCTCCCATCATGCTAATTTCGAATTGTTCCTGCATCAATTTTAAAAAAATTGCACACAATTTGGGGTTACTTGACCCAAAAATAATGTTATCAACATAAATTTGTACCAACAGAATGTGCTTATTCTTTACTAAAGTGAACAAAGTCTTGTCTATTGTTCCGATTGTAAAGTAATGATTGACAAGAAATTGTGAGAGCGTGTCATACCAAGCTCAAGGTGCTTATTTTAAACCATATAGGGCTAGACATGATGCGGTAAGAAATGATCAATAAAACCTAGAGGTTATTCAACATAGACCTCTTCGTGCAGTAGACCATTTAGGAAGGCGCTTTTCACGTCCATCTGATAAACTTTGAAGTTCTTGAAATGTAATGCCCGAGATTTATTTGCTGTTAATCTGCGATTATTGATTTATGAATTGATATGATTATGAAGGACCATTTCGAGACACGAATTGAGATTCCATGTGATATCGTATGTGCGAGGACAGAACACCTCGCGCATATGCACGACACCGATGTGCGCATATGCGCAAGGCAGGCAGAGAACCTCGCGCATATGCACGAGGTGTGCGGGAACACAAGTGCCGAGACAGTAGGTCTCGCGCATATGCGTGGAGATGGTGCGCGCATATACACGAGCTGCTGTGATGGTTATGCACCGAGACAGAATGTCTCGCGCATATGCGCCGAGGAGGGTCGCGCATATGCACGAGACGTGCTGCACAAAGATGAAGCCACATGTACCTTACCATGCATACTTAATATGCAATTCCTTCATTCTTTCATAAGTCAGCAGAAAGAAGAACCAAGTAATGGAAATCCTTATGCCTTTGCACTTTTTAGAATTTGATTCACGCAAAATATAGCCGTCTGATTTTTGATCCGAGCATAATTCTGTGTTCCTCTCGTCAAGAACTTCAAGGGGAGGTAACTTTTATTGATTTCTAGCATGGTTCGAAATTCATGTGTTGAAGAAATCATGATTTGATCTATATATGGTGTTCTTGAGATATTAGACATCGTATAATTGCAACCGGATTGAAGAACATATACCGTATTGAATTGTTATGATTTTTCAGATTTGATTTGATTGAGATTATACAGATTTGGTATCAGATTGTGTTTGTTGATTGAGTATGAGTTATTGGGATGTGTATATACTGATTTTGTATTACCGGTATTTCAAGATTGCGATGTTATGCCGTCGAAACAGAATTAGATTGAGTTTAATTATATCTGGTATTGATTGGGATATATGTTGATATTGTATTCCTCGAATATGTTATGCAAGATTGGTATTGAAGATTTCCAAGATAGAACAGAGCCTAAACCCCGACGAAAGAAAGGTAAATATCAATGTTAACCAGGAGATACAACTCGAGTTAGATTCGATTTGAGTTTCCCTAAACCACATACTTGTTTGTTATTGTTTTAATACCTTTGTAATATTTGAATGAATATGCTTATTCTATTGATGTATAGAAAAGCAGATAATATAAGATAGATATCGAGAACGTGTCATAGGCGGATGTGCCTAGTCTATGGCGGAGGTGCCAAGACATTGGATGTTCGGTTTATATCGATGTTGCTTAGAAGTAGATCGACTTCTATTGCTGAGATTCGATATAGTATGCCAACGTCCAGGAACCGGGATCCCTAGACTAGAATAGATCATAGTCGAGTCAGAGATTATGAGTTATCAAGTTTGATTTACAGTTTGATATTGTTTCATGTTTTCAGATTTGCTACATGTCACTGATAACTGTTGTTTGCTTTTGTATATGTTTATATGATTGCATGTATACATTTTTTATACTGGGAATATTATTCTCACTGGAGTTATCCGGCTGTTGTTGGTTTGTATGTGTGCATGAAAACAGGTGGGATAGGATCAGGGTCAAGACGAGGATGAGAGACCAAAATTAGCATGGAGGTCCGGACCCAGAAGTAGAATAGGATTCAGCACTTGATGTATAGTGATTGAACCCTAGTTTGACATTAACGTATTTTGTATGAGACTTGTACTGTTACTTATGATGTTTATATCAGATTGATTCTATTATGTTCCGCACTTGTATTAAAAAAAATTAGACCCAGTTTATTTAATTGATCTAATTATTCCCAAAGATGATTAAGAAATGAATTAGCGTCCGGGTCCCCACATGAAAGCAGCAAAGACTAAGAATATTCTGATAGCTTCAAGCCTTGCTACTGGTGCATATGTTTTTCATCATAGTCTATTCCTTCTTTTTATTTGAACCCTTGAGCCACTAGTCTTGCTTTATTTCTAACAACAGTGCCTTCTTCATTTACCTTGTTTCTAAATACCCACCGGGTTCCAATAACAGCTTGATGAGATGGTCTAGGTACAAGAAACCAAACTTCATTTCTTTTAAATTGATTCAGCTCTTCTTGCATAGCTTCAATCCAACTGGGATCCAGAAGAGCTTCTTCAATCTTCTTTGGTTCATCTTGAGAGATAAAAGCTTGATCGCCCATGTGCGAGTGCTGCAAAAGAAATGAGTGCCAAGTAGAAGACCTCGCACTAGGGTGGTCAAACTTTACCGCCCCAGCGCGAGAGGCTGAAGGAAAAAGAATAGGAGACCTCGCACTAACTTGATCGTCCCAGCGCGAGAGGCTGCAGAAGACACTAGTAGTACAGTAGATCGCTCGCTGGGGCGGGGAAACTTGGCCGCCCTAGCGCGAACCAAAATAGGAAATTTTCCTATTTGGATTTTATTCAATTTGGAAGGTAGATGGCTAAAGGAAAAAAACATATGCACGAAAATCAGATATCATTCAGCAGCCACCACAAGCCTTGGAGAGGATTTTTTTCTCTTGGAGTTGAAGATTCGAAGATTTCCGAGCATCGTTCTTTGCGCTTTTCGTCAAATCTAGTATTTCTAATTTAGTTTTTATCTTTTAAACGTTGTTGTCTTTATTTCTACCATGAATTCTAGTAGCTAAACTTAACAATATTTGTTGGGATTTAAGGGGATCCTACCCCGAACTCTGATTTAGTTAATTCATATTTCAATTGTTGGTTTATTCATAATTGTGTTACTGTTTTCAATTTCATTATTAAAGAATAGCTAACTTTAATAATAATCTTATATTGCGAGTGAGTTCGAGAGAATATCTTGTGATAGGAACGAGTAGCATAGTTCGTGGATCTACTATTTACATAGATATGAAATTGGATACGCGCCGATAGTCATAGTTCATTCGGACGAAAACTAGGGGATTTCATATATTTATATGCGATTCACTCTTGATAAATAATTAAAGACATTTAATTACTTCACTGAGTAGAATTAGTTTGACATAGCTCGAGAGAGTTTGTTCAATTGAATAAGAAATCCCGTCGGAAGCGTAAATCACTATCGAACGAATTGATAAATTAATGAGGGGTAGGTGAACTGAAATTCCCAAAAAATTCATTTCTAAATCACTATCGAACGAATTGATAAATTAATGAGGGGTAGGTGAACTGAAATTCCCAACAAATTCATTTCTCATTGAATTTTAATCAACCATTCTAGATATTATATCTCATTATTTAATACCCGAACCTTTTATTTGCATGTTTATTTGAGCATAGTAGTATTAAACTACCATTCCAATTCCGTTGCTAAAGATTTGATAACTAGAAATAATAATTGTCAAATACAGTCTTCAGTTGAACGATACTCGTACTCGCGTACATTATACTATAACTTGACATCGTGGACTTGCGATTAATTTTTGAGCATACAAAACCCTATTCTTATTAAGGATTCGACAGTGCAAGTTTTGCTCGATCAAATTTTTGGCGCCGTTGCCAGGGACTGTTAATTCACAATTTTTTTTAGTTATTTTCTTTAGCATTGCTTTATTTTTCTTGAGCTAACACTCCAAATTCTATCCCAGATATCTTTTCCAGTGTATGCCAAAGTCACTTAACGTGGAGTATGAGCAATTTGACCAGGAAATTGAAAGAACTTTCCTTAGAAGACGACATCAGCAGAGACTGAAGGAACTAATGGAGAGGCACAAGCACGAGCATGAGAAGGAACACCATGAAGAAAGACATGTTGAGATCCCACGCCGCATCAGATGCTAGAGTATGCCCAGCCTTCTTTGGATGCTGCACGCCCCAGCATCGTGAGGCCTATTGTGCGGGTAAAACACTTGAAATCAAGCCAGCCATAATCCAAATGATTCAGAATACAGTCCAGTTTGGAGGATCTATAGTAGATGACCCAAACACGCACATCGCAGATTTCCTTGAAATCTGCGATAGTTTTAAGTTTAATGGAGTTTGTGATGATTCTGTTATGTTGCGTCTATTTCCTTTCTCTTTACGTGATAAAGCTAAAGCATGGTTAAATTTTTTGCTTATAGGTTCGATCATCACATGGGAGGACATGGCGAAAGTGTTTCTCATTAAATACTTTCCTCCATCTAAGACCATGAAGCTGCGGGCAGACATCATCACGTTTGCTCAATTCGAGTCGGAATCTTTATATGAGGCATGAGAGCATTTCAAATATCTATTACGAAGATGCCCTCATCACGATCTGCCACTTGGGTTAGTCGTTCAAACCTTTTACTATGCTTGCTTACTCCTAATCGTACTATGATAGAAGCTGCTGCGTGTGGAAATCTCTTGAGAAAAACTGCTGAGGAAGGATACGAGTTATTGGAGGAGATGGCTGCTAGCAACTATCATCCTCAATTTGAAAGGAAAAACCAGCGAAGAAGTGCAGGAGTTCATCAGGTAACTGACCTTTCCGCTATTACTGCACAACTTGATGTCTTGAACAGGAAATTGGACGGTTTGAATATGGGTGGCACGGCTATGCGTCTTCAAGAGATAATTTGTAAAAAATATGGAGGAGAACACTATGTTAAGGACTTTCAAGACAGTGGTCCTTTTTATGTTCCAGAAAGGGCAACAGTGAATCAAGTGGGAATCCAAAACCATCCAAGGAATGATCCGTATTTGAATACATACAATCCTGGATTGAGGCAACACCCCAAATTCTCATGGGGTGTCCAAAACAGCCAGAATCGACCACATGGAGGACAACCATATGGAAAACAACAAATGTACAGATCTGACCCTCCTAGAGAAGAAAAGTCCAATTTGGAGCAAATGATGTCTAAGTTATCTCATCTACCGAAACTAGATTCCAAAATCAAGATGCGTCGATAAAGAGGCTTGAGAATCAGATTGGACAGTTAGCTAAGATGATAGCAAGTAGAGAGCCGGGCACCTTGCCAAATAACACAGAGACCAACCCAAAAGAGCAAGTGAAGGCCATCGAGTTAAAGAGTGGAAAAATTTTATAGTCTAGAGGGACAGAAAAAAATCAAGCACTAGATGAACAGACTGAGTTATCAAAATTAATTCTTCTAACTCTACACCAGCACCCACTGCACAAGCTAAAATTTTTATCCCTCCACCTTTTCCTGCAACATTAAAAAGGGCGAAATTAGATGCGCAATTCGGTAAGTTTTTAGAAGTATTCAAGAAATTGCACATCAATATTCTCTTTGCTGATGCTCTGATGCAAATTCCAAGCTATGCTAAATTTTTGAAGGACATCTTAGCAAACAAGAGAAAATTGGAGGATCACATGACAGTGAATCTAACTGAAAATTGCTCTACTTTTGTACAAAACAAGATTCCACTGAAACTTAAGGATCCAGAGAGTTTTTCTGTTCCTTGCGTGATTGGTGATATTCTTTTTCATAAAGCTTTGTGTGATCTTGGTGCGAGTATAAATCTTATGCCTTTGTCTGTATTCAAGAATCTCGGATTAGGAGAACCAAATCAAACAAGGATGTCCTTGCAACTAGCAGACATATCTGTCAAATACATGCGAGGAGTCGTAGAGGACGTCCTGGTGAAGGTGTACTAATTCATATTTCTTGTAGATATGTAGTACTTGACATGGAAGAAGACATGAAGATGCCCTTAATTCTGGGGAGACCATTCCTTGCGACTGGCAAGGCCCTGATTGATGTTAAAGAAGGGAATTTGAGATTAAGAGTGGGTGAGGAAGAAATTAATTTTGACGTGTTTAATGCTCTTAAGCGCACACTGTACACGAATGACTGTTTTAGAATTGATGCGGTGGATTCTCTTGTGTGTGATTTTGTGCAGGACTCTATGAAAGACCCATGGGAAGCCACCCTCACAACGGAATTGAAGGAGGATGACTTGGATGAAGAGAAAGCTGCACACTTTAATGCCAACAACCCATGGAAAAAGCAAATGAGGATGAGACTGGAGGATTTGGGAGAGCGAAAAGATTTGACCCCTCCAAAGTCAAGCATCGAGAAACCACCGATGGTTGAGCTCAAGACACTGCCTGCGCACCTAAAGTAAGTATAACTGGATGGGATTAACACGTTGTCATTATTTTTGCAGCTTTGACAGATGCCATGGAGGGAAAGTTGTTGCAAGTTCTCAAAGCGCACAAAAAGGCATTTGCTTGGACGGTGGCAGACATCAAGGGAATAAGTCCATCAATCTGCATGCACAAAATCTTGATGGAAGAAAAGTACTCACCCCTCGTGCAACCTCAAAGACGACTAAATCCAAAGATGCAAGAGGTAGTGAAGAACGAAACTATTAAGCTTCTCGATGCAGGTATTATCTATCCTATTTCAAATAGTGCATGGGTAGGTCCTGTTTAATATGTGCCTAAGAAAGATGGGATTACGGTGATCACTAATGAAAAGAATGAACTTATTCCCATGAGGACTGTTACGGGGTGGAGAGTATGTATTGACTATAGGAAGTTGAATGATGCCACCCGTAAGGACCAGTTTCCCCTTCCCTGTATTGATCAGATTTTGGAGAGAGTAGCGGAGCGTGAGTTTTACTGTTTTCTAAATGGGTATTCGGGGTATAATCAAATCACTGTTGCTCCTGAGGAGCAAGAGAAAACCAATTTCACTTGTCCTTATGGAGCATTTTGTTTTCGTCGTATGCCTTTTTGTCTTTGTAATGCCCCTGCTACATTTCAGCGCTACATGATTGATATTTTTCATGATATGATTGAAACTTTTCTTGAAATATTTATGAATGAATTTTCTATCTTTGGTGCAACGTTTGATGAATGTTTGCAGAATCTGAGCTCCGTGTTGAGAAGGTGCGAAGAGACAAACCTGGTGCTTAACTGGGAGAAGTGCCACTTCATGGTACAAGAGGGAATTATCCTATGGCACAAGATTTCGGAACAACGGATTGAGGTAAACAAAGCCAAAGTAGAATTCATCAAGAACCTACCACCACCAGCTTCGATAAAGGGAGTTAGAAGTTTTCTAGGCCACGCCGGTTTTTATCGGCGTTTTATCAAAGATTTTTCTAGAATTGCCAAACCTCTATCTTTTATACTTATGAAAGATGTGCTTTTTGAGTTTAATTCTGACTGTCTGCAGGCATACAAGGAGTTGAAGGAGCGGTTGGTGACGGCTCTTATATTGGTGGCACCTGATTGGGATCTACCCTTCAAGGTCATGTGCGATGCCAGCAATACTGCGTTTGGATATGTCCTTGGACAAAGGCAGAACAAGGTATTTCACACTATCTACTATACAAGTAAGACTCTATATGAAGCGCAATTAAATTATGCAACCACTGAAAAGAGTTGCTCGCAGTAGTATTTGCACTTGACAAATTCCATTCATACCTTGTTCTGTCAAAGGTAATTGTGTTTACTGATCATTCCTCCCTTAAATATTTACTTGCCAAGAAAGATGCAAAGCCATGCCTACTTCGGTGGATTTTACTGTTACAAGAATTTGATTTAGAAATCAAAGATAAGAAGGGTTTTGAGAATGTGATGGCAGATAACTTATCTAGATTAGAATTTATTCTTAATGACTGTGTCGATCATGCTATTAACGATTTTTTTCCTGATGAGCATCTATTTGAGGTGAAACACTGTCCTTGGTATGTAAATTTCGCTAACTTTCTTGTCACAGGCACACCACCACCAAATCTATCGTTTCACAAAAGAAAAAAATTCTTCTCTGACGTGAAATATTATTTTTGGGAAGAACCTTTTTTGTTTAAGATTTGTACAGATTCCATGATAAGAAGGTGTGTTGCAGAGGAGGAGTTTGGTAAAATTCTCAACCATTGCCATGACCGTGAGGTAGGTGGTCATTTTGGACCAACAAGGACGACATCTAAGGTACTCGAATGTGGCTTCTATTGGCCAACTCTATTTAAAGATGATCATTCTTATGCTTACCTATGATAAATGCCAGCGGACAGGTAACATCTCTAACCGTCATGAAATGCCATTAAATAATATTCTTGAGTGTGAGGTTTTTGATGTGTGAGGAATAGACTTCATAGAAGCGTTCCTCAATTCGTTCACGAAAAAAATATATTTTGGTGGCAGTTGACTATGTGTTTAAGTGGGTAGAGGCAGAATCATATGCCACTAATGATGCTCAAGTGGTCCTGAAATTTTGAAAGAAAAATATTTTTAACAGGTTTGGGACACCACGAGCAATCATCAGTGATGGTGGCACCCATTTTTGCAACAAACTCTTTGAAAAACTTTTGAGCAAATACTGTGTCACACATAAGAGCTCTACCCCCTATCACCCCCAGACGAGTGGTCAAGTGGAAGTGTCAAACCGAGAGATCAAGCGGATTTCGGAAAAGGATTTCAGAACAAGTGGTAGGTGTCAGTTAGAAAGACTGGTCAGTGAGGTTAGATGATGCTCTTTGGACATATAGGACTGCTTTCAAAACACATATAGGCACTCCACCATATAGGTTATTGTTTGGTAAAGCATTTCATCTACCCGTAGAGTTAGAGCATCGGGCATATTGGGCAACAAAAGCACTAAACTTTAACTTTATTGATGCAGGTGAACGACGTCTGCTTCAATTGGATCAGTTGGAGGAATTCTAGAATCTAGCATATGATCTCGCACTGTCATACAAGGAAAAGACAAAGAGGGCTCATGACAGGCGAATCATCGAAAGGGAAATCAAGGAAAACGACAATGTCCTACTCTACATCCCCCGGTTGCGACTGTTTCCCAGAAAATTGAATTCACGATGTCTGGCCATTCGTGATTTCTAAAGTTTACCTATCAGGAGCCGTGGAATTTCAAGATGGAAAGGATGAGACATTTACGGTCAATGCCCAACGATGAAGCACTACAGGGGTGGCACAATTGAGCCACAGCTTGGAATCACCCGGTTCCAAGACAATCCAAATTAAAACTGGCTGACAGTCAAGCTCTCGACTATAAATGGAGAACTACATCTCTCCCCCTTATCTTGCACTTAATTTGATTTTTTTATTTTATTATTAAAAAATCACTGCAAAAACCCGAGGTGATTGCGCTAGGGCGGTATTACTCTACCGCCCCAGCGAGACTCCTTGGCGCGATGGGGACAGTGGGCATCGCGCTAGGGCGTAAAACTTGACCTCCCCAGCACGACCCCTTTGATTTTCACCAGAACGCAGCACGCTAGGGTGGCCAAAATTTACCGCCCCAGCGCGCCGCGTTATAAAACCGTCCCCTTCCCTTTCTCTTCTCACTCTGCGCGCCCCTAATTTTTTCCCCCCGTTGAAATCTCTGCAAATTTCGCCCCTCACGTTCAATCTTCCCCTCTCGATTTGCAAGAACTCGAGTTCCTACACTCCCACAACACTCAAGCCGCTGATGACTCCGTTCTTCCTTCAATTTCTGCAAGAGGTAGTGGATTAGCCTTGGTATCTCTCCACACCCACATGCATACATGTCTTCGAAGAAATCTAAGGTAACACAAGCCTCTTCTTCCTCTTTGTCTGGTACTAGAGGTAAATTTGTCAATGAGGAAGCCCGAAATAGATATGAGCATGCTAAAATTAATAGTATTCCTATTCCGGAGCGAGGATTTGATTTATCCTCTAGATCATTAGATTTGTTGCATGCTATCGAGGAATGGGGATGAGAATCTTTTTGTGTTCCGCCTAAGGCTGTGGTGATTCCACTTGTGCGTGAATTTTACGCCAATGCCGCCGAGCGAACTGATGGAGTGGCTATGGTACGGGGTAAGTTGGTCTCCTTTGAGTCAACCACACTAAATGCATTGTTGGTTACCCCTGTGGTTGATGAGTCTGATTTAGAGGCGTTAATCGCCAATCCGAATTTTGAGTTCATTATGCAAACCATATGTTACCCGTGGGCTAGGTGGAAGACTCCAAGTTGCTTTCTGGAAAAATATTTATTGTTTAGGCCTGCGGTGTGGTCGTTCCTCTCAAAAAGATTGATGCCGATGTCACATACCAGTGACATTCAGAAAGACCGCGCAATCCTGGTCTACACACTGATGGAGGGCATTCCCATTAATGTGGGCTGACTGATCTTTTCTCAGATATAGCAGTTCATACAAAGCTCGAGCATCGCCCTATTCTTTCCTACCATTATTACCGAGCTGTGTTTGAGCCGGGGTAGTTGTCAATGTGGAGGAAGAATGGTTACAACCAATGAAGCCCATTGACGACTCGTGGATGAAGACGAAGAGAGGCAAGCGTGCTATCGACTTCTCAAAATTACCCGAGGAGGAGGCAGCCTCCAACCACCCACCACTACCCCCACAGCCCCGCCGACGGTCCATTATTGATAAGTTTGACGAGTTGTGTGGATTTGCGGTCCATCAAGATCAGTATAACACTGTCAACAGTGCACACATGGAATCGATGGAGTCTCTAGTACGCGGGATGGCACCGCACATGGGCCTTGACACCACCACTTACCCACCACCACCGGCATTCCCGCCTCCATTCCCTTTCCAGTATGCTTATCCACAGGCCGAAGATTTGGAGCTTTGCGTGGTGCCACCCGAGGACGAGGACGATGAGCTGTGATCAGGGGAGTTCAAAGTTTCCCATTCTTTTATTTTATTTTATTTTCTACTGCATTCTATATTTGGTGCTTATTGTTGTTTCCTTCCGTCATCTATTTTGCATTTGTGCCCATGTTCTGCATTCATATGTTCGTTTATGTGTTTCAGCTTTTTTTTCTTTTGTGCCATGGGGACATGGCACACTCTTAGTATGAGGGGGTCATTTAGTTTGTGTCTTGCATGTGTATCAGTTGATGGTGAAACAAGTGAGTTTGTAGCCAATAATAATTTTAGGTTAGATGAACTGCATGTTGCTTAGTCTTATCACTCATTATGAATACCCCGGCGAATGGTGAATTTGTATATGCACACATCGTGGGTTTTGGTAGTAATGTAAATGACAGTTGAGTTTAAAAATCTTTGAGGAAACTAGAAAAACATGAGATGCGAGTCGAACTTGAATGAATTTCTGTTAACAGTCGTGACTAACCAGTGGCATACACTCGAGTAGAAAACTTTAATCCCCCTGGAATAATCTTCGCCCAATCATGCATCGAACCTCAAAAGTCCCCCCTGAGCCAGATAAATGAACATACCCTCTATTCAAAGCCCAGGGAGTATACATGAAAAATTATGCACTTGATAAAAAAGAATTAGAATGTGAAGAAAAAAAAAGGGGATGTAAGGTGTGGTGGAGCCAAAAAAGAATGAAATCCTATCCCGAGGCTAAAAAGATGGAGATGTGAGGCATTGAGGAATGTCAGCTAAAAATGCTGACAAATGCATAATGAAAATGATCAGTGTACTCCCCATCTTTTTGAACCGGTTGAAACATTTATGGATATTGACTCCCTAATTCTTGTTGGACAACTATGAAATTCTGCCACTTTGTGTTTACTGATTGGTCACGAATAGAAACAGAATTCAGGATAGAGAAACTTGTGTTGATTTGGTGACTTGCATGATTTGCGAATGAAACTATCTGAAGCACGAGCTGGTGAAACCCACATAGCACACACACACGAGCACATTTTCTAGTCAAATCAAAATACTATAAGATGCTTCAAAAAAAGGGTGTTAATAGATGTTGTGAGTTAACTAATTGAATGTAGTTCAAAATCCCGCTGAGGCAATGGGATGTCAGTTTGCTGTTCGCCATCAATTTAGTTGTTTTTAGTACTTTCTATAAAGGCCTAAAAATCCTTACTTTGAAAATTTGCGGGAAATTTAAAATTTTTCTTTTAAAATAAATGGAGTGCTTCATTCATACCAAAAACTGATAAAATGTTTAACGTTCAAAATAGCAGCGGAAGAAATTATTACTTGCCAAAATAACAAGTTAAAGTATTCAACAACTGATAAAATATTTGAGCATCAAAAATAAAATGGCAAGTGCTGAAACTGAGGTCCTCGAGGGCCACTACTGTCGACCCAAGCTAGCTCACTGGTCCCCGCCCTCGATCCCGACATCATCAGTACCTACAACAATCAAGTCTAGTGAGTCTAAAGACTCAACAGGCATATATCGTAAATAACAAGTAGATAATATAGTAAAATTTGCACGGGATAAAAATAGCATGTCATGAGGCATACGTGAAAATAACTTGTCATGAGCAATTACAATACGTGCATAACTGAACTGAAAAATCATAGTAAAAATGTTTGCTCCTTGGAGCCCTGTACTGAAATAGCTTGTAAAAATTTTCTGGTGAGATTATGGTCTTCGCAAGTAGTCCCTGAACTGAACTGAACTGAACTGAGCTGACCGATACTGGGGACCGGACCGGTAACTGGTGACCGGATTTACGTCTGATCAGACTACTGCCACAGTATACTGGGTGAAAAAACTGAACTGACCGGTAACTGGTGACCGGACCGGTAACTGGGGACCGGATTTAATCATGATAGTAAAGTGACCACAAGCAATATCGCATAAATCTCAAAATGAATATTTTTGCATGTAATATAATTAATTCTCACAATTAAATATCCTGTAATAATTTTACTGATGCATTGGATCGCTCCCAGGCTCGCTGCAACCTGCATATGTCATGAAAAATATTCAATAGCTTTTACTTGACCAAACTATGCAATTAAATCCAAAAACTGAGACAAATGCGCCTAATGACTTCGTATTTAATCATGACTCCGAACCAACCCGAACCAACAATGAAACATCATATAGTCATGATTAAAATACTCTTAAAATGATGAATTAATGCTCCAAAAATAGTTAGGGCCGAAATCTAGGTGGATGGAGGCCAAAACATGAAACGCTCTTTCGAGAGTCAATTTGGCACATCGCACCGTAAATTATCGTACGACCTCAAAAATGAACCGAATTACGAACGGTTGAAAAAATGACCTTCTTAACTCAATGAGGCACTTTCCAGTCTAAGGCCATAGGCTAAAAGCCAACCGAGAACCCAAACGAGCCACTGAACCGTCACAGCAAGTTGCTGTCCAAAAATACAGCAACTGTGCTTCGGTTTCTTTGCGTCGTTTGCGAGGCTAATGGCCATTGGAGCTTGAACCACCGACCAAAACCTCTTACCAACGTCCCAAGGAATGGTTTGAACCATGGCTAAGGGCCCTAGGCCAGCCACAATCTGAACCACACCAGAAACAAGACCACACTCCTAGCCAAGAACGTAATCTGCGCGCTTGGGGATTTTTGCTTCGTTTGCTGTCATGGACCTTTCCAGTGGCCATTTGGTTGACCATGGCACGATCTAGACATCTTGGGGTATGGTATGAACCGTGGCTAAGGGCCATAGGCCAAACAAGATCCACACCAATCCACCAAAGTTCGAAACCCATATGTTGTACCAAAGAAGGGCCGAAGTGGGGAAGAGGCTGTTCTTGTTGTTTTATTTGAAAACCGATCCACCATGGACCGAGCCACCAAAAGGGTGACTTAGTCACATCTTAGAAATGCTAGGGAAGTGATCTAACCATGGTTATATGCCTTGTGGCAGCTTAGATCAGATCCATCCCCTTGACAGCACACAACAGATTTTTCGAAAACTAAAAGGGCCAAGATTGAAGAGTTGCTGTCAAATTCAAATTCTATCTTGCATGGGGCTTGTTTGAATGGACCAACATGGTCTTGACACACCCTAGTATGTGTCTAGATGTAGCCTAGTGAGCTTGGAGTCGAGCCATCCACCTGAAACATCAAAACAAGAGAACCTGTGAAGAGCATCATGAAAATCGAAAATTCTGCATTCTTATTTTCTGAAAAATTCTTGATGTATTTCGATTTTTGCTAAATAAAACATGATCATGTAATGAAAATAAATGGTATTAAGAGTTGATTGAAGAGTCAAGGAAGAATATATGCATGTCTGGTTTCGTTTTGAAAGAAAACGAAAGAACGAGACGATCCGGCGCGCAGGAGGTGGAGCGCTTTCTATTCTACCTTGCTTGTTCTCGATTTTCTCCTCTATTCCTAGCTATGGTACTCACGTTTTTTTCTCTCAAATTCTCTCTTAATTTCGAAGTAATGGAGGGGGGAAATGGTGGTTAAGAGAGTGAGGAGAATGGGTGCAAAATATAGGGAAAAATCAAGACCAAGTCTCCACCTTTTTGAATTTTGAATTCTTGCTGCTATCAAATATTGGTGGGGGGAAATATTAGAGGTGCATAGCCGAAATTCTCATGATAACTAGACTAGGATATTGCTTACTAATAAATTAATTAAGCTTGATTAGTAATTAAAAAGGTTATCATGCTAAAAATGACAAAGAATGGGTCAAAGGTGAGTTGGCAAGGAATGTTCTAGCACCAAAGGGGTGGCCGAAAATCATCCTTAAAAATAAAGGGAAATGTTGATTATTAACTAAATTTATAACCCTTAAAATCCTCATCTATCCTTTAATTAATTTAGTGACTTAACCCCTTAATTAAGGAACTTAAATAAATTTATTTTCTACTCACCTCAATTAACTAGAATAATTTTTTAAACTTCCTTTTTAACTTAAATGAACTTACTTGCTAGCTAAAATAAATTCTGGATATATTTTCTGAATCTTAAATTTTATCTCTAAACTCCAACTCCAGTCCGGAATCACTGAAATAACTGAAATAATAAAATTTAAACTACTGAAATAAAATAATTAACTTAAGGAAAATCATTTAAATACTCATGAAATAAAATCATTTAAAATACTAGAACTATGCATGGCTTCTACGTAGTCTAAGTTACGGGTTCTACACTTTCACTTTGTGGTTTGGTTCACGTTTTGGTTGTGGTCTGTAACCTATTTTGCTTGAAGGCAAGCAAAAGATTAGTATGAGGGGGTTGATAGAGGTAATTTTTACGTGTTTTAATATATTGCGTGAGTCGTAGTTTGCAACGATCTGGGTTATTTGGGGTTTACATTATGTCTATTTCTTCTTATTTTATTGCATTTGATCATTGCTCACTTAAGTATGTAATGTGCGGAAAAATAGAGAAAAATCAATTGGAAGAGAAGCTGGGGACAGAAGATGTCGCCCAGCGCGAGTGCCGCAAAAGAAATGAGTGCCAAGCAGAAGACCTCGCACTAGGGCGGTCAAACTTTACCGCCCCAACTCGAGAGGCTGAAGGAAAATAACAGGATACCTAGCGCTAGGGCGGTCAAACTGTGCGAGAGGCTGCGAAAGACACCGGTAGTACAGTAGATCGTGCGCTGAGGCTGGGAAACTTGACCACCCTGGCGCGAACCAAAATGGGAAAGTTTCTTATTTGGATTTTATTCAATTTTGAAGGTGGATGGCTAAAGGAAAAAACCTATGCACGAAAATCAGACATCATTCAGCAGCCACCACAAGCCTTGGAGAGGATTTTTGCACTTGGAGTTGAAGATTCGAAGATTTCCGGGCATCGTTCTTCGCGCTTTTCGTCAAATCTAGTATTTATAATTTAGTTTTTATCTTTTAAACGTTGTTGTCTTTATTTCTACCATGAATTCTAGTAGCTAAACTGAACAATATTTGTTGAGATTTAAGGGGATCCTACCCCAAACTCTGATTTAGTTAATTAATATTTTAATTGTTGGTTTATTCTTGATTGTGTTAATGTTTTCATTATCATTATTAAAGAATAGCTAACTTTAATAATAATCTTATATTACGAGTGAATTCGAGAGAATAGCTTGTGATAGGAACGAGTAGCGTAGTTCGTGGATTTACAATTTACATAGACATATGAAATTGGATACGCACTGATAGTCATAGTTCATTGTGACGAAAACTAGGGGATTTCATAGATCAATATGCTATTCACTCTTGATAAATATTTAAAAACATTCAATTATTTCACTGAGTAGAATTAGTTTGACATAGCTCGAGAGAGTGTGTTCAATTGAATAGGAAATCTTGTCGTAAGAGTAAATCACTGTCGAACAAATTGATAAATTAACGAGGGGTTGGTGAACTGAAATTCCCAACAAATTCATTTCTCATTAAATTTTAATCAACCATTCTAGATACTATATCTCATTATTTAATACCCGAACCTTTTTATTTGAATGTTTATTTGAGTATAGTAGTAATAAACAATATATCAAATTCTGTTGCTAAAGATTTGATAAACAGAAATAATAATTGAAAAATACAGTTTTCAGTGGAACGATACTCGTACTCGCGTACATTATACTATAACTTGACATCGTGCATTTGCGATTAATTTTTGAGCATAAAATACCATATTCTTATTAAGTGTTGGAAACTAAATTTCAGTGATTTGACAAACTAAGCTTCGAAACATTTGAATAACTGATCAAAGGCAACGAAGAAACGAGCTAACTGATCAAAGAATTACAACTTTTAGTTGCCACTAGCTGAAGATTAATACATACCAGCTATAAATTATACACGTCATCAGCTGAAGCAAAAATATAACTGACTGATCAGTTGAGAACTGATCATTTGAAACAAATCAGTTATGAGTTTTCCAGCAAAGTATCTTTCAGCTGGTCCCTCAGCTGTACACGTCATCAGTTGAGAACGACAACCGACAAATAGTACAACAGACTGCAACTAGTAGTGGGACGCCATATTTCAGAGATTGCAGTGTACGAATGTCAGAGAATATCGACGTGGCAAACAATGGATATAAAGTTTCAAATGATATTTAATATTACCGTTGAGATGGAAGCCTATAAATAGGTGAAGAGATCAGCTGAGAAGAACAACACGCGAACTACTATTCTATTCAAGCTTGTTGTTACTCTGCTAAAATCACAGCTCGCATTTAGATATCAAAACTCACTCTTATCAGATTTATCAGTAGCATTCAAGGCTACCTTTACGAGCTTTCTAGCACCTTGAAATCTTTGTTAGATTTATTTAGTTGTGTTGTATTCAGTCACGCACTGTAAAAGCATTTGTGAACTAAGAGTTTCAATTTGGCAATGTTAAGACCAAACTGAAGTGGGTCAGTACAACGTTTGTATTTGATCAAAGTCTTTTAGTGAATATCCTATCTTTTTGATAGAAGGGGTGTCGTCTTAGGAGTTATTCTATTCTCCGAACATCCAGAAACAGATTGTGTGTTCTTCATTTCAATTATTCTATCTTTCAGTCAGTTTATTTCTGCAACTGTTTTTCAGTTAAACTAATTGTTATCGACCAACGAGATACCGAGTGTCAGTTTGTAACAAAACTGAACCCATTATTCGAAAAGAATTCATAATCAGTGAGTGTTTATTCAACTCCCCTTCTAAACACTTATCACCTTTGTAACCAATCCTTTCAAGTGGTATCAGAGCGGTTGTATCTTGTCTAAGAATATTTCTATTCAAACTATTGATCATGTCTTCCTTCAACAAGATCCCAATGTTTTCCAGAGAGGACTTCGATGATTGGAAAATCAAGATGCAGGCTCACTTAGATGCACAAGACGATGATATGTGGTACCTCATCACTGACGGACCAATGAAGATTCTGAAAGCCAACACAGCAGTTGCAATCACAGATGGGGCACCTCATAGAATTGAAAAACCCAGAGACGAGTGGACTGCTGAGGACAAACGCAAAGCAAATCTGGACAATGTAGCAAAAGACATACTGTACAAAACACTGGACAAAGTAACGTTCAATAAAATCAAAATGTGTAAGACAGCCAAAGAGATTTGGGAGAAGCTGATTCAGCTTTGCGAATGGAATGAACAAACCAAAGAAAATAAAATCTCTGTTGTCGTTCAGAATTTTGACAATATCAAAATGAGAGCTGGAGAAACAATGTATGAATATGATGAAAGAACCAGCTGCATCATCAATGAATTAAATGCACTTGGAAAAGTGTATACCAACAAAGAAGTTGCCTTAAAAGTGATCAGAGGTCTTCTCAAGGAGTGGGTCGTAAAGACCATGGAAAAGAGGGAATCCAAGGATCTGAACAAGGTTGAGCTTCATGATCTATTTGTTGATCTGAAGGCATATGAGTTTGAGCTGCAAAATCGAGAAAGAGAACCCTCTACTCCAGCAGTCACAACTGCCTTAGCTGCTGTTAGAACAGAACCAACTGGTTTTGTCGAGAAAGTTGCTGATCAACTAAGAAATGATGCCATGCCAGTGTTCATCAAAAAATTCGGAAGATTTATGAGGAAAAATCAAGGGGACTTCAAGAATCACTATTAGAGAAACAATTACAAAGAGGAATCAAATTCTTGCTACACCTGTGGCAAACCCGGTCACTTCATTGCTGATTGTACTAAACCCAAGAAGGACAGTCAAGGCTCAACTGAAAGAAAGAAGAAGTCATATGAGCACAAGAGGAGACCCAAGGATGATAAGAAGTCCTTCTGGAAGAAGCATGAGGTGCTCTTAGCTGAAGAGAGCAAATCAAAATGGGCAGAAACTGACAGCGAAGAGTCAGAGCCAGAAACCTCATGCAGTTCCAGTGATGGTGAAGAGGAAGTGAAGTGTCTGATGGCTGGTGACACAGAAATGGAGTCAAGCAGTCAACATGTATTTGACTTTAGCTCAACTGATTTCACTACAGAAGAACTCATTTCAACTATTCATGACATGGTTAGTGAGTATCATAAGCTTGCCTTAAAATTTGAAAAGGTTAGAGCAAAGCAAAATAATCCCATAGACAATAAAATTACAACTGATGCATCAGTTGATGTGTTGAGTCTAAAAGAGGAAATTGCTGAGCTCAATGCTGAAAGAAGCTGGAATCAATCAATGATTCAAAAGTTGATGCTTGAAAATTCAAAGCAAACTGAGCTTATTCAGGCTTTGAACAAATCATTTGTTGCATTAACTGATATACAGAACTGGTTTAGGGTTCAGTAACCAATATGAAATGTCTTCCAATGATACTCGACCGAAACTGAATTTGGATAAAGGGAAATACATTCACTTTGTCAAATCAGTTGCAGCACAAGAACAAACTGAGCCAAGTAAACTGATGGAACAGTCTACTGAAAGTACGAACAAGGCTAAAAGATATGGTATTGATTATAGCCCAAAAGTTTTAAGAGACTCACGGAGTCAGTCTTCAAAAAGAATCAGCAGGAATTATTCTAATGGCTACTCCAATTATTTTAACAACAAGCCGGTTCAGAAAAGATATCGGCCGAACAATGAGTTGAACAGAGCCAAATCACATGTTGTCTCACCTGCACAGCACACACCAAGACACACAGATCGAGAAAGATCATCTGGAATACGGCAACTGGACATTCAGTTAGACTGATCCAAGTCTGGATTCCTAAAAGACTAATCAATTTTGGACCCAAATAGAAAAGGGTACTGTTGGAAACCAAATTTTGGAGTTTGACAAACTGAAGAAACTAACTGAATTATGAGACAACTGAATATGCTAAAGACGCAACTGATTACTTAACAACTGAAACCAGCTGAACTAATAAAGAAAACTGATCAGTTGGAAACCGATCATTTAATACACTCAGCTTATGAACTGATCTCAACTGAATGTTTCTCGGGAAATAACAACCGACAAAAATACATAGTAGACAGCAACTGAATATGGAAAGCCGCACCTCAATCATTACAAGATAGAACAACGTATTTCGGCTGTTGCAATTAAGACTCCGTATTACAATCAATGAAGAGAACATTGCCCAAGGAATGATGAAGTGGCAATCAACGGATATTAGAATTCAAATGCATATCAAAGTTACCGTTGAAAGAAAAGTATATAAATATGACTGAAGAACAGCAGAAAAACAACAGACGATCACTCAATCTTAAACTTGTTGTTACTCTGTCAAAATCTTAACTCATTCTCATTTGAATTACTCGTAGCAATCAAGGCTACAATCTGAGCTTATTAGCACTCTCTAAAAGTTGTTAGATTCAATTGTGCTAATATCAGTTACGCACTGAGAATATTGTGTAGAACTAAGAGTTTCAGTTTTGGCAGTAGTAAGTCCAAACTGAAGTGGGTCTGTACAAGTGTTGTACTCGATCAAAGTCTTTTAGTGAATATCATATCCTTGTGATAGAAGGGGTGACGTAGGAGTAATTAAATTCTCCGAACATCCAGAAACAACTCTTGCATATTTCTTTCAGTTTCGTATTCTATCTTTCAGTCAGTTAATTTTCGCAACTACTCTAGTTTAACTGATTGTTATTGACCAACAAGATTCCGAGATTCAGTTTGTCACCAAACTGAACTCAAATATTATTAAAGAACAATTTTAATTGTAAGTGTTTATTCAACCCCCCTTCTAAACACTCTTGTTACGACGACCGATCCTATCAAGTGGTATCAGAGCGGTTGAATCTTGTTCTTGAATACTTCTGATCTATAAATCTGCTAGCATGACTTCATTCAATAAAATTCCTATGTTCTCAAGAGAAGATTTCGATGACTGGAAAATCATAATGCAGACTCACTTAGCTGCACAAGATGATGACATGTGGTATGTCATAACAGACGGACCCATGAAGATTCTAAAAGCAAACACAGCAATTGTCATAACTGAAGGGGCACCACAGAGAATTCAAAAGCCCAGAGAAGAGTGGACAACTGAGGACAAAAGAAAAGCCAATCTTGACAATGTGTCCAAAGATACTCTATACAAAACACTGGACAAAGCAACCTTCAACAAAATAAAGATGTACAAAACAGCAAAAAAAATTTGGGAAAAGTTGATTCAGTTATATGAAGGAAATGACCAAACAAAAGAAATAAACTCTCTGTTGCTAGTCAAAAGTTTGACAATATCAGAATGAAAGTTGGAGAATCAATGAATGAGTATGATGAAAGGGTGAGCAGTATTGTCAATGAATTAAATGCACTTGGAAAAGGGTACACTAACAAAGAGGTTGCACTAAAAGTGATGATAGGCCTTCCAAAGGAATGGGATGTCAAAACTATGGCTATGAGAGAGTCTAAAGACTTGAACCAGATCGAACTTCATGATCTATTTGGTGATTTAAAAGCTTATGAATTTGAAATGCAGAACAGAGAAGGAGAATCATCTACTCCTACAGCTACAACTGCTCTAGCAGCTGTCAGAACTGAACCAACTGGTTCAACGGAGAAATCTGTTGATCAGTTAAGCAATGATGCTATGTCATTATTCATCAAAAAGTTTGGGAGGTTCATGAGAAAGAACCAAGGAAACTTTCAGAAGCAATACCAGAGAAATAATTCCAAAGAAGAAACAAATGCTTGCTACAATTGTGGCAAAATAGGTCATTACATTGCTGACTGTCCTAAACCTAAAAAGGACAGTCAAGGATCAACTGACAGAAGAAAGAAATCACATGACCATAAGAGAAGACCCAGAGATGATAAGAAAACCTACAGAAAGAAACATGAGGTTCTATTAGCTGAAGAGAACAAATCCAAATGGGCAGAAACTGATAGTGACGAAGCAGAATCAGAAAGCCCATATAGCTCAAGTGATGAAGAAGAAGTCAAATGTCTAATGGCCAATGATACTGAATCAGAATCTACAAGTCAACAGGTATTTGATTTTAGTTTAACTTACATTACACGAGAAGAACTCATTTTAACATTGCATAAAATGGTAAATGAGTACCAGAATCTTGCATCATCATTTGAGGAAATGAAGTCAAAGCAAAATGATCCCATGGACAATAAAATCAAAACTGTTGAATCAGTTGATGAGTTGAGTCTAAAAAGGGAGATTGCTGAGCTAAGAGAAGAAAGAAACAAATATAAGTCATTAATTCAAAATTTAATGCTTAAAAACTCAGAACAATCTAAGCTCATTAAATCTTGGAATAAGTCATCAGCTGCATTGAATGAAATGCAAAATTCACAAAAATCAGTTTTTGATAAATCTGGATTAGGACTCAATACTAAAGGTGAAACATTTCCAAGAGAAACTCAACCCGAACAGAACATGGACAAAGAGAAATACATTAAATTTGTCAAATCAACAGTAGAACAAGAAAAATTTAAGCCTAGCAAACTGAATGAACAACCTATTGAGAATAGGTATAAGGCTAGAAGACATGGAGTTGGTTACAGTCCAAAAATTTCTACTGACTCAAAAAGTCATTTATCAAAAAGATTTAGCAAGAACTATTCAAATTATTATAACTGCAAACCAGTCCAGAAAAGATACAGACTAACCAATCAGTTGAACCAAGCTAAAATGTATATTGTGTCATCTGTACATCGCACACCTAACACACAGAATCCGAGAAAAATAATTTGGAACACGGCTACTGGAAAGTCAGTTAGACTAATCCAAGTATGAGTTCCAAAGGGACTAATAAGTTTTGGACCCAAATAGATATGGTACCAAATCATATTATGTGTGTGCTTGCAGGTAACAGGTACAGATAAAAATTCGATAGGGTATTTGGACATCGGTTGCTCACGACATATGACAGGAGATGCAAGTATGCTATCTCAACTGACCAAATATAGTGGTCCAAACATCAGTTTCGGAGATAATTCCAAAGGTAAAACCGTGGGTAACGGTAAGCTTATCCATGGTAACTTTATTATTAAATATGTTTTATTAGTAGAGAATCTGAAGTATAACTTGATTAACATCAGTCAGTTATGCGACAATGGATTCTCGGTACAATTTGATAAAAATTCATGCTCAGTTAAAACATCAACTGATGAAATCATACTAACTGGCAAACATTGCCTATCTGAGTAAACATGAACTTGTAACTGGTTTGCCCAAAATAAATTTTTCAAAAGAAAAACTTTGCTCAGCATGTCAGTATGGAAAACAAGTACGATCTTCTTTCAAAAACAAGGGCTGTAAATCTTCATCCCGATGCTTAGAACTATTGCACATGGATCTCTTCGGTCCAATACCAGTCATGAGCTTAGGGGGAATGAAATACACCTTGGTGGTCGTAGATGATTTTTCAAGATTTACTTGGGTTATTTTTCTCAAATCCAAAGACCATACGGCTGCACAACTGATTAAACTCTTCAAAAGACTTTTAAATGAAAAATCAGTTGGGATTGATCGAATCAGATCTGATCGAGGAACTGAATTCATCAATCAAACACTTTCAAGCTTTCTAGAAAATGCTGGAATCAAGCATGAGCTCTCAGCAGCAAGAACTCCTCAGCAAAACGGTGTAGCTGAGAGAAGAAATCGGACCCTTAAAGAAGCTGCTAGAACAATGCTTGCTGATTCTGGTATTTCTCAAAGATTTTGGGCAGAGGCAGTAAACACTGCGTGTTATACTCAGAACAGATCAATGATTAATAAGAATCATATGAAAACACCATATGAGATCTGGCATGGAAGAAAAAATATAATCACTTATTTCAAAATATTCGGCTGTAGATGTTTTATTCATGATAATGGTAAAAATTACTTAAAAGCATTTGATGCCAAATCTGCAGAAGGAATATTCCTTGGATATTCATCAGTTAGTATAGCTTATAGAGCCTTTAATAAGAAAACTTTAAATGTTGAAGAATCTGCGCATGTTGATTTTGATGAAACTGTACTAACTGATAAGCCAACTGATCAAGTTGAGCTAGCTGATCGATTTACAGATATCAGTTTGGAAGATGATGACAAAGATGAAAGTCATAACAATCAAAACATCTTTCAAACACCAGAACCAGAGATATTGGATCAATTAAATGAGCAGGAAGTCAATACTGACAATCAGTTATTAAAGCAAACTGATAACATTCAAATACCAGCTGACGAGGCATCAACTGAAGCTGAAAACTGCATTCAGTTACAACCTGAAGAAGTTGTTGATGCAACAAATGCAGAGTACAGATGGAGAAAATCACATCCACCACAACTGGTAATAGGAAATCCATCTGATCCAGTAAGAACTCACAATTAAATTTTAAATTTATTTATTCATTCAGCCTTTGTCTCACAACTGGAACTAAAGAAAACTGATGAAGCTCTTGCTGATCCTAACTGGGTAAATGCTATGCAAGAAGAACTGAATCAGTTTACTCACAATAACGTCTGGAACTTAGTTCCAAGACCAACTTCAAAAACCATTATAGGTACAAAATGGGTGTACATGAATAAACTAAACGAGGACGGTTCAGTTATACGCAACAAAGCAAGACTAGTAGCACAAGGAGGCAAGAAGAAGGAATTGACTACGATGAGACGTATGCTCCAGTTGCAAGATTGGAAGCAATCAGAATATTTCTTGCTTATGCATCTCACAAAAACTTCAAAGTTTACCAGATGGATGTGAAGAGTGCATTCCTAAACGGTCAGTTACAAGAAGAAGTATATGTCGAACAACCTCCAGGTTTTGTAAACCACAAACTACCTGATCATGTATACTATTTGAACAAAGCATTATATGGTCTTAAACAAGCTCCCAGGGCTTGGTACGAAACTCTTTCAAAATTCCTAACTGATCATGACTTTTCAGTCGGATCAGTTTATAAGACCTTGTTCAAATTTACTAAAAATAATCATATTCTATTAGTTCAAATTTATGTTGATGATATAATTTTTGGGTCAACTAACCCCAAATTGTGCGAAATGTTTGCTAAGTTAATGCAGGATAAGTTTGAAATGAGCATGATGGGTGAACTGACATTCTTTCTTGGACTGCAAGTGAAGCAACTGGAAACTGGTATATTCATTAGTCAAACAAAATATACAAAGGAGTTGCTAAAGAAATTTGGTATGGAATCATGTTCAGCTGCAACTACTCCCATGAGCTCATCGGTTAAACTAGACACTGTCGAAGGGAGAATATCAGTGGAGGCGACATTATATAGAGGGTTAATAGGTTCATTGTTGTACCTAACAGCTAGTCGTCCTGATATTGTTTTTGTTGTCTGTATGTGTGCCAGATTTCAAGCAAATCCTAAGCAATCACATTTCTCAGCTGCTAAAAGAATTATGAGATATCTTAAGGACACGCAAAATGTTGGGCTATGGTATTCCAAAGACTCCACTTTCAATTTAGTTGGATACTCAGATGCAGATTATGCAGGATGTAAGCTTGATCGCAAAAGTACAAGTGGATCTTGTCAGTTTTTAGGAGACAGACTGATCTCTTGGTTCAGCAAAAAGCAATCATCCATAGCTACCTCAACAACAGAAGCAGAATATCTTGCTGCTGGTAGCTGTTGTGCACAACTGATCTGGATTCAGCAAAAACTGAAGGATTATGGAGTAACGTCAACTGAATCACCCATATTTTGTGATAATACCAGCACAATTGCCATCACTTACAATCCAGTTCTTCACTCAAGGACCAAGCATATAGATGTCAGGCATCACTTCATCAGGGATCATGCTTTAAAGAAGAATATTCGACTGGAATACATCTCAACTGAACAGCAAGCAGCTGATATCTTCACAAAACCATTACCCGAGGCTAAGTTTTCTCACTTTAGAAATATTCTTGGGTTAATTGATCTATCATAAATCTATTATTAATACTGTCTTGTTTATAAAATCATCTCTCACAAACTGACTACTTTCTGTCAACTGATGTCAGTTACCATATGTCTGTTTGTTATAAATCTTCTGTTAACATTAATTTGATTGCAGAAAAATAAAATAAGATAGCACTAAGTCAATCAAATTTTACATTTAAATAAAAAGGATGCCAAGTTACACGACTCAGTTCAGATCCAACAAAATTCTTCCACTCATTCAACCAATGAACAGGCGACATTAAATGGTGAAGAAGTTGAAAAGACTAAAGCCAACTGAAACGTCATCGCAATTACCCAGGCTTTTTCTTCACCAGTTATTTATTATCAGTTGATACTAGTTTGACAATTATTATATTTTTACCCTCAAATGATATTAGTGTATCTTTTATTAATTATTAATTATTAATTGTTAACTGATTTCAGTCAGAAGTCAATTAATATCAGTTTATCTGATCAGTTAGTAAATCAACACTTTATTTGCAGGAAAAAGAAAAACAGAGTTAAAACCAGATAAATATCTCATTACTTATAAATATTGGTCTGGATTACATCATCATACTTCTCCTCCACAACAATTATCCAAAATTCCAACCAAACATATAGAGAAGAAGGAGCAGTCATGAGAAAGCTGTGAGAATGAGCTATGCGCCTCAGGATCTTCAATTCCTTGCGGAGCATCAGCTGATGCATGTGACCGTCCTTGAAGACGTCCACCCACACAGCAATATTCAAGTGCTTTCGCACTTGCTTCAGTTCTGCCACCAACTCAGGAGTAGTGGCCTCCCCAGAATTGTACAAGAGCTCAAGCTCCTGCAATCGCTCCCAGTAATGCAGACTTTTGTAGAAGACTTCATCTTCTATGTCGGCCTTCCTGGCCTCCAGAGAGAAAGGAGAAAGACTTGAGTCACTCGTATCAGACATGTTTCTTATCTTGAATATTTTGGATGATATGTCTGAAACTGACTGAGCCGCTTCTATTTATAGCCAAGAATTTATGGAAGCTGAAGGGCCGCGATCATTTATCATATAATAATTTTTTTCTATTTTATGCACCAATTTAAGGGGAATATTAATTTTAAAAGGTTAACTTAGAAGACAATTGTTTGTAACTTCTCAACTGAAATGAATCAGTTTCCCAACTGATCGTTCAGTAGGATTGTTTACAAATCTTCTCACGTACGTTAACTAATTAAAATTTATTATATTCCAAATCAATTGACGTGACTGCAGATTGACGACGTGGCTTATTTTAAAACCGCTAACCTTTATATACACGATTACAGCACACGTACACTTATTTTTATTTCAAAATTTTTCATGGACTGACACGTGTCCAGAATTTGAACAGTCACGTACAAATGTACTAAACCCGCTTCAATTCAGTTCTTCTCCTTCACGCATACAATCAGTTCTAAGAGCATACCAGTTTCCGAAGCTTATTTTCTACGAATTTCAGATCATCTTACCTTCCGAAATGGCTAATCAGATCCCTGCTCACATGATGAATGCCATGGCAATCGATTTTGACTCAGTTTTATCAATTCAAGAAGCTGATATCAAAAATGTCTTTCTGAAGATTGAATCTGCTGGGCTCAGAATGTTTTTGGGAAAATCTTCACAAGAAATATACTCGAAGGAAGTGAATTAATTCTATCTAAAAGGGTATGTTACTCGTGAAGAAAATATCTCTGTCACTATCAATGATCAGTTGCTGATTTTATCTGAAGAAAACTTTGGAGAAATATTTTCCTTGCCGACTGATGGATATGTCAATTTCTCTGAAGTTAAAACATCCGATATTGAGGAAAGCCAATAACTGATATTGAGGAAATGCAATCCTCATTATCTGCTGATGGGAGGAAAATCAAAGTCTCCGACCCAAAGAAATAACTGAAACCAGAAATTCAGTTATTGGCTGATATTGTAGCAAAGGGAATTTTAGCTAAAGCTGGCTCATATGCAGCTCTCACTCTTGAAAAATTATAGGTGATGACAATCATCATGGGTGAGAATAAAGTCAACTGGAGGTACATTATTTTCAGCATTCTAAAGAATATGCTTAAATCAACAAAACAGTCCATGGGGTTTGCTATTCCAATCAGTTACATTCTGAAACTCAAAGGACTGGTAGCTAACAATGCCAAAAAATCTTCAAAATTTAAGATATTCACAGCCAAGAATATCTTGCCACCAAAGACCAAGTTGGATCCATCGCCTAAACAATTCTAAAAAGTCAAGAAGGAGATTGGGATGCAGCAAACTGCTCCTAGATCAGTCAAGAAAGCCAAGACGCTGGCCCAACTGAAGGCTACAAAGCGAAAACTGATTCTCAGTGAATCAGACTCTGAGAAAACTCTCTCTCCCAAACTTATCAAGAAACCGAGGACACAAAGAAACAAACCAATACCAGCAGTGGAACCAACCATTACTGAGAAAATGTCTCAGTCAGCTGCTGAAAAGCCGATTCAGGCTCTCCCATTGCATGTCATCCCTCCTGATGATTCAGTTCCAACTGAAAAGATACCCACTAGAGTAAAAGCTCCCTTCACTCGTGTAAATCAACCCACTATTTTATCTCAGTCTAGACAAAAAGGCGTCACATTGAAGGAACCAGTGGAGTCTACAAAATCTGGCTTACAAATTCCTCATATTCTAACCACGGAGAAGGGAAAAGGCAAGCTTGAGGAGGAGCCAAGGCCATCTCATGCCATTCAAACTCATATCGATCTAATTTGGGAAGAGGTAAATACATTTGCCACATCAAAACTCACATCTTTTGACCGTTGGAAAAGCTTCAGGACCGAAGTTTTTGCCAAGAAACTAAAGCACAAATCCCAACTGAAGACGTTTATTAAACTGGAAAAGATAGTTTTGAGGGTAGTGAAAGCTGCTACCATTATTCAAGCACTGGAAAGGAGACAATATTTCTTTGATCAAATACGGGCTATTCAACTGACTAAGATGGTTAGAAAGTTGAAAGGAAACTACAACCCCACAGGACCAACTGCATATCAAGATAGAGCTGTATTCACTCAACTGGATGCAGATCTTAGTGGCCTACAGAGGGAAATAAGGTTTTGGGAAGAAGATCAAGAACTTGTTCTTCCAGAAAAATCTTCAGGAACAGAGGAATAAAAACCCTCATCGTCTCAGAAGAATGAATCTTCTGAAGAACTCATTGCTGACAAATGAGTCAGGAGGTTCCACAAACAACAGCCGAGGATCAACATCTGTATTCTAAGGCCGAACTGACTTTCGCCAATATCGATGAAATCATTCAGTCAGTTGTTCAGGAAACTCAAACCGAAGCACAAAATTTTGAATCAGTTGATCCTCTGACTGAACAAACAGAACAAGAAGTTCTGAGTACATCTGATGATCTAGTTCAAATTTTTATCGTTGAAGAACATGTTCAAACTTTTGTTGCTGAAGAACATGTTCAATTCTCTGATAATGCAGAACAAGCTCAATTTTTGGTTACTCCAGAAACAGTTCAGCCAGTAACATCTGAAACTGAAGAGCAAACTGAAATGCTCACTCAGAACCCAGAGGAACCACTCACTGAATCCGTGGAAGAACAATTGACAAATGTTGAAAACCTTCAAACTGAATAACCACCCCAAGTTTCAGCCGTTGATCAAACAGAAGAACAAGCCCATGATTCTCCAATAGCAGTTACCACAGATAACCCTGTTATTCTAGAACAAAGTGTTTATGATGCTCAGAATCAACCTTCTTCCTCTCAAAGGTCAAGAAGAGACAGTTGATCGCACTATGATAATTTTTACTCCACCAGAACAAGTGCCACATCAGGAAGATATAGGAGCCATATCTCCTGAAATATCAAATTCAGAAGCATTGTTCGATAAAATCAACACCATCAAGACAAATATGAATCAAATAATGGATGCCATAAAATCCATTCAGTCAACTCAATTCTATCATTCTGTGAAGCTCAATGGATCCGAAAACTTTGTTTTTGCAAAGATGAAGAATATTCAAGAAGTTGTGACTGAACTCTCAGTTGCCATAGAACACAAGAAGAACAAAGCTAAAACTGCTGCTCTTTTCGTTACTCAAGATGTGATCAATCAACGAGTTGAACGATTAGAAACATCTGTTGCAAACAAAATAGACTCACTGCAAACCTCAGTTCTTACTGCCATCTCCAGTATCTCAGCTGATGTCGGCATCTTATCTACTGAAGTTCGACAATTATCTATTCACATGGCTCGGTTTGACAAAAAGGGGGAAGATAGTCAGAAGAAACATTGAAGAGCAATTAGCAGTCTAGCAGTTTGTTTTGAGACAGTTTTTGTTAAGAAGCAGTCTATAAGAGTTCAATCCCTCAGCTACTATATGCTTAGTTTTTTCAAACACCAAAAAAGGGGAAATTGTTGGAAACCAAATTTCGGAGTTTGACAAACTGAAGAAACAAACTGAACTATGAGACAATTGAATATGCTAAAGACGCAACTGATTACTCAACAACTGAAACCCGCTGAACTAATAAAGAAAACTGATAAGTTGGAAACCGATCAGTTAATACACTCAGCTTATGAACTGATCTCAACTGAATGTTTCTCGGGAAATAACAACCGACAAAAAGACATAGTAGACAGTAACTGAATATGGAAAGCCGCACCTCAATCATAACAGCACAGAACAACGTATTTCGACTGTTGCAATTAAGACGCCGTATTACAATCAATGAAGAGAACATTGCCCAAGGAATGATGAAGTGGCAATCAACGGATACTAGAATTCAAATGCATATCAAAGTTACCGTTGAAAGAAAAGTATATAAATATGACTGAAGAACAGCAGAAAAACAACAGACGATCACTCAATCTTAAACTTGCTGTTACTCTGTCAAAATCTTAGCTCATTCTCATTTGAATTACTCGTAGCAATCAAGGCTACAATCTGAGCTTATTAGCACTCTTTTAAAGTTGTTAGATTCAATTGTGCTAATATCAGTTACGCATTGAGAATATTGTGTAGAACTAAGAGTTTCAGTTTTGGCAGTAGTAAGTCCAAACTGAAGTGGTTCTGTACAAGTGTTGTACTCGATCAAAGTCTTTTAGTGAATATCCTATCCTTGTGATAGAATGGGTGACGTAGGAGTAATTAAATTCTCCGAACATCCAGAAACAACTCTTGCATATTTCTTTCAATTTCGTATTCTGTCTTTCAGTCAGTTAATTTCCGCAACTACTCTAGTTTAACTGATTGTTATTGACCAACAAGATTCCGAGATTCAGTTTGTCACCAAACTGAACTCAAATATTATTAAAGAACAATTTTAATTGTAAGTGTTTATTCAACCCCTTTCTAAACACTCTTGTTACGACAACCGATCCTATCAGGTACCAATGTTATATTTTTTGTGTGATTGTAGGTAACAGGTACAAGCAAGGAATCTATCTGGTACTTGGATAGTGGATGCTCACGACATATGACAGGAGATGCAAACTTGCTATGTCAACTGATCAAGTTCACTGGTCCAAACATCAGTTTTGGAGATAATTCCAACGGTAAAACTGTGGGTAAGGGTAAGCTTATCCATGGTAACTTTATCATTAATGATATTTTATTAGTTGAGAATTTCAAGTATAATCTTATTAGCATTAGTCAGTTATGCGAAAATGGATTCTTAGTCCAGTTTGACAAACATCCTTGTTCAGTCAAAGATGCAACTGATGAGGTCATACTAACTGGCAAACGGTGTGGAAACACTTACAAAGTCAGTTGGAATGATTAACATTATGCACCAATATGTTTTATTACTTCAAAATCTTCTAAAAACTGGTTGTGGTATAGGAGATTAAACCACCTGAACTTCAAATCTATTGCATATCTGAGTAATCACGATCTTGTCACTGGTTTGCCCAAAATGGATTTTACCAAAGATAAAAATTTGTTCAGCATGTCAGTTTGGTAAACAAGTTAAATATTCTTTTAAGAACAAGGGCAGTAAATCTTCTTCCGGATGCTTAGGGCTGTTACATATGGATCTATTTGGTCCAATACCAGTCATGAGCTTAGGGGAATGAAATACACCTTGGTGGTTATAGATAATTTTTCAAGATTACATGTGTTGTTTTTCTCAAATCAAAAGACCAAACTACTGCTCAACTGATCAAGCTTTTCAAAAGGATATTAAATGAGAAATCAGTTGGAATTGATAGAATCAGATCCGATCGAGTAACTGAATTCATCAATCAAATTCTTTCGAATTTTTTAGAAAATGCTGGAATTAAGCATGAGCTCTCAGCATCTAGAACTCTTCAGCAAAATGGTGTAGCTGAGAGGAGAATAGGACCCTTAAAGAAGCTGCTAGAACAATACTTGATGATTCTGGTATTTCTCAAAGGTTTTGGGCAGAGACAGTAAACACTGCGTGTTATACTCAGAATAGATCGATGATTAATAAAAATCATTTGAAAACACTTTATGAGATCTGGCATGGACTAAAAAATGTGGTTTCATACTTCAAAATATTCGGCTGCAGATCTTTTATTCTTGACAATGACAAAACTCATTTAGAAGCCTTTGATGCTAAATCTGCAGAGGGAATATTTGTGTGATATTCGTCAGTTAGCAAAGCTTATAGAGTCTTTAACAAGAGCACTCTAAATGTACAGCAGCTTTGGGTCACAGTTTTGGTGGTGGTTTGAGTTCTTGGTTGGCTTTTAGCCCATGTCTTTGGACTGGACACTACCTTAATGAGTTAGGAAAGTCATGTTTCTGGCCATTCGTTATTTGGTCGAGTTTAGAGGTCGTACGAGAACTTACGGTGAAAGGTGCCAAAATGACTCTCGAAAGAGTGTTTTATGTTTTAAAATTCCATTCACCTATTTTCGTGTTTTACAGTCCTTGTGCATATTTTTCGGTATGTTTGGGGTATTTTTAATCATGGTTAAATGTCGGTTTAATGTTGGTTCGGGTTGGTATGATACCATGATTAAAAATCAAGTGGTTGGTCCTAATAGTCTCGTTTTTTGTTCTATTGTTAAGTGTTTGTCAAGTTAAGATTTATTGCATGTTTCACATATTAGAATTAAGTCGCAGCAAGCCTGGGAACGATTCAATTCATCCGGTAAAAATAAGGTTATAATGATATTACGTGCATAAAAATATAAAACGTTTATTTTTTATATATATGCTATATATCTTGTGGCCACCTTATGCTTACGGGTTTGGAAGTCGGTAGGCGCAACCGAGGACCTCTCCACCCGGTGACTTACGACCAGTTTATGATTATGTATGGGTACGGACATCCAGTCCAAGTGCTGTGATTGATCTCTACCGCCCAATATACTGTGGTTTAGTCTGATCAGGCGCTCACGTTATGTTATGGGTCACTTGCTTAGAAACATTATCTCTACCAGAAATATTATGATATGTTATGACAGAGCTCTATTGAGCAAAGCTTTTACGTATGATTTTCAGATATGCACGTAGTTATAATTATTCATGATACGATTTTCACCGTACGCTTTACGATACTTTATTTTTACGTTGCATGCGATTTTATGGTATATTTACTTGTTATTCACGATATATACATGTTGAGTCTTTAGACTCACTAGACTTGATTGTTGTAGGTATTGATGAGGTCGAGACCGCGGGCGGAGACCAGTGAGAGATCTTGGGACAGCAGTAGTAAACCCGAGGACCTCATGATTTAATTTATGCACTTTTTATCATTCAAACTCGATTTTAACATGTTGGATAATTTTTAAATTGTTGTTTTAAATACAATGTTGACTTACGCTGTTATTTTAAAGTTAAAATTATTTACATGTTTATTTTATAAATTGAGCAAGTTATTTATTTATTTAGAAAAATTTTAATAATTCCGCAAAATTATGAATACGAAATACAGGCCGTTACAAACATGGTACTCACATCGCAGATATTAATCTCAAACTCGAATGGCCTATATCCTTCTTATAACTTATTTTATTCATATAAGATCGTAATCTACGAGTTATCCTAAAATAATATAAATTACTTAAACCTTAAGATATTGTTTCCCAACTTCCTTTTAGACAAGGTAACCCAAAATTATACATATTTAAAGTTAACTCTTAGCATTCTTTAAGAACCCAAATTAATGTTTACACATTTAACTATTGCCCAAAATCAACTTCCATATTGGAATATCCAAAACTTATTATAACTCTTATCTCAGATTTTCACATACTAGTTTTTTTTCTTCCCATAAATAATTTATTGTCCTCAAATCAAATATTTCACCTTAAATCAGAAGCTTAAGTCAACTTAGCTCAGATAAGTACAATCCCAACAATATAGGTCAATATTAATTGTTTCCTTAAAAAAATTCCATAAAAATCCGATAAGTTCTACAAGAAACGCGTTGAACGAGATTTTTCGAGATATTTTTCAAAAATGGAAAGTATAGAGATAAACATATGGTTTGAAAGAATTCGTCGAGAGGGTTTCAGAACAGTTGACAGAACCGAATTCGGAGTTTCCTACAAAATAAATCGAAGGACGTATGCTGGCGGGTTGACTCGCTGACTCGCCGGGTTGACTCGCCGGAGTATGGTCGGAGCAAAGGCTTATGACGGCGAAGGGGTCAGGATCACAGAACCGATGGTGGCACGGTCAGAATCGGTCGGAAAACTACCTAATTTGGCGGGGAACTCGCGAAACTCGATTAACTCAATGCAATTGGGCGTTTCCGATTGGGTGATCCGAACTCAAAATTGATTGTTGGTAAAAGTTACCCATGGATCATAGATTGGTTGGATATAAGGAATTGAAAATCGGAGTAGGATTGGTAGGGTAATTAGACAAAATAATTTTCGGGTTAGGGTTCATACGCCAAATTCGTAGATCTGAAATTCCCGTTGCATCCGAACGCAAAATATGAAATTGTTTGAGGGCTTTTTTTTGTCTCATCGATACGGTTCTAGATCTGGTCTCCGATAAAAGAAACACTACCGGAAGCGGCCGGAATCGACGAAAAACGCGGCGGCGCGCATAGGGGCTGTTTGGACGAATTTTTTTTTTTCGAAATTTGATTTTTTTTTTTTGAAACTCGATTGTTCCCACTCGGATTATGAACCTGGCGGCTCTGATACCACTAAAATTTCACGCCCCGAAACTCGGGATTTGACACCGGCGTCGTTTAACAATCACACAATTGAAACAACCAGCCTCGTAGCATAGTATAAACCGAAATACCAGTTTATTAATCATAATCTCAAAAACCAAAGTCTTTACAACTGAAATAACTAATGAAATAAATGCGGAAACGTTTTTACATAAAACTTGAGTACCAATATTCAGAAACCTCTTTACTAGCAACTCTCGAGATTAAAACAATTCACCAGCCCCAAAATTGTTCAGATTCTTCTTCTTCAACCTGTTTTTCGGATTTATCTGGGGAAGATTGTAGGGGGTGAGTAATTTTGGGAAGTACTCAGCAAGTGGGGGATATTGAAAACAACACAAATATTTTATAACAATTTCGAATCATAACATAGCATGCTTTTCATAATCGTAACATCATATTCATAACATAATAACACTGCTATTTTTCACCTTTCATGGTTTACTGATATCAGTCCCTAAGTTTTAATCCTCTAAGGAGACGAGGCCATAAAACAGTTCTATCCCACTGTTAAGGGCCATATGTTGGAATTTCACCCATTTTCAGGGAATTCTCACAATGCCAACGTAAAAACATACCAACTTTCGTAAAAACGTATAGACAAAACGACGGTGCTCGACCGCATTTTTAAACCAAAAACCGAAAATTTAATATGCATAATACCGAAATTTAAAACAGACCACTTACCTTAAATTCTTGAAAAAAACGAGAAAAACTAGAGTTCTTGCACTATAATTTCGAAATTCCTACTTCTCTGGCTGGACAGCGGCAGCGCTTCGCTGTACTCGAAAATTCTTATGGGGACTAGGGGGAGATTCTCGAAATTTTGAGGGAATTTGGGTGTAATTTTCGAGTCTATAGGTCCTCCTATTTATAGGATTTGGCTGCTATCGGGATCGAGTGATATCGCGTTTGAATCTGAATCAAATCTTTATCGAGAATCGTGATCTATCTGTGATATAAATTCGAACTCTAAATCTTTTATCTCTCAATTTTTGAAATTCTCAAATATATACACTGTAAATTTCGAATTCTAGGGATTTTATTATCCTTTGCCTGATTTTTATCCCGATATCTCCATATCAACTCAAATCTTAGGCATTTATCTGCGAAATTTCAAATAATAATATACACGATATTATTATTCACTCAATCTTGGTAAAATCTTACAAATCTCACATCCTCGAATGAGATAAATCATGGTATCCAAAATATACTATCGTGATAAAACTTAAATGATAAAACTTAAAATTCTTGGATTTTACATCCCTCCCTCTTTATGGGAAGTTTCGTTCTCGAAACTTGGGTTGGCTTGGTCTCCGAAGAGGTACGGGTATTGGTCCCTCATCCTTTCTTCTAGCTCCTACGTGGCTTCTCTTTCCGTGTGGTTAGACCATTGTACCTTGACGTAGGGAATGATACGTCGCCTTAGTACTTGGTCCTTGGTGTCCACAATTCTGATGGGAACTTCTCCGTACTTCAGCTCTTCTCCCAAGTTACTTTCGATCATGAGCGGTTCTGCTTCCAACACGTGGCTTGGGTGCGAGATGTATTTCCGTAGTTGGGACACGTGGAAAACGTTGTGAATTCTAGACATGTTTGGTGGCAGGGCCAATCTGTATGCTAAAGTGCCCACTTTTTCCAAAATCTCAAAGGGTCCCACATAACGAGGGTTCAGCTTCCCGGCTTTACTGAATCGAACCACTCCTTTCATAGACGAGACTTTTACGTAGGCCTTCTCGCCGATATTGAATTCCACTGGCCTTCTTTTCAGATCTGCCCAACTATTTTGTCGATCTTGAGCTGCGTTGAGTTTCTCGTGGACTACTGTAACCTTGCGTATTGTTATCTGTACGAGTTCGGGTCCTACTATTGCTTTTTCTCCCACTTCATCCCAATATAAGGGTGATCGGAATTTTCTCCCATACAGGGCTTCGTATGGAGCCATCCCAATACTGCTGTGATAGCTGTTATTATACGCAAACTCGATCAATGGTAGATGATTGCTCCAATTGCTACTGAATTCTAGAGCGCAGGCTCGCAGCATGTCTTCCAGGGTTTGAATTGTTCTCTCGGTTTGGCCATCGGTTTGTGGGTGATAGGACGTACTAAGAGTCACTTTAGTTCCCATGGCCCCCTGAAAGCTCTTCCAAAAACGTGAGACGAATCTTGGGTCTCTGTCAGACAGGATGCTCACTGGTACTCCATGAAGTCGTACAATATTATCCATATACAGTGTAGCCAACTTGTCCAGATTATAGTTCATACGGACGGGTAGGAAGTGTGCAGATTTTGTAAGGCTATCTAAAATTACCCATATTCCGTCTTGACCTTGCCTCGACTTTGTTAACCCCACCAGAAAGTCCATGGAGATGTGTTACCACTTCCACTCAGGTATCTCCAACGGTTGCAATAATCCTCCAGGACGTTGGTGCTCTGCTTTGACCTGTTGACACACTTGGCATTTAGAGACAAATTCTGCCACGTCTCTTTTCATTCCATTCCACCAAAAATTGCTTTTAAGATCTCTGTACATCTTCGTACTCCCTGGATGGACTAAAAACTTGGATTTGTGTGCTTCTGACAGTATTTCTTGGCGAAGGTTATCGCATTCCGGTACACACAGTCGCCCTTTCATCCACAGGACGCCTTTGTCATCAGTTTGTATATCTTGAGACTTCCCGCTTTCGACTTGTCCCCTAAGTTTCTTTAGCTCAGGGACTCGATCCTGGTTTAAACTGCCTTGATGCGTAGGCTATTACTCTTCCCTCTTGCATGAGTACGCATCCCAAACCTTCCTTAGATGCGTCGTTGTAGATGGTGAATTCCTTATCTTCAGTGGGTAAGATTAGTACTGGCGTGGATGCGAGCTTTTCTTTTAACGTCTGAAAACTTTTCTCGCAACCTTCGTCCAGACGAACTTGGAATTCTTCTGAATGAATTTAGTCAGTGGTATGGCGATTGAGGAAAAACCTTCGACAAACTTTCTGTAATAACCTGGCAGTCCAAGAAAGCTCCTGATGTCTGTGGCGTTCTTAGGTTTTGGCCATTCTGTAATTGCCTCGACTTTCTTGGGATCCACTGATACTCCTGCTTCAGAGATTACGTCTCCTAAAAAGGATACACTATTTAACCAAAACTCACATTTCTTAAACTTAGCGTAGAGTTCCTTCTCTCTCAAGGTCTGAAGTGCAATGCGGAGATGCTCTTCGTGATCATGTTCGTTGGAAGAATAGACGAGGATGTCGTCAATAAATACTACTATGAAATGATCCAAGAATGGATTGAAAACTCTGTTCATTAGGCCCATGAAGGCTGCAGGCGCGTTGGTCAGTCCAAAAGGCATCACTATGAACTCATAATGCCCATATCTTGTCCGAAATGCTGTTTTGAGAATATCTTCAGCCCTGACCTTCCATTGGTAGTAGCATCTTCTCAGGTCAAGCTTGGAAAATGTTGTAACTTCTTTAAGTTGATCGAAAAGAATCGTCTATCATTGGAAGAAGATATTTATTCTCGATTGTGATCTTATTGAGTTCTCTATAATCTATACACAATCTCATACTTATGTCTTCCTTATTCACAATTAGTACTGGAGTTCCTTATGGAGACGTACCCAGTTGAAATTGCTTCTTGTCTAGCAATTCTTGGAGTTGTTCTTTTGGCTCTTGGAGTTCAGTTGGCGTCATTCGGTAATGTGCTTTCGAAATTGGTGCTGCACCAGGGACCAGATTAATTTCGAACTCAACTTCGCGGTCCGGGACTATCCCTGGGAGTTCTTCTAGAAAAAAGTTTGGAAATTCTCGCATTATTAGGGTATCTTCCAGCTTGAGCTCAATTTCTTCCTACACTTCGTTCACCATTGCTAGGTAAACTTTTTTTTTTCCTGATTTAATGGCTTTCCAAGTCTGGGAAGCAGAAAGAATGTATTTCTGTCTCTTGGCATTGCCATGATACCTTATTTCTTCTTGGTTCGCGTTTCGGAGTTTGAAATTTTTATTTTTTTTTTTACTCCGGCAATCTGCTATTGCACTGCTCTTAGATAACCAATCCATCCATATGATGACGTCGAAATCTTACCAAATTGCTTTGAATCAAGTCGACATTGAATATATACGAATAGATGATGATTTTATTCTATCTTGAAATTATCACGATTACTATCTCAAAACTAAAAACCCATATAAAATCTTGGAACTTAATTCAATATCAATCTATACCCTATTGATTTAAATCCCAAAAATTATAACTCAGTCGTCAGAAAATAAAATCTTATTCAACCTTGTATAAATGAAATTAATCATCAATTAATGCTTTTGTTAAATCTTACTTGCACTAAACCTTACTTTCCTCAATATCCAGCAATAATCTCATAACTTATTTTATTCATATAAGATCGTAATCTACGAGTTATCCCAAAATAATATAAATTACTTAAACCTTAAGATATTGTTTCCCAACTTCCTTTTAGACAAGGTAACCCAAAATTATACATATTTAAATTTAACGCTTAGCATTCTTTAAGAACCCAAATTAATGTTTACACATTTAACTATTGCCCAAAATCAACTTCCATATAGGAATATCCAAAACTTATTATAACTCTTATCTCAGATTTTCACATACTAGTTTTTTTTTCTTCCCATAAATAATTTATTGTCCCCAAATCAAATATTTCACCTTAAATCAGAAGCTTAAGTCAATTTATCTCAGATAAGTACAATCCCAACAATATAGGTCAATATTAATTGTTTCCTTAATAAAATTCCATAAAAATCCGATAAGTACTACAAGAAATGCGTTGAACGAGATTTTTTCCAAAAATGGAAAGTCTAGAGATAAACATATGGATTGAAAGAATTCGTCGAAAGGGTTTCAGAACAGTTGACAGAACCGAATTCGGAGTTTCCTACAAAATAAATCGAAGGACGTATGCTGGCGGGTTGACTCGCTGACTCGCCGGGTTGACTCGCCGGAGTATGGTCGGAGCAAAGGCTTATGACGGCGAAGGGGTCAGGATCACAGAACCGATGGTGGCACAGGCCAGAATCGGTCGGAAAACTACCTAATTTGGCGGGGAACTCGCGCAACTCGATTAAATCAATGCAATTGGGCGTTTCCGATTGGGTGATCGGAACTCAAAATTGATTGTTGGTAAAAGTTACCCATGGATCATAGATTGGTTGGATATAAGGAATTGAAAATCGGAGTAGGATTGGTAGGGTAATTAGACAAAATAATTTTCGGGTTAGGGTTCATACGCCAAATTCGTAGATCTGAAATTCCCGTTGCATCCGAACGCGAAATATGAAGTCTCATCGATACGGTTCTAGATATGGTCTCCGGTAAAAGAAACACTACCAGAAGCGGCCAGAATCGACGAAAAACGCGGCGGCGCGCGTAGGGGCTGTTTGGCTGAATTTTTTTTTTCGAAATTTGATTTTTTTTTTAAACTCGAATTTTCCCACTCGGATTATGAACCTGGCGGCTCTGATACCACTAAAATCTCACGCCCCGAAACTCGGGATTTGACACCGGCGTCGTTTAACAATCACACAATTGAAACAACTAGCCTCGTAGCATAGTATAAACCGAAATACCAGTTTATTATTCATAATCTCAAAAACCAAAGTCTTTACAACTGAAATAACTAATGAAATAAATGCGGAAACGTTTTTACATAAAACTTGAGTACCAAAATTCAGAAACCTCTTTACTAGAAACTCTCGAGATTAAAACAATTCACCAGCCCCAAAATTGTTCAGATTCTTCTTCTTCAACCTGTTCTTCGGATTTATCTGGGGAAGATTGTAGGGGGTGAGTAATTTTGGGAAGTACTCAGCAAGTGGGGGATATTGAAAACAACACAAATATTTTATAACAATTTCGAATCATAACATAGCATGCTTTTCATAATCGTAACATCATATTCATAACATAATAACACTGCGATTTTTCACCTTTCATGGTTTACTGATATCAGTCCCTAAGTTTTAATCCTCTAAGGAGACTAGGCCATAAAACAGTTCTATCCCACTGTTAAGGGCCATATGTTGGAATTCCACCCATTTTCAGGGAATTCTCACAATGCCAACGTAAAAACATACCAACTTTCGTAAAAACGTATAGACAAAACGACGGTGCTCGACCGCATTTTTAAACCAAAAACCGAAAATTTAATATGCATAATACCGAAATTTAAAACAGTCCACTGACCTTAAATTCTTGAAGAAAACGAGAAAAACTAGAGTTCTTACACTGGAATTTTGAAATTCCTACTTCTCTGGTTGGATGGCGGTAGCGCTTCGCTGTACTCGAAAATTCCTAAGGGGACTAGGGGGAGATTCTCGAAATTTTGAGGGAATTTGGGTGCGATTTTCGAGTCTATAGGTCCTTCTATTTATAGGGGTTGGCTGCTATCGGGATCGAGTGATATCGCGTTTGAATCTGAATCAAATCTTTATCGAGAATCGTGATCTATCCGTGATATAAATTCGAACTCTAAATCTTTTATCTCTCAATTTTTGAAATTCTCAAATATATACACTGTAAATTTCGAATTCTAGGGATTTTATTATCCTTTGCCTGATTTTTATCCCGGTATCTCCATATCAACTCAAATCTTAGGCATTTATCTGGGAAATTTCAAATAATAATATACACGATATTATTATTCACTCAATCTTGGTAAAATCTTACAAATCTCACATCCTCAAATGAGATAAATCTTGGTATCCAAAATATACTATCGTGATAAAACTTAAATGATAAAACTTAAAATTCTTGGATTTTACAGCGGCGGCTGAATCGACTAGGAACTGTTTAGAATATACATTATTCCAAATATGAGTTTCATGATACTCATCATATGAGCATCTCATATTCTTTCTACTATTTGTATATTCAAGGACTTTATCTATGCAACTAGCATGGGTATACAGATAAAGATGTGCCAAAATATTAATTTCAAATATTATTAAAATAAATATTGTTTATACATAGAGTTTCACGATGAACCATCGGCCAGCAGTTGGCTCGACGGACACCTACTATAACGATAACTATGTCAACTAATTGTGAAATTTATCTAAGTTGGTTAGTGTACTCCCATTTTCTATCGGGACTCGTCAAGCTTGTATCGTTTTATTTTTTTTGTTCGTCAAATAGAGCTCAAATTTATGATAATTGTACTGTAACATTATTTTTAAATTGGGCTTCTCTCTTAATCGGTTAGTTGTCTACTGAACCGGACTTTATTTTTAGCCAATTGATTCTCAACACCATAGCTAAGCTTTTCTCCTATCCAATTTCTCTTCTCTACTACAGTATGGTGTATTTCTGTTATATTGATTACTGATTAATCTCTTGTCCCAAAAGAATTATTTTTCTTGTAATATTATAGATGTATTGTTTCAAAAAATGAGAAAATTCTCATTTCTAGCTACTTTATGAATAGTGATCATATCACTCAATCCTTTAAGTTAGGAATGAAAACGAAAATGAGAATAAGAACTAGATCGAAGAGAGTCACAATTTTGGGAAGAAATATATATATGATGATGTGGATTTGTTACTGATGTTAATCGAATAATTATGTTACTACTTTATTTAATAATATGTTTTTTCCTTTCTGAATCAAAATTTGGGAATGTAAAGATAACATTCTCAAATGTAATGGCTATGCTCCTCCTGGTGTTTTACTCCTCCATCTCATAAATTGACATATGTCTTTTTTTAAAAAAAAAAACATCATAACAAACTTTAAAAATTACAAGAAATTTACTAGAAAAAAAAAATTTCTAACTCATCATTAATTTTATGAGTTATAACCATCCAAAAAAATGACCATAGTTTCTTTCAAATTTTATAATTTGTTTAATAAAATTCAGAATTTTAAAATCAGATATTTTAATTTAATAGTGATAATATATTTGTATTCATTAATACAACACAAAAATGCAAATTTATTTAATTTCAATTCTATTTAATTTTTTTGAGCGAAAATTTATGTAAGTTTTTTTGTTTATATATGTTTTACTTTCATTTTTAAAACAAAATTTAATTTACTTAAAACATTCTTATTTGGAAAAACTAATTTTTGGGTCCATCAAAAAATAATTAATTATGTGCGATCCAAAACTACTCTAACTCCATCCAAAAAAAAAAAAAAAACTATCACTCTTAAAATATTGTTATTATTTTTAAACTTATCCTCTTATTTTAAAGGAGTAAAAATTAATATTAATTTTTAAAATTATTTAAAACAATTCATAATTTTATTTTATTTCTTTAAAATATATTTTTTTTTGTAATAATTGTTTTCATTTTAGTTTAGATAATTAAAAAAAAAATATATGAAGAATTTTTTGGAATATTTAAATTCTAGCGTTTAGATTTTGAAAATTTTAAATTAATATATATAATCATATTAATAGTAAAGAATGATTAAAAAAATATGATTAGAAGTAAGAGTGAATAATAAAATTAGATTCTTAAAAAAACAAAATAAAAAAATGAGGAGAAAATGAGAAACAAATATAAAAAAAAAAAAGAAAAATATAACAAAATAAAACACGTGTCCATTGTCAAGGGAAGGGGGAGTAATGCTCCAAGAAGAGCATAGACTCACCCCATATCTTGGACTCGGGGCATGACAAATTATCTATCATATATATATATGGACGAAAATTAATTCCAAAATTAGATATAAAGAGAAGAATTTACTTGACTCTAGATCGATGATTTATTGGCTCCAGTGATTGAACGGATGTCAGAACCATATATATGCATGGAATGAATATCTCATTCGTTTCGTGGATATATATATATATATATATATATATTATGTATGCTCTCTTACTCATCATATAAATAAATTATTTGAAGTATTGCATGAATAATGATGCATTCAAGATTTTTATGTAAGACTATTTTATTTAAATCCATAAAATAATTTAATTATGGTCAACATATTTCATTAAGATAAATATGAGTGATGTCTCATATTTAATGGAATGAAAATCAAGAATATTATGCATATTAATATGATAAATGCATTGACAATTATTTACTCTATTACGAATTATCATCAAAATTCGCCAAATATCTTTTTTCTTTACAATGGTTAGAGAAAATCTATAAATAATGTCGTTTGAGGTCCTTGAGCGCACACACCAAAAGTTATACAACACTACCAATTGTGAGGTTTAGAGTACTTAGAAAACTCTCAAATAATTAGAAGAAATTCAAAGAGCTGTTCAAGACGTTCTTCATACTCAATGGCTAGAGGTGACATTCGATCTATTTTTTCCGAGTTCAATATCATGTTATTAAGTTTAAACATGAATAAATTATTATATTTAATATCAGAGCAAGTTTTTACCTTTTCCTTGATATGATTAAACATAAAGTTTTTTTGAAAAATCCAAAATTTTTATCTTTTGAGTAATTTTCGAAAATCAACAGATTTGGACAAGAATTCCTAGCCTTCTTGTTGTTTTGTTTTGTTTTTATTTTTAAAGTGGCCGTCATACGGAACTTAACTCCGGCGATTGAGGATATCTACCGAAAGCCATGATGGGGTGACCAATCCAAGCCACTAACCGGAGATACAAGTTGGAGTTACGGCCAGAAAATCGAGCCCCCAGCCTGCGCGATTTTGAGGTCGGTTTTTGGCCGATTTTCTACCAATCTCCTACCATTCAGGGAGAGGCTGTTGAAGAGACATGGTTGCCAGATGTCCTCATCACGATGGAACTAACACCTGACCTTTCATCGTTGTCGATTGGCCGGAATTTTGAAGAATCCAATCGTTGCTCCTGTGTGATCTTAAGAACAATTCTTCATTTTCAGGCCAACAACACAGTATCAAGGGAGCGGCGAGTGGTCGGAAGAGGTTAACCATCCATGGACGATGGTCGACGGCCTGTGATTTCGCTGGAGAAAGTGGCGGGGATGAGATCAAAAATTGGGCTTGGGCTTGGGCTTGGGCTAGGGTTAGGGTTTGAATTCAAAAACTGGGTTGAAAAAATTTGGGGATTTTTCAAAATTATGGACTATTTGGCCGGTACAATATTTTAAATTTTCATTTTTTGAATTTTTTTATCTTTGAAATATTATCTTACCAAAATCACGGATATTTTCCGTGTTTAAATTATTTGGTTAAGTTATGTCAAACAATGTGATTTATTTCTTTAACTGTCATGCAATTAAAAAATATGTTAAATCTTTATGCAAATGGGGAACTTGTTCATATTATATTATATTTGGATACATAATTTTATGAACAAATTAAGTTAAAATTTTGACTTATAAAGCTCCATAATATGGATGATTAAGTGATAATAATTAAGAAATATATATGAAAACATAATCCGAGTGAGTTCTTCACAGACATGTTTAAATTGCCTTGACTTGCCAATGATCACCCTAAAAACGTTGCTTTGTCTAAGAGTTGTGTATTTAAAAGGGCCATTGTCTTAACCGTTTTTTATAGAAATTTAGCAATTGTTAATTATGTTATTCAATAATCATCATCATATAATAAAGAATTCAATGAAACCAAAAATTGTCTAGTGAATCGTGAAATTTTAAATAATAGAAGTTTTGGCACAACATCCTTGATTATGCAAAATTATACATTAAGTGGATTTGGGTCTCTTTATGGACAAAATTGCGATTAACTATGATAATATAATAAATTTTACCCATTGAATTTTATTATATTTATGAGATTAATTAGGAAAAAATTTCAATTATGTATTTTTTTTTAATTTACCCACACGATATAAGGAAAACTATTTTAATAGTTTTATTATAAAGTTGCATAAAATCTAATTGAATTAAAACTTTAGCACATGTGCAAGTTTTATATCATTAGTTTTTTTAGTACATTATTTACATTGGGTAAAATACGAAATGTTCCGCAAAACCATTTTAGTAATAAATATGTTTATAAATTTTTTGCAGTAAAACATGTTAACTTATCTGATATAAGTTGTGATCTCCCAACTAAACGGGGATAATTTCAAAGTCTGTAAAGAAAGAGTTCTCCTTCAATTAGGGTTGATTTTATGAAAGTGGGAGCGATCTAATCGTTTCTGTGTTATGTTCGTAAATATTAAGATCTTTGTTGGTATTCGTAGTTCGATTGAGGTGCATGGAAAGCTCAAGGACCTACATAAGGTAATTGATGAACAATTGGCAACTTCAGACAAGGCCATTGCCAACACCCTAATAATGGTTCATTTTATTAAGGCTCGCAAGTGTGAAAGGTGTGCGAGAGCACATCATGAAGATGAGGGAGGGCCTCGATTGAAAACACTTGAAGTGAAAATATCATATAACTTTCTTGTGCACTTCATTCTAAGAACGCTTCCAAAACAATATGGACCCTTCAAAATTTCTTACAATACACATGAGGATAAGTGGTCAACCAAAGAATTGATAACCATGTGTGTTCAAAATGAAAGAAGGTTGTTGATAGAGAAGAGTGACAATGTTTTTCTAACTGCACAAGGAAAGTCTGAGAAGCAAGCCAAAGTCAATGGAATGGGAAAGGAAGAATTCCACCTCAACCTGACATCAAGAAAAAATCCAAGCGTTTTTTTCATAAAAAGACGGGACAGATGAAGAAAGATTGCACAAAATTGATAATTGGCTTGAGAAGAAATGTATTCATATTTCATTTGTTTGTTATTAATCTAATATGTTTAATACAATTTACAACATGAGGTTGACTGACTCTGGTTCTACAATCCACGTCACAAATACGTTGCAGGGTATGCAAAGTCTAAGGAAGCCAATAGAAAGTGAGCAGAACATCTATTCGAGAAACAAGATACGTTCACTTTTGGAGGCTATAGGGACTTGCAATTTAGTATTGCATAGTGGTTTTATTTTTGTTTTGGAAAAAACATTTTATGTTCCAAGTTTTTTTAGAAATTTAATTTAAATTTCAAGTCTTGTACCAATTGAAACTTATTTCAATTTTTGAATAATTCTATGAATTTATTTTATATATCAAATCTTGATGGGAATGATACACTGATTGATGGACTTTTTTAAATTTGTTTGTAAAATGATAGCAAAACCGCTATGTATATTCAACCATGTATTAAAATATATGTTATAAATGAAGATTCCTCTTTATTGTGACATTAGAGATTGACACATATCTCTATTGAGAGGAGTAAGAAATTGGTAAATTATATAGTACTTAATACTTTAGATTTTACTAATTTTGATACTTATGAGACTGCATTAAGGATAAACAGAACAACAAATCCAAATAGGGTGCCAAGAAGAGTAGAAAATTGTTAGAGATCATACATATAGATATATGTTGTCTAAACATGGACATGAAAAGTTCGAAATATTTCATTACTTTCATTGATGATTACTCACGATACATGTATATGTAATTATTTCATAATAAGCACGAAGCGTTTGATGCCTTTAAATTTTTTAAGGCTGATGTAAGGTCAAAAAATAAAACGACGTAATCCAACTACATGTGAATCTAGGGAAAATGGATAATAGTTAATTAAATGATTTCAATGGCTTAAAATAATTATGTTTGATATGTTTATATGGTTATGAAATATTTTTCTACTTGAATGCATAAAACTGTATTTGTGATGTACCGTACTTTTAAACTATTTAAAATTTACGAAAAAATAAAAATTTTCTTAAATACAAAATAAACTTTCAAATTTGCATTAAAATAACTTGCTCGTCTAAAAACATTTGCAATAAAAAAAAACCACAACCAAGTTTGCCAAAAGTAATAATCGTTTAAAGATCATAAACCACTTCATGAAAATCAAAATATTTGAAACAACATGCATAAAAGTATTCATAAAAACATGGATGGTCCTCGGGTTTAGCCTTCTGCGCAGTCGAAGCCAGCTCATTAGTCCCCACCTCCCGTGTAGTATCCCGATGCCTAATTTGAGTTAATTATTGGATTAATTATATTTCGGTGGGATCGAAAGGACCGAACCGGGTTCGGATCGTCCGAAGTGGATCGGATCGTCCGAAGACAGGTGGCTGGACACGTGGAAGCCATGCAGAGTTCGGATCGTCCGAAGTGGATCGGATCGTCCGAAGACAGGTGGCTGGACACGTGGAAGACATGCAATGTTCGGATCGTCCGAAGTGGGTTCGGATCGTCCGAAGTGTTCCGGATCGGAGCGTCCGAAATGGATCGGATCGTCCGATCGTTGTCTATAAATAGAGGCGCGAGGCTTCACTTTTAACTCGCCAATTCCGAGTGTTCCAGAGCGTTTTAGTCGTTTCTGAGAGGTTTCTAGTCTTTTTCCGAGGTCCAGGCACTAGCGGGGAGCTACTGGTTTTGTAGCGGAGCTGTGCTCTAGTTGGGAGCTAGCGGCATCAGTGGGCTGACTACGGACGCAGGCTTGAGTCTAGGGCTGATTGCTAGGATCTTCTGGTTTGAGGTACGAAAGTACTATCCGAGATAGCAGGATTGAGTATGCTTTACTATGTGTTGCATGTTTATATGTTGCATTATTATCTGTCATATGATGCATGGTTTATTATGCGGCATTTGCATAATCATATTGGGCCTGATTATCTTTGAGATAGCCTGTTGAGAGGGTGCTCAGCCCTCGTTTGTTGTGGATGGTTGGACCCCGTTGGCCGACGGTGGTCAGGTCACCGGTATATCCACAGGTTTATTTTGGTATGGGAGCCACCTCCTGGTGCGACGGCGCAGAGTGCTACATACCTTGACGTCATTTACCTGAGCAGTATTTCGTTATACCCAGATCCTGGTATTCAGTACATTTTGCATACATGCATGTCATAGTCTTGTATACTCATGCTTTCGGTGCTGAGCGTTTTATGCTCACGTCCTTGGTTTATCTCTGTTTTGGACACCCTATTCGATGGGGCAGGTCTCAGGTTGGACGGTTCAGGAGGGAGTGGACAGGGAGCTGGCAGAGGTTGACCTGTAGTCGTTGGTATTTGTTTTTGGATTTTAGTTCGATCTGGTTGTTTAAGTATTTTTACTTACAGATATTCGATTGGGTTGTATTACTGTTTTTCCGCTGTTTACCTGATTCAGTTTTTAGTGTTAATTTTGCATGCTTAAGTTCTGATTAGTAGGTGATTCTGGAACGGGTCACTACATCCCGTCTCCTCTACCTCTCGTCTCCTCAAAGTCATTCTCACCTGTATCGATCAAGTCTAGTAAGTCTAAAGACTCAATATGATATGAATCTTTGTACGAATAAATAGCAAACACGATTAAAATAAATCGCCCCCTCTATTCAATTACGATAATAAGATTCGTGTGTTTTTTCCCGATCTTTTGAATCAAGTATGGTTGTGTTATTCACCTCTAAACTATAAAAGTTTAGCAACAAATAAACACGAGAATAACAATCGAAATTTGATACGAACCTTCGAAGAACGACGCCTACGACAATCCGCACAAGCACGATCGACAAACGCCACAAAGTTATAAACTTTGATAAGTTTGATTTGATTTAACAAAGCTAAAGCCTTGAAAAGTTGAGAGAAAAATCTCACAAATTTGATAAAACTCAAAATATTATGTGTATTGTGTGTAGCATTTCGTCCAACATAGTCTAGATATCAAAAGATACCATGAAATCTAGTTTCCTAACAAGATAAAACTCTAAAAAAGGTAATTTTGTCGCGCAGAAAACACTAGGCACGGACCCCGTGCAGACCTCCGTGTCTGGGTCCGTGTACATACTGTAACTCATCTTCAGTCGGGATCAAGGGACACGGACCCCGTGCTCACCTCCGTGTACGGGTCCGTGTAGGCACTGTATTCGCCAAATACATATGGCACGGACCCCGTGCCTGGGTCCGTCTGTAAGTCCGTGGAGATACTGGATTAGCTCATCTCATGAAGTACAGGACACGGACCCCGTGTGCAGGTCCGTCCAGACTCGGTCAGCTCCATCAATGCTTGAATGACATTCCCTTGGCCTCCAAACGTACTCCCATGCATCACGACTTCTTCAGGCTTGCTCATGATTCCTTGTAGTGCCTCCTTGAATCTCTTTAGTCGACCCCTCGTGATTGGTCCCTCTGGCAACTGCAAAGGATCTCATGCTTTCCTTGGGACGTCCATGTTTGCATCATCCTCCCCTTCTTGAAAAGGATTTGTCCTCAAATCTTGCTCGTCACCAACATCAAACAACGACAAGTCACTAACATTAAAAGTAGAGCTAACATTATACTCACCTGGCAAGTCGAGTTTGTATGCATTGTCATTGATCCTCTCAAGAACTTGGAATGGTCCATCGCCCCTAGGCAATAGCTTTGAGCGTCGCTTCTCCGAAAACCTCTCCTTCCTCAAGTGTAGCCACACCCAATCGCCCTTCTCAAATACCACCTTCTTTTTCCCTTTGTTGGCTTGCTTGGCATATTGCTCATTCTTCTGCTCAATATTAGCTTTTACCTTTTCATGCAACCCCCTAACAAATTCAGCCTTCTTTTCGCCGTCCAAGTTTAACCTTTCACTCACAGGTAAAGACATCAAATCCAACGGAGTCAAAGGATTAAAACCGTATACAATTTCAAATGGCGAATAGCTAGTAGTAGAATGCACACAACGATTGTAAGCAAATTCAACAAATGGCAAGCAATTCTCCCAATTCTTTAAGTTCCTTTTAAGAATAACACGTAAAATGGTTCCTAACGTCCTATTAACTACTTCAGTTTGACCATCAGTTTGAGGATGACAGGTCGTAGAAAACAGTAATTTAGTACCAAGTTTAGCCCATAGTGTCTTCCAAAAATAACTTAAGAATTTAACATCACGGTCCGACACAATGGTCCTAGGCATGCCATGCAGCCTAACGACTTCTCTAAAGAATAGGTCCGCAATGTTAGATGCATCATCAGTCTTGTGACAAGCAATAAAGTGTGCCATTTTAGAAAACCTATCAACAACAACAAATATAGAGTCCCTCCCCTTCTTTGTCCTAGGTAACCCCAAAACAAAGTCCATAGAGATATCAACCCAAAGTTCACTAGGGACGGGAAGCGGTGTATATAATCCATGTGGTAGTGTCCTAGACTTAGCTTGTCTACAAGTTACGCACCTCTCACAAATACGCTCAACATCACGTTTCATGTGTGGCCAATAAAAATGTTCATGCAATGCACTTAAAGTTTTAGCCACCCCAAAGTGTCCCATCAAGCCACCCCCATGTGCTTCCCTAACAAGTAACTCACGAATTGATGACTTAGGAATGCACAATCTATCCTCTCTAAACAAGAAACCCTTATGCAAATAGAATTTATCATGTGGACCATGCATACAAGTTTCAAACACTTCTTTAAAATCATCATCTAGCATATACAATTCTTTAACAAGCTCAAACCCCAAGATTTTAGATTCCAAAGTAGAGAAAAGCACATACCTCCGTGATAGTGCGTCGGCCACTATGTTTTCCTTACCTTGTTTGTACTTGATGATGTAGGGGAACGTCTCTATGAACGCCACCCACTTGGCATGCCGCTTGTTCAGCTTTTGTTGACCCTTAAGGTGCTTTAGAGATTCATGGTCCGTATGGATCACAAATTCCTTAGGCCTCAAGTAGTGCTGCCACGTCTCAAGAGTCCTCACAAGTGCATAGAACTCTTTGTCATACGTGGGATAGTTCAGCGTTGCCCCATTGAGCTTCTCACTAAAGTACGCCACCGGCCTTCCTCCTTGCATCAACACGCCACCAATACCTACACCTGAAGCATCACATTCAATTTCAAAGGTGTTAGCAAAATCAGGTAAAACAAGTAAAGGAGCATTAATCAACTTTTGCTTAATAAGGTTAAAGGACTTCTCTTGCTCCTCGCCCCAATAGAATGGAACGTTTTTCTTGATTACCGCCATCATCGGTGCCGCCAATGTGCTAAAATCCTTGACAAACCTCCTATAGAAGCTTGCAAGACCATGAAAACTTCGAACTTGACCAACATTAGTAGGCGTTGGCCAATCTCGAATAGCACTTACCTTGTCTTCATCAACTTGTATACCCTGTGAACTTACCACAAAACCAAGGAAGACAAGTTTGCTAGTACAAAAATCACATTTCTTCAAGTTAACATACAAATTTTCAGCCCTTAATGTGATTAGCACAAGTTTCAAGTGGTTAACATGCTCTTCTAAGTTTTTGCTATACACTAGGATATCATCAAAATAGACCACAACAAATTTTTCTATGTGTGCACGCAAAACATGATTCATCAACCTCATAAAAGTGCTAGGTGCATTAGTTAAGCCAAAAGGCATAACCATCCACTCATACAACCCATATTTAGTTTTAAAAGCAGTTTTCCACTCATCAACTTCTCTCATCCTAATTTGGTGATACCCACTCCTCAAATCAATTTTACTAAAAATGCAAGACTCATGCAATTCATCTAACATATCATCTAGTCTAGGTATGAGATGCATATACTTAATGGTTATGTTATTGATTGCCCTACAATCCACACACATACGCCATGAGCCATCTTTCTTAGGGACTAGTAAAACGGGCACCGCACAAGGTGACATGGACTCACGCACAAACCCCTTATCTAATAGCTCACTTACCTGCCGTTGCAGCTCCTTCGTCTCCTCCGGATTGCTCCTATAAGCTGGACGGTTTGGCAAGGCACTCCCGGGCACCAAATCAATTTGGTGCTCAATCCCCCTCAATGGTGGCAAGCCTTGAGGTAGCTCCTCCGGAAATACATCGTCAAATTCCTGTAATAGTGAAACAATAATGCTCGGAAGGGATCCGGCTATATCACTTGTGTTAAGGAGAATCTCCTTGTAAAGAATTAACACAAGTGGTTCATGTGTGTACAATAATTGTTTCAACTCACCTTTTTGGGTCATATATAATTTCTTTTTGGCCTCTTTCCTCTCCTTTTCTTTTCCCTCATTTTCTTTCCTCTCTTTTTTTTGTTTTTGTGGCTATCTCACTCTTTTGATCACTCTTTTTTTCAGTCACTTCATTTTTGTTTTCAAAGGCCATCTCACTTTTTATTTCACTCTTTCTTTCGGCCTCATCTCTTTTTTTCTTTTTCAAGTGGTCCTCCAATACTTGCTTTGGGGACAAAGGAAGCAACACAATGGATTCTTTCTTTAAAACAAATGAATAACGATTTTTGAACCCATCATGAGTAACATGTCTATCAAATTGCCAAGGTCTACCCAACAAGATATGGCAAGCATGCATTGGCACCATATCACACAAAACCTCATCCACATACTTCCCAATAGAAAAAGACACTAGAACTTGCCTATTTACTTTCACCTCAGCACAATCATTCAACCATTGAAGCCTATATGGTTGAGGATGTTTTATTGTAGGCAATCCCAATTTTTCCACCATTTCAACACTAGCCACATTGGTGCAACTCCCCCCATCTATGATTACATTGCAAACCCTACCATTCACAAAACATCTAGTGTGGAACAAATTCTCCCTTTGGTTAGCCTCCTCATTCTTGACTTGGGCACTCATGATTCGCCTAGTCACTAGCGCTTCTCCTACAACCGCTCCATATCCCTCATCGGGATCCTCCAATGCAGGCATATCATCATCACTACCCTCGCCATCTCCCTCACTTTGAGACTCATACTCACCATAATCATTCAAGATCATCACCCGCTTATTAGGACAATCACTAGAAATATGACCCATCCCTTGACACCTAAAACATCTAACATCTCTAGAGCGATTAGAAGGAGTTTCAGATTTACCTTGGACTCCTTGCTTAGGCGCCTCTTGTTTGGTCTCAAATTTGGGCTTGGCCACCACCTTGTTCTCCTCACGCTTCCCCACATTTGATCTCCAAGAAGATGATGCACCTCCGGTTTGATTGGTGCGCCCAACTCCTCGCCTCTTGAGTTGTTGCTCCACCTTTATGGCCATTTGCACCATCTCGTCTAGATCTAAGTAGTGCCGAAGCTCCACTTGATCTTGGATCTCCCTGTTCAAACCACAAAGAAAACGTGCCATTGTTGCTTCATTATCTTCCTCAATATTGGCCCTAATCATGACTACTTCCATCTCCTTATAGTAGTCCTCAACACTCTTCAACCCTTGCCTCAAAGTTTGTAACCTCTTAAACATCTCCCTATAATAGTGGTTAGGCACAAACCTCTTCCTCATTACCCTCTTCATCTCATCCCAAGACTCAATGGGTCTCTCATTATACCTCCTTCTAGTGGTCACTAATTGATCCCATCAAATGAGAGCATAGTCTAAGAATTCAACCACCACCAACCTCACCTTCTTTTGTTCGGAGTAGTGGTGACATTCAAACACGAACTCTACCCTCTTTTCCCACTCTAGGTATGCCTCCGGGTCAGATTTCCCATGGAACGATGGAATTTTCATCTTAATGCTACCCATGTGACCATCTTCCCTAGTCTCCTCATATCTACCCTGCATGGCTTCCCTTCTTCCTCTACCAAATCCTCTACCTCTTCCATTCCTACCCCAATTCTCATTTTGACTCTCATCGCCTCCTCCCAGATCATACTCCTCATCATCTCTACCCAAATCCCTAGGCTTAGGTTTACCCCCACTAACACTAACCTCAAGTTTATCCAACCTCTCATGCAACGACTCCATTTGGGTCGTCATCACCCTACTAAAATCCCCAAACAACGCATCTATTTGTGTCTTAGACAACCCCGAATTCGAACTACCTCCTACCTCCTTCTCCATTTAATTTCAAATTTGTACCTGCAAGAAAAGGTTAGTAGAAAAAAATAATCCTCACCCAAATGCTCACGGTCACTCCAAAGAAATTCACTCGTCTTTTCTCACAATTTTGTTTGCTCACACAAATACTCACTAGTCACTCCAAAGAAATTCACTCGTCTCTCCTCTCTTATTTTTTGCTCACAACAAATACTCACTAGTCACTCCAAAGAAATAATACTCACACTCAAGTAATATCACTCAAATTTGAGAGTTCTTTTAAGAGCTTCAAGCTTTGTGTTTTGAGTAAATCAAACAATCAAGTTTCAACTTGTGAACAATTGCAACCGACTCACTTGGACTGTTTAGACACGAAATTCGAATAATATATAATAATGTTTTTTTTTTACTGTGAGAGACAATTGAATATGACTCTCTAAAGGAAATAGAACAAGATATCAAAAAGAAATAATGGTGAATTTTCGGAATTTTTGTACTTTTTTTTTTGGCTCGAGTACTACTCGAAAATCGCAAAAAAAAAAAAAAAAGACACCAACAAATTTCGAGAATCACAGATTCACGAAATTTTTTTTTACGAAGAACGATAAAACAAACAGATCTGAAAGCGGAATTAAAGGATATCACAGATCTGAAATTTAATAACAGATACTTACTTGAATTCAATAAACCTAAAGCTCTGATACCAAATGATATGAATCTTTGTACGAATAAATAGCAAACACGATTAAAATAAATCGCACCCTCTATTCAATTACGATAATAAGATTCGTGTGTTTTTTCCCGATCTTTTGAATCAAGTATGGTTGTGTTATTCACCTCTAAACTATAAAAGTTTAGCAACAAATAAACACGAGAATAACAATCGAAATTTGATACGAACCTTCGAAGAAAGACGCCTACGACAATCCGCACAAGCACGATCGACAAACGCCACAAAGTTATAAACTTTGATAAGTTTGATTTTATTTAACAAAGCTAAAGCCTTGAAAAGTTGAGAGAAAAATCTCACAAATTTGATAAAACTCAAAATATTATGTGTATTGTGTGTAGCATTTCGTCCAACATAGTCTAGATATCAAAAGATATCATGAAATCTAGTTTCCTAACAAGATAAAACTCTAAAAAAGGTAATTTTGTCGCGCAGAAAACACTAGGCACGGACCCCGTGCAGACCTCCGTGTTTGGGTCCGTGTACATACTGTAACTCATCTTCAGTTGGGATCAAGGGACACGGACCCCGTGCTCACCTCCGTGTACGGGTCCGTGTAGGCACTGTATTCGCCAAATACATATGGCACGGACCCCGTGCCTGGGTCCGTCTGTAGGTCCGTGGAGATACTGGATTTGCTCATCTCATGAAGTACAGGACACGGACCCCGTGTGCAGGTCCGTCCAGACTCGGTCAGCTCCATCAATGCTTGAATGACATTCCGTTGGCCTCCAAACGTACTCCCATGCATCACGACTTCTTCAGGCTTGCTCATGATTCCTTGTAGTGCCTCCTTGAATCTCTTTAGTCGACCCCTCGTGATTGGTCCCTCTGGCAACTGCAAAAGATCCCATGCTTTCCTTGGGACGTCCATGTTTGCATCACAATATGTATAAACTGGAGATAACAAGTACTACATAATAAAACCACATGCATCTTTAAAGTAGGGCTTACATATTTGAAACTTGAACGTAATAGCATAAACATACTTTAAACTTGAACGTAGTAGTATAAACGTAGACGTGCCATCATCATAAGACTTTTCTTAAACATACTTGCATCATACATACTTGAGCATACATAACATCATTTTGCATAGAGATATGTTTCAAAGAAAGTGACTCATACATAAATGTGCTTGATCAAACTAAACCACAGTACTGGGCTAACAAGGAAAATCCACTACCACATACATGAGATCCCCGGTCATGATTTACCAGGTGGATTGGTCCCTGGTCAATCTTTACCGCTTTCCAATTCTGATCTAAACTCTATTTTGCTTTACCGAGGTGGAGAGGTTCTCGGCCACGTTCACCGACTTCCAAATCCGTTCATAATTTGATCACAAGACATTTAGTATACCTCAATAACATAAAAATATTTTCTTTTGCACGTCGAACATACTTGCTTGGCGTTGAGAGATTCGTTGGATCTCGCTTGGGGCCACTGTTGCACGTACTAACATGAGTTCAAACACTTATCTTTCATAACTTAGACGTATTAGTCATGCTCACACCCAATGACAAATTTTCTTTTGACTTGACCTTGTTTAATCATCGTACTAAATCATTAAATCAAACCTGAAACAATCCCTAAAAAAATAATTTCTTATTTCTAAAGGGGTACACGGACCCCGTGTAAGGGTCTGGGTAGATGCTGGAATTTAATATTTTGAAGGAAAAAGGGACGGACCCCGTGTAAGGGTCCGTGTAGGTGCTAGAATTGTGAACAAATGGAATTCTCTACACTTGTGACTTAATCCTACTCACTCGATCATAAAGACTGTGAACCGATTTCTCGAGACCCATCGTAGGATGCTATGGCATCAACTCAAACCCATACAAACGCCCAAACCAACTACGCATCACAAACAACTCAATCCAATCCGTGAACACGACATTTGACACCAAAACGCGTCATACAACTTCTAATGGAAACAAGTGTCTTTCGATGCGAACCTGTTAGAGTAGGTGCACGTCGAGCCAAGTGTTGGCCGAATGTTCACAATGAAACTCTATGTATAAAAAATCTTTATTTTAATAATATTTGAATTTTATTGTTTTGGCACTTCTTTATCTGTATACCCATGCTAGTTGCATAGATAAAGTCCTTGAATATACAAATAGTAGAAAGAATATGAGATGCTCATATGATGAGTATCTTGAAACTCATATTTATAATACTGTATAGTCTAAACGGTTCCTAGTCGATTCAGCCGCCACTAAGATGGATATAGGCCGCTCGAGTTCGAGACTAGTATCTGCGATGTGAGTACCATGTTTCATTGGTAGAGGACATTGTGATGTCCGAACATACAGATAGTTGCTCCTTGTAGAGAGTGCACTGAACAACCCTCCATAAAAGGACTTTCCAAGTGGTTCTCACTTATCGAGTGGAAAAGTCCTAGTTTATGGTTGTACACCATTAGTCTTTATGACCCGGGACAACGTTGAGACTCTATGTGTTAGAATTACACTTTGACTTGTTTACCGACTCTCATGGGGTCATAAGGTGGCAAGGTTGGGTGTTCTGTCGAAACACATAGGAGTCGATGCATTGTAGTCGGGGATTCACCGCTTACCTTCGGGTATGGATATCCTATATGTTCTCATGTATATGTAATTTGAAATCTCTGATCAGAGTATGGTGGTAATTAAGAAAGGGGTTTCTTATATTACACCATCGATGTAACTACGACATGACACATAGTATCGATTTATTGAAAACTCTCGATATACCAATGGTTGCCGAATCGGTCGGGATATATGAGTTGAAGGGACTGTACTGTACGCTAACCATAATTGAATGGTTCTTGCAGGCACTATCATTTGATACCTAGGGAATCATGTAAGCGATGTTGCTAGGCGTTTAACATGATTGGTTGGGTACTATCAGACTTGAGTTCTGACGTTCTTATTATCAAGGACTTGATAAGTAAAAATGGAGCAATTGGGGTATGCTCGTATAAGGATATGTTTAGTCCGAATCACATAGAGATGTGAACCCACGGATAGTTGTATCAATGAACCATTGAGGGCCACACAAGTGCTAGCTTTCTAGATCCCGTTGAGAAGTTATAATAGTTCAATGTGTTGAACGGCTTATAAATGAGTTTATAAGCGTAAAGAAAAATAGAAGTATGACTTCTATGAGAGAAATACAACTTTTAATTTATGAATGTGTTCCTAAATTAAAAGTAGGCCAAGTGAATAATGTATTTAAAATTGTGATTTTCATAAACATTATTATGGACTAAATTAAATTAATTCAAGTGTTGAATTAATTAAACACTAGTGGGCCTAGTAGATTTCAAATAATTAAATTAATTCAAGTGTTGAATTAATTTTAATTAAATAACATTTGGCCTTGTAGAGCCTAATTGGAAATAATTATTTAACTAGTGGGCTTGAGTAAAATCAAGTAAAGTCTAATTGGGCTCAAATATGTTTGAGACAATTAAAAAGTCCATGGGCCCTTTGTAAATGTTACAAGCCCACTAGGGTTTGCATGCTTGGGAGGTGAAGAGTTGTGAATACTTTTGAATAAAACATTGCATGGCATGCAATTTTTGCTTTTTGCAACACCAAGACACAACATACACTCCCATTCTATCATCTCTCTTGGCCGAAATTTGTGAGGAAATTCTCTCAAATTTTTCTCTACATTTTGTTCTTCAATTGTTGAAGAAAAATACACACTTCTCTTTGAAAAATCCTTTTGTTTTTCTAGTGCAAAACAAGAGGGGATCTTCTTAGCAAGTGGTGGGCCTAATTTTGAGCAAGCTGTGCTCAAGGAAAGCTTGTAGAAGTTCATCCTTTGAAGAGCTAAAGTATTTACACTTTAGTTGGAGCCATCATCAACCTCAAGAGGTTGATAGGTAACGATTTTCTCAACACCCTATGTATGAAAGTTGAGATTTTTGTGTATGCTACACTAGTTCTAAGGTGGCCGAAATCTTTTATGTGTTTTTCGAAAAATTTTGCTTCCGTTGTGCATTTCGGTCACCTAAATCGATCCCTTTCAAGTGGTATCATGAGCTAAGGGTACTAGTTTTTTGTAGCATATACATGATATTATATTGAGATCGATTTCTAACCGCATGAGAAATATTTTTGCAACAAAACCGAGGCTAAATTTTGGGGAAGTTTCGGGCAGCTTGTTGCTGCCCGTTTCGGGCAGCTCAGGCTGGCCGAGGGGCTGCCCGTTTCGGGCAGCAAGGGCAGCCCGAGGGGCTGCCCGAACAGCCCCTACTTTAAAATAAAAAAAATATTTTTTTGTTGCCGGAATCCGGCGTCGGAGCTCCTAAAAATAATTAAAGTGTTTTGGATTATCAAAGTGTCATGGGCCTTGAGTTTTTGGGCTATTGGATGGCTAACATATTTGCAAATTTTAAATGAGCCAAAATGTTTTTGGTGAAAAATAAGTTTTTGGGCCCTTAAGTTTAAAATTACAAAAGTTGCAAAATTTTCTCATAAAATAAATAATTGAAGTTGGACTTTAATTATTTATAGTAAATTGTGATTTACAAGAAATTTGGTTATAAATAAATTAATTGGAAAGTAAACAAAGGTGTTTGTATACTTTGTTAATTTAGTTTATAATCTTGGCGGTTAGTGATTGGATCAAGATATATAATATTGGATCAATTAATTATTGTGATAATTAATTGATGGTGTATGATATGTTATATTATGCATGAAAGATGATCAAAAGCCCAAGCCCAATTTGCTAGGTGTATGCTAGGATATTTTGTGTTGAATGATTGTAATAATTATCAAATTTAAAGTGGGCTTGGTTTATTGCCCGTTCCCACCCCCATGAGATGTATCCCTATTTGCCATGTATATTTATTTGTAAATATTAGTATAGTGGAAGATCAAGATTGGAAGATGGTGGCCATGATGATTATGAAAAACGAATGCATGTAAATTTTGGAAGCTAATATAATAGTTGCATTTGCATCCCATGCATTTCCCTAAGATTGGACCTAGACCCGTGTTTAGCTCACACGGGCCATTAGTATTGGGGCGATTGATCATCCTTTGTTTGTTTACTGTTTATAATATATGCATGATATGTTATAAATAATGAGTATGTGCGTTATTATGATAATAACAAAGTTGCATGAATCCGACAAACATACGATCAAACATGGCGAGCTTTTAAATAAAATTAATGATGAGACCTTTCAAAATTAAAAACCCTCATTTTGAATAAGATTCAAAATTAATATAAAGCCCGACAAGGGGAATTATAAATTTGTTTATAATTTCAATGTTTTCCATCGACAATGGGTGCATGATGAACGCTACCCGTGCTCGGGGCTCGGCTCATATTGTTGGGAGGGCCCTGGGTGCCGGAAAGCTGTGACATCCATTGACATGGTGATGTGAACTACGTGGAACTCCCATGATTTCGGCTCATATTATTGAGGGAACTCATGGCGACCGTCCATTAAGGTTCAACATCGATGGGTAAGGATTGACACATAAAGATGAATGACGTCATATTATTGGGTCCTAATCAAACGTGAGACAAAAGTTTACGTAAGGGTTGCATTGTGATGCAATTGGAAACTACCTTTTAGGAATTATGATTGGCTGATATTATTCGGGATCATAATTCACTAATTGGACCTTACGTACCTACTGAGGAAAGGAGTTTCCCGTTTTCACTAGAGGGTAGTGAAAATGTCAAAACAGTGGGAGCGAAAATTTATAAAGTTAAAGTCCAAACTTTATATCTTATTAAATATTTTAAAATAGTCATTAACATTTATCTGTTTTACTTTTCAGTACAAAATTTGACAATGTCTTCAATTCGCAACCCGCTATCCGCTATACTCGAAAAACATGTGTTAACCGGACCTAACTATCTCACTTGGCTAAAAAATCTGAAAATCGTCCTAAACTCGGAAAAGATTGCATATACACTGACTGAGTCGCCCCCTGCTGAGGCTCCGACTAGCTGCACTCCTGAGGAATTGCAGACCTACAAGGATTGGTGTGACCATGACTTGAAGGCTAGGTGTTATATGCAGGCTTCTATGAATGATGAGCTGCAGAGGCGTTTTGAGGATGCAAAGAATGCTGCTGACATTCATATGCACATCAAGGAGCTCTTTGGTGAGCAGACTCGGCCTCTTAGGCATGCTACCGTCAAGGAGCTGATCACTATGCGCATGCGAGATGGGGCCTCGGTCCATGAGCATGGCCTGAAGATGATTGGGCTCGTGGACAAGCTCGTTGGCATGGAGCTGATCTTGCCTTCGGAGTTGACCACTGACGTGTTGCTCTTATCGCTGCCTAGCTCATTTGATCCTTTTGTGGTGAACTTCAATATGAAAAAGATGGAGCCGACCCTTGAGGAGTTGGTGAGCATGCTTGTGACCTTTGAGTCTACCATCAAGAAAGAGAAGCCAGTTCTTTTTGTGGGCTCTTCATCAGGTACGAAGACCGGTCCACCAGGGAAGGGAAAGAAGCGTTCTTTCCAACGTCCCAAGAAGAGCGTGCCCTTGAAGAGGCAGACTCCGGGTCCCGTAGTGGCAGCCACACCAGTGAAGGCTGACAAGACTATTGACATCTGTTATCACTGCAAGAAGCCTGGACATTGGAGGCGTAACTGCAGGGAATATCTTGCCCAGAAGAGTTCTGGAAACGGTATGTTCTATATCGAAGTAAACATTTCAATTAACTCTACTTCTTGGGTATTGGATACCGGCTGTGGCTCACATCTCTGTAATGATTTGCAGGTGATGGGAAGAAGTAGGAGGCTCAGGGAAGGTGAGACCTTCTTGAGGATGGGCATTGGGGCAAGAGTTGCTGCCAAAGCTGTTGGAGATGTTTCTTTAATTTTGAACAATGATTTTAAGTTGTTGTTAAGAGATGTTTTGTTTGTACCAGACTTGGTGAAAAACATTATTTCCATTTCTATGTTAGACAAAGATGGATTTTCTTGTTTATTTAGCAAAGGTGTTTGCACTATTTACAAGAATGAATGTTTAATTGGTACTGGAGAACTTGAAAACTATCTCTACACCTTAAAATTGAAAGATATTCCACTTAACAATGTCCAAGCAATAACAACAACAAACAAGCGAAAACAAGATACTCTAAATTCGGCACAATTATGGCATGCTCGATTAGGACATATTTCCCTAAGAAGGATGAACAAGTTAGTGGGAGTTGGCATGTTTGATATGTCTGATATTAATGCTCTCATGACTTGTGAATCCTGTCTGAAAGGAAAGATGACCAAAATTCCCTTTAAGGGCCATGTGGAGCGAGCCAAAGAGTTATTGGATTTGATCCATACCGATGTGTGCTGTCCGCTTAGCATCACCACTAAGCATGGACATGCCTACTTCATCACCTTTACCGATGACTTTTCGTGGTATGGGTATGTGTATTTGATGAAATACAAGTCTGAAGCCTTTGAAAGGTTCAAAGAATTCAGAAGTGAAGTAGAGAAGCAATTGGGACGAAGCATCAAGACACTTCGATCGGATCGAGGTGGTGAGTACTTGAGTGCCGAGTTCCAAGAGTATCTTAGGGAGAATGAGATTCTCTCGCAGTGGACTCCGCCCGCTACACCGCAATTGAATGGTGTTTCGGAGCGTCGTAACCGAACTTTGATGGGCATGGTTCGATCTATGATGGGGTTCACGGAGTTGTCGCCATCCTTTTGGGGATATGCGCTTGAGACTGCGGCACTGTTGTTGAACAATGTCCATACAAAGGCAGTTGACAAGACACCATATGAGATATGGATGGGTAAGCCACCCAAATATTCTTATTTTAGAATATGGGGGTGCCCTGCTTATGTGAAGCAGGTAGTGGGAGATAAATTGGATAGTCGATCCATTTTATGTTAATTTGTGGGATATCCAAAGAATTCGGTTGGATACTACTTCTATCATCCCCAAGAAAAAAAGGTGTTTGTTTCTAGGAATGCAACCTTTTTAGAAAAGGAATTTATATTAGATTGAAAAGGCGAGATAATAGAACTCGAACAGGTTCGAGAGACACCCACAATTGTAGAACCCACACCCGAAGAGCCAAGAGAGGAGATACAAGCTCCTAGAAAATCCGAGAGAGTCTCGAGACCACCTATGAGGTATGGTCTGCTTCTTGAAGAGGGCCATGATGAGCCTAACCATGGATGTGATCCAAGGACCTTCAAGGAAGGATTATCTGATGTCGATTCATCCAAGTGGCTTGAAGCAATGGAATCTGAGATGAATTCCATGCATTCGAACCAAGTGTGGAATCTCGTGGATCCACCTGAGAGAATTGTTCCCATAGGGTGTAAATGGATTTACAAGAGGAAACTTGGAGCGGATGGGAAGGTATTGACCTTCAAGGCGCGATTGGTGACAAAAGGATATACTCAAAGACAAGGAGTTGACTTTGAGGAAACCTTTTCTCCAGTTGCAATGTTCAAGTCCATAAGGATTTTGCTAGCCATAGATGCATGGTATGACTATGAGATATGGCAGATGGATGTTAAGACAGCTTTTCTTAATGGGGATATTAAGGAAGAGATTTACATGTCTCAACCCGAAGGGTTTACATCTATCGGAAGTGAGCATATGGTATGCAAACTTCAAAGATCTATTTATAGTCTAAAGCACGCATCTAGAAGTTGGAACTTCAGATTCGATAGTACAATCAAAGAGTTTGGTTTTACTAAGAATCCTGAGGAACCCTGTGTGTATAAGAAGGTCAGTGGGAGTGCTGTGACATTCCTGGTGTTGTATGTTGATGACATTCTACTCATTGAGAATGATGTAGGAATGTTGCAATCAACTAAGATATGGTTAGCGAGTAAGTTCTCGATGCAGAACTTGGGTGAAACATCTTTTGTATTGGGAATACATATCTATAGAGATAGATCAAAAAGATTGCTTGGTCTCACCCAATCCACATACATTGATACCATCGTGAAGCGGTTCTCGATGGATGAGTCCAAGAGAGGACATCTACCAATGTGTCATGGCGTGTCCCTATCCAAGTCAATGTCTCCCAAGACAGATGCAGAGATAGCGGCGATGACAAGCATTCCTTATGCATCTGCGATTGGTAGCATCATGTATGGGATGATATCTACACGTCCTGACGTGGATTTTGCACTAAGTGTAGTGAGTAGATATCAATCCAACCCTGGTCTTCCACACTGGAAAGCTATGAAAGACATCCTCATGTATTTGAGAAGGACCAATAAATTGTTCTTGGTCTATGGGGGTGGAGAACTGAAATTGGAAGGCTATACCGACTCTAGCTTCCAAAGCGATATCAATGACTCGAAGTCAACCTCTGGGTTCATATTCATGCTCAATGGTGCTGCTGTCTCTTGGAAGAGTTCCAAGCAAGACAGTACTACGGATTCCACCACTTAGGCAGAATATATTGTTGCATCAGCTGCAGCAAAAGAGGCTGTTTGGATAAGGAATTTCGTCCAAGAGTTGGGCGTCATTCCTAATGGATTTGCTCCTGTCCCGGTGTTTTGTGACAACACGGGAGCCATTGCTCAAGCAAAGGAGCCGAGGTCTCATCAGAAGTCCAAACACGTATTGAGAAAGTACCACATCCTCAGAGAGATCGTGGAAAGAGGAGATGTCACGATTGACAAAGTCGGCTCCGCAGATAATGTTGCTGATCCGCTTACTAAGCCTTTACCTGGACCATTATTCGAGAAGCATCGCGAATCGATGTGTTTGAAGCATATGGGTAGTTGGCTCTAGTGCAAGTGAGAGATTGTTAGAGTAGGTGCACGTCGAGCCAAGTGTTGGCCGAATGTTCACAATGAAACTCTATGTAGAAACAATCTTTATTTTAATAATATTTGAATTTTATTGTTTTGGCACTTCTTTATCTGTATACCCATGCTAGTTGCATAGATAAAGCCCTTGAATATACAAATAGTAGAAAGAATATGAGATGCTCATATGATGAGTATCATGAAACTCATATTTGTAATACTGTATATTCTAAACGGTTCCTAGTCGATTCAGCCGCCACTAAGAAGGATATAGGCCGCTCGAGTTCGAGACTAGTATCTGCGATGTGAGTACCATGTTTCATTGGTAGGGGACATTGTGATGTCCGAACATGCAGATAGGTGCTCCTTGTAGAGAGTGCACTGAACAACCCTCCATAAAAGGACTTTCCAAGTGGTTCTCACTTATCGAGTGGAAAAGTCCTAGTTTATGGTTGTACACTATTAGTCCTTATGACCCGGGACAATGTTGAGACTCTATGTGTTATAATTACACTTTGACTTTTTTACCGACTCTCATGGGGTCATAAGGTGGCAAGGTTGGGTGTTCTGTCGAAACACATAGGAGTCGATGCATTGTAGTCGGGGATTCACCGCTTACCTTCGGGTATGGATATCCTATGTATTCTCATGTAAATGTAGTTTGAAATCTCTGATCAGAGTATGGTGGTAATTAAGAAAGGGGTTTCTTAGATTACACCATCGATGCAACTACGACATGACACATAGTATCGATTCATTGACAACTCTCGATATACCAATGGTTGTCGAATCGGTCGTGATATATGAGTTGAAGGGACTGTACTGTACGCTAACCATAATTGAATGGTTCTTGTAGGCACTATCATTTGATACCTAGGGAATCATGTAAGCGATGCTGCTAGGCGTTTAACATGATTGGTTGGGTACTATCAGACTTGAGTTCTGACGTTCTTATTATCAAGGGGTTGATAAGTAAAAATGGAGCAATTGGGGTATGCTCGTATAAGGATATGTTTAGTCCGAATCACATAGAGATGTGAACCCACGGCTAGTTGTATCAATGAACCATTGAGGGCCACACAAGTGCTAGCTTTCTAAATCCCGTTGAGAAGTTATAATAGTTCAATGTGTTGAACGGCTTATAAATGAGTTTATAAGCGTAAAGAAAAATAGAAGTATGACTTCTATGAGAGAAATACAACCCGAGGACCAGCGCTTCTACTTATTCCGCATTTACAACTTTTGACTCATGATTTAAGTTATAGACTTTTAAGATTATTTACTTATGTTTTTTGAGAGATTTTGAGAGGTTTAGTATGGGCTATACTTTTCAAATTATTGCTTTTTAGGGTTGGTAAACATGCAACGATTTTATTTTATGACTATTGCACTTGATTTTTAAAATGCTAGTGGGTTGATGTTTTATTTTAAAAAGGGTAAAATATTTTTATTAAAATATTTTCATATGTTATATGACATGGCCGAAAATCGGGTGTTTTTTTTTTTTAAAAAAAATTCTAGTACTTTTAAAGCAATAAAAGATCAGGACGTTTCAGTTGGTATCAGAGCGGAGGTTCCTGTATAGGGTTGTGCCACCGTCAGCGCCGGAAAGATCAGTCGTCAAGCCTCAAAATTTGTAAGTTTTACATGTTTTATGTGATTGTATGATATTACCTGCATAAGTACATGAATTAAATGTTTACGTCACATGTTTAGTAGCTTCATGATAATATATGTTTTATATGCTTTGAATTTTTATATGTGATACAATATGAAATGAAAAATTATTTTTTTGCGCATGTTGGCTTTGTGGTGGAATTGGACGATGTCGATTTTTGGGTTCTAGTATTGACGTTCTAATTTTTTGGCTATAAGTTAATCGTGAATATTATGAATGCTTTTGGGATATGTAGATTTTCTAAGAAAATATTTATGATTCATGGTTACTAGTCAAATTAATTTTTGGGAAATAGACGTAAGGAATAATTATTTGAGGATTACAACGACTTTGGGAATAAGAAAATAGATAAATTGGGATTTTAAGTTGATGAAAAATAAGATTGGTTATAGAAATTTATGTTTAGGTAAATAAGTTTAAGTTTATTGAAATTATTTCATGGGAAAACTGTAGAACAAAATTAAGAATACCGAGAATTTATGGGTTAACTGTAGGATTTTTGAAATTAAGGACCAATTAAGATAATTTTTGGGGAAATTAAGAATTAATTTTGTGAATATTAAGGAATTTGGGGACTAGTTTAGCATTAAGCGATAATTAAATGGTTTAAATAATAAGAATTTTGAGGATTTAGACTTTTAAGAATATTTTGAACATAAGGATATCTTGGGTTATGATGTTATAAAGAATGTCGATCATGGGTTTTTAAGGATAAAACAATATTAGGCTTGAAAAATCTAAGCGTTAGCGTATGCGTTTGGGATTTTAAGATTAAAATATGATAAGTTGATGAATATTTTGGGTGTAAGATAAGAAAAGTAATATACGATAAGTTCGGTTATTAATATTTAATGATGGGAATCGTAAGAAAATATGAAATTCGAGGTTATAATAGTATAATATTAAGTCATCATGGGCCATTTTAAGTTGCGAATTTGAAAATAAGGATTTAAGAAGGAAAATTTAATTGGGATACTAGAATTAAGTATTAACTTTGGGTTATTAAGGATAAACGAATTTCGAGGACGAAATTCAATTTAAGGGGGGGAGATTGTAACGCCCCGAAAATTTTAAAGTTCACGCAAACCACGTACGCGCAAATATTAAATTCTTTGTATGTTAGTTAAATTGTTTTCTTAGCATTAATTATTTATGTGGTGCATATTGATATGTTTAAATTATATTTTCTACTTGGTTGCATAAAATGGTATTTTTAGGAAAATTCAAGTGACGATCGAGGAACAGGGACCGAGGGCTAAAAATGTAAAGGATTTTGGTTAAATAATTATTTTTAATTATTTAAAATGCGGTCGATGTTTTTAAGTAATTTTTGAAAGTATTGGGTTGTGAGGTGATTTTATACGCCGGAACGTAATTTTTATCGGTATTGGCTTTTCAAATAAAATTCGAGCTTTTGAGCATCCCGGCTATTAAATTCACATTTTTATTCAAAAGAAAACTTTACTATCTTTTTTATTAAATCCTAATTTATTTAATTGGGCTTTAATTAATGGCTTAATAGGCCTAAAGTTTGTTTAATTGATAGATTAGTATTTAAAACTTGATTTAACCCTATTTCCCCAAATTCATAATCGGCCACTCTCTTTTAATTTTCCAAAACTCTCCCAACACCACTCACACACACACGGCACCACCTTTCTGAAAAATCGGCAGCAGCACCTTTGGCTTTTGGGAGGAATTTTCGAAGCAACAAGGCAATTCCTAGTCGTCGTTCGCGTCCCGTTCTTCGTCGTCAAAGGATATTCGAGCGTATATAACGCAAAGGCACACCTTAATCTCCTTTTCTCATCCATCATATCATATAATTCTTTTAAATATTAGATGCATGAAGATTAAATAGAAAGTTTCTGAATTTTCGGTTCTATGCATTATTGTGTGTTAATCTCATGATTTTGAATTTCTTAAATTGTTTTATGCATGTAAGGGGCTGCCATGATGCCATATTATGTTTAAGCAAAGCTTTTAAGTAAATCAAAGTCCCACACACTCACCTAAACCACGGCAGGAAGCAATAGAACCAGGAAACACGTGAGTTGCTGTCATGGAATTAAAGGAGTTCGGTTTTTTTTGGTTGTAAGGGCTGGGCTTGGTTCGGTGGGTTCCAGGGCTAGCCAGGGACGTGGGGGTGTCAAGGGTAGGGACTTAGACAGGTTAGGACTCGAAAACCAGGGGCTGGGAGGAGTCCTAGCCACCAAGGATACCACCCGAGAAGTGAGCAAGGTAGCAGCGACTGTGTGCAGAAACTTGTGCAGGGGCTGTGGCTCGGCCAGGGGCTTTGGGGCTGGGCTAGGTTAGGTCCTTAGGGTCCTAAGAAGGGTCACAAGGGGCTGGTTCAAGGGCCATCTCGTTTGCTAAGCAGCTGGACAGGAAAACGTAGAGTCCTGCCATAGAAAGTTTCTCGGCCAAGCATGTACGCATCTGGTGTTGTGCTTTGTGCGCGAGTTCAGGGGCATGGGTTGGTATGGGCAGGGTCTGGTCATGGTCCAGGGAGGGTTAGGTTCATGAGGGGTCGAGTGCTGGGTAGCTGGTAGTGTCCAAGACAAGATAGGAGTCCTAAAGTCCCTAGGAAACACATGCACTACACGTACAGAACATGGGATGAGTTTCCAGCATATTTTGGTCGGGCTTGGGCTTGTTTTACAGGCTGGGCTTGCACAGTAGGATCCCTAGATGGGTTGGCTAAGTTTTGGTTCGAGGTGGCTCGGGCGTGGCTCGGGTAAATTAAGAGATGGCTCGGGGTCGAAGTTTAGAGGTCAAAATGAGTTTTAAAATAAAGAATTTTTGGAAAACGACTCACGGGGGTCGAGTCGTGATCCATAAGGGATAAAATAATATAAAAAGACTAAATTTAGAATTTAGGAATTTTATATTAAAGTTTGGTATTTTTCGGGATTAAAACACCGTTAAAATAATTAAGAAAAGATAATTGAAAAAGTCTAACATTTAAGCCAAATAAAATTACGAAAAAATTCACGTAAGCTTAAATAATTATTTGGAATATGTTAGAGTCATGAAATCAAGAAAATAAAAGTCGAAAACGTAAAATGTCGAGTCCAGGGGTAAAACGGTCTTTTTACACCTAGAAATTAGTAAAGGTCATGACAGTGCCCGAAATGATGTTTTTATGATATTATGATTATTTTTAAATGTTTATGAAATGTTCATGATTAATTTATGATTTTTAAATGTCTAAAGGATTTTTATGATTAAAGGAAGACATTTAAAATACATGTTGCATGCTTGGTTTCAAAATGAAAAATGTAATGATATTCATGATTTTTCTAAAGTGATGTGAATGAAAAATGTTGAAGGATGTGAAGTGATTGTGACTAATTCGTTAATGGTGGCGACGTCGTGAGGGTTATGGTCTCAGTGGGAGCCCGACGATCGTGTTTCCATCATTGCGAATATGTGGTAACGGATATGTGGTAACGGTTTTGTGGTAACTGAAGAATGGGAATATCGTGAGGGGAGAAGGCCCCAGAGGGAGCCCATTTATGGGAGAAGGCCCCAGAGGGAGCCCATTTATGGGAAAAGGCCCCAGAGTGAGCCCCGACGATCGTATTTCTATTCGAATCATGATAGGCCAGGGCCCGGTGAGAGTGTTGCCGGTGTCCCCCGCCGCCCAGTACTGTGGTTTTATGTAGATGGATCCATCGACCCTCATGAGCATGATCAGGAAAGTCACAATTAACCATCTGAATTCAACAAAGGAAAAAGAAAAGGAAAAAGGAAAATGATTATGATCAAGTTAAAATGTTTTATGTCATGATAAGGAAAACGATCAAGAGATTTATGTGCATGTCATGAAATGGTTTATGGTAAAGTTTTATGCATCATGAAAATATTTACGAAAATGATTATGTTTACATTTATGCATCTTCATGAAAAGATATTTTAAGTACAAGTATTTTTCACCGTTATATGTTGACTGTATTATGTATTACTCGTTATAAAGATTATGGTGTGTTGAGTCTTTAGACTCACTAATTGTGATGGATGTAGGTGGTTCTGAGGGAGGACTTGACGGGTGATACTACTGGACTGAAGGTGCACACAACCCGAGGACCAGCGCTTCTACTTATTCCGCATTTACAACTTTTGACTCATGATTTAAGTTATAGACTTTTAAGATTATTTACTTATGTTTTTTGAGAGATTTTGAGAGGTTTAGTATGGGCTATACTTTTCAAATTATTGCTTTTTAGGGTTGGTAAACATGCAACGATTTTATTTTATGACTATTGCACTTGATTTTTAAAATGCTAGTGGGTTGATGTTTTATTTTAAAAAGGGTAAAATATTTTATAAAAATATTTTCATATGTTATATGACATGGCCGAAAATCGGGTGTTTTTTTTTTAAAAAAAAAATTCTAGTACTTTTAAAGCAATAAAAGATCAGGACGTTTCACCGTAAATGTTTCTTTTCTCATATCACACCCTAATATGTGTTTGATTATTGTTTGCATGAAAAATTTGATTTCTTTTTGAATATTTTCGTTTTATGCATTATTATTTGAATATGTTATGATTTGATGTCCCAAAAACTTGATATATTATTGCATGAATGGGCTGACATGTTAAGGGAGGGGATCAAGGAGGGACGTTTTTCCATGAGTTTAAGAGTCCTTAAGGAATTTTATGATAAAATTTTAAAAATAAAAGATATGTTGCATGCTTGGTTTAAAAGAAAATTATATTTATATGCAAGATTTTTATAAAGTGATGAAAATATGAAACATTAGAGGAGGTGAAGTAATTGTTACTATTATGATTCTATGATTATATTATTGGGGATATCGTGAGGGAAAAGACCCAGAGGGAGCCTATTTACGGGAGAAGACCCCAGAGGGAGCCCGTCTATGGGAGAAGGTCTCAGAGGGAGCCCGACGATCGTATTTCCATATGATGATGATAGGCCAAGGCTCAAATAACAGGTGAGTGTCGCTGATGTCCATGCCGCCCAGTAGTGTGGTTATGTGTATATGGATCCATCGACCTTATGATAAAACAAAAGTCACAATTTACGATCTGAATTCAATAAAAGGAAAATTTTTATGATGAAATGATGAAAGGAAAATTGTTTATATTTATGCATGTTCATGAATAATTATTTTAAGTAAAAGTATTTTCTCTGTTGCATGCGATTGTATATATATTACTTGTTATCAAGATTATGGTTTGTTGAGTCATTAGACTCACTAGATGTGATGGATGCAGGTGAGCATGATGTTAAAGATAATAAAGCTTTTGATGGTTGATCTTGCTGGACTGAAGGTGCACACAAACCCGATGACCAGCGTTAGATTTTCCGCGTTATGATTATGATTTACGTTAAGATTATGATAAAGATTTTTACGACTTTTATATGTTTTAAGTGGTTTTGGAGAGAATGTTAGAGTTAGGTTGATTTTAAAAAATATTGAGTTTATGTTTGGTAAACGAGTGGCAAATTTATGTTTCAAGTTACATTCTTTTGCAATTTCAATTATAGTTGGTATGTTTTATTTTAAAATAGCGTCAAAGTATTTTATGCATGTCTTTATGAATTTCGGCCAAGACTAGGGGTTAGGAAGAAAAACAATTCTAGTATATTTTAAAGAAAATGAGTATCGGACGTTTCAGCTGAAGTAGAAAAACAATATGATAAAAAAATTAAGATCGTGAGGTCTGATAGAGGTGGTGAATATTATGGTAGATACATTAAAAATGGACAATCTCTTTGGCCATTTGCGAAGTTTCTTCAAGAAAATGAGATTGTTGTCCAGTATACCATGCCTAGTTCTCCGGACCAAAATGGTATGACTGAAAGAAAACATCGAACTTTCATGACATGGTTAGGATTATGAGGAGTAACTCCAAACTTCCTAAGACCTTGTGGATTGAATCTCTTAAAACGACAGTATATATATTAAACCGAGTTCCAATCAAGGTTGTTCCAAAGATGCCATTTGAATTATGGAAAAGTTGGAAACCAAGTTTGAAACATATATGCATTTGGGGATGCTCGTCTGAAGTCAGACTTTATAACCCATAGGAAAATAAATTTGAACCAAGAACCATAAATGAATATTTCATTGGGTATGCTGATGAAGATCCACAAGATGCTGATGAAAATATAGTCAATTGTACTTTTAAATGAGGAACTAAAAAAAAATTGACAAAACAATTGATCAAAAATCTCCTCAAGATGACAACTTAAAAAGATCCACTAGAATAACAAAATCAGCAATACCTAATGACTATATTGTGTATTTTCAAGAATCAAACTTCAACGTAGGTGCTATGAATCTTGACACGAATAAATAGCAAACACGATTAAAACGCAATCGCACCCTCTATTTAATTACGATAATAAGACTCGTGTATTTTCCCAATCTTTTGAATCAAGTAATTGATGTGTTATTCACCTCTAAACTATAAAAGTCTAGCAACAAATAAACACGAGAATAACAATCGAAATCTGATACGAACCTTCGAAGAACGATGCCTACGACAATCCGCACAAGAACGATCGACAAACGCCACAAAGTTATAAACTTTGATAAGTTTGATTTGATTTAACAAAGCTAAAGCCTTGAAAAGTTGAGTGACAATTCTCACAAGTTTGATAAACTCAAAATAATATGTGTATTATGTGTTAAAATTTCGTCCAAGATGTTTACATATCAAAAAGGATTACTAGAATCTAGTTTCCTAACAAAGCAAAACTCTAAAGAAGGAAATAAAATCGCGCAGAAAACACTAGACACGGACCCCGTGCAGACCTCCGTGTCCGGGTCCGTGTACATACTGTAAATGATCTTCAGTCGGGAACAAGGGACACGGACCCCGTGATCACCTCCGTGTACGGGTCCGTGTAGACACTGTCTTCGCCAAATACATAGGGCACGGACCCCGTGCCTGGGTCCGTCTTCAGGTCCGTGGAGCTACTGGAATAACTCATCTCATGAAGTACAGGACACGGACCCCGTGTGCAGGTCCGTGTGCAGGTCCGTCCAGACTCGGCCTGCTCCATCAATGCTTGAATGATATTCCGTTGGCCTCCAAACGTAATGATATGAATCTTGACACGAATAAATAGCAAACACGATTAAAACGCAATCGCACCCTCTATTTAATTACGATAATAAGACTCGTGTGTTTTCCCGATCTTTTGAAATAAGTAATTGATGTGTTATTCACCTCTAAACTATAAAAGTCTAGCAACAAATAAACACGAGAATAACAATCGAAATCTGATACGAACCTTCGAAGAACGATGCCTACGACAATCCGCACAAGAACGATCGACAAACGCCACAAAGTTATAAACTTTGATAAGTTTGATTTGATTTAACAAAGCTAAAGCCTTGAAAAGTTGAGAGAAAATTCTCACAAGTTTGATAAACTCAAAATAATATGTGTATTGTGTGTTAAAATTTCGTCCAAGATGTTTATATATCAAAAAGGATTACTAGAATCTAGTTTCCTAACAAAGCAAAACTCTAAAGAAGGAAATAAAATCGCGCAGAAAACACTAGACACGGACCCCGTGCAGACCTCCGTGTCCGGGTCCATGTACATACTGTAAATGATCTTCAGTCGGGAACAAGGGACACGGACCCCGTGATCACCTCCGTATACGGGTCCGTGTAGACACTGTCTTCGCCAAATACATAGGGCACGGACCCCGTGCCTGGGTCCGTCTTCAGGTCCGTGGAGCTACTGGAATAACTCATCTCATGAAGTACAGGACACGGACCCCGTGTGCAGGTCCGTGTGCAGGTCCGTCCAGACTCGGCCTGCTCCATCAATGCTTGAATGATATTCCGTTGGCCTCCAAACGTACTCTCATGCATCACGACCCCTTCAGGCTTGCTCATGACTCCTTGTAGTGCCTCCTTGAATCTCTTTAGTCGACCCCTCGTGATTGGTCCCTCCGGCAACTGCAAAGGATCCCATTCTTTCCTTGGGACGTCCATGTTCGCATCAGTAGGAGCCGAAAATAACCCTGAAACTTTTTCACAACCATAAGTTGTAGTGAATCAAATTAGAGTATGATGCCATGAAGGAAGAAATGAATTTAATGGCATCAAATTGAGTTTTAGATCATGTTTAGTTGCCTAATGGTGTGAGGACCATTGGATTCAAGTGGGTCTTCAAAACAAATAAAGATCTTTGAGAAACATTTAAAGATATAAAGCAATACTCATTGCTAAGAGATTCATACAAAGGGAAGAAATCGACTATAAGGAGACTTTTTCTACTGTTTCTAAGAAAGATTCTCTCTTAATAATTATGGCATTAGTTGCACATTTTTACCTTGAGTTGAACAAATGGATGTGAAAACAACATTTCTCAATGATGATCTAGAAAAAGAGGTTTATATGAAACAACCAGAAGTATTTTTCTCTAGTGATGGTGAGAAATTGGTATAAAAGCTTAAGAAAACAGTATATGAATTGAAACAAGCCTCCCGCCAGTGGTATCTAAAATTTCATGTCGTCATATTTTCATTTGACTTTGTAGAGAATATCATGGATCAATTTATATACCAGAAGTTAGTGGGGATAAGAATGTTTTTCCTTATTCTATATTTAGATGATATATTACCTGAAACCAATGATAAATGATTACTATATAAGGTGAAACAATTTATATTTAAAAACTTTGATATGAAGTATATGAGTGATATATCTTATGTCATTCGCATCAAGATACATCAATATATATCTTGAGGGATCTTAGGATTGTCTCAAGAGACTTATATCAACAAAGTTTTAGATAGTTTTCGGATAAAAGATTGTTCACCAAGTGTGGCTACCATTGTGAATGGTGACAAATATAATTTGAACCAAAGCCCAAAAATGACTTTGAAAATGAACAAATGAAGAACATTTCTTATGCTTCTGTTGTTGGAAACTTGATGTATGATCATGTTTTCACTAGACCTGACATATCATATATAGTTGGAATGTTAGGGAGATATCATAGTAATCCGAATGTGGATAACTGGAAAGCTGTAAAGAAAGTGATAAGGTACCTTCTGACCAAAGACTACATGCTTACATTCAGAAGAACTGAGAATTTGGAAGTGATTAGCTACTCCGATTCAGACTACGTTGGCTGCATTGATTCAAGAAAATCTACTTCTGGATATATTTTCTTTCTAGACAGTTGAGTTGTATCTTGAAGAAGTGAAAAGTAGACTTTGACTGCTACCTCCACTATGAAGGCTGAGTTCGTATCTTGTTTTGAGGCCACTTTATATGGTGTTTGGATGAAGAGTTTCATTTCGGGCTTAGAATCGTGGATTCCATTTCTAGGTCATTGATGTTGTTTTGTGACAATTGAGCTGTTGTTTTTATGGCTAAGAATAACAAGAGTGAAAGTCGAAGTAAGCATATCGACATTAAATATTTAGTCATAAGAGAATGTGTTAAGGATAAGACTGTGGTTATCGAACATATTAGCACTAAATTTATTATTGTTTATCCTTTGACCAAAGGCATGTTGCCACATAAATTTAAAGATCGTGTAGAAAGTATGAGACTTGGTTCCTCTAAGTAATTTTTGTTATGAGAACAAATTCAATCGTTAATGAAACTCTGTTATAATATTTTGTTCGTATTTGTTATTGGTGTACACATTCATTAAATATTAGGGAATATGATACATGTGATATATTAAAGATAATACTGAGTATAAGAGAACATATCATCATGATTCATGCATTTTTTCTTAACTTTGAATGATGATGATTGGTTTTCTTGATTATTTAGTTATTTGAAATATATAGACCAAATGAGAGAATGTCAGATTATTTTATTTAAGTCCATAAAATAATTTATTTTGATCAAAATATTTAATTAAGATAAATATGGGATACTTATCATATTTAAAGGAATCAAAATCAAGAATATTATGTATGTTAAGATGAAAAATATATTGAAATAGTTACCATATTACAAATGAACATCATCAAGATTCTCCAAATATTTTCTTTCTTTATGATGGTTAAAGAATATTTATAAATAGTGGCATTTGAGATTCATAAGCACACAAACCAAAAGTTACACAACACCATCAATTGTGAGGTTTGGAATACCTAGAAGGACTCTCAAACAATTAGAAGAAATTGAAGGAGGTGTTCTTATTAAGTTTAAACATGAATAAATTTTTATATTTTAAAAATGAAAAATAATAATTTGGTTGGATTAAAGATATGGAAGGAACATATATACGTATAGAGAAGAACATGGGAGCACAACTAATAAATTTACCAATTTAATAACTTCATGATCAATTATTTTACAATTTCCTTATTTTGGCAAATGGAATTGAAGTGTGAATACATATATATCAATCATTTAGTAGCTAGCTGTACATGATTTATGGAGTAACTTGCCAAGCCAAGAATGCAATAATTAGAGATTAATATTAACTAATGATGCAGACATGCTTATAGATAAGAAGAATACAACGTACGTGGATCAGCTAGCTAGCATAATATAATTATATAATATATGTCAGAATCATCTTATCCCAACATAAAAATCTACTTCTCCCTTTTGGTTGAGACAGACATTGACATAGTTATTATCAATTATTTCTTTATTAATCCATCAGACATATATATTATAAATAATAAAGGCAGGCAGGCAGGCTGGCTGGCTAGCTAGGATTTCTGTTTAGAAACTGCAGTATAAAAATCATGCGCCGCCTTAATTATGGAATTTGTGGTGTGCCACTAACTTTGAGCTGGAAATCTTGAGGCAACTAACACACATATATATACATTGAATTCGGAAAGTTGGGAAGGAATAATCCAGGGTGTTGAGTTCTATATCTCAATTACAAACCTACAAAACAATAAAACACATTATCATGTCATCGTTTTTCTTCAATGTTTTACACTCAATTATATGTACATGTTATTTAATGAAATCTATTCTATTGGAAAAAGAAAAAGAAACGCAAAGCACTAATAACTATTAACAAAATTTGTTAGAACACTCATGTTTTGGTGCTAACAAATAATTTAAAGTAAAATCGATCTAACCTAAACTGAAATAAACTAAAAACGAATCATCTAAATCGAACGGAACTGACTATGTCCGCAAGCTAAACTTATTTACCTTAACTGATTTAGACAAGCAAAACTGACAAAGACCTAAACCGAATTACATCAGAGCACCTTTTATCAAGTTCAGTTTAAGATATCATAATTCATTCTTAAAGATATCAGTTTACACCATAATGCTAAACTGATATTATTTGACAAGTTTTTCCATACTATGTTAAAACCGCACTATATTTTGTACGAATGTCAGAGAATGATGATGTGGACAAAAAAAGCCAACATACACCTTTTTTCCGGAACAAATCTTTTTTGAAACTCGAGACCATTGTACTCCGAGTCTATAAACAGAAAAAAGTTCAGTTTCATAAAGCTCCACGGCCTTTATACATATTCAAGCATTCAAGATTTCAAGTATTTGAGCTAAACTTAGTCAACTGAACACATCTTACAAAGAATTGTACCCGATCATTGAGGATCGTTAAGTGTTAGGAGAATTAATTGTATTCGAGAACATTTTGTATGCTATTTCTTCGTTCAGTTGAGTAGATTAGGAGTTTTAGTTTTGACAATGTTAAGTTCAAATTGAACTGAGTTTTTACAAATTTCTTGTTAAGATAAAAGTCTTCTAGTGTGAGGCTTCTCAAAAAGAAGAAAGGATGACATTGGAGCTTGACTTATCTGAACATCCAGAAATAAATTTGCGTACATTTTACTTTCAGCTTACCATTTAGTTTACATATCCAAGCCATTATTTCAACTGTTTTAATCTATCATTTTGTCTTCTTTCCACACATATTTTTTTAGTCAACTAACATTGACAATCAAGAATATCAAGTTCAGTTTCTAACCAAACTAAATTATCATTAAACAAATAAATTTTAGTAAGTGTTTATTCAAACCTCTCTTCTAAACACATCAATCAATCATATCAAGTGGTATCATAGCGAGGCTTATTCTCATCTCTGAACATTTTCCAAAATAGCTACATTCAACAAATCCCGATGTTCTCTATAGAAGAATTTGATTATTGGAAGATAAAGATGTATGCTCACTAAATTGCACGAGACAATGATATGTGGTACATCATTACCGTTGAACCAATGACAATTATGAAATAAAATAATGTAGTTGCTATATGAAACATCCATTACTTTAGCTTTAAAATCCTACTATTTTTTTTTTTTTTTGTAAAATTCAAAAATTGCAAGTTTAAAATACTAAACATTTCCAAAATCCAAAAATTAATTTAACATTTAAAATCTCAAGTGAATAAAATCCCTAAATCGTCAATTAACAAAAAAACTATGTAGACCATTAACATGATCAGCCCTAACTTCAAATAAAGCATAAAAATCTCTAATTAAATCATTAAAAAAATATTTAAAACTTTGACTATCAAGTTAAGGCGGAAAATAATATCTCTCAGGAGTGTACTGCCGGACTCGATCCACTAAAGCATCGGCGCTTCTCTCAATCTCATCCTCACCTGCAACATACAAACTTAGTGAGTCTAATGACTCGTCACGTTCTAAACATTAGTAACGAATAATATATATACAAGCACATGCACAAAAATTATGTTTTTATTGAAAATCAGCTTTTAATCGTAAACCGTTAAATCGTAAATACTTTCCATAATCATATATCATTTTGGGTGAAGTTTGATCCTTGAAATTGACTAATTGTATCCTCTGGTCGACTGATCAGCCTTAGCTCACCATTGTGCATGGAGACAAACACTAGCACCGACGTAAAATGGAAATAAGATCGTTGGCTTCCTCTGGGCCTTCTCCTGTAAACGGGTTCCTTTTGGGGCCTTCTCCTTCATGATATTCCCAAAACTCATATATCATATCCTTTTTGTCACAGTTAATTTACATCCTTCAAAATATTTTTTTTTCTTTTTAATCATAAAATATTGCGTCCTTTCCACATTCGAAAACATAGCACTTTAACAGTAAAAATAGCACAACTTTATCATAAATCATAAAATCTCATATTTTCATCTTAAAAGTTTTAAAATATCATTAATCTTGTATTATGATTCTTTGAGCCTTTCGTACTACCCGGGACGCAAAATGACCATTTTACCCCTGGAATCCAAAATTCTCGATTTTGACTTTCTCTTAATTTTATTGACTCGAGCCAATCCATATCATATAAGCTTAAATTTTACTTCTAAGATAGACGTAAACCCGAGCCTTTCAAAATTTAATATTTTCTTCCAAAATTTTAAACCTAAACTTTTCATCCCTAAACACCCATGTGAGCCACAAACCACACACCTTGAGCCATGGTTCGAGCCACTTTTCTTTATTCCTAGCAATTTCGAACCACCCTAGGCCCTAATTCACATATTTATCCCAAAAATTTTGAACCATCCTCAAACCACCTAGGTGCTGCCTTCAGTTTAGACTAGGAGTTCATTTAGGTAGTAGCGTAAGGCCTAAGCTGAGTGGGTTAGTACAAGGTATTGTATAAATCAAAGTCTTCTAGTGGATCCTACCCGAGGTGGTAGAAGGGGTGACATAGGAGAAGTTACAGTCTTCGAACATCCATAAGCATATCTTGTATATTTAAATGTTTAACTATTGTTTTAAACTGATTTGATCAGTTCGAGCTGATATCAGTTCAGTTCTCACCATAACTAAACCGATATAAGCAAGAACCGGTCTACATTATTTCAGTTAATCCGTTAACACAAGCTAAAAGCTTTAAACTGATCAGCTTTCTTTACAAAGGATTACTTCGAGTATTTTCTGCTTGGTTTAAAACTAAACTCAATTTAATTCATCGGTGTTTACATTCTTAGAACACGAGCTATTACAGCTCATTGAGAATATTGTGTTTGAAGCACACATGTAGGTTCCTAGAACCGATCCCATCAATTTATGTCAGAGCTAAATGTTCTAAGAAGAACATTTGAAAACTGATATTTTAAAATATGTTTCAAAATTATATTTAAAATGGCATTCAAAATACTCTTAAAAAATTTATATGAATTTTTCGTAGAAGGAGAGAAGATTTTTGGATCTGCAACTAACATTGTAGCCACTTCTCTCGACTCTGTAATTTGATGTTTTAGCAGCTTGCAAGGTTTTGAGTCTAAAATGTCAGCAGAATAGCTAAACTGTTCAACGGATCATATTTCAGTTGCTAGCCTATCAGTTCAACTGATCAACAGAAGAAACCCAATTACCAGCTGAAATGTTGGATGATTATGAGCTTAATCATCAGCAGTGTACTTCCACTTCATTGCCATATCAAATCAAAGTAGATGATCAATGCGGTTCAGCATCAGTTGAATCCAGTTTGCATCAGCTAAGAACAGTTAGCCAGCACAGAGACCAAGTCCAAGGCAATTAGCTGTTCTTCTGGCTACAAAAATCAAGATCAATGCAGAATTTCAAGCGTTCAAGGCAACCAGTTATTGGTATATCCAGTTCTATTATGTATAAACTGACTGATATTTGATGTTGTTTAAAATTTACTATTGTAGTAGCAATTTCCCTTACACATGTTGGCGTGCTTAAATGTACGATACAAGGGATGTGTATTTGATTAAATAAATATCATGTTTATCTAGTTAGTTTCTATGCAACTGAACAGATATCTCCAAATTTGTTGCCTAAACTGCTTGAATTTTAAATGTTGCTAAAACTTCTTTTTAAATCACGCAAATGATTATATTTTTAAGGGGGGTTTTAATTCAATTCTTGAGGGGATATTCTCTTTTAAAAATGTTTTTAAATATGTTATCTCTCGAACTGAAAAATGTTTTAAATCTTTTAATTCAGTTCTTGAGAGTATTTTTAACCAAATATGTTATTCCTCGAACTGAAAATTTCTTTAAATATTTTTAGACGTTTTTTATTCTCACAAAGGTGGGGAATTATTAAATATTTAAAGTTTTTTTAAAATGTTTTATTTGCTCAAGTTTTGTGATTATAAAAAAAAAGTGGAGATTGTTGGAACAATTTATGTTCGCAATCTTGATTTTGATGTTAAAAAAATTTGTTATTTTGTTTCTAATTAATTTACCTAGGTGCACAGAAAGCTGAAACTGATCAGGCTTCGAACTAATCAGTTACTGAGCCAAAACTGAAGGCATCGAGATACAAACCGAAGTTCCAACCGATTGCCCAAACTCAACCAGTCCAACTGAAATATCAAATACCAGTTCAGTTGATAGGTTATTTAGCAGAAGACCTTCAGAAGCCCAGCCAGCTGATGAAGATTTCAACTGATGAATAGCACAACTGACCAGCATAACTGAATTAGTGAATTCAGTTCAGCTGACGAGCCAACTGATTTCACCACACCATTTCAAGACCAGTTCAGAGCATCAGTTAGGAGCCGACCAGTTTGCAGAACAAGACAAGCTTATCTAAGTGGAATCCAGCTGTGCACATTAAGGAAAGCAATTGTCCAATCAAAGGACAAAATGAACGTTACAGCATGGTTTAAAATCAAGACGTTCCAGAATGGCTGTCATAAAAGACAAGACACAGATTTTGAGGAACGAATTCAAAATGCAACGAACACATTTGATGAGTCTTGATGTACGGTCACATTTCCTTTATAAATACAAGATCAAGACCATAAACAAGAGTGTGTGAAATACATATCAGCTAACAGAAGCAACCAAACCATATTTTAGGGAACACTTCAACGTGTTATCAGCTTAAACTAGAAGCACGATTCCTTCAGTGTGTGAGAACACTTTCGTGTTGTATTCATAGTTCAGTTCTTACACACGCACACACCATCACTCACATATACACAGAGAATCGAGCGTATTAAAAAGCTGAGTGACTCTTGCACAAATACATTAAACTTTTTTATGTAGTCTTTGACACATAGACCTTAAACAAGTGTTGGCTGGAAGGTGCTGCCTTCATTTTAGACTAAAAGTTAATTTAGATAGTAGCGTAAGCCCTACGCTGAGTGGGTTAGTACTAGGTGTTGTATAAATCAAAGTCTTCTAATGGATCCTACCCGATGTGGTAAAAAGGGTGACGTAAGAGCAGTTGAAGTCTCCAAACATCGATAAACATATATTGTATATTTAACTATTATTTTAAAATGATTTGATCAGTTCGAGCTGATATCAGTTCAGTTCTGACCATAACTGAATTGATATAAGCAAGAACCGGTCCCTCATATTTCAGTTATTCGGTTAACACAAGCTTAAAGCTTTAAACTGATCAGCTTTCTTAACGAAAGATTACTTCGAGTATTTTCTGCTTGGTTTAAAACAAAACTCGATTTAATTCATTGGTCTTTACATTCTTATTGGGAAGCCCGGAGCCGAAGAGGGCGGGGGGTGATCGCCGGTGCCATAAGTTGCACGGACAATGAGCGGCTCCTGGCAGGCTTCTAGGTGGAGGGAACATGAATGAACCGACCCACACGGGAATGAGAGGGATTCCGAGAAAGGTATAAATAAATGTTGAGTTGGGATTGCACAACTCGAGTTAGGTTTGGCTTGAGTTTCCCTAAATCACATACTTTATTTATTGCATTGATATTTGCAAATTATCAGATTGATATGTTAATGTATTGACTTAGAACAGAGTCGGAGTTCGAGTCTAGGGCAGATCAGCCTAGCTAGGGCAGAACCGCCGAGTCTTTCTCAAAACCAATAAGACTCTAGACTTACGGTGTATCGAAAAGCTTTAGATGTAGATCGACGTCTATCGTAGACACTCGATACCGAATACCAAAGTCTAAATTAGATTGGGATCCCTAGATTTGAGATAAGATAAGATTAGATCACGAGTCATTGATTCATGTAGTCAGATTAGATACATGTTTTGATGTTTGTTTATGCTTTTATATATGTTTTATATGATTGCATTAATACATTGTTTATACTGGGATATTTATATCTCACCGGAGTTATCCGGCTCTTGTCTTGTTTGTATGTGTGCATGGCAATAGGTGGGACAGGTACAGGGTCACATAGGTGAAGAAAGATCGAGTTAGAGTGGAGACTACGGACTTGGATTAGAGATAGGGTTTAAACACTTGGTAGTAGTTGTTGAACCTGAGTGTGTATGTTTGTATATTTTATCAGATTTATACTTTTATACTGATATGTATAGGAGTTTGATTCCATTACCTTCTGCGTTTTTTTAAAAAAAAATTTAGACCCTGTTTACTATAAATGATTAATTAGTCCCAATCATGATTAAAAGATGATTAGCATCCGGGTCCCCACAACAGGTGGTATCAGAGCGATAGATCCTTTAGATTGAGATAGAAGAGGCTAGTGAGCGGGGTAGATTGAGGTTTTCTTTCCTGCTTTTGAATGCTAGCATGTCTTACTGCTTTATTACATGTTACTTCTTTATCGGATCTGATATAGTAATATGTTTTATTGAGATGGGATCAGTACTAATTCTAGATCAGCAGTAAGATGATCAGAGGAGGATTGCAACAGAATTGTGGTATTTGTTGTTAATCTATTTGATTCTCATATATGCCTCCGAGACGAGTACCAGAACAGGGAAGTACATCAAATCCTCCAATGGATGTCACACCAACTCCAATGGAAACGTTATTGAAACGATTTCAATCATTCCATCCGCCGACTTTGAGAAGAACAGAGAACGTTGTGGAATGCGAGAGTTGGCTCGATGATATAGAGATGTTGTTCGAATCCTTGGAGTATACGGATGAGAAGAGAGTGAAATTGATTGGACACCAGTTACACGATGTTGCCAAGGACTAGTGGATTACGAGAAAGAGAGCCATGGAGCATAGAGGTACGATTATTACCTGGAATATATTTAGAACTGAATTCTATCAACGATTCTTTCCAGTGTCGTACCGGAAGGACAAGGGAGCGGAGTTTGCCAATCTAAGGCAGGGACAGATGAACATAGAAGAGTACGTGTCAAAGTTCTCCTCCTTGCTGAAATTTGCTCCACATGTGGCTGACAGTGAAGAAGCTACTGCTGACCAGTTCATCAATGGCCTGAACCCCGATATTTTCACATTGGTGAACACAGGGCGACCGAATAATTTTACTGATGCCCTGAACAGAGCTAAGGGAGCAGAAGCCGGTCTGATGAGACAGAAAGGGGCTTCATTTGTGCCTCCAGCATCAAGACCACAGCAGACACCTCCCAGGTTTGAGAGCGGCAGCAGTAGTGGAGGAAAGAAAGAATTTTTGAAAGCCAGGGAAAAGCAATTCAAAAAATCTGGCAGTAGTTCTTCCAGCTCTGGTGGTTCCAGACAGAGCCAAAGTTACACTGGAGTTTATTGCAAGACTTGCGGAGGAAGACATGCAACCGAGCAATGCCAGGGAGTGACTGGTAGTTGCAACTTCTATAAACAGCCGGGACACTTTACTAAAGTGTGTCCACAGAAAGGTTTGCAGAGAACTCAGGGGGCCGAGTCATCGTGATCAGCAGCACAGACTGAGAGACGATCAGCTGCTGTTCACACATTTCAGCCAGCGCCAGCTCAGTCACAGTAGAGGCCAAGAGGTAGCCAGACCATTAGCCAGCCTCCGAGACAGCAGGCCAGAGTCTTCGCTTTGACAGAGGAGCAGGCCCAGGACGCACCAGATGACGTTGTAGCAGGTAACTGTTCTTTATGTGGTTACTCTGCTTATGTACTGATTGATACCGGTGCTTCACACACATTTATTTCTGCACGATTTGCATTGAGTCATGCATTGCCTGCAGAGTCTTTAGCTACTGTAGTGTCTGTCTCTTCGCCTTTGGGGATGGGTTTGATATCCGTAAATTCGGTTAACCATTGTGTACTACAGTATGACGGGCATGAGATTGAGTTAGATTGCATCGTACTTGGGTTGTCAGATTTTGATTGTATTATCGGTATTGATATGCTGATCAAGTACAGAGCAACAGTTGATTGTTTCCACAAGATAGTGAGATTTAGACCAGATATGGCTGAAGAGTGGAAATTTTACGGTAAGGGTTCTAGATCGAGAATTCCTTTAGTATCCGTATTATCTATGACTCGATTGTTACAGAAAGGAGCAGAAGGATTCCTTGTATATTCAGTAGATTTACTGAAGTCGAGTCCAGCATTGGCAGATCTGCCAGTGGTACGTGAGTTTGCTGATGTATTCCCAGATGAGATCCCGGGATTACCTCCAGTCAGAGAGATAGACTTCAGCATTGAACTGATGCCAAGTACAGTACCGATCTCTAGAGCTCCGTACAGAATGGCACCAGTTGAATTGAAAGAATTGAAGGACCAGCTTGAAGATTTACTGACCAAGGGGTACATCAGACCGAGTGTGTCTCCTTGGGGTGCTCCAGTACTGTTTGTAAGAAAGAAAGACGGTTCGATGAGACTCTGCATCGACTATCGGCAACTGAACAAGGCAACGATAAAGAATAAATATCCTTTGCCTCGTATTGATGATTTATTCGATCAGTTGCAGGGTTCTTCAGTATATTCCAAGATTGATTTAAGATCGGGATATCATCAGCTGAGAGTCAGAGATTCTGATATCTCAAAGACGGCATTCAAAATCAGATATGGACACTATGAATTTATTGTCATGCTGTTTGGTCTGACGAATGCTCCAGCTGTATTCATGGGATTGATGAACCGTGTATTCCAGAAATATCTCGATGAATTTGTGATTATTTTCATCGATGATATATTGATTTATTCAAAGAATATGAGTGAGCATGCTAAGCATCTGAGAACTGTATTGCGAATTTGAAGAGCTGAGAAATTATATGCTAAACTGTCGAAATGTGATTTTTGGCTAAGACATGTAGTATTTATGGGCCATATTATATCCGGAGATGGGATATCAGTTGATCCCAGTAAAGTGGAAGCCGTGATTTCTTGGCCAAGACTGACATCAATGCCTGAAATTCGCAGTTTCATGGGTTTAGCGGGATATTACCGTCGTTTCATTAAGGATTTCTCGAGTATAGCCAAACCAATTACTCAGCTGACTCAGAAGAATGCTCCATTTGTTTGGTCTGAAGAATGTGAGACCAGTTTTCTGGAGTTGAAGAAGAGGTTGACTAGTGCACCGGTGTTGACTATTCCATCCGGTACTGGTGATTTTGTGGTTTATTGCGACGCTTCTCACAGAGGGTTGGGATGTGTGCTGATGCAACGAGGGCATGTTATCGCTTATGCCTCAAGACAGCTTAAACCACATGAGACCCGTTATCCAATTCATGACCTAGAATTGGCAGCCATTGTCTTTGCATTAAAGATATGGCGACACTATCTTTATGGTGAAATGTTTGAGATATATTCTGATCATAAGAGTTTGAAATATCTGTTTTCACAATCTGAATTGAATATGAGGCAGCGAAGATGGCTTGATTTGCTTAAAGATTTTGATTGTGAAATCAAATACTATCCGGGAAAATCTAATGCAGCAGCTGCTGCACTAAGTCGAAAGGTATGTTCTTTATCCTTATCGACGATTGGTGTTTCAAATTTGATAGAAGACTGCTGTTTGTCTGGATTAGCATTTGAAACAGATTATAGACCGTTGAGACACTATACGATGCAAGTAGAACCAGACCTGATTATGAAGATTAAAACGGCTCAGAAAGTTGATCAGAATGTACAGAAATCAGTATCGATGGTCAGAACAGGACATCGATCAGAGTATCAGGTACGCGATAATGTCCTGTATGTGAATAATCGTCTGGTGGTGCCAAATGTTTCAGATTTGAGACGACAGATATTGTCAGAAGCGCACAACAGTCGATTTAGTATTCATCCTGGTGGCAGAAAGATGTACAACGATTTGAAAAGACAATTCTGGTGGAAACAAATGAAGACTGACATTGCCGAATTTGTTTCCAAATGCCTGAATTTGCCAGCAGGTGAAAGCGGAAAGAAAGAAACCAGGAGGTTTATTACAGAGTTTGTCCATTCCTGAGTGGAAATGAAATCACATTTCCATGGACTTTGTGACGCAGCTGCCGCGTTCCTCCAAAGGTTGTGATGCGATTTGGGTCGTGATTGACAGATTGACAAAATCCGCATGTTTTATTCCGTACAAGATGACGTACAGATTTGACCAGATGGCAGAGATCTATGTCAGGGAAGTGGTCAGATTGCATGGAGTGCCGAAGTCGATTGTATCAGATCGTGATCCTCGAGTTACTTCGCACTTCTGGCAGAGTTTGCAGCAGGCTCTCGGTACAAAATTACATTTAAGTATCGCATATCATCCACAGACCGACGGACAGTCAGAGCAGACTATCCAGACACTGGAGGATATGCTGAGAGCAGTAGTGCTAGATTTCAGCACTAATTGGCAAGATGCATTGCCTCTTTGTGAATTTTCGTACAACAATAGCTATCAGACTAGTATTGAGATGGCACCTTTTGACGCGTTGTACGGAAAGAAGTGTCGATCCCCGTTATATTGGGATGATATCTCTGAAGTTCCTGAAATTGGACCAGATATGATCAGAGATATGACAGAAAAAGTAAAGCTAATTCGAAAGAAAATGAAGGCAGCGCAAGACAGACATGCCAAATATGCCAATGTTCGACGAAGATCGTTGGTATTTGACGTAGGAGATCGAGTATTTTTGAAGATTTCACCTTTCAGAGGAGTTGTCATATTTGGCAAGAAAGGGAAGCTGTCACCACGATATATTGGGCCTTATGAGATTCTCGAGAAGATAGGAGATCGTGCCTATCAACTAGCCCTACCGCCTTCATTATCCGGGATACATGATGTTTTTCATGTATCGTTATTAAGGAAGTACCTTCCTGATGCTTAACATGATATTCAACCAGACGAGGCCGAACTGGATGAGACGTTGAGCTATGTTGAAAAACCAATTCAGATTATTGATCGCAAAGAAAAATAGCTCAGAACGAAGACTATTCCACTTGTGAAAGTTCAATGGACTCGTCATGGCGTAGAGGAAGCAACCTGGGAAACTGAATCAGATATGAGACAAGAATTCCCAGAGTTGTTTAGATGATGTAAATTTGTATACAGTCTTGTATATACTCCTTATGGATACGAATGTAATGCATGTGATTTCGAGGACGAAATCGTATCTTAGGGGGGGAGAAATGTAATGCCCGAGATTTAATCACTGTTAATCAAAGATTATTGATTTATAATTTAACGTGATTACGAAAGGGCCAACGGAGACACGATTTAAGATAATGTGCGGCCATTTATTCTGAATTTGGAATTTGCTGCCGAAGCAATACCGCACCCGCGGTCGAGGAGCCACCGCACCCGTAGTGCATGGACAGAAAGTTGGGGCAAATTCCAGTAGCCTCACTACACCCGAGGTAAGAAACAAGACCGCACCCGCGGAGCAGGACCGCGCCCGCGGCGCAAACAAGACCGCACCCGCGGTCGTTGAATTTCAGAAAATAAAAGTGCTGCCGAAGCATGAGCGCACCCGCGGTCCCGTTGCTACCGCACCCGCGGTGCAACGTGTCTTGCAAAAATCGTGCCACCTCGCTGTATGCATGCATTGATATATATATATATATATATATATATATATATATATATATATATATATATATATATATATATATCAGTATTATTCCTTCGAAATCAGAAAGGAAAAGAGAAAACCGAAGCCAACCTTTTGGTTTTGATTTTAGAACAGATCTTGTGAGAAATCCGTCCGTTAGATTTTAAATCCGACTTCGGTACTGTGTTCCTATCAACGCAGGCTACAACTGGACGTAAGTTTTATTACGTTTTGACATGTTTGGAAATTATGATGTTGTTAGAATTGAATACACGTCATATATGTTGTTCTTGACATGTTAGACAACGTAGAATCGAAGTCAGATTAAGAAACGGACTGAATATAAATTGTTATGAATTTCAGAGGTGAATTGACTGAGAAGTGATATCAGATTGTATGGTGGTTAATTGTAAACGTTTGGAATTGATATAGACCGATATAGTATTATCAGTATCGCAAGATTGTACAGTTGTACTGTCAGAATTTGATAAAACAGAGACGTTGTGATTTGATTAGAATATTGATACAGAATATTGATATTGTCATTGCCAGATTGAACAGTGACAGACTTTGAATCAAGACTTTGATTGTATCAGATCGACATCAAGAAAGGTATAAATAAATGTTGAGTTGGGATTGCACAACTCGAGTTAGGTTTGGCTTGAGTTTCCCTAAATCACATACTTTATTTATTGCATTGATATTTGCAAATTATCTGATTGATATGTTAATGTATTGACTTAGAACAGAGTCGGATTCCGAGTCTAGGGCAGACCTATCTAGGGCAGAACCGCCGAGTCTTTCTCAGAACCGATAAGACTCTAGAATTACGGTGTATCGAAAAGCTTTAGATGTAGATCGACGTCTATCGTAAACACTCGATACAGAATACCAAAGTCTAAATTAGATTGGGATCCCTAGATTTGAGATAAGATAAGATTAGATCACGAGTCATTGATTCATGTAGTCAGATTAGATACATGTTTTGATGTTTGTTTATGCTTTTATATATGTTTTATATGATTGCATTAATACATTGTTTATACTGGGATATTTATATCTCACCGGAGTTATTCGGCTGTTGTCTTGTTTGTATGTGTGCATGGCAACAGGTGGGAAAGGTACAGGGTCACAGAGGTGAAGAAAGATCGAGTTAGAGTGGAGACTACGGACTTGGATTAGAGATAGGGTTTAAACACTTGGTAGTAGTTGTTGAACCTGAGTGTGTATGTTTGTATATTTTATCAGATTTATACTTTTATACTGATATGTATAGGAGTTTGATTCCATTACTTTCCGCGTTTTAAAAAAAAATTAGACCCTGTTTACTATAAATGATTAATTAGTCCCAATCATGATTAAAAGATGATTAGCGTCCGGGTCCCCACATGAACACAAAGAACTCACCCATCAAGTTGTAAAATATGTTCAAAATATGAGTAAAGGCAGAAAATTTGGTGTTGATTAGGTGCCTGAGAATTCAAATGCTAAGCCAAACTGGAAGCCTAACCGAACCATTTATCTAGAACTACATCGATGAAAGACAATCCTAACCGATACTTTAACAGCAGTGCTACTCAGAAAATATGTAGGAAAATCAATGAAGTTGGAAGGGATTCCAAAAGGACTAATCCCTTCTGGACCAAGAAAGTACAAGTACCAATAGTTATTCTTCATTTGTAATTGTAGGGCACATGATCTGAACTAATCAAAAAGTCAGTTTGGTAATTGGACAATAAATGTTCAAGGCACGTGACTGGTGAAGTTAAATTGCTAGATAAACCGACTCAGTTTACTAGAACTAATATTAATTTTGGAAATGCTTCTCAAGGTAAAATTGTGGTTAAGTGAAGGATCGAGTGTGCTAGTGCCTTTGAAGGCATTTCGAACACAATATTTTCCAATGAGCTGCAATAGCTCGTGTTCTAAGAATGTTAACACCGGTGAATTAAATCAAGTTTGGTTTAAAACCAAGCAGAAGAAACTCGAAGTAATCATTCGTGAAGAAGACTGTTATATTAGAAAATATTTTAACTCATGTAAACTGAATAACTGAAAAATAGTAGATTAGTTTTTGCATTCATCAGTTTAGTTATAGTGACAACTGAACTGACAGATACTCTAACTGATCCAAACAGTTTGAAAACAATAGTTAATCAGTTAAATACACAAGATATGTTTATGAATGTTCGGATACTTCAACTGCTCCTACATCACCCCTTCTACCTCCACGGGTAGGATCCACTATAAGGCTTTGATTTATACAACTACTTGTACAAACCCACTCATCTACTGCCTAAAATGAACTCCTAGCTACGACTAAATGTAGCACCTTCCAGCCAACACTTCTTTAACATCTATGTGTGAAAGACTACATACACAAGTTTAACGTCTTTGTGCAAGACTGTATTTGAGTGGTGGTGAGAGTGTTTGTGTGTGAGAACTGAATAAAGATGTTCTCACACACTGAGGGAGACAAGCTTCTAAACTAAGCTGATATGTCTTTTGTATCCCTCTGGGTTGATTGCTTCATGAAAGCCGATGAGCAAATAAGTGTGCCATTTCTTTTACTACACTTTCTGGTATTTGCATTGTAGCTCTCTTTTTCTTCACTGAACTTCATCTTCCATTTATAGGTGCCAAGTTAGATCGTACAGTTAGACTCATTTATTATATCTGTTGCATTTTGAATTCATTTCTTGGACTTTGTGTCTCGACTTTTTGACCGCCCTTCTGAAACATTTGTCTTTAATGTTCTGATTCAACGTCCATTATTGTCCTTTGACTAGACAATTACTTTGTACCTTTGTGTATAGTTGAAATCCACTAGAAAGAGCTTGTCTTGATGTACAACTAAAAGATTCTAACTAATGCTTCGAACTATTCAGCGGAACTGATCTTCAGGTGGGCTGGTGAAATCATTTGACTCGTCAGTTGGACTGATTTCACTCTCGTTTAGTTGTACTGATCAACTGGGTTTCTTCATCATTTGAACACTTCTTCGGCTGGCCAGGCTTCTGAGGTTCTCATGATGAACCACCTATCAACTGGACAATCTGCTGGACTGCTCAATTGAAGTAACAGTTAGACTTATTCAGTTTGTGCGATCAGTTGAGTCTTCAGTTTGCGATATAAACAGCTCGTGACTGATCCTAGCTTCTGCACACTAAGATAGATTATTAGTAACACAAAATAACAAGTTTTGTTAACATCAAAATCAAGATTGCGAACCTGAAAAGTTCCAACAGTAAGGATAAGATTATTCATGGTAACATTATTATTGAAGATATACTACTTGTTGAAAATCTTATATAAAATTTGATTAGCATAAGCCAAATGTGTGATAATGACTACTCAGTTGAGTTCTATAAGCATATTTGTACTGTCAAAGATATTTCTGGGTGCATTATAATGACAGGTGACAGATGTGTCAATACATACAAAATCAGTTGCACTACTCAACCAAGTGAACCAGTGTGTTTCATTGCTTCAAACTTACCAAAGGAATAGTTGTGGAACAAGAGGTTAAATCATCTAAATTTCAAGGCTTTTACCAATCTGAACAAGCATAACCTGGTCATTAGTTTGCCCAAAAATGAATTTCTCAAAGAAAAATTTTATTCACCTTGTTAGTTTGGAAAGCAAGCCAGGTTATCTTTTAAGAACAAATGAAGCAACTCATCAAGCCGAAGCTTAGAACTGTTGCATATGGACTAGTTTGGTCCTATCTCAGTCATGATTTTAGAAGGAATGAAATACAATCTAGTTATTGTTGATGATTTCTAATGGTTTATTTGGGTAAAATTTTTAAAATCAAAATACCAAACTGGTTCTCAAATGATCAAGATTTCCAAAAAAATTTAAATAAAAAATCAAAAAGGATTGACGAAATCAGATCTGATAGAGGAACCAAAATTTTCAACCAAAAATTGTCTATTTTTTAGAAAGTCATGGAATCATGCATGAGTTCTCAGCAGCTAGAACACCTCAGTAAAATAGAGTTGCTGAGAGAAAGAATGACACCCTTAAAGAAGCTACGAGAACAATGCTTGCTGATTCTGGAATTTCTCAAATATTTTGGGCTGAGTCAGTGAACACGGAATGTTGTACTCAGAACAAATCAACGATTAACAAGAAACATAGCAAGACACCATATGAGATCTAACATGGCAAACAACATGTGGTATCCTACTTCAAAATATTTGGTTGCAAATATTTTATTCACAACAATGGTAAAAATTATCTGATTACATTTGATGCTAAGTCAAATGATGATATATTTCTTGGTTATTTTTCAGTAAGCAAAGCTTATTGAGTATTTAACAAAAGAACTTTAATTTTGAAGAATATGTACACATTGTTTTTTATTAAACAATGTCAACTATCCAGTAAACTAAACCAGCTGAACTGACCAATCGATTGAAAGAGATCATTCTTGAGGATAAGAGTGAAGATGAGACTATATAAACAAAGGACACTTTTATCTCTATATCCTGAGCTATTTGATCAATCAGTTGAATGAGATAGTGTTTCGGTTGAGCATTTGTTGATGCACTAAGATTTTATGATATCTCAACCAACAAGACTGATGTCAATTCAATTGAGCAGAACCCAACTGAAATCAATTCAACTGGTTTAGTTCTACAAAACAATAGTGATGAACCCTATTACAGATGGAACATGAATCATCCACCTTGGTAATAGGTAACCCAACCACCCCTATAATAAGAAGAGGGCAGATGATCAATCAGTTTCATCATGTTTCATTTATTTCTAATATTGAACCTAAAAAGATTGATGATGCTCAAATTGAAATTAGCTAGATTGATGCTATGCAAGAAGAGCCTAATCATTTTACTAGAAATTATGCTTGAGACTTAGTTCCAAGACCTTCTCATCAATCAGTTATAGATACAAGATGGGGTATACATGAACAAACTAAATGTAGACTGAACCATAGTAAGGAACAAAGCAAGACTATTATTCCAATTATTCAGGCAAGATGAAGGAATTGAATATGATGAAACATATGCACTAGTAGCTATACTTGAAGTCGTCCGAATGTTTCTCGCATATGCCTCTGACAAGAATTTCAAATTATATCAAATAGATGTTAAAAGTGCATTCTTGAATGGTCAACTGTTGTCACTTTGATTGCTGCACTCCCAAGAGCAGGTTGTCCACAAGTAGTATAATTCGGTGAGTCCGATATCGTATCCACAGGGAAACTAAGGTAATTACAAGTCCACTACAATGTCTTTTTGTTTTTTTGTTTTTGTTTTTGTTTCTTTTTAATTTTAATTGTTTTAATCTTTAATGGGTAAATTTTAATTGTTCAAATTTTAATTTAAGTAGTTGAGATTAAAGGATCCACTCTTGGTATTTTAATAAAGTTAACATTAACGAACAATATTGAAATCCACTTAATAAAATGGTTCCAATATATTAAATAATCATATTTATATTATGTTATATATTATTATCTTATAAGTATATAATATATACCAAAACTTATAAATGTGTTCAAGTATTTATTGTGCTATATATATATTTGTAAACACTAAATCAAGGTTCCCACTTTAAATGGTTGGTAAAACCAAACAAACATTTAAATGGTTCTAAGTAATTTAATATTATAATATATTCATATATAATAAATCAAGGCATCCACTTTAAATGGTTGGTAATACCAAACTAACATTTAAATGGTTCCAAGAATTTAGTGTAACATATAGCAACAATAAATCAAAACTCTCACTTATAAGTAGGGTATAAAAATGCTTAAAGAAATAAATATAACATAAACAATAAATAATGATTAAATAATATAAAACATAGATTCTTACCTTTTAGTAACCTTATTATCATGCCAAGAGTTTCACATTTTCATCTCAACTTTAGGAAGTTAACTATTCATTATTCAAAGTGTAAAACTTTGAATATGAAATTAACATGCTAATTATATTTAAATGAAGAAATAAAGAAAAAATATAGAGAGAAATATTATGAACTCAAAGGTTTGTTCATAGAATGAGGGATATCTCAATACATTACAATGCACCCCTTTTTATAGCCAAATTTGGGGAGACAACCACAAATAAAATATTATTTTTTTACACATAAGTCTTCATTGGTGTTCCAAGATATTATATTATATTACACATCACTTTTGAAAATCTTCTTCTCCGAATTTGCTTCTTCACATAAAAAGAAACATGTGGATAATTGGGTTGTCTAGTTGTGGTATTTGTTTCAGACCATTTGACCGAGTAATTTGAGAGATATGGTCAAAATACTAGAGCATGGTAAAACTGCCACTCTTTTGGTAACTTTATTTGTTGCTTAATTTGATCCCAATTGTGAGAGGATTTTTATCTCATGCTTGTCACCAATATTGTAGATATTATCATCAACTTTCTACATGTCCAAGAATCATCTTAATCCCATTTACAACGCCAATGTTATTCTTCTTTTATCGAACCTGTAAAAATAGTAAAAACTTATAATTACACAACTTATATTTTATACAATTTATTATAAAACATATAATATTTAAACATTTAATAAAACAAAAACTATATATTTATATTATAAAACATTTAATTAATGTACAATTTTTATGTTTATCATCAACTGCAGAAGAACTCTATATTGAATAATCACTAGGTTTTATTAAACATTTATTTCCTAATTATGTCTATTATTTAAATAGAGCGTTATATGATTTAAAACAGACTCCAAGAGCTTGCTATGAAATATTGTCTAAATTTTTAATTGAACGTGACTTTGTTATATGCACTGTTGACAAGACTCTATTTAAATTTACCAAAAAAGATCATACTTTATTAGTACAAATTTATGTTGATGACATTATTTTTTGATCAACTAACCCCAAACTATGTGAAAAATTTGCTCAATTATTGCATGAAAAATTTGAGATGAGTATGATGGGTGAAATGACACCCCTTCTTGGTTTGCAAGTGAAACAATTAGATAATGATATTTACATCAGTCAAACTAAGTACACAAAAGAACTACTCAAGAAATTTGGCATGGAAACATGTTCTGCAACAGCAACCCCAATGAGCTTATCAGTTAAACTTGACAAAGATGAAGGGAGAATATCATAGTTAATAGGTTTTTTATAATAACTAACTGCCAGTCGACCTGATATTGTTTTTTATGTCTATATGTATTCTCTGTTTTAGTTTGATCCTAAGCAATCTCTTAGCTACCAAGATAATTCTTAAATATCTTGAAAGAACACAAACTTTGGGCCTATGGTATACTAAAGACTCTTCTTTCAATTTAATTGGTTGTTCAGATACATATTATGTATGGTGCAGGCTTGATAGAAAAAGTATCAATGGATCATGTCAGTTTCTAGGAGACAAAATGATCTCTTGGTTTAACAAGAAACAGACTTCCATCGCAACATCCACAACTGAAAAGTAGAATGCTTATCTGTTGGAAGCTGTTATGCCCAACTGCTCTGGATTCAACAAGAGTTTAGAGATTATAAGATCATTGCACATGAGTCACAAATCTTTTGTGACAATACAAGCACCATAAAAATCACCTACAATCTAATTCTACACTCTAGGACCAAATACATTGATTTCAGACATCAGTTCATCAGAGATCAAACATTGAAAGACGTTAGACTATAATATGGCTCAAATGATCAACAAGCAGCGGATATTTTCACCGAGCAACTACTAGAGGCTAAGTTTTCATACTTTAGAAACATTTTAGTGATTATTGATTTATCTTGATGCTTAATTTATAGAATATTGATTGTTTAGAAGGTTAACAGATAAGACAAAAGTCAGTTTACCTTGAGCTCAACTAACTGTCAGGTTAATTTTCAAACTGATCTTTCGTTCCTTTGGACAAACTAATATTTTCATTTAGTAGAAAGATTCTTAACTTAGTTTAGTTCAATATTAAAATTATGTGACATTTTAATATCCAATTTTCTTAAAATTGGTTTATCAATATTTCAAAATAGTTTTATTCTAATGACATGTGTCTTGTTAGAAGAAATTCAAAATTGACCGTACATAAGTACCTCAGTTTAGCTTCTTATACTATTACTTCACCATTCAAATCATTTGCAAGCACTCTTCCTTTTCTAATTTGTTAAGATTTCTTTTCGAAATGGCATTATATTCACCATCTTACATATTAAATGCTATTTCTGTAGATTTGATTCAATTTATTCAATTGAAGACGAAGCAAATTTAGGAGATTTCTAACTGATAGAGTCATCTGAACTTAGGGTATTTATTTGTGCTTTCTTCTTGGATATGTTTGTAACAGAGTTGATGAGTGTCTACGAGAAGAGTTCGATCAATTAAAAGGGGAATATTATTATGAATATCAACGGGCACTCTTTGCATCCATGTTTAAATTAACTTAAGAGGGAATCACTAACCTTTTCGTTATCTCTACTGCTAATTTGGAAAACTTTCGGATGCTAAGAAAAAGTAAATTTGGAGTATCAGTTGCTGACAGATGTTGTGGCCAAGGGCTTGGTCACTAAGGCAGGTTCTTTTGCTGTCCTAACTGTTGACAAATTTCAGGTGATGACGACCATAGTAAAAGGAATGAAGATCAACTGGTCGCTTATTCTGTTCAACCCTCTGAAAAATATGGTGCAACAAACCAGGCAGCCCTTCGGTTTTTCTATTCAGTTGAGCAAAATTTCTTGAGGATTTTGGAATTCCTTTAAATGTATCAACAACTCTCCACAAATTTAGGATGTTGAATGCACAAATCATCGTGGCTCTGAGGCCAAAGAATATTTCACCAACGAGACTGCTAGAGGTTAAGAAGGAGATTGGGGAAGATGTAGCTCAGGCTAAGAAATCTAGGGCTGTAAAGAGCAAAGTCAGTTTAGCTCCTGGTGTGCTGTCGTTGACCACCAAATTAATTCCTATTCTTTTAAATAATAACGAGTGTAATGGTGAGTAGGGTCGAATCCACAGGAAACGGTAGATTTATTTCTTTTGATACTAAAAATAAATAAAGGGGGGATTTGTTTTGATAATTACTAAATAAAATAGTCTAAACTAAAATTACCAAGCAAGAAAGAATACTGAATCTAGAATTGAGAATTAATCGACGAGAATAAATTGAAGAATTTAATACGAGAAAAATACCGATTCAATGGGATTCTACTATTTAATTATCTCACTGTTCATCGGTTAACCAATCATTTATTCATGTTATTCCAAACAATTTACCTTAAAATAATAGGGATAGCCACTAAAATTCTTGTGTTTTCCTAAATTAATTGACCAAACCCAGCATCCAGTCAAAACTTACCAATAATCAACTGGGCACGATAGCGTTCCATATTAATTAAAGATATCATTTTAGTTTCGTGAAAACAGTTAATCCTAAATTCTAACAACCGAGATAGCTGCAATTGGAAGATCTAGTTCCGTCGATTATTTAGATTACACACGTTATGATAGCACAACACATCTAACCTATTGCTACTTACGTACCAATCGTTCATGACAATTACGGATCACTGAATTCATGATTAGCATTAGAAAATCATACATCAAATTAAATTGTCAGATTAATTGATATATAACATTCATATAATTAAATCATAAATCAACGAATATTTGGGCAAACAAGAATAATAAATTAAAGCGTGAAAAACCTCACAGTGATAAAATTAAACAGTAGACTATCCCTTGAATCAGACTAAGAAAATTAGCCTAACATAGTTTGATTTATAGTCTCCATAAAAATAAATAAATAAAATGAAGTACTAGAGTTGTTGGAGAAAATTGTGAGAAAATCTTGCCGCCTCCTTTTTTTTCTTCTGTTACGTGAGATTGTGTTGCTTTTGTGATTGGATAATGAATTTTTCCTCTTGCCACCTCTGTTGATGTTTCACGTAAATAGTGTATGATTTGGGTCCAAAATATAAATATAAAAAGCCCACTATCTCGTAATTAACCCTAAACATAAAATATAAAATAATAGATACTATTTTATTTAGATTTCCCCTTCTTGCAATTTTTGGCAGCTGAAGTATCGTCATAAGGCGTGGCCACGCCTTATTCCAGGACTTCTTCTAGTTTGGTCATTCACTTTCAACTCTATCTTGGAAACTTCAAATGTGATAAACATCACCTTTTTAGCTCAAATTTGCTCCAAGACCGTAAAAGTTCCTCCTACAATAAAATTACACAAAAATGTGTCAATTAAACATATTGGATGTTAAAATAACGGGAAATATGAAAATAAAATATTAACTATTACTAGCCTATCAGCTCCCAAGCCAAAAACTAAGAGAAAACTGATCACTCACACCAGTCAATAAAGTTATAACCATCAAGACTAAACCAGCCTAAACATTAAGCAAGCTAGCACCATTTTCTATGGAGAAGAAGGAGAAAAAGAAGACCGAAGTGACAAAAACTGATACCATTTTGCCCAAAAATTATACTAAAGCAACTTCTGCTAAGGCAACTGAAAAAGAAGTTTCTGCTAAGCATGCAAAAAATCTTACATTGGTTTGGGAGAGCTAATCCTCGGCAAACAGTTGATCCACTTACCATTGTAATGACAACAAGGCCTAAAGGCATGATTTTCAGGGATTCTTTTGTGTACTAGGTTTGGACTGTTTCTCCTCAAAAGAAACAGAGGGGAAAGGAAAATAAAAGTTGTTAGTAATTGAGGATCCTAAATCACTATTTGAATTTCAAAATCACATAGATCTGTTGATGGATGGAGTGAATGAGTATGCAGGCACCAAAACTGAGTAATATGATGAATGATATCAGTTTAAGACAGTTACTCTTGCTCGCAAACTGAAAAAGAAGGAAATCTTGAAGAGGTTCATTGCTCTTGAGAACGTGGTGATGAAGGCTGTGAAAGCAGTATCAGTGGTTCATGTGTTAGAGAGGAGGGATTATTTTAAGAAGCTGACCTTGATTTCTGAAGAAATGGAGAAATTATGATCCAACCTGTGCAACTGCCCATGATGATAGGGCTACTTTCAATCAGTTGGATGTAGATTTGAGCTCGCTACAAATGAAATTGTGAAGACAATGACTGAAAGCATTGTAGAAGTTGAAAGAACTGACGAAACAGTAATGAAAATTGAGGAATCAAAAATGGAAGAATCAATTCAAATTACTGAAGTTGTAATTCTTTAGACTTTTTAATGTCTGAATCTGTGAGGAACCAGTTTGCTCCAAACTCATTTGTAGTTGAAGAATCAGTTGCAGTAGAAACCAGAATGAATTTCAAGGAATTGAAACTGAAGTTGTTCAGGACGTTGAGAAAGTTGATGTTGCTGGAGCGAACAGTCAGCTGATTATCTTTCTTGATCCAAAAGCTCATAGTATTGCAGAATCACTAGAATTGGAACTTGGAGATGATCTTTCAATTGATGATATTCTTATAAGTCAGATTGGAATCAATGTTCTTTTTTTACTGGTCAAGACAAGCCAAAAACTAAAAGCAACTGATGTTGAGAATCTCAAAGATAAAGTGTTCAAGGACATCTCAGGTCCATCAAGAAATGTCAACAAGTTTTTTTTATCATGCTAGAGTCCATGAGAAATAATTGTGCATAAACATCACAACTATCTAGTTCTCATGATGCTCTTATCCAGAATACGGATCTAGAATTCGGAGATAGTTTGAGTTCACATCTAGCTCTCTGCAAAATTTGACAACATTTCAGCGTAGATGACTTCAGTTGTACATATTCTGAAAAGAAATGTGGCTGCCCCCGGTGTTGAAAAAAAGGGAGAAGACAAGGTTAGTGTGTCAAGCCCAGGGGCCGAAGCGTAAATAACATCCGGCGTTGTTATACAACTATAAACCTTGTAGCCAAAACCAGTATTTTTCATAAAGAAATATTTTCTTTTACAATGACAATGGAATAAAAAAAATTATATCAATAGTTTGCGGAAGCGAAATGCAATAGAAAATAATACTAAGAATAAACAAAGTCTCGATCTTCATCTTTTGATACTATCACCAGCCCCAGAATGTTTATTGCTTTTCATCATTCATTTGTTCCTCAATCTTATCTTGGGAGAGATATAAGGGGGTGAGCATTTTTGGAAACACTCGGCAAGTGGAGGCAGGTCGATAACCACAAATACATATAGAGATAGATTTAAAATAAATATCATTAACAAACTTATTATATCGACTTGCCATATTAGAACATTAACAGAATCAAAATTGAAATATGGAACAGAGATTATCATAACAGATCAAATCAGAACAAACGAAACACTGTTATTCATCTCATTATACATGGTCAAATTGTCCCCCATATGTTAGTCCTATAAGGGGGTAAGGCCAGAACACGGTTTTATACCCTGTGATGGGGGGCCAGACAAAATTTACAATATTTGTTCCATATCCAACTCGAAAATAACAGTGTATTACCGAATCAAATTCATCAATTAGAACTTATCAGAATTTATGCAAAAATTAATTTATGAATTAATATGTGGTGCGAAACTTGCTTGAACTTGGACGAATCATGGCCAAACTCGGACAATGGTTGGAATCGATTATGGATAACTCCTAAACGTGACTTTATTCAGCTACTAGTTGTGATATGGACAACACTTATCAACTCTAAGTTGTTGCACAAAAAGGTCGAACACTTCGAGGATTCAAGGTTGCAATTCTGTTGTTTTTTGGATAATACTTCGAGTTGATCTTAGAACAATGCTTTGATAGCTTCTGGACAATAGATGGATCGAGTTTATATGTAAAACATGCAACAAAATTGTAAGGCCCGAGATGTTATCAATTGTACGAGACCCCGAAAAGAAAATATTATTGATGGCATTTTTGTAAATAAGTGGAAAAATACTTGAATTAAATTTGATGGCACTTTCGTAATTATTGAGGGACCAAATTGCAAATAGTGAAAAGTTGAGGGACTAAAGTGCAATTATGGAAAAGTTGACACATGTCTCTAGCCATGCAATTTGACTTGTACGTGTGATTCTTTCCCATTTCATTACACAATTCAGAAATTTCAGCAGCAAGGCAACCGAGAGCTTTCCCCTCAAGCTCTTTTTCATTTCAAAAATGTGTTATGCAAGATCTAGCCGTCTGATTTTTGATCCGAGCCTAGTTCCGTGCTTTTCTTGGCAAAAGCTTCCAAAGGATGTAAGTTTCATTGATTTCTGACATGTTTCGAAATTTATGTATTGGAGGAATCATAATTTGACTGATATTATGTGTTCTTGAAATAACAATGATCATGTAATCGAAACCGGATCGAAGAACGGACATTGTATGAATTGGTTTGAAAAATTCAGCATGTTGTTCGAATGAGGGTAGTGCAGATTTTTGGAGTTATTGTTTGTAATTGTTGATGGTTATGAGTTAGGTTATTGTATCTAGTGGTGTTGTATTGACCGGGATATCGGGATTGGGCGGTTATACCGTTGATTCGAATTATTAATCAGATTGGTATCGATTTGAGCGGTATATTGATATGATATTATTGATATTGCTATTGCCAGATTGAGGGATTGACAGAGTCTGTATTCCAGATCGAAACTGCAAACGAAAGGTATAAATTAATGTTGAGTTGGGATTGCACAACTCGAGTGAGGTTTGACTCGAGTTTCCCTAAATCACATACTTTACTTTATTGCATTGATATTTGCATTGAGTTGATTGATGTACTTGTTCTCTTGAATTATAGAAAGCAGGTATTGGACGAGTAATCTTGTGACAGAAGTGCCTGATAGTGGTGGTATCGCCACGGGCACATTGCACGATGTCTCAAGATAGGATATTAGCGATAGAGCTACAGTCCATGACGGTTAGGTCAGGACACCGGATGCTTGGTTATATCGAGTAAATAGAATTGGAATTTCTTCTATTACGGAATTCGATATAGGAACACCATATTTGGTTATATCGAGTAATAGGATCAGAGTTCCTTCTATTACGGAATTCGATATAGGAACACCACATTTGGAAACCGGGATCCCTAGGCTAGGATTGAGTCTAGTCTAAAATGTAGAGTCACGAGTTTGAGTGACAGTTATATTGACTTATATTTATTGATGTTGATTTATGTTCCTGAATATGGTTCATGTCCCTTTATGTTCCTGATATTGGTACATGTTTAGAATATGAATTATTCTTGATATTGATTTATGTTCCTAATTAGGGTACATGTTTAGAATATGATGTATTCTTGTTACTGATTCATGTCATGATTTTGATATGGAATATGATTTTCTATTATATGCTTTTATATTGTTTATACGATTGCATGTATACATGATTTATACTGGGATATTTATATCTCACCGGAGTTACCCGGCTGTTGTCTTGTTTGTATGTGTGCATGACAACAGGTGGGACAGGATAAGGGTCAAGAAGAGAACGAGGCTGGAATAGATAGCGTGAAGATCCGGGGTCAGAAACAACTTAGGATTCAGCACTGAATTGTAGTTGAACCTAGTTAGATTATTGTAGATAATACAATAATTGTATGATTATGTGTAATATGTAATTTGAATTTAATTACATTATGTTTCCGCTTTGCATTTAAAAAAAAAAAATTAGACCCTGTTTATCATAAATGACTAAATATTCCTAAAGACAATTAAGGAATGAATTAGCGTCCGGGTCCCCACAAAAATACTTTGAAATTATGCACCAACTTGGTTAAATACTCACCGATTCAGCAGCTTTACATAGTTCACAATGCCATCGACTGTCTTGGCTCGAACTCGGGTGATTAATGACCGAAGTTGGACAAAAATTGAGTGACAAATTGGACAACAACTTTGGCACCTTGGATGTGATTTATATGTGTTTGGAAAATGTATAATAGCACTTGGATAGCACCTTGCTGCTGCTCAAAATGGCCGAGAACAACTGAAGAAATTGTGCACAAAATTGGGCAGCCCCTTGGCATGATTTTTGGAGGGCTTTTGGGAGGGATTTTAGTAACAATTTTCTGCAGCATATGTGATAAGTTCATTTTGTGTACTTAAATTATCCTTACAATTCATATAGATTGTTAGTTTTCTTGGGTAGAATTATTTTTGTTATTTTTGGTGTAATTGCAGGAATTTAGGTACGACTACGACATGGACGAGAAAATGAACTAAAATGGCGCTTAGGAGAAGAAATGCGAGCCAAGCAAGCACTGAGGGCAGTAAGACCCGCGCATATGCGCCACTCAAGGCGCTCACATGCCGACACAGGCAGAAGGCTCCGCGCATATGCGCGGAGCAATGGCGTGCAAATGGCGCGCAAGAAGACTCCCAAGACAGAAATAGGCGCGCATATGCGCGCGGCGCGAGTTTTCAGAATTAAATAGGTTTCGGCGTGGGTTTTGAAGGAGGTTCCGAAAGTTCATGACACAGCCAAAATATCACTCGAGAAAAGGAGAAAAAATGGGAGCGCACGGAGCATGGGACGCGAAGAACAGAGATAGAAGACGTTGGATCCGGACACGGAGACGCACTTTCATCTCTCGCCAACACGTTCTTAATTCGGTTCCTTATTTTTAGTTTTTTAATGAATACAAACAGGTTTTATATTAATTTAGATTCGAGTATGAACTAATTTTATTGTCTAGAGATTGACGTAGTCGAGGTTGAACCTATGTTATTGACATTTGAATTTTTATTGAATTAATTCATCGTGTTTATTTGTGATTTTTTGTCTTTAATGTTTTTGGATTACTGGCCATAATTCGACTGATCTAATAATTGAGATCTAACACTCGAGAGAGGTGATCGAAATTAGGACAGGGGAAATAACATCGTCAAATGTTTATAACGTGCAAAAGACGTATAACTTTGGCGAATCCATAAGAGAATTTTGGTTGCATTTATTACGTGTTACAGGATTTTGAATAGACATATTAAAAGCGGTAATAGGTTATACAGTTCTATTTATCACTTGAAAACGGGAATAGAAAATATTGTGCGTTCTTGGTTAATAAATATGGTGCAAATTAATAATATGTTAGACGAATTTAATTTAGTATAGGGGAGACTCGACGAAATCATATCTCTAGATTGCTTTAATCATTGAATTTCTAATGCGTGCTAGAATTCCAGAAATTGTTATTTTCTTTGAATTGATTATAAACCAACCATTTGATTTTCTAAATAAAGCTGAGCTATGTCAATTATGGTACTTAGTATTCAATTTTAAATAATTACTCTTCATGGGATCGATATCTGTACTCAAACCAGTATTAAAACTTGACACCATATACTTGCGGTAGTGAAAATACGCAACAATATGATATCTATTTATAGGTGAAATAATGTCTTTGCCTCTGCCCTCTTGGTCACCCACTTGGAGCCAAAGAAATGTCATCAATGTAGTCAAAACTCTATCCATACTCAAGGGTCACTTCAGTTATCTAAATGGTCACTTCTTGCATCTTCAATGTGTCTATCTTCTAGCTCACTTCCTAGCTGCATTTTGGTTGCTCTTAGGACCACAAGATAGATCTCCCTTGAGCTAGGAAAAACGAGCCCATGAGCTAGGGTTTTTCTTCTCCGAAGGCCACATGTCGATCTTTGCGGTTTGGCATCTCTTTGATTTCTTTTTAACTAACTTGTTTATTTTCTTGAGTTGGAATTTTAAGTCTATAGTTAGGTTATAAATTGATAAATTTGAGCTAATATATCGAGTTTTAATGTTTACATCTCATGTGATTTGTTTCGAGAAATCGGAGTCCTCACATATTGAGTCTAAGTTTGAAATAGATTGAAAAAATCGAAGAAAAAGGATGAAGACAAGGAACAAAAAAGATAGTTGTATTTGTTTATTATATCAGTTTTCAAAAGTTATCATTTTATCAGATATTCGAGTCCTTGCTTGAAGACAAATGGAATTATTGCTTAATTTTGTCACAGACCGAAAAAGAGGAAATAGTTGGAACATTTATGTTTTGGTGTTAACAAATAATTTAAGGCAAAATTGATCTAAGCTAAACTGAACTAGACAAAAACTGAGTCATCCAAACCAAACAGAACTGATTATGTCCACAAGCAAAACTGGTTTACCTTAACTGGAAGCAAAACTGACTTGGAGCTAACTAAATTACATTAATTTTAAGGACATCAGTTTACACCATATGACTAAAATGATTATTAAATAAGTTTTTTCATACTCTATTAAAACTGCACTACATTTTGTACGGACGTCAGAGAATGATGACGTGGACAAAAGACAAGCTAACATAAACTTTTATTTATAACATATCTTTTTTAAACTCGAGACCGTTGGACTTAGAGTCTATAAATAGATAAGGAGTTCAGTTTGGTAAAGCTATATGACCTTAACATAGATTCAAGCATTCAATAATTCAAGTATTTGAGCTAAACTGAGTAATTCGAGCACACATTATACTGAATTGTAGCTGATCATAGAGGACCATTAAGTGTTATGAGAATTCATTATAATTCATTGTATTAGAAAACAGTTAGCATATTGTTTCTTCGTTCAATTGAATAGACTAGGAGTTTTAGTTTTGACAGTGTTAAGTCAAACTGAACTTGATTTTTACAAATTGCTTGTAAAAATCAAAGACTTCTAGTGTGAGCCTTCCCAAAAGGAATAAGGGGTAACGTATGAGCTTGAGTTCTCCGAACATCCAAAAACAAACTTTTTTACATTTTAGTTTCTATTTACGATTCAGTTTACATATCCAATTCATTATTTGAACTGCTCTAATATATCAGTTTGACTTTTTTTCAGCATATATTCTATTAGTCAACTGACATTGACAATCGAGAATACCAAGTCAGTTTATAATCAAACTGAATTATCATTGAACAAAGAGATCATTTAAGCAACCCTCTTCGAAGCACTTCAGTCGATCCTATCAAAATTATTAAGTAAGATAATATTTTTCGAATAACTTGTTCATAAATTATCCTTTTATATTCTATAGATTTTCTAAAGAATATTTGTCATAAGAAACATAATAGAAATGTTTAAAATATATTTGATTAATTTCCAAATGATATATAGTTTATGATCTGGAATCATCTTTACAAAACTACCCTTCATATCTTTTCTTCTTAATTAGGTTAAATGTTTAGATTACTTTTAGAAATATACATTATATATATATATATATATATATATATATATATATATATATATATATATATATATATATATATATATATCAATGAGACATAGAGGACATGCACCACTGTATTCCCGAAATTAAAGGCAACTCGTGACAATCATAACTAGACATGAAATGATCAAATAATGAATTAAGCTGTTGTTTTTGTTTCATTAATTAAAAGAAAGATAGGAGTACTGATAAGTTTGAAGACAAATTATATCCTTAATTCATAAAAAATTTGATTTAATGGAAATAATGTTTCTTTAATTTATAGTGCAGACTTTCAATTTAATATATATGTATATATGTTATTTATTATTAATATATCTCCGATGAACGCGTCATGTGTGTATTGTCTTGATAGATAGTGAAGAGAATCATGTGGTTGCATGTGCATTAAGGTTAGAGAACATGCCTAATATGTATATTAAAGCTAGCCTTAATTAACTACAACGTAACTGATCTCCTCTCTTTCATTAACGTCTAATATATGTAACACATTAATTATAATTGTCCAATAGTTGTTTGTCTTCTACACGTACAAAATGGTTAATTAAATAGTATTGTCCTCCTCGTGAATTTCACTTATAAAAGCTTGCACTGTGTGACTCGCTTCTTGAGATCATTTACAATATTACTCTTCCTCGAGACCACACACACAAAACACACACATATATGTGTGTGTGTTATATTGTATAGGAAAAAAATAATAATTGAAATAATCATGGTTACTGGAAATTCTGAACGGGATCATATAATGCCATCAGTCCTAAGCAATACAAAATGGCATTCTGATCAGCAAATCTCGGAGAACAAAAAGGTGTCGATTATGAGAAGAAGGACGCGTTTAGATCGCTGCATCATACGGAAACCCCGAATTCATTCTATAGAAAGGAAGGTGAGAATGCTGAAGAAGTTGGTTCCAAACTGTGAATCCATGGGATCCGTGGAAAGGCTTTTTAAGGAGACTACAGAGTACATACTGGCTTTGCAAACGAGGGTTAAGCTCATGCAGATTGCGGCAGATGTATTGTCCGGTTCTGCTGAATCCGATCATCAGTGATTTCAATATTATTATTCATGATTATAGATTTGTAAAGGCTGATACGTACGTTCTTTTTCTTTTACATTATTCCTTCAGTCTTTTTTGTTTATTTTCAGTTATATCTTGCAGTATGTTGTACGTGTGTACTTAAAATGATTGGTTAGATCCATGATGGAAATCATATGTTTTTGGATTTACATTAATTTAATTTATTGTTCATTAAATTTGTAATTGTAAGTTTTCATGATTAATTCTATATTTTTTTTTTATGCCTTATCTCTTTTCTTAAATTAATATGATATAATTTTCTTGTTGTTAATTAATGCATGTAAAAGAGTCCTATAACGAAATTAAATTCCTTTTAGAAAATTATAAGTTGTTTTTTTTCCGTTTCAAGGTATATAGTAGCTAGATATATGAGAATCATTATTAGGAAAACCATATAGAAGCATATGAGAATCATTATTAGGAAAACCATATAGAAGCAACTAATTTTTAGTTGGAAGCCAATAAATTCATCGAGTATTTTTTTTATTTGGGTCTCATACTATTCTACGTGATTCATGTGATGAGAATATAGTCAATGTTGCACATATTAAAATTCATCTAAACAAAAATAAATAATTTTATTATATTTTATCGATATATTAAAATATGTTTTAGCTGTGAATATGATTTTTTGATTGAGTCGTAATTCATACATGCATAATTATAATAAAATAGTAAAGGTAGGAAAAAATGCTCAATTTATATTTATAAATATTTTAAAATATGTTATATTTCAGTATATAATTAATTTATCTATAGAGATATATATTTTTTAACTAAAAAATCTTGTATTTGAAGACAAAGAATATGATACTTATTTATCAATTATCATATATAATTTTAAAAATAAATACTATATATTTAATAAAAAAAATTAAAATAACGTGTACTTGATTGAATTTTATAGCAACAGTTGGATTTAAACAAAATTAAGTTAAGGGTAAAACTGATTTTTTTTTTAAATATATCAGTTAAATTATTTATAATAGTTCATGTATCAATTTACAATTTATCAGCAGTACCTGTACCAAATGATTTTTACTCATATTTAAAACAAAAAAAAAAATTGAAAATGACGAAATATTTTGCTTAAAATTCATAATGATACCTCATGGTTGGGCCCACTACCCTTACAAGCACCAAATGGAAGAAAGGCCCATAAAAGGCCCATGTATTCTCCTATAAATATCAGGTTTTAGTGTTCAGCTAAGGCCATTCACTATATTATTTTTAGCAGCGCCCTTAGCTGCTCCCCCCATATATCCTCAGTCTCTGACTTGAGCGTCGGAGGGGCTACGTCAGGACACCCTTCTGGCCCCCTTCTAATGATCATATTTGTGATTTCAGGCTCAGGGTATTCAAAACCTGCGTCTGAACTAGTGACACTTGCGGAAGCGGACCCAAAAATTTCTCATGAGTATCACTTGGCGTCGTCTGTGGGAACATTAGAGTTGAGACGTAGAGATGGCAGGTAGGAGAGGGAGCAGAAAAACCAACACAGCATCGTCGCGTCCTCATATGGGACCCGAACAATCTCGTGTTGAGACAAGACAGGCACGATAGCATCTTGAGACGAGACAGGAAGAACTTCGTCAAGAGAAAAGAGTCGAACAGCCTCGTCAGGGAGCAAGATCCGAACAGCCTCATCACGAGACCGAGGACGAGCACCCCCCTCCCAATGAGAACGTGGGGAACTTGACCCTGAACAATTGGGCCGATTTATTACCCAAACAGTAGACGAGGCCATGAGAAAGAACCAGGAATCTATGTTTGCTGAAGGACAAGCCACTCGCCAAGAGCGAGAGGCGAATGTGGAGGGTAGTTAGAGTAGGGTGTAGGAGACGCGACCCCTCCCAAGTGAGAAGAATCCGGAGATGGACGAGATGTTGAGGGAAATACAGATGTTGAGGCAGCAGTTGGGAATCAGAGCGCCGGCACCCAAGAGAGGAAGTCCTTTTTCACTAGCCATTTTAGAAGAAGGGCTTCCTCCAAATTTTCGGCAGTCGAATGTGGGAGAGTACGATGGACATACTGACCCCAAGCAACACTGGGGAAGGTTTGAGAATGTGGTCTTGTTGCATCAATATTCAGATGGGGTCAGGTGCAGGGTGTTTCTGGGCACGTTGGTGAGGTCAGCCCAGCAATGGTTTAACACCTTGCAGCCAACTCTATACGATCTTTCGAGGATTTTTCCGCTGATTTCTTGCACAGATTCGCTAGCAGCAGAAAACACCAAAAAAACTATTTGAGCATGTTCGTGGTGAAACAACAAGAAGCTGAAACTTTGCGAGGGTTTGTCCAGCGTTTCAACAATGCAGCACTGGAGATACCAGCGGTCACTCCTGACATCATGATAAGTGTATTTTCCTAGGGACTTAGAGGATGAGAGTTCTTTAAATCGTTAGTGAAGAAACATCCATCAAGTTATGATGATCTATTATCTCGGGCGGAAAAATATGTAAATCTTGAAGATGCCCAGCGGCATAAGAGGATGGAGCAGCGGCCTGGGGTAAGTAGAGTTGAGGGAGCGGAAAGAGGAGGTAGGAAGAGAGGCGTGGGCGAGAGGGGGATTGATAAAGCTAGGGGCAGAGGACAATTCTCATCACATGTTCCTCCAGATGGGAGTCGTGACAAGTTGATGGAAGTGAAGGAGCCCGAGGGGAGGTGGGAGAAGTTGCAAAGGGTTGAGTGCACTGCTAGATTGCCTTCGCGGGATAGACGAGAAAGATCCTCATCCAGGAGTCGACAGAGGTCTCGCTCGTCCCCTAAGCGTGTTCAAGGCCCTCCATGGATAAATCAGAGGATTGGGGAGCAGAGAGGGGAAGGTCGAGGTCAAGATGTCCCTCAGGAGCCCGTCAAACCGAGGATGGGAATGAATGAGGATAACCACCATACGAGAGGAATGATTCATATGATCTCGTGGGGTGCTACTGATGGAGACTCTGGGCGAGATCGGAAGGCACGTGGGAGAAGGTTGGAGAACTTTGAGGTATCTAAGGGTGTAGACTTGCCACAAGACCCCGTCATCAACTTTGTGTTGGAAGACCTCCGAGGCGTTGTGACTCCACATAACGATGCCTTGGTGGTGACAGCCACAATTGCCAATTATGATGTGGCGAGGATATTTATTGATAATGGAAGCTCCGTGAACGTCTTGTCCAAAAGCACGTTGGATCGAATGAAGGTGGAAGGATTTGAGTTTGAGCCGGTCTCCATCCCGTTGTATGGGTTTGCAGAAAACGTCATCCCGCCTTTGGGTCAAATTGTTCTTCCCTTATCCTTGGAGAATGATCCTCAGCGGGTAACAAAAATGATAACTTTCATGGTGGTAGATATTCCATCATTGTATAATGTAATCTTGGGACGGCCAGCCTTAAAGGATTTTAGAGCCGTAGCTTCCACGTATCATCAAAAGCTTAAGTTTCCTGTGGGAAAAGGAGTAGGAATCTTGTGCGGGACCAAAAATTCGCGCGTCGGTGTTATGAAGGGGTAATGAGGGAGGAGGGAAAAAGAGCGCGTGTAGAGGTTAACATGATTAGGAAAGGAAGAAGTGGGTGGCTTGGTCCGGGTGAAGGTACACGAAGAGCAGAGGGGAAAGTTGGACCCAGAGTGGGAAGGTCTTTTCAGAGTGATTGAGAAATTTAATTCTGAAGCTTATTACTTGAAGAATGCTCAATACAAGGCTTTAAAGAGGCCCTGGAATACCTACCATCTTAGAAAATATCCTTATGGATTTTATCGTTGATGTATTTCATCTTTGAATTTTCGCATGTAATCAGTTTAAATTCAATAAAGTCAAGTTATTCTTTTCAGTTCATGAATGTTTTTGTATTATGAAAGTGAGAAAACTAAATTTTCCTGTTAAGGCGTCACCTAATAGAGGAGTTAGAGGGTGATGGTGGAAAATCTTTATTTTCCTGCTAAGGCATCGCCTAGCAGAGGAATCAGAGGGTGACGATGTGAAATTTTGATTTTCTTGCTAAGGCGTAGCCTAGCAGAGGATTCAGAAGGTGAGAGTGGAAAATTTTATTTTTCCTACTAAGGCATCGCCTAGTAGAAGTGCAGAGTTGGAAAGGAGAAAAATTAATTTTTTCCTGCTAAGGTATCGCCTAGCAGAGGAGTGAGAGGGTGAGGGTGGAGAATCTTTATTTTCGTACTAAGGCATCGCCTAGCAGAGGAGTTAGATGGTGATGGTGGAGAATTTTTATTTTCCTGCTAAGGCATCGCCTAGCAGAGTAGTCAGAGGGTGACGATGTGAAATTTTTATTTTCCTGCTAAGGCATTGCCTAATAGAGGATTCAGAAGGTGAGAGTGGAGAATTAATTTTCCTGCTAAGGCATCGCCTAACAGAGGATCAGAGTTGGGGGAGAAAAATTTTATTTTCCTGATAAGGCATCGCCTAGCAGAGGAGCAGAGTGGGGAAAGAGAAAATTTGTATTTTCCTGCTAAGGCACCGCCTAGTAGAGGAGCAGAGTTGTGAAGGAGAAAAATTTTATTTTCCTGCTATGACATCGCCTGGCAGAGGAGCAGAGTGAGGTAGAAGAAAAATTTAATTTTCCTGCTAAGGCATCGCCTAGTAGAGGAGCAGAGTTAGAGAGGAGAAACATTTTATTTTCCTGCTATGACATTGCCTAGCAGAGGAGCAGAGTGAGGTAGGAGAAAAATTTTATTTTATTGCTAAGGCATCACCTAGCAGAGGAGCAGAGTTAGGGAAGATAAAAATTTTATTTTCCTGCTAAGGCATCACCTAACAGAGGAGTTAGAAGGTGAGGGTGGAGAATTTTTATTTTCCTGCTAAGGCATCGCCTAACAGTGGAGTTAGAGGGTGAGGAGGTTGAAGTTTTATTTTTCCTCCTAAGGCGTCGCCTAGCATAGGAGTTAGAGCGTGAGGGCGGAGAATTTTTATTTTTCCTGCTAAGGCCCAGCTTAGCAGAGGAATTATGAGATGATGAGGTGAGAGTTTGATTTTTCCTGCTAAGGCCTGGCTGAGCAGAGGAGTTATGAGATGATGAGGTTAGAGTTTTATTTTTCCAGCTAAGGTCCGGCTTAGCAGCGGAGTCAAGTGCACGGGGAAGTGAGAATTATTTTCCTTAAAAAAAGCTTAATAGAGGACCTTGAAGATGGGGGCGACGTGGGCATACCATGTTAGAAAATTTTATTTGGTTTGTCGTTAACGAACGATATTTGCCGCTGCGAAAATTACGGGGATCGACCTGCCCGAGCAGGTCACGGGGATCGACCTGCCCGGTCAGGTCGTGGGGGTTTGGGGGCAACGCCCCCACAAGCTCTTCAGAAACTAGACAATCATTCTCAAGGGCGCGTGCTTGGGCGAGAGCATGTTTGGGCGTCGGGGCGAGCTGGCGGACGAAGGGCGAGGGGCGAGCGAGGCGAGAAGGGCAGGGGCGATCTCGCACGGGCGACCGTGCAGGGGTAGGGCGATCTCGCACGGGAAAGCGTGCAGATGGATGGGAAGGCGGCGATCTTGAAGAATCCGAGGCTTGACAGGGGCGAGCGGACAGCCAGGAGCTCGGGCGAGCATTCAGCAGGATGAAGGGTGAGCGGGCGAGCTCTGGCGTTGGGCGAGGGGCGAGCTGCAGGTGGCTGGGCAAGCTCGGGCGCTGGGCGAAGGGCGAGGGGCGAGCGGCGGACGAAGGGCGAGGGGCGAGCGTGGCGAGCGAGGCGATAAGGGCAGGGGCGATCTCGCGCGAGCGATTGTGCAGGGTACGCACGGCGAGGGCTCTACATTGGCGTGCAGGCGAGGGCTCGAGTGTGCACGCTGGGGCGAGAGCTCGGATGGACATGTGAGCTGCGATGGTGGAGAGTATGTGAGTTGGAGAAGAAATTATGCAGGAGAGACGAGTGAAGAAACGACTCTTATTTGCAGAGCCCAAACCAAATCTTGCCATTCAGGACGAGATTGTGATTTGTTTTGTGTTAAAGCATGCAAGGGTCATTGTCTTGATTAAGGAAAGATTTAGTAAAAGAAGAATTGTTTGAGGAATTAGATTCTGAAAGAAATTTTAACTAGATTATAATTATTGAGACTTGAGTCAATAGGTTGATAAGGAGTTATCTTCTAAGATTCTATCTTTGTTTTAAGTTTTGAAATAGTAATCGTGATAATTTTAAGATAGAATAAAATAAGTATGGATACACATATATTCAGTGCTGATTTTATTGAGTGTACCTGGGAATTGATTGGTTGGCCCCAACAGAGTTAAAGGAACTCAAGGAGCAACTCCAAGAGTTGTTGTATAAAAAGCATATCCGACCCAGTGCATCTCCGTGAGGAGCCCCTGTACTATTTGTGGAAAACAAACGGGAGTATAAGGTTATGTATTGACTATAGAGAGTTGAACAAGTTCACGATTAAGAATAAATACTCACTCTCGAGAATAGATGACATTTTTGACCAATTGAAAGGAGCCAATGTCTTTTCAAAACTCGATCTGAGTTCAAGATACCATCAACTGAAGGTCAAAGCCGAACATCAGCGACCTAGAGGACTCCTACAACCACTAGAAATCCCAACATGTAAGTGGGAGCACATTTCTGTGGACTTTGTGGTAGGATTACCAAAGTCAAGACAAAATCATGATGGGATCTGGGTCATCATTGACCAACTAACCAAATCGGCACACTTTTTACCTGTGCGAATGAACTACAACCTAGATAAAATAGCCATCCTGTACATGGACAACATAGTAAGATTACACAGAATTCCAGCAAGTATACTATCCGATAGGAATCCAAGATTTTTGTCCCGATTTTGGAAAAGCTTCCAAGAAGCCATGGGACCAAAGTCACCCTCAGCACGACCTATCATCCACAAACAGATGGCCAAACTGAAAGGACGGTCCAAACCTTGGAGGATATGTTAAGGGCGTGTGCTCTAGATTTCAAAGGAAATTGGAGTGAACATCTACCCTTAATAGAGTTCGCATACAATAACAGCTACCACAGTAGCATAGAGATGGCCCCTTATGAAGCGCTCTATGGAAGAAAATGTAGATTGTCCCTGTATTGGGACGAAATCGGGGAGAAAGCCATCACCGGGTCTGAACTAGTTGTAACGCCCCAGATTCGACGACCGTCCTCACTGTATCAAGACGAGTCTTTCCAGCGTGCTTATGTCCTCACTCACACGCACCCTAGGAAACTTCCAAGGAGGTCACCCATCCCAAAATTGCCCCAAGTCAAGTACGCTTAACTTTGGAGTTCTTATGTGATGAGCTACCGAAAAGAAGATGCACCTTCTTGATATGAGTAGTACATATCAAATATTTTAAGCCCTCTTCAACTGTACAGTTCATAACATTAAACAGTCTCGGAATCCCTCTCATTCGGTGTGGGATCGGTTCATTCATGTTCCCTCCACCTAGAAGCCTGCCAGGAGCCGCTCATTGTCCGTGCAACCTCATGGCACCGGCGATCACCCCCCGCCCTCTTCGGCCCCGGGCCTCACATGCCCACCAGCTTCTGCTTGGTTCGTCCCCGAACCACATCGTACTAAGAGAGGTCGGCTATGATACCAACTGTAACGCCCCAGATTCGACGACTGTCCTCACTGTATCAAGACGAGTCTTTCCAGCGTGCTTATGTTCTCACTCACACGTACCCTAGGAAACTTCCCAGGAGGTCACCCATCCCAAAATTGTCCCAAGTCAAGTACGCTTAACTTTGGAGTTCTTATGTGATGAGCTACCGAAAAGAAGATGCACCATCTTGATATGAGTAGTACATATCAAATATTTTAAACCCTCTTCAACTGTACAGTCCATTACATTGAACAGTCTCAGAATCCCTCTCATTTCGGTGTGGGATCGGTTCATTCATGTTCCCTCCACCTAGAAGCCTACCAGGAGCCGCTCATTGTCCGTGCAACCTCATGACACCGGCGATCACCCCCCGCCCTCTTCGGCCCCGGGCCTCACACTAGTACAGACCACGGTTGAGAAGGTAGCTATCATCAGGGAGAAACTAAAAACGGCTCAGGACCAACAAAAGAGCTGGGCTGACTTAAAGAGAATTCCTTTGGAATTTAAAGTCAGAGAGAAAATCTATGTCAAGGTTTTACCTATGAAGGGAGTGGTCCGCTTCAGCAAATCGGGAAAATTGAACCCAAGATAAGTCGGACCCTTCGAAATTCTGGAAAGAATCGGAACCCTAGCTTATCGGCTAGCCTTACCGTCTGACATGTCAAGAATCCATCACGTCTTCCACGTTTCGCAACTAAGAAGTTACATTCCCGACTCGAGTCATATTCTCGAGGTTGCACCTCTACTACTTGACGGCAACCTGAATGAAGAATTGAGATACGAAGAAGTCTCAATCCGCATAGTGGACACACTACAACAAAAACGCCGTTTTCGTAGGCCATTTTCGACTGTTGTAACTGAGGGTGTTGTTGAAAGTCTCTTCAACGACAACGGTTTTAAACCGTTGTCTTTTCTACCAACGACAACGGTTTTGCAACGGTGTTAAACCGTTGTATTTTCTACCAACGACAACGATTTTGCAAGGGTTTAAAACCGATGTCTTTTATACCAACTACATCGGTAGTATAAAAATGCTATTAAAATTTGCGACGGCATTGAAAACCGTCGCAAATGAAAACCGTTGTCGTAGCTGCATTTTGCGATGGTCTGTGAAAACCCTCGCAAATTACAGTTGCGATGGAATTCCTCAGAAACCCGTCGCTAAATGTAGCGACAGTATTCATGTGCATTTTGCGACGGTCTGTGAAAACCGTCGCAAATTACAGGTCCGTCGCTAATATTTTAGGTAAAATAAAAAAAAATTAATAATTTTATAAATCTGTGTTGTGAATTGGTACAATCTTGTAAGAGATAAAAACTTTAAGTGTCGTGAAGTGATAAAATCGTGTAAAAGATAAAATTTTAATTGTTTTGAAATGGAAAAAAAAAATCGTGTAAGAGATAAAAATTTTAAGTGTTGTGAAGTGATAAAATTGTGTAAGAGATAAAAATTTTAAGTATTATGAAGTTGTAAAATCGTGTAAATGAGAAAAATTTTATGTTTGGTGAAGTGAAGTGGAAGAAAATGGAGTGAATTTGTATGTATTTATAGAGAGTGCTGGAAGAAAATGGAGGGAGAACCAGGCGGGATCGAATTTTTGAAATTTACGACGGGTGTTTGCTAAACTGTCGCTAATTTTAGCGACGGGAGATTGCGTATCGTCACTATATTCAATATAGCGACGGTTGTAAATGATACGGTCGCAAATAGTAGCAACGGTTCTTGTTTAAACCGTCGCCAATATGAATGTAGCGACGGTATATATTAAACCGTCGCTAAAAATGGAGGGAGAATCAGGCGGGATCGAATTTTTGAATTTTGCGACGGGTTTTGGCTAAACTGTCGCTAATATTAGCGACGGTATATTGTATACTGTCGCTATATTCAATATGGCGACGGTTGTAAAAGCTACGGTCGCAAATAGAACCGTCGCGAATAGGAATTTAGCGACAGCATATATAAAACCGTCGCTAATATTAGCGACGGTTTTTCCAACCGTCGCTAATTAACGTTGTGTTTTCTAAAATCGTTGTCGAATGTCCAAAAATACACGCTAATAGACAACGGTTATTAAAAACCGTTGTCGTAGCCCAAAAAAATCACGCTAATAGACAACGGTTATTAAAAACCGTTGTCGTATACCAAAAAAAACACGCTAATAGACAACGGTTTTTAAAAATCGTTGTCGTAGAGATATCAATGACAACGGTTTTTAAGAAACTGTTGTCTATGAGCGGGTTTTTTGAGCCTACGACAACGGTTTTTTTTGAATCCGTTGTTAAAAGACAAAACACAACGCTTTTTATAAAAAACCGTTGTCGTTGATCTGTTGTTGAATGAAGATTTTCTTGTAGTGACACCAAAAAACAAGTGGTACGACACCGTACCATTCCATATGTCAAAGTACAATGGAATGTCTCATAAGAGACCTACTTATTTTCTTGAGTGAAAAATAATGTCCATTATTGAAATAAATTCATTCTCGCAAAGAACTTAAATGTAATATTTTTTTAAAAAAAAAATTGATATATAGGTGTTTCAAACGTTTTTCCTTCTTTAAAAAAGGACAATTTTTGTTTTGGAAAAGACTGGAATTATTATCTGCGCAAGGTGAAATTACAAATCAAAGTTAAAAGTACGATTTTGAAAATTTTTGTGAGGGACATGTTTCATGTTAGATTCGCACATCTTTTGACATATTCAGCAATAATATATCACACGAATTTATTATTTTGAAAGTTATATGTTTTGTAAACTTAATATTTCATTTATATATCGATTTTATTAAATAAAATCCATACTTATAAATAAAATAAAATTTGGTGTTCGAGCCTTTTTTAAAAAAATAATAAATTGAAAAAGACGATTTTATGTTCACAAAAACTCCTATGAGATGGTATCACGAGTCAATTTTGTGAAACAGATATTCTATATGGGTCACCCACAAAAAATATTACTTTTTATGTCAAATATATTATTTTTTATTATAAATATGGACATGATTGATCTGTCTCGTGAATAAAGATCCGTGAAATTGTCTTATGAAAGACCAGCTCTTTCATGTTTTAGGAGGTAGACAGGGGCCATGTATATAGCGTACAATTTCGAATAGAGGTAAGCCGATTGATTGTATATATTTGTGTGACCGTCTCATAAGATCGAGTCGACGCATCTCTTATGAGACATAAGAGCCATGTATAATACTGTTTTCTCAATATAAATATATTTCAATAAGTAGGTCTCTTACGAGACATAAAAATTATTTTTTACGTTAAAAGTATTATTTTTCACTGTGTATATAGATCGAGTCGACGCGTCTCACTAATATATATATCTGTTACACTTTTTCACATATATAGAATCGTGAGACTTTATAACAGGAGATCTACTCTAAAAAAAAAAAAATCCTTTACGCACCAAATATTTCATATCTCCTACCGATATTTTTTTGAAAGTTTGTCTCGTTTGTAGTTAAATTTGAAAATTTAATATTAAAATCTAACTGAAGCTAGCCTTTAGAATTTGGAAAAGCCATTGAGGAAACACCTGAAATGTCGTTACTTATAGGCTATAAAATGAGGGAAAAAATTGTGCACTTTTTAAAATCGGTCCCTTGTATTTAATATTTCAAGGACCGTAATCCATAAATGAGGAGCAACGCAGTAAATCAGTAAAATTTCCAATTGCCGCAATTAACTTCAAGTCCTAATCGTGCATGTGTATGTTTTCTTCTCTAACCCCATACTTAAATATATATATTCTTCAATATTCTCACCTTCTTCTTCAGATTAACGTGGACGACGGAGAGGATTAGGAATATAACAAATATGCATGTATGTACTTTTTTTAAAAAGAAATGTTTGATATTAACAAAATCCTCATCCTCTTATTTGTTGTTAAAGTAATTTATTTCTTTTTTATTCAGGAAGTTTAAGAGACGGCACTTCCTAGCAGGAGTGGAACGATTTGGCCTTTCTCCACCCCTTCGGAACAGGTTGTCATGTAGAACCCTGCGATGGCTGTACGTCTTTGGTGGTGGTCGGTCCTTTGAAACATTTTCAATCTACAGTGAATTGTGTGTTTATGATTCGAACATTTTGTAAAAGCTTCGTGTAAATGTAATTTTTTTTAACTTCCTGATTCCAGTTATTTCAATAATATATATTTTGAAATTTGAAGTGTATATATTATATCACTATATACTTCAAATTATTTTTATTTTCAATATCATTTTCTTTTAGTTAATGATGGTATAGTTTGATATTTACTAGCTGACACTATATATTGTTAATGATTATTTAGATACATGTGGAATGTGTAACATACTATTATGTATTAAGAAGCACAAAAACTATTTTATTAATGTTGGTAAATCCATAAGTTTTAACAAACAAATATTTGGTATTGATACTTGAGGTTAATTAAATTAGTTTTAAAGAATATTGATGAATTTTTATGTGTATTAATTAAAAAATCTAAATATTGATTGTTAAGCATGCTGGCATGAAAGATCAGGATGATTAAAATATTTTTTTAAAAAAAAACTAGGATTTGGTATATTCTTAGTTGTTGCTGGATTTATATTGATATTTGGTCTGTTAATTTGGTCAATTTCTTGAGAAAGTTGTCATTTTGTTCGCCTAGTCTCTCGGTTTCTGTCTATGACCTTAAAATATGTTATGCTTTTTTGTAAAACTGTGATTTCATATTATTTTGAGTGGTTCTCATGTGAGACCGTCTCACGGATCTTAATATGTGAAACAGATCAACCATACCGATATTCAAAATAAAAAGTAATATTTTTAGCATAAAAAGTAATAATTTTCCATGGATGACCCAAATAAGAGATATGTCTCACAAATATGACCCGTGAGACCGTCTCACACAAGTTTTTGTCGTGTTTTTTTGTAAAACTGTGATTTGATATTATTTTAATTACAATACATTTTTTTGGTGCAACTATGAATCATAACCTACATATATTAATCAATACATTCATGTTTTGAATTTATTATACTAATTCAATACTTTACACACACACAATATTACAATGCGTATGTGTATTCACTAGTTAAAAATAAATACATCATCATCCTCCATTTTTCACGACCATCATTATTATTTTGTCATTTGCTAATATTATCCCATTTTGTTTTGATAATTGCACCTTTACCCCGCGGACAATATAATTGCAATTTACCATTTGGGCAATTTTTTGTTTTTTTATTATAACACACATAGAGAGAAGAGATCGAATAAAGAAGAGACCCGGTTAATCTGACAAAGTGAGAGCCGCCATCTGGGCAATTTTAATAATGAATTTGGATAGACAAAATTTACACACATATATGATTTTAAAAAAACTAATAGATCCTATGTATGTGTGACTAAATTTAATAAAACTTGATTCTATCATGGGATAATTGCTTTACATATATGATAGAATCGACCATGAAATGAAAATGATCATTGATAAAAAGATGTATGAAGTACGGAGACGCTAGAGACAGGAAAATAAATTTGGGAAATCATAGCCGACCCTAATTCATCTTCAAACCGCTGATTTGAATATATGTCTATCATCAGGCAAATCTCACCGACGACGATGGCGTCCTTGTACTCTCAGATAATCCCACCCTTTTCCCCAAACTCCAGAATTCAAGTATCATCCTCATCGCTCTCTCTCAGATTCAAGCGACCTGTTGTTAAATCGGGATTGTACTCAGCCGAGCACTTGGAGCTCAACGCACAAAACGTGGACAAGGTTCTCGATGATGTCCGCCCCTACCTCATCGCAGACGGTGGTAACATCGACGTCGTATCGGTTGATGACGGCATCGTCTCGCTCAAGCTTCAAGGTACCCTTTTTTTTTGTTTTTAATCAATATATCATAATCTGTTCGATAACGATGGAGAAATGGAACAGGGGCGTGTGGAAGCTGTCCTAGCTCAACAACCACCATGAAAATGGGCGTTGAAAGGGTTCTCAAGGAAAAATTTGGTGACGCCATCAAGGATATCTCCCAAGCCGACGAATCCCAGGGCCAGGCGGCAACCGTTGATGTCAGTTTGTTTATTGCTTTGAACTAGTTTGTTGTTTGATTGAACTAGTTTTTTGTTTGCTTTGCAGTCGGTGAACGCTCATCTGGACATTTTGAGGCCGGCTATTGACAACTATGGGGGAAGTGTGCAAGTGATATCCATTGCCGGTGGGGATTGTCTCGTCAAGTATATCGGCCCCCCCACCATTGGATCTGGAATTCAAGCTGCCATCAAAGAGAGATTTCCAGGACATTCTCAATGTTCATTTCATTACATAGTTTCGTGCATACATTCGGTGTCATTTTTATGATTATAGCAATAAATGTAATACATTTTTCTACATCTGTCCGGTAGTATCAGACCACGTTTCTCTTGGATCTTGGTTCTCTCGTGCTCAAACGCAGCGGAAGTTTTAAAATTTTTAGATCTTTACAATCAAGATGTATTTTGACACTCATATGATTTTATACTTAAACCATTCATACGGTGTTGTAATTATACCTTTAGTGAATTAAATCACTTGACTCCAACTAATCCGGTATAAGCGGATATAGCTCTTGATAAATCCCTATGAACGATATTTAAAACTCTTTCTTTCAATCTTCAAATCAGATTCACGATTAGAAGATTTATTCCTCTTCTAAAATTGCACTAGAAATTTAAAAGATGTTTTTCGCTGGAGATCAAAGTTTGAGAGATGGCTCAAACTCTTTTTCAAATTAGAGAGGGCCGAAATTTTGAGAGAGGAGAGTGGAGGCTAAGGTTTTCAAAAACTGTGAATGCATTATTTTTATTTTTAACTCTAAGTCTGATATACATATATATATATATATATATATATATATAAACTTAGGGTCCATTAATTAAATTAAATACTTAATGGGCTTAATCAATTAATTATTCTAGTCCAACTAGTTTGATTAATTAATTAATCTTTTAAAGTTCAATTAAGAACCTTAATAATATGTATGTTGGTCTTATACTCCTACAAATCAATTATACATATACTCATTACATTTAATTTAATTTCCTCATAAATTCGACACTTGAATTTAATATTTAAATTATTAATTTAACTCCTTGAATTTATAAACTCCAAAATTTAATATTTAATAAACTCAACTTTTGAGTTTAATAAATTAAATCCTCAAGTTTTAGAAATTCAACTTCTTGAATTTATTCTCTCCAAATTTCATAAATTCAATTTCTTTAATTACTATATCATAAATTCAACTCCTTGAATTTATTTTCTCAAAATTTAATTATCATAAATTCAAATCATAATTTAAATTCAACTCCTTAAATTTATTAACTCAATGTTTTATATAAATTCAACTCCTTTAATTTATTATCTCAACGGGAGCAAAATAATCCAGTACTTGTGTGACCCTCAATGTTTCAGGGATACAGCTAGCCGTGAGTTCACAACTCTTTGTGATTCATGACATAATCTTTTATTCGGGCTTACCCTAATTTGACTCATTCTAGGTATCAACAATTGATCATGAATATGCCAGAAATCATATTTCTGATTAAACTAATCGAATCATGGTATGAGCGTCTAGTAGCATCACCCCATGATTCCGTAGGTATCACTGATATTGCCTGCAAGAAATAGTCGGTTATGATTAACGTACAGTACGATCCCTTCATCTCATATATTTCGATCGAATCTGCAACCATTGGTTCATCGAGGGTTGCATAATAATTCGATAAATATGTGATACATATAAATAGTGGCATCACACGTACCATTGAAGAACTCCTTCTCCAATGTATATCTCATACTCTGGCCAAAGATTCCATGCACTAATAATTTCATCAGATCACATAAGATATCTACACCCGCAGGTGAGCGGTGAATCCCTGACTACAATGCACTGGCTCCTATATGTGTCGCAACTGTACCCAACCTTGCCACCTGATGACTCTCCTGGACCCAGGCAAACGAGTCAAAACACAGCCCTAACATATAGAGACTCAGTGTTATCCCAAGTCGTAAGTACTAATAGTGTACAATCATAACCACGACTTATCCTCTCAATGAATGATAACCACTTGGAAAGTCCGAGAGAGAGTTGTTCGGTATAATCATCATATGACTACCCATCTGCATGATTGGACATCTCTATGCCCTTACCAAAAAACGCAGTACGCAACATCACAGATGCTAGTCTCGAGCTCAAGCGAAATTTATCCATGTTTTAGACGGCTGAATCGACTATGAACGAATTTAGATCATACAGTGTTTATAAACGAGTTTCAACATTGAATTACGATTCATTTGTATTAAAGTATAATCAAGGTCTTTATCTATGTTGTTCACATGAGTATACAGATAAAGAATTAACAAACCATGAAATAATGAATTATATTAAAATAAAGATTGTTCATTACAACTGAGTCAATAAAATTCCTAGCCAACAGCTGGCTTGCAGGACATATACTCTAACAGCTTCCCCACCAAATATCATCAAAAGCCCGCCCGCTGTTGGCCCCTAATCATCATTCTGCAAACAAAGACCAAATATAACACTTAATTGGAAAAAGATATAAATATAACAGCTCTCCACTTGACATTTGAGTGATAGTTCGGTAAACATAGACAAGGGTCCAGTGAATGACTCACATATATATGTATATATCTAATACATATCATTAATCCGAGGCCTTGAACTTCCTTGGCCTTTTGGATTGAGCAGGTGATGATGGAGCTTCAGCTAATCTCCCAGTACCCTTCAGATTATAAAATAAACAAATGCCAGTATCACCAAATTGCTACCGATTTGTTGAAACGAAACAAAAACCAATTACAAGCGCACCTTACGCTTTTGATCCTTTTTGCCGAATCTTTCACCTGAAATCCAATCGAGTTCCGATCCGAAGTTAGAAGCGCACCATGATCATTATAACATTGAGGCAATATAAACCACAAAAAGTAAAGAGTGAGCAGACGAAATAGGGGTGACATTTTTAATTCACTATAGGTTAATATTACCTAAAAAACTTGTAGGATCAGGTGTAAAGGTCCGATCAAGCTCTGTAGCTCGCTGTGAACGCTGTTTATGTTATAACATTACGTCATGCTTGGTCATTGTCCGAACATGGTAAAGTTGTAACAAGGAACGGTATATTACATATACAAAGCATATAAGTTTAAATTCCAACCTTTGGTGGTGTTCCAGGAGTTTCAGCATATGCACCATCACGATACGATGATCCTTCTGCTTCCTTGTATAGCAACTGATAATTGGGAAAGATGAAGGTTGTGAAATAGATAATAATGCCAACACACACAGATATATATATATATATATATATATATATATATATATATATATATATATATATATCTGTGTGTGTAAATTAAGATGGCCAGAAGTCAAAAGACATGTTCATTCTTCAACGATGGAGCAAGACTTTGCAACTTCTGACATTTCATGAACACGCAATACAAAATGTTTGAAACCCAAAACATGGATCTGTTAAGAATTTTTCTAAAGAGATTCAACCGCTACCTGTCCATGCTTGAATATCATTTAAATTTTCGCTACAATAATAATAATAATAATATTTTTAATATTTATTACAATTATAGTTACAAAAATTAAAATACAAAAATTAAAATATTATCAAACAAATCACTATCATTTATATATATAAAATAATGATCATAATATTAATAATTAAAATAATAACTTAATGACCATTTAATAATAATAATAATAATAATAATATAAAAATATATAACAAAATAAAATAATTGTTAAATAATAATTATTACAATATTTAATTAAGAAATTAATTGTAATTCATTTCATTCACGTTTCAATTTTTTTAATCAATCAATTTTTTTTTTTAATCAATCATTTGAATGGAATACATCTATAATTCCATTCCTATTCTCATTACATTCCAAAGTACCTTTTTCCATTCAGTATAACAAACAGGTCCTAAGACACCAAAATAAAGACATCCTATGCCATGGTAATATAAGGTAGATTTGATATCATATCAGACATAATATGCTTAAGTGAAGCAAACAAAATTTAGAGCACACAAAAGATACAAGTAAGCAATGGGAAAACCAACCTGTTTCTGAAGATTCAATAGACTCAATATTTCCTTTCTTAGTTCAAGATGCTCCGAGCATACAGCCTTTGTGGGAACTCTCGGTTTTAAATTCACCTAGAACGGAACAGACAGATTATTCAACCATATAGTGGAATAAATACAGTTAGCAGAAACCATTAAAATTAACCAACATATATGATTTTTAAGAAATGAATCCATATTACCGTTCCAACTTTCAAGTAAAAGAATGAACAATCGAAGCCATAATATATATCAGACAACTTTAAGACAGAGAAAATTGAATGGGGCTAAAATGTAAAAATAGAATTTGAATCTTTCAAATATCATTTCCCCTAGAGAGTAAATATTAAATAAGCTCTTTGATCATAGATCTTCATGCATAACATTTAGTCATCAAAAACTCGTAGATCTTGCCCTTTAATAAGTTAAAATAAGTTCTTCTACAGAATGCTTTCCAAGTTGTAATCAAATAATCCACTACCTAAAACTTTTACAACATCAAACCATAACAGAAAGGCGCATATAAATGTGCTAGTGCTCAGGAAGAAGAAAGCAAACCCCAAGGTCCTGCAAAGTCTGCTCGACCCGCTTAATAGTCCTAAGTCCTGCTGATGAACTTGCAACTTGCACCATTTGCTCATGTGCATATGATCTTAAGTAGACACGCATCTGCATAATTCATTAATCAGCAACCAGTATAACCCTCTTGTATCAAACTGATGTCCAGTGCTATGTAAAAAATGGAAAAAAGAGTAAAAGAATTCCATCGTTCATGGGTGGATTATGTCCTCCAACAATTTTAGATCACAAAACATAGAGCAGGAAAAGTGATAGGCATCAATAACTTAAGAAGCTAAAAATGAATGCCACCAAAAAGAGAACAGGAAGATGATGATGAATCACAAACTTTATCTAATTCAAGCCTACCATGCGAAGAGAAGAGATAACTGAAGCAATTTCTGCCACTGGATTTGTGGCCATAGAAGAGGGAAACTGGGGATCCATAGAAGGGGAAACATTATCAGCAGCAACAGTAGCCATATCAGTACCAACCAGTCCAGTATCTGAAATAACTGGCAATTCTGGCTCTCTGGAAGCCTGAAGAACAAGAATGAATTCACCTATGTATAGTAAATAACAAATGAAGGATGGTAAAGGCAGGCAATTTGAATGACTAGTATCTGATCCTGGAGTGCTCTTTGGCTGATTCTCATTCAGTACATTAATATTTAAGAGGGCTGAGGATCAATCAAACAAATGATGGTTTTATGCAAAACTTACAGGAATCCTACTACATCTGTAATATTTAATTTTTGTGAATTAGATATTATTCCGTAAATGATGGGGTGAGGGTCTAACCTTTATTGTCTTCCGAGCCTCAGATATTCTCTTCGCTTCAGCAAGAACCTAAAGATGCCAAAAGTTGAGAGAAAGCACTCGGAAAAGATAAACAAATACTTGTAGGATCATTGTTGTGTCACCAAGATATAAAACCAAGAGTCACCTCAACATCTCTCCGCTCTTGCTGCTTTGTGTGAGAAAGTACCAAAGACAATGCACGCTTGCGCTCAATTTCTTGGGACTTGTTGTATGGTTCCTATATCATCGGAAAGGCTGATGTTTCAAGGAGACCATGATAGAAATGCCGGATGATCATACATTTACACAAAGCAATAGAGTGATAATGTCACTCTGTAATAGGGGTGCAGGGATACAAGAAAAGCTACGAGACCTTAACAAGAGGATGTCCCGCGACATCACCTAGAGATGGAGCCCTAGCAATCATAATAGCTCGAGATACTATACAAATGGAATTCAAGATAAGCATCAGAAACTTCTTAAAGATCACATGATTAAAAAACAAAACGATTAGTTGCTCCATATTTATATGCTCACTTCAGGTAATCCAACTGTGATATCAATTATGTAAAACCGTAAAATACCACTGTAATAGCGATTCTTCAATTCCTCCACAGTTTTTGATGAAGGGAACCTATCAGCTATCACAACGAAGCGAAGATCGAACCGCTGACACATATCAAATAATTGATCTGTCTCTTCCTTTGTCCATACCTAATGCAACACAAAGTAAGATAACAAGAAGCTACCATTGAACACACCTCATTACAACAAAAGAACTAGGATCAATCATATTTAATCACATTCTTTCAGTAACACCAAATAGTTCAGGGCATGAGTTAAATTGAATATTCAAAACCACCTACCTTTCAATCTGAGATTCAAACAGAATGTGTAAGCCTCACTCTAGTGTGTACCATATCTTTAATGTTTTTGATCATTTATTTGTTACTACTACCTCCCAAATCGAGTCAGTATAGTGATTTGGATCTCCAGAAATGAAGTTCATTTCTAAACAAAAATTTATTTGAAAATTTATCCATTTAAAATAAAACTTGCAGGGACTATTATTCTTTAACATAGTAGAGATAGCATTTTCAGTTTATCTTACAAAAAATATCAATAATGTTAAACAATATTACATATGTTACATATAACATTTTCTTATCCAAATAGTGAAAATATGGTATCGGAACCACAAAGAATCAGCGGGTTTCCATACTAATCAGCGTAGTTTCTCATAATAGCTTACATTTATTATGATATTTACAAAAATTGAAGTAAAAGAGGTGGGATAACAACATTACTCTGTACAAATTGATTCATTGATCTGAAATCTGAACCAAATACAAAAGAGCATCCATTGGTCCATAATTAAAAAACCAAAATATTTTGCAGTATAATATGAGAAGTCAAATCTAAATCCATACAGGATCAGTCAAGCACTTCTCGTACTCCTCGTCGGTGTACTTTATTACATCAACCGACTGCAATACACCAGTTCAGAAAAGTCAGTTGATGAATATAGGAACACAGAGTCACAGGCCAAAGTTATCAGTGGAGAGATGTTTATCACGTGGAAGATAGAATGTTTTGGTGTACCTTATTAAACTTTGAAAATGAATAATCACCCGTTGGTGGGACACCATTCACAACTCTAACCTATAAACAATAAACAGCAAATACTTGAGATATCTCGCAAGTCGTAAAATTCCGAAAGTCAATTCTAAAATCAAGTGAAACACACCCAATGATAGAGCTGCAAGTCGTCTTTCCTAGCAGAATTCGTAAAAGGAAGCCATTGCCATGTGATCTGAAGAAAACTCCCAGCATATAAATAAAAAGAAATCCAAGAAACTTATATCTAGAACAGAAAGCACGTGAACCTTCTCGTTTTCGGGTTGCGCTTTTCGTTTCAATTGATTAAAATCAACGGCGGGCATCAAAGGCGCCAGCCCCCCTGTAAGAGCGTAAACCTACGGCATTGCATTCCATTCAACAGATGAAAACACATTACATTGATGTATTGGAAGAAAAATAGATAAGAAAATTCGAAGGAAACCTCGCGTGAAATGCCATCAGGTTTTCTCTGAGATTCTCTGGGAGCCTTGGACTTCTTTTCTTGTGATGGCAATGCACTCTTGGGCAACCCCAAGATGTCTTTAGCATCCATCGCTTCGAACCCACAATTCAGAAATTTTCTTGGGAGTAGTTGGAATTGGACTCGAACAAGGCTCAACACAGATGAAGCTTGAAGAACGCGACCTAAACTCTCTCCATTATCGCCGAGGCAGTATTTTGCTCGAGAATAAATATATGTCGTTCCGGAGATGTAATGATTTTTTTTAGTGATAGACTTGCATACTTGTAGATTTTCATTGACTTTTGTATAATCTGGTTTTGCAGGATTTTTAGTTATTATAAAGTTAAATTGGGTTAATTTTTCAAAAAGGATGAATGAATCACTATACAATTTATAAAAATATTGACATATATAACTATCAATCTATACTTTTTAATAATACATAATAATTTATTTATCAAAATCTAATAAATAGATAATAAAAATACTGAAAATATAAGATATATTCTTTTATAAAAAAAAAAAAAATCTAAAGTTCATTATTGAGAATATGATCAACATCGCTTCACATTCGGTTCGTTATTGTATCTCTCTACACATTGACATTTACTCGTTGTTATTGAGTATCAAATAATTGATCAAAACCATCATATTCATAAACTTGTTCTGATAAGGATGGCGAAGTTTTATTATCTGTTTCAACTGGAAATTCATTAAAAAGACACTTCTGACAAAGAAAATTGTGTAATGCAACACAAGCCAATTCAAGCTCGACTAGTGTTGTATATGAAATTGGAGGAGCTGTTTTGAATATTTTGAACCGTGATTTAAATATATCAAATAATGTAGGGACCCGGGCTCTAACTTTTCTTTGGGATTAAATGGATCATAAAAACAAAATGGTCAAATTTTTTTTTTTTTTTTTGTTTTTACATTAACTCAACTATAAGTTAACACAAGAAGATTCTATGTTATTCAACAACATAATATACAACCGTAAAATACAAATATGTCTAGTTCCAAACCATATCCGACAACTAGTAATTAAATACAGTACATGCCAAAAGTACAACTACTAGTCCTTCTGCTAAGCCCGAGATCACCACGCTATGTCCATCTCTCATCCTCTGCGTGACCCAGATCCTGCCCCACCTGTTCTTATGCACACATACAGACATAACAACAGCCGGAAACTCCGGTGAAAACAAATCCCAGTATTAACATGTATACATGCATATAATCAATTAAACATGAAACATACTATCATGAATGACATCATATGCACATGAAATGCAATGCGAATCAAATCATGTCTAGACTCGACTCGACTAGAACTCTAGGGATCCCGGTGTGAATAAGACGTCAATGGTTGTCACCTACCCTCCCACTCGGGGTGACTGTACGTCTTATTCCTAGACTTCGGTCTGAGCTGTATCAACGACTGCAATAGGAGTCAAGGCTGCTCCTAAGCTGAGATACACCAAACATCTAGATAGTTGACAATGGCTGTCAACGACTCTCCTATCTTAAATGCAATGACTATCAACCTGTAACAAAGCATGCTCATATTCATATCTGAATATTACAATAATCTTACATGCTTGAATACAATTCTATAATCAAAGCAAACTCATGTAACAAGATTTGAATATAATTCTATAAACAAGTCATAAACATGTTACCATATATACAACAATACTAGTATGTGATTTTGGTTTGGGAAACTCAAATAATATCTTATTTGAGTTGTGGCTTCCCAAACAACATGGTTTATACCTTTCGTTGCACAATTGCTGTCGCTGTCACCAATACGAATCTGAAATGGAAATGTTGATACACAATCTATCAATTTCTAATCTTAATCAACACATACCCATTTAAATACTTGATTTCGATATTCTTTCAACGGCATAATCTCCATATTAAACCATCTATATCAATTCTCCTAATTCATAGTCGATAACGGTATAAATCTGATACCATAACTCAGCTAATACAACTCAATTCTATACGGTGTCCGTTCTTAATTCCGCTTGTAATTATACGATGTCTAATATGTCAGAAACAACATATATGAATCATATCTGATTCTTTCAACATCATAATTTCAAGACATGCCAAAACATAGTAAAACTTACGTCCACGCGTAGCCTACAACGATAGGAACACGGTACCGAAGTCGGATTTAAAATCTGACGGACGGATTGAAATAAAAAGGCGTAAGGATTTGAAGCTTTCTCTCGGGAGCCTTATCTGATTCTTACCTCATTTTCTGAGGAATGGCAACATGATATACGTTTATGTATATATATCCCTTGTATGCTGATGAGACGTGTCACACATTTGCTCAATTCCAAACGGCGCTCGGGCGGTCGAATCTTACCGCCTGGGCGCGAGCTCGGCGCTCGGGCGGTTAAGTTCTACCGCCCAGGCCCGGAAGGTTCTGCCCGCAATGCTAAGTTCTGGCGCTCGGGCGGTCATAAATTACCGCCCGGGCGCCACACATTCTGCCCGAACATAATTCCATTGAACATTGGCGCTCGGGCGGTCACTTTCTACCGCTCGGGCGCCACTAGTTCTGCCCTAATCTTATGAAATTTATATTCTTTGTCCAATCTGGTCTTGTAGTGGCCCGTTTATAATTATATCTATTTAATTCACTAATCTCATAGAAAATTATGATAATCAAATTCTCGGGCATTACATTTCTCCCCCTCTTAGATAAGAGTTCGTCCTCGAACTCACAAGAAATCAATTAAATCAAGTGAAAGGGTAATGTAATCAAATATTAACTGAATACTCACATTATAGGAATAACTCGGGATATCTCTGTCTCATATCTGCTTCTATCTCCCAAGTCGCTTCTTCCACGCCGTGACGACTCCACTGAACTTTCACAAGTGGAATAATCTTCGTTCTGAGCTTCTTTTCTTTTCGATCAAGAATCTGTATCGGTTGTTCCACATAGCTCAATGTCTGATCAAGTTCTGCTTCGTCAGGCTGAATGACATGAGAAATATCTGGCATGTATCTACGCAACATTGATACATGAAAAACGTCATGTATACCAGATAAAGAAGGAGGAAGAGCAAGTCGATATGCTCGATCGCCAATCTTTTCAAGAATTTCGTAAGGACCAATGTATCGCGGAGACAATTTCCCACGCTTGCCAAATCTGACAACGCCTCTGAATGGAGAAATTTTCAAGAATACTCTATCTCCCTGTTCAAATACCAACGGTCTACGTCTGATATTGGCGTATTTGGCTTGCCTATCTTGTGCCGTCTTCATTCTTTTCTGAATAATCTTGATCTTTTCAGTCATGTCACGAATCATATCTGGCCCAAGTTCTGGCACTTCTGCGATGTCATCCCAGTATAGCGGAGATCTGTACTTCTTACCATATAATGCTTCAAACGGTGCCATCTCAATGCTCGTTTGGTAGCTATTATTGTAAGAGAATTCGCAAAGAGGTAAGGAATCTTGCCAGCTAGTGCCAAAATCTAGCACTACTGCTCTCAACATATCCTCTAGAGTCTGGATAGTCCGCTCTGACTGTCCGTCTGTCTGAGGATGGTAAGCAGTACTCAGGTGTAATGTCGTCCCTAAGGCCTGCTGTAAACTGTGCCAGAAGTGTGAAGTGAATCGGGGATCACGATCTGATACGATAGACTTCGGCACACCATGCAATCTGACTACCTCTCGTACATATATTTCCGCCATCTGATCATGCCGATACGTCATTCTATACGGGATGAAACAAGCTGATTTGGTCAATCTGTCGATAACGACCCAAATCGCATCACAGCCTCGGGAAGATCGGGGTAACTTCGTCACGAAATCCATGGAAATGTGGTCCCATTTCCATTCAGGAATAGACAAGCTCTGAAGTAACCCTCCAGGCTTCTTCCTCTCGGCCTTCACCTGTTGGCAATTTAAGCATTTAGACACATACTCTGCGATGTCTGACTTCATCTGTTTCCACCAGAACTGCGTCTTCAGATCATTGTACATCTTCCTGCCACCAGGATGGATGCTGAACCGACTACATTGTGCTTCGGACATAATCTGATGCTTCAAATCTGAAACATCTGGCACAACAAGACGGTTATTGACGTACAAAACATGATCACGCACCTGATATTCTGACAAATGTCCTGCTCTGACCATCTGAGCTGATTTTTGCACATTCTGATCGGTTCGTTGAGCTTCTTTGATCCTTTTGATCAAGTCAGGCTCAACTTGAATAGCAACAAGTCGTAGTGGCCTCCTGTCTGTATCAAATTCTAATCCAGAGAAACAGCAATTTTCAACGAGTTTTGTAACACCTATCGTCGATAAGGATAAGGAACAAACCTTTCGACTCAAGGCGTCCGCTGCTGCATTTGACTTTCCTGGATAATATTTGATCTCGCAATCAAAGTCTAACAGATCAAGCCATCTACGCTGCCTCATGTTCAACTCTGACTGAGAAAACAAGTATTTTAAGCTTTTATGGTCTGAGTAGATCTCAAATTTCTCGCCATAAAGATAATGACGCTAGATCTTCAGTGCAAATACGATAGCCGCCAATTCAAGATCATGAATGGGGTATCGAGTCTCGTGAGTCTTCAACTGTCTTGAGGCATATGCGACCACATGACCTCGCTGCATAAGAACACATCCCAAACCTCTGTGAGAGGCATCACAATATACAACGAAATCACCCGTACCTGAAGGAATCATCAAGACAGGTGCACTGGTCAGCCTCTTCTTCAATTCTAGAAAGCTAGACTCACACTCTTCAGACCATAGGAATGACGCATTCTTCTGTGTCAATTGTGTGATTGGCTTGGCAATACGGGAGAAATCTTGGATGAATCGTCTATAGTATCCTGCTAGACCCATGAAACTGCGTATCTCTGGCACAGAAGTCGGTCTCGACCAACTGATCACAGCTTCCACTTTACTCGGTTCTACAGAAATACCATCTCCAGATATGATATGTCCTAAAAAGACAACTCGATTCAACCAAAATTCACACTTTGACAATTTGGCATACAATCTCTCATTTCTCAGTGTCTGCAACACAATTCTGAGATGTTCTGCATGCTCATTCCTGTTCTTGGAATACACCAGAATATCATCGATAAAGACAATCACAAAATCATCCAAATACCTTTGAAAGATTTGATTCATCAAGCCCATAAATACCGTCGGAGCATTTGTTAACCCAAAAGGCATAACAATAAATTCGTAATGCCCATACCTGGTTCGAAATGCTGTCTTCGGTATGTCTATATCTCGGACTCAGAGCTGATGATATCCGGATCGCAAATCAATCTTAGAATAAACAGAGGATCCCTGCAACTGGTCAAATAAATCATCAATTCTAGACAAAGGATACTTGTTCTTTATCGTTGCCTTATTCAGTTGCCTGTAATCGATACACAACCGCATCGATCCATCTTTCTTTCGCACAAATAGCACCGGAGCGCCCCAAGGAGATACACTAGGTCTGATATATCTCTTGGCTAGAAGATCTTCCAACTGTGCCTTTAGTTCTTTCAACTCTATCGGTGCCATCCTATACGGAGCTCTCGAAATAGGAGTGGTACCTGGAATCAAATCAATACTAAAATCTACCTCTCGCACTGGAGGTAACCCTGGAATCTCCTCTGGAAACACATCTGCAAATTCCCGTACTACTGGCAAATCTGCCAATGTAGGGCTAGATTTTTGAACATCTACAGCATACACAAGGAACCCATCTGCTCCTTTCTGTAACAAATTATTCATAGACAAAGCCGAAATCAAGGGAATCCGAGATCTGGAACCCTTTCCGTAGAATTTCCACTCCTCTGCCATTTCTGGTCTGAACCTGACAATCTTGTGAAAACAATCTACAGTGGCTCTGTACTTTGTTAGCATATCAATTCCAACAATACAATCAAAATCATCTAACCCGAGTACTATGCAATCTAGATCAATTTCATGACCCTCAAACCGTAAGATGCAATGTCTAACCGTAGTCACCGATATCAAACCACTTCCTAACGGAGAAGTAATAGACACAACATCTAACAAAGACTCCACAGGCAAGGAATGCAATAATGCAAATCGTTCTGATATGAATGTATGCGATGCACCCGTATCTATCAATATATAAGCAGGATAACCGCAAAGGAAACAGTTACCTGCAATGACATCATCTGGGGCATCCTGTGCTTGCTCCTCTGTCAACGCAAACACTTGAGCCTGTTGTCTCTGAGGCTGACTCCCTGTCTGGCCACCTCTAGCTCGAGGCTGGATTTGTGCAGGTGGCGGCTGAAATGAGTGAACAGATGAAGCTTGCCTCTCAGGCTGAGTCACTGAGGCAGACGACCCTGCAGCCTGAAATCTCGATGAACTACTTCTCTGAGGACAGACCTTGGCATAATGTCCCGGTTGCTTGCATATGTTACACCTGCCCACTACACCTTGACATTGTTCTGTGGCATGCTTACCTCCACAAGTACTGCAATATCCACTCATCGCTTCTAAACTCTGGCCAAGACCTCTCTGTCTTGACCCGCTGGAGCTCGATGAACTGCTCCCTGCCCTCTTAAACTGCTTCCCTTTCGCCTTCAGCTGATCCTTTCGCCCACTACTGCTACCACCGCTCTCAAATCGAGGAGAAGGAGTTTGGGATGGAGGTAATGGCGGTCTCGGACTCGGAGCAACATACGGAACACTCCGTTGCCTAAGCAATCCTGCTTCTGCTCCTTTGGCACGGTTCAATGCTTCAGCGAAATTATTGGGTCTCCCAGTATTGACCAATGTAAAGACATCAGGATTTAAGCCGTTTATAAACTGATCTGCCATGGCCTCATCATTACCTGAAACGTGAGGTGCAAAGCGAAGCAAAGAAGAAAATTTAGCAACGTACTCTTCAATGTTCAATTGCCCTTGCCTCAGGTTTGCGAACTCAGCGCCTTTATCTTTACGGTAGGATACAGGAAAGAATCGCTGATAGAACTCCGTCTTGAATGCTTTTGTTGGAAACTAAATTCTGGAGTTTGACAAAACATAAAATCAACTAATACATGAAAGCATATTCGACAGCTGAACATTCAACTAAAATCAGTTGACACAAACTGATCAGTTGAGAACTGATCAGTTAAAACATTCAGCCGAAAACATTAAAGCTTCTCAACTGATGATACCTCGGGAAAGATCATTCAACAGACAAAAAGACATATCAGACAGCAACTGAATGTGGAAAGCCGCACTGCATAGAAAAACGTATTTCGGCTATTGAGATTAATACGCCGTCTTACAATAAATGATGAAGCGGCAATCAAGAACTCTGTCCAAGAAATGATAAGGAGGCAATCAACGGATACGAGAATTCAAAATTACCGTTGAAAGATAAGTCTATAAATATGAATAAAGAGCAGTTGACAAAATAGACGATTGACCAATCTCAAACTTGCCATTACTCTGTTAAAAATCTCTGCTCACACCTATCAGATCTATTCGTAGCAATCAAGGCTACATATTGAGCAATCTAGCACTGTGAAATATTGATAACTCGATAAGTGCTAAGTTCAGTTACTTACAAAGATCATTGTATTATACTAAGAGTTTCAGTTCAGGCAATAGATAAGTCCTAACTGAAGTGGGTCTGTACAAGCGTTGTACTCGATCAAAGTCTTTTAGTGAATATCCTATCCTTGTGATAGAAGGGGTGACGTAGGAGTTATTCAATTCTCCGAACATCCAGAAACATATTGTGTTGTCTTTACTTCAGCTTTTTATTTCCAGTTAGATATTCTATCTTTCAATCAGTTTATTTTCCGCAACTGCTTATTCAGTTTAACTGATTGATAATTGACAGACGGGATACTCAGTTCAGTTTGTAACAAAACTGAACTACCTTTTTCGAAAAACATTTAAATTCCTAGAAGTGTTTATTCAACCCCCCCTTCTAAACACTCCTTAGTCAATAACCGATCCTAACAAGTGGTATCAGAGCGAGGCATATCCTGTCAAAGAATTATCTATCTTCAATCTAATCACTATGTCTTCATTCAATAAGATTCCAATGTTCTCCAGGGAAGATTTTGATGATTGGAAAATCAGAATGCAGGCTGATCTAGCTGCACAAGACGATGACATGTGGTACGTCATAACCGACGGACCCATGAAAATTTTGAAAGCAAACACAGGTGTTGCTATTACTGAAGGGGCACCTCACCGAATTGAAAAGCCTCGAGATGAGTGGACTACAGAGGACAAAAGAAAGGCAAATCTAGACAACGTTGCAAAAGACATATTGTATAAGACACTGGACAAAGTAACGTTCAGTAAGATCAAAATGTGCAAAACCGCCAAAGAAATTTGGGAGAAGTTAATTCAACTTTGCGAAGGAAATGAGCAAACAAAAGAAAACAAACTTTCAGTTGCTATGCAGAAGTTCGACAACATCAGAATGAAGATGGGAGAAACAATGGATGAGTATGATGAAAGAACAAGCTGTATCATCAACGAACTAAATGCACTTGGAAAAGTGTATACAAATAAAGAAGTAGCGTTGAAAGTAATCAGAGGACTTCCCAAAGAATGGGATGTCAAAACTATGGCAATGAGGGAATCCAAAGATCTTAACAAAGTTGAACTTCATGATATATTTGCTGATCTAAAAGCATATGAGTTTGAACTTCAAACTCGAGAAGGAGAACCATCTACTCCAGCAGCAACTACTGCCTTGACTGCTGTTAGAAATGAATCAACTGGTTCAGTTGAGAAAACTGCTGATCAGCTGAGCAATGATGCCATGTCTCTATTCATTAAGAAATTTGGAAGATTCATGAGGAAAAATCAAGGAAATTTTCAGAAAAACTACCAAAGAAACAACTCCAGAGAAGAGACTAATGTATGTTTCAACTGTGGCAAATCCGGTCACTTTATTGCCAACTGTCCAAAGCCTAAAAAGGATAATCAAATCTCAACTGAAAGAAAGAAAAAGATGTATGAACACAAAAGAAGGTCTAAAGACGAAAAGAAGCCTTACAAGAAGAGACATGAAGTACTTCTAGCTGAAGACAGCAAAGCCAAATGGGCAGAAACTGACAGCAAAGAGTCAGATCCAGAAAGCTCTTGCAGTTCAAGTGAGGATGAGGAAGAAGTAACATGTCTAATGGCAGACAACCTAGAAGATCAATCAAGCTGCGAGCAGGTATTTGATTTTAGCTCTATTGATTTTTCACGAAAAGAACTCATCTCAACTCTTCATGACATGGTCAATGAGTATCAAAGCTTGCTTTATCATTTGAAAAACTCAGAGCAAAGCAAAATGATCCCAAAGACAATAAAACAAAAACTGATGAATCAGTTGAAATGTTGAGTCTGAAAAGGGAGATTGCTGAACTCACTGATGAAAGAAGCAGGAATCAATCAATGATTCAAAAATTGTCGCTTGAAAATACAAAGCTCAATGAGCTCATTCAAGTTTGGAACAAATCATCTAAAACTTTAACTAATATACAGAACTCTCAGAAATCAGTTGATGATAAAACTGGTTTAGGATTCTGTGGTAAAGATGATTTGTCTTCCCAAGATACTCAACCAAAACTGAATATGAACAAAGGGAAATATATTCACTTTGTAAAATCAGTTATGGTACAAAATCAAGAAGAGTCGAGCAAACTGACTGAACAGCCATCTCAGAATATGAATAAAGGCATGAAATGTGGAATTGGATATACTCCAAAGGGTAAGACTGACTCATGGAATCAGCAACCGAAAACTCTCAGCAGGAAATATTCATATGGCTACTCAAACTACTACAATAGTAAGCCAGTTCAGCAAAGATATCGGCTGAACAATCAGTTGAAAAAGAACAAAACACATGTCACATCATCCACACACTATACACCAAGCACACACAGACAGGGAAGGACTATATGGAATACAGCAACAGAACAGTCAGTTAAACTGATTCAAGTCTGGATTCCAAAAGGACTAATCAACTATGGACCCAAATAGAAAAGGGTACCAGAATCTTATTCTGTGTTTAATTGCAGGCAACAGGAACAAGTATTGGATCAATATGGTATCTGGACAGTGGATGTTCACGACACATGACAGGAGATTCAAACTTATTGTCACAACTGGTCAAATACAATGGTCCAAACATCAGTTTTGGGGATAATTCCAAAGGTAAAACTGTGGGTAAGGGTAAGCTTATCCATGGTAACTTCACCATTAATGATATTTTATTAGTCGAGAATCTTAAGTATAATCTGATAAGCATTAGTCAGTTATGCGATAATGGATTCTCAGTTCAGTTTGACAAACACTCTTGTTCAGTCAAAAACTCAACTGAAGAGATTATTCTAACTGGCAAAAGGTGTGGAAACACTTACAAAGTTAGTTGGAATGATCAACCTTATACACCAGTATGCTTTATTGCGTCTAAATCATCTCAAAACTGGTTGTGGCATAAACGGTTAAATCATTTAAATTTTAAATCTATTGCCTATCTGAGTAAGCATGAACTTGTAACTGGTTTGCCCAAAATAAATTTTTCAAAAGAAAAACTTTGTTCAGCATGTCAGTATGGAAAACAAGTTCGATCCTCTTTCAAAAACAAAGGCTGTAAATCTTCATCCTGATGCTTAGAATTATTGCACATGGATCTCTTTGGTCCAATACCAATCATGAGCTTAGGGGGAATGAAATACACCTTAGTGGTCGTAGATGACTTTTCAAGATTTACTTGGGTTATATTTCTCAAATCCAAAGACCATACTGCTGCACAACTGATTAAACTTTTCAAAAGACTTTTAAATGAAAAATCAGTTGGGATTGATCGAATCAGATCTGATCGAGGAACTGAATTCATCAATCAAACACTTTCAAACTTTTTAGAAAATACTGGAATCAAGCATGAGTTCTCAGCAGCAAGGACACCTCAGCAAAACGGTGTAGCTGAGAGAATGAATCGGACTCTTAAGGAAGCTGCTAGAACGATGCTTGTTGATTCAGATATTTCTCAAAGATTTTGGGCAGAAGCAGTAAACACTGCATGCTACACTCAGAACAGATCAATGATTAATAAAAATCACAAGAAAACACCATATGAGATCTGGCATGGAAGAAAAAGCATAATCACTTACTTCAAAATATTTGGCTGTAGATGCTTTATTCATAACAATGGTAAAAATTATCTAAAAGCATTCGATGTCAAATCTGCAGAAGGAATATTCCTTGGATATTCATCAGTTAGCATAGCTTACAGAGTATTTAATAAGAAAACTTTGAATGTTGAAGAATCTGCACACGTTGATTTTGATGAAACTGCACTAATCGATAAGCCAACTGATCAAGTTGAGCTAGCTGATCGTTTTACAGATATCAGTCTGGAAGATGATGACTCAGACGAAGATCATAATAATCAGAATATCTTTCATACACCTGAACCTGAGATATTGGATCAACCAGCTGAATTGGAAGCAAATCTTGACAATCAGTTGATGGAGCAAACTAATGGAAATCAATTATCAACTGAATCAGTTCCAACTGAAACTGAAAACATTCAGTTACCCAACGAAGAATTTGCTGGCTGTGAAGCAACAAATGCTGAATTTAGATGGAAGAAATCACACCCTCCAGAACTGGTAATAGGTAACCCATCTGATCCAGTAAGAACCAGAAATCAAGTGCTCAATCTATTTATTCATTCAGCTTTTGTATCTCAATTAGAACCAAAGAAAACTGACGAAGCTCTTGCTGACCCTAATTGGATTAATGCAATGCAAGAAGAGCTAAATCAGTTTGTTCATAACAATTTCTGGAACTTAGTTCCAAAACCAGTTTCTAAAACTGTTATAGGTACAAAGTGGGTATACAGGAACAAACTGAACGAAGACGGTTCAGTTGTGCGCAACAAAGCAAGGCTCGTAGCACAAGGCTATAGACAAGAAGAAGGGATAGATTATGATGAGACATTTGCACCAGTTGCAAGACTGGAGGCAATCAGAATATTTCTTGCTTATGCATCTTTCAAGAACTTTAAAGTCTATCAAATGGATGTGAAAAGTGCATTCCTAAATGGCCAATTGCAGGAAGAAGTCTACGTTGAACAACCTCCAGGTTTTATCAATCATAATTTCCCTGATCATGTTTATTATTTGAACAAGGCATTGTATGGTCTCAAACAAGCTCCACGAGCTTGGTATGAAACCCTATCAAAATTCCTAACTGATCATGATTTTACTGTTGGATCAGTTGATAAGACTTTGTTTAAATTCTCGAAAAATGATCATATCTTACTTGTTCAAATCTACGTTGATGATATTATATTTGGGTCAACTAACCCCAAATTATGCAAGAAATTTGCTAAGTTGATGCAGGAAAAGTTCGAGATGAGCATGATGGGTGAGCTGACATTCTTTCTTGGTTTACAAGTGAAGCAACTGGATTTAGGAACATTTATTAGTCAAACAAAATATACCAAGGAATTGCTGAAGAAATTTGGCATGGAATCTTGTTCAACAGCAAGTACTCCAATGAGCTCATCAGTTAAATTAGGTACTGATCAAGGGGGAATATCAGTTGAGACGACACTTTACAGAGGTTTAATAGGTTCTTTATTGTACCTAACTGCTAGTCGTCCTGATATTATGTTTGCTGTTTGTATATGTGCAAGATTTCAAGCTAACCCTAAGCAATCACATTTTTCTGCGGCCAAACGTATCTTGAGATGTCTTAAGGGCACGGAAAATGTTGGTTTATGGTACTCTAAAGACTCATCTTTCAATTTAGTTGGCTATTCAGATGCAGATTATGCAGGATGCAAGCTTGATCGAAAAAGCACAAGTGGATCATGTCAGTTTCTAGGAGACAGACTGATCTCTTGGTTCAGTAAAAAGCAAACATCCATAGCAACTTCCACAACTGAAGCAGAATATCTTGCTGCTGGAAGCTGCTGTGCACAACTGCTTTGGATTCAGCAACAACTGAAAGATTATGGTGTCGATGCAAAGGAGTCACCGATATTCTGTGACAACACAAGTACAATCGCTATAACATATAACCCAGTTCTTCACTCCAGAACCAAGCACATAGATGTCAGACATCACTTCATCAGGGATCATGCACTGAAGAAGAACATCAGATTGGAGTATGTCTCAACGGAACAACAAGCAGCAGACATCTTCACAAAACCACTACCAGAGGCTAAGTTTTCTTATTTTCGAAACATTCTTGGTTTAATTGATTTATCTTAAATATTATTAGAAATATAACTTCTTCAACAGAATTAAAAACAGAAAATAAGAACACAATAAATTAAGAATAATATTTCATTAAGAATACCAACATTCCCAATTTACAGAAGAAATCATAGATCCAACTGTATCTAGCCATGCTCTAACCCAATCATTCAACTCATAGATCCGAACTCTGGCAAATGCCCTAGACTTCGAAATTTTATCAACAACATGCCATTCCTTCCACAGCAGTGCCTCTAAAAGACATTTATCCTCCACCAACTCTCTAACATGGCTAACCTCAAAACGAGCAAGATATTTCAGTGCTCTCCTTTCCTGAGCACGAGTAGGAATGACACAACTGTCACTCACATTCTTCAACTCTTGAATTTTTTCCCAGGTTGTCAGTACCTTTTGAAAGATATATTTCTCCATTTTTCTTTTAATTTCAGCTAAACGAGGGGCTGACTGATCAGTCACATGAACATGAGTGCTACTGCCTGTATCAGAATCAGACATATTGAAAGTTTTACTGATAATATATCCCATTGTGATCACTATTTATAGGAAAATGAAGAAGCCGAAGAGTTTTAAGTCATTAAATATGTCTTTCCTATTTACCAAGGATTTTTAATTATGAGTTAATTATTAATAACTCATATTAGTTTGAATATTATAACCAACTTATTAAAATTAATCCTTTATCAGTTTATTTGTTTATCACAACTGATATCAGTTAGCGTTTAAGTGTTTATATCTCATCGCAGATCATTGTGCACAAAAACAAAATAAAATGACACATTAATCAAAATAAATATTTCATTCATCCATAAATATTTGATAGGATTACATGATCATAAGTTTCCTTCACACTAGCTATCCACATGTTCATCCAAGCAGCTAGTGCTGGGGAAGAAGTTTTGCAGAAACTATGTGAAGATGCGATGCTGTTAAGAGTCTCCAACTCCTTACGCAACATCAATTCATAAAGGTGGCCCTCCTTGAAGGCATCCACCTCTGCAGAAATTTTTAAGTGCTCACGCACTTCTCTCAACTGGGCCATCCGCCTAAAGGTGGTGACCCTTCCTGAGTTGTACAGGAGCTCCAGCTCCTGTAATTCTTCCCAGTAGGGAAGACTAGCATAGAAGACCTTGTCTTCTATCGCAGCTTTTTGTGCCTCAAGTGAAACTGGAACGACGCTTGAACTACTTGCTCCTGCCATTTCTTCTTAAAACTTTTCTGCTGATACTTGTGACTAACTTTTCAGTCTTATTTATAGGCAAGGACAAGGAAGACGAAAGGACGCTTCTCTCTGTGACGATTGATATGCCAAGCACTATACTCGTCTTTAATCATTACTGTCTATTGCCGTCATTTTTCTTTAATGCATTTATTTAGGGGGAATGATGGTCTAAGAGATTAACTGAGAAGACAGTTGTTAGTGAATTCCTAACTGAAAGGACTCAGTTTTTCCTAACTGATCGTTCAGTTGAAAATTCTACTAATCTTCTCATCAAAGTTAATAAATTAAACCTACTATATTCCAAATCAAATGACGTGACTATCTGCTAAATCATAATGAATTTAAGTTTACAACGTGTACACGTTTTTAACCGCTCAAAATTGCACACACATGGCACGCGTACATTATTTTTTGAAAAACACAAATTATTTACGGACTGACACGTGTCCAAAAATTTGAATAGTCACGAACATATGTACAATTGTCCGCTTCATTTCAGTTCTACTTTTTGATTATTCACAAACTGCCGAAAGTAAGAACAAATATCTTCTCTAAATTTCTCTTTCAGCAAATCACCCAGTACGAAATGACGACTCAGATTCCCGCTTACATGCTTAATGCTATGACAATCAATTTTGGATCCGTTTTATCTTTCGGAGATGATGAGGTCAAAAAGGTGTTTCAAAAACTCGAAAATGCTGGTCTGAGAACATTTCTGGGACAATCATCGCAGGATATATATCCAAAAGAACTTCAAGATTTCTATTCCTCTGGCAAAGTTGACTCAGAAGGTATCATAAATTCTACTGTTAATGATAAGTTGCTGACTATATCTGAAGATTCTTTTGGGGAATTATTTTCTTTACCTTGTGACGGATTAGCACAACTTTCGGATGTCAAAGCATCTGATATTGATGAAATGCAAATCCTTTTATCTGCGGATGGATGGAAAATTAAAGTTTCCGATCCTAAGAAGGAACTGAAACATGAAATTCAGTTGCTTGCTGATATAATTGCTAAAGGACTCTTAGCAAAAGCAGGATCATTTGCTGCACTTACATTGGAAAAGTTTCAAGCGATTACTACTATTATGACTGAACAAAAATTCAACTGGAAACGACTCATCTTCAACATACTGAAGAATATGTTTTTGTCGTCAAAACAATCCAAGGGTTTTGCCGTACAAATCAGTTATCTTTTGAAAGTAAAAGGTTTAGTGGATGCTGATTCTGAAAGATTATCGAAATTCAAGGTGTTCAATGCAAAGAACACTATGCCACCAAAAATCAACCTGGACATTTCTCCTGCCAAATTCGTCAAGATTAAGAAGGAGATTGGAATTGATCAGGCGACTACCAAATCAGTCAAGAAAACCAAAACGTTAGCTCAACTGAAGGCTGCCAAAAGGAAGTTGATTTTGAGTCCATCAGAGTCAGAAAAGACATCATCACCTCAAATTGCGAAAAAGCCAAGAACTCAAAGGGTTAAAACTACTTCTGAGGTATCCATTTCTACTGACAAAATGATTTCCTTTACTGATCAGCAGCCTATAGAAGCAGTTCCTCTACAGATTATCCCACAAGCTGATTCAGTAAGTACCATAAAGAAATCAGTTAGGACCCAGGTTCCTGTTACTCAAATACCTCGACCAATTGGTGTAGCACCTGCCAGACCCAAAGGAATAAAATTTGTAGAACAAATTGAATCAACTCGAACTGGACTGGAAATTCCTCATATCATGAGTACTGATAAAGGGAAAGGGAAATTGATTGGACCCTCCAACCCGATTCAGACTCATATTGATCTTGTATGGGGAAAGGTGAATAGTTTTGCTGCTGCAAAAACTAAGTCCTATGATGCTTGGGTAGGCTATCGTACTGAGGTTTTTGCCAAGCAACTGAAGGAAAAGTCCGAGCTCCAAAAATTCATCAAGCTGGAGGCCTTTGTTCTTCGAACTGTCAAAGCTGCCTCTATTGCTCAAGCCTTAGAGAGGAAAAGTTATTTCTTTGATCAGATGAGAGCGAAGAAGTTGGCTCAATTTGTCGCTAAGCTTAAAAACAATTACTTGCCAACTGGTCCTACTGCATATACTGATCAAGCTGTAATTACTCAGCTTGACACTGACCTTATAGGGCTACTTTCTCGGATCAAATTTTGGGAATTGGATCAAGAGCTAGTAGTCTACCAAGAAGATTCAGATGATGATGTGGAACTAGTTGAAGAAGCACCCTCTAACACTACAGAACCATCATCAGCTTTAGTTCTTGTTCCAACTGAAGAGCCAATTTCTGATAAGCTTTCTTCACCACCTATTGAACAACAACTATATACTGAAGCTGAGCTGACTTTCGCTCATATTGATGAAGTAATTCAAGCCGTGGTAAAAGAATCCAACCTTAGTGAACCAGTTAATGATAAAGTAGATCATTCTGTTGATCAAACCCATCCAGAGGTCACTATTCCTTCAGAGGAAATTGTTCCACCAGATCAATCTGTTGATCAGGTTATACCAACAGAAATGCCAGATGACTCAATCGATCATTCCCTAGAGACATCAGTTCAGGTTGTGCCACCATCAACTGAACAAAATCCTTCCTCAAAATCTCAGGATCAAGCAGAAATCCCTGCTGATGATATTTCAGTTCGAAATGTTACTGAAATAGTTTCAACTGATCAAGCCTTGATCGTTTCTGAACTTGATAAGGGTAATGCAAGCACTTCTCGCCAATCCAATCCTCCATCTTCAGCAGATTTTGATCTCATTTTTGAAGAAGTCCAACATATGCAGGACAGCATGAATCAAATCATTACTGCCATTTCCAAAATTCAAAATCAACTTTCGCACAGTCTGAAATTGGAAGAAAATCAGGAATCCTTGAAAAGACTGAAGGATATTCAATCTACTGTTACTGCTCTCTCTTTTGCAGTTGGTGATATTCAGAAAAATAGAGGTATAATGTCCAGTCTGACTGCCACTCAAGAATTGATTAACCAACGCGTCAACAATGTGGAATCGCTTGTGTCTCGGAAAATTGAACTACTGCAAGTCACAATGACTACTGCTATTGAAAATATGTCATCATCTGTCACGGTCCTCTCTTCTCACGTTCGCAAGCTATCTGACAAGATGGATGTATTTGACAAAAAGGGGGAAAGCAGCTGAAGAAACTGATATCATTTGACCAGTTATTTTATGATTCAGTTATGATAAAGAATTAGAAGAAGAATTAATCAAGCTATTATTTTCAACTGATACCAGTTTCTCAGACTTCTACAAGAAATCCAAATATTCTATGATTCAGTTGCGTAATCTATTATCAACAAAGAGCTGAGTTAAATCTCTTGGTTTTGTCAAACACCATAAAGGGGGAAATTGTTGGAAACTAAATTCTGGAGTTTGACAAAACATAAAATCAATTAATACATGAAAGCATATTCGGCAGCTGAACATTCAACTAAAATCAGTTGACACAAACTGATCAGTTGAGAACTGATCAACTGATCAGTTAAAACATTCAGCCGAAAACATTAAAGCTTCTCAACTGATGATACCTCGGGAAAGATCATTCAACAGACAAAAAGACATATCAGACAGCAACTGAATGTAGAAAGCCGCACTGCATAGGAAAACGTATTTCGGCTATTGAGATTAATACGCCGTCTTACAATAAATGATGAAGCGGCAATCAAGAACTCTGTCCAAGAAATGATAAGGAGGCAATCAACGGATACGAGAATTCAAAATTACCGTTGAAAGATAAGTCTATAAATATGACTAAAGAGCAGTTGACAAAATAGACGATTGACCAATCTCAAACTTGCCATTACTCTGTTAAAAATCTCTGCTCACACCTATCAGATCTATTCGTAGCAATCAAGGCTACATATTGAGCAATCTAGCACTGTGAAATATTGATAACTCGATAAGTGCTAAGTTCAGTTACTTACAAAGATCATTGTATTATACTAAGAGTTTCAGTTCAGGAAATAGATAAGTCCTAACTGAAGTGGGTCTGTACAAGCGTTGTACTCGATCAAAGTCTTTTAGTGAATATCCTATCCTTGTGATAAAAGGGGTGACGTAGGAGTTATTCAATTCTCCGAACATCCAGAAACATATTGTGTTGTCTTTACTTCAGCTTTTTATTTCCAGTTAGATATTCTATCTTTCAATCAGTTTATTTTCCGCAACTACTTATTCAGTTTAACTGATTGATAATTGACAGACGGGATACTCAGTTCAGTTTGTAACAAAACTGAACTACCTTTTTCGAAAAACATTTAAATTCCTAGAAGTGTTTATTCAACCCCCCTCCCCCCTCTAAACACTCCTTAGTCAATAACCGATCCTAACAACTTTCCATGTAATCTCGGTGCCACGCTGTTCTAGTGCTTTCCTTATATTCAACCATCAATACTTAGCCACATCTTGCAGTTGATGGCCAATAAGTTTCACTCGCTTCTCGTCACTATATTCCAGAGACTCGAATAACATCTCGATATCCTCCAACCAACTTTCACATTCAATTGCATTTTCTGTACCTTTTAAGGTTGGTGGTCGGAATGACTGGAATCGCTTTAATAGAGTCTCCATGGGCGTAGCAGTGACATCCATCGTATCACCAGATGTGCTACCCTGTTCTGGTACTGGTGGTCGTAAAGGAACGGCTGCTCTTCTAGGAGGCATGTATTTGCTATACAAACAGTTTAGTATACACTCTATACTACTGTCTCAGCCCTCCTCTGATCATTTACCTCTGATCTAGAATCGGTTCTGATTCAGTCTTAACCAATAAATGCTGCAATCAAATCAGATAACACAACACGTAATAGGAAAAGCCATAAACCATGCTAGCACAACAAAAGCAAGGAAGAAGACTCAATCTACCCCGCTCATGCTATTCTAACTCAGTCTACAAAACCTACGGCTCTGATACCACCTGTTGTGGGGACCCGGGCTCTAACTTTTCTTTGGGATTAAATGGATCATAAAAACAAAATGGTCAATTTTTTTTATTTTTTTTTTTGACATTTACTCGTTGTTATTGAGTATCAAATAATTGATCAAAACCATCATATTCATAAACTTGTTCTGATAAGGATGGCGAAGTTTTATTATCTGTTTCAACTGGAAATTCATTAAAAAGACACTTCTGACAAAGAAAATTGTGTAATGCAACACAAGCCAATTCAAGCTCGACTTGTGTTGTATATGAAATTGGAGGAGCTGTTTTGAATATTTTGAACCGTGATTTAAATATATCAAATAATGTGGGGACCCGGGCTCTAACTATTCTTTGGGATTAAATGGATCATAAAAACAAAATGGTCAAATTTTTTTTTTTTTTTTGTTTTTACATTAACTCAACTGTAAGTTAACACAAGAAGATTCTATGTTATTCAACAACATAATATACAACCGTAAAATACAAATATGACTAGTTCCAAACCATATCCGACAACTAGTAATTAAATACAGTACATGCCAAAAGTACAACTACTAGTCCTTCTGCTAAGCCCGAGATCACCACGCTATGTCCATCTCTCATCCTCTGCGTGACCCAGATCCTGCCCCACCTGTTGTTATGCACACATACAGACATAACAACAGCCGGAAACTCCGGTGAGAACAAATCCTAGTATTAACATGTATACATGCATATAATCAATTAAACATGAAACATACTATCATGAATGACATCATATGCACATGAAATGCAATGCGAATCAAATCATGTCTAGACTCGACTCGACTAGAACTCTAGGGATCCCGGTGTGAATAAGACGTCAATGGCTGTCACCTACCCTCCCACTCGGGGTGACTGTACGTCTTATTCCTAGACTTCGTTCTGAGCTGTATCAACGACTGCAATAGGAGTCAAGGCTGCTCCTAAGCTGAGATACACCGAACATCTAGATAGTTGACAATGGCTGTCAACGACTCTCCTATCTTAAATGCAATGACTATCAACCTGTAACAAAGCATGCTCATATTCATATCTGAATATTACAATAATCTTACATGCTTGAATACAATTCTATAATCAAAGCAAACTCATGTAACAAGATTTGAATATAATTCTATAAACAAGTCATAAACATGTTACCATATATACAACAATACTAGTATGTGATTTTGGTTTGGGAAACTCAAATAATATCTTATTTGAGTTGTGGCTTCCCAAACAACATGGTTTATACCTTTCGTTGCACAATTGCTGTCGCTGTCACCAATACGAATCTGAAATGGAAATGTTGATACACAATCTATCAATTTCTAATCTAAATCAACACATACCCACTTAAATACTTGATTTCGATATTCTTTCAACGGCATAATCTCCATATTAAACCATCTATATCAATTCTCCTAATTCATAGTCGATAACGGTATAAATCTGATACCATAACTCAGCTAATACAACTCAATTCTATACGGTGTCCGTTCTTAATTCCGCTTGTAATTATACGATGTCTAATATGTCAGAAACAACATATATGAATCATATCTGATTCTTTCAACATCATAATTTCAAGACATGCCAAAACATAGTAAAACTTACGTCCACGCGTAGCCTACAACGATAGGAACACGGTACCGAAGTCGGATTTAAAATCTGACGGACGGATTGAAATAAAAAGGCGTAAGGATTTGAAGCTTTCTCTCGGGAGCCTTATCTGATTCTTACCTCATTTTCTGAGGAATGGCAACATGATATACGTTTATATATATATATCCCTTGCATGCTGATGAGACGTGTCACACATTTGCTCAATTCCAAACGACGCTCGGGCGGTCGAATCTTACCGCCCGGGCGCGAGCTCGGCGCTCGGGCGGTTAAGTTCTACCGCCCGGGCGCGGAAGGTTCTGCCCGCAATGCTAAGTTCTGGCGCTCGGGCGGTCATAAATTACCTCCCGGGCGCCACACATTCTGCCCGAACATAATTCCATTGAACATTGGCGCTCGGGCGGTCACTTTCTACCGCTCGGGCGCCACTAGTTCTGCCCGAATCTTATGAAATTTATATTCTTTGTCCAATCTGGTCTCGTAGTGGTCCGTTTACAATTATATCTATTTAATTCACTAATCTCATAGCAAATTATGATAATCAAATTCTCGGGCATTACAAATAACCTTTTAATGACGTTCCTCAAATAAACATGACGAAAATTGAACAAGTCTTTTGCATTTTTACGGTGAAGACCTTAGTAGTGAATTCTTGGAGATGATAATGCACACCTCGAAATGGAGCAAAAAATTGACGCCAATTTGGATATCCATCATCCACTAAAAAATATTTATCTATCAAACCATATTTGTAAAATCAAATGAAAAATACTAAATAACATATATAATATTTAAAAATGAAAAAGTATATAAATATGCAAGTACTATATAGAATCAAATACATATATACCTTGTGACACTTTAAGCTATTATTTTTCGATAAAGCGTCTGTCAGAACATTTGTTGTAACGCCCCGAAAAATTTAAAGGTCCACGCGAACCCCATGCATTTGAATTATTAAATTCTCCTGTATTTTTAAGTAAATATTTAATTGCATTAATTAATTATGTTGTGAATATTTGCAGGTTTAAAATATATTTTCTACATGGTTGCATTAAAACTATATTTTTAAAGGTTATTCGAGTTGCGATCGAGGAACGGAGACCGAGGGCTGAAAAAATAGAAAATGTTTTCATTAAATAATTATTTTTAATTATTTTAAATAAGGGTGTTGTTTTTTCTTATTTTTTTGAAAATAAGAAGTTTTGAGGTGATTTTATACGCCGGGACGTAAATTTTATCGGTGTTGGTTTTTCATCAAAAATATGAATTTTTTTGGCAACCCGGCTATTAAATTCACAAACGAATTTAATCAAAATTGTTTTTAATAAGTTAATTAAGCATTAATGGGCCTAAACTACTTACTTGGTGGGCCTAAGCCTAATTAGTGAATAATTAACTATTTAATACTCAAAAACCTCACCCTAAACCCATCATAAGTCACGCCACTTTCTGAATTTTTGCACCCTCAAATTCTCTCCCAAATTTACACGGCACACACAAGGAGATTGGAAGGGAAAGCATCAAGTTCTTCTTAATTCTTCAAGCCAAGGTCCTCCTCGTCGTCGTTCTTCGATTTGTCAACGTAAAATCGTGCGTTTTAAACGCAAAGGCACGCCATATTCTCCTTTTACTCATCTTTCACACCATATTATGTGTTTGATACATGATTGCATTAAAAACATGATAGAACTTTTATATTTTCGTTTTTATGGCTATACATGCACAAAAAAAGAGTTTTTCTTTTTTAAAACTCCTCCTATTGATGCACAAAGGGGCTGCCATGGTAGGGAAACTTTAAGGGATATTTTTCCACATGTTTGAGGGTCCATAGATGAAGGTTTAAGGGCTGGAAATTAGGGTGAAGTAAGATGAACGAAAATTGGAGATGCATGGGCTTAGGGTTTCGATTTTTCTTACTAGGGGAACACGGCTGCTGTCGGGGTGTTAGTGTCTGTCCAGGAGATTACCTAGGGTTTTCTGAGGGTCCTAAGAGGGTGGCCAAGGGTCTGGTCGTGCGGCTAAGGGGCTGGGGTCGAAGCTAGACTAGGTTTGAATCACACTAGAACTAGGACTCTTTGTGCAGAAATTTCAGTAGCTGATAGGGGTGTGTTCGAGGGTTCTAATTAGCTTATTTTGGGTTGAAAAAGGTTTATTTATGTGTGAGGAAGCTTTGGTTCAAGTTTGGTAAAGTTTGGTTAAGTTTCGAGTCCATACGAGTCAAAACCGGGAAGTACGTCTAAGTTTAAAAACGAATCGGGAAACGCCTAGATTTAAGCTTAATAAAATTATGAAAAATTAGGTTTAAGCTTAAATAATTATTATAAGTCTAAGTTTCTAATTTGGGAATTTTATATTAAGTTTTGGTTTAATTCGGGATTTAAAACGCATTAATACGTCACATTTATAGATTAAATTAAAAGTCCTCGATTTTAAGCTAAATAAAATTATGAGAAAATTTATGTAGGCTTAAATAATTATTTGGGGCATGTTAGAGTCATGAAATCAAGAAAAAAGTCGAAAACGTAAACTGTCGAGTCCAGGGATAAAACGGTCTTTTTACACCGAGAAATTAGTAAAGGTCATGGCAGTGCCCTAAATGCTGTTTTTATGATATTATGATTATTTTATGAAATGTTCATGATTAAATTATGATTTTTAAATGTCTATGATTTTTATGATTTAAATATGGGCATTTAAAAGATATGTTGCATGCTTGGTTTCAAAATAAAAATGATATTATATACATGTTTTTATTAAGTGATGATAACATGTTGAAGGACGTGAAGAGATTGTGACTACTACAATATGTTGGAAATATCGTGAGGGTTATGGTCTCAGTGGGAGCCCGACGATCGTGTTTCCGTTGATACGAATACGAATACGATGAATATGATTGGAGATGTCGTGAGGGGAGAAGGCCCCAGAGGGAGCCCATTTATGGGAAAAGGCTCCAGAGGTAGCCCCGACGATCGTATTTCTAATGCCATGATATGTTAATACGTAGGCCAGGGCCTCAGTTGACCGGTGAGAGTGTTGCTGGTGTCCCCCGCCGCCCAGTACTGTGGTTTTTTTTAGATGGATCCATCGCCCAATACGTTTAAGAATACGAGTCACAATCACGATCTGAATTCAACAAACACGAACATGAACTATGAATACGAATATGAATATGGATACGAATATGGACATGAATATGAATATGTTTAAGTGATATGTTTATGTCTTTCGAAAATGTTTTTATGCATCATGAAAATGTTTACGAAAACGTTTATGTTTAAAGTTGATGCATCTTCATGAAAACGATATTTTAAGTACAAGTATTTTTCACTGTTATATGTTAACTGTATTACGTATTACTCGTTATCAAGATTATGGTGTGTTGAGTCTTTAGACTCACTAGGTGTGATGGATGCAGGTTATCATGATAATGCTAATGGAGGTCTTGATGGTTGATCCGACTGGACTGAAGGTGCACATAACCCGAGGACCTACGCTAGTTTTCCGCACTAGTTTACGATTCATGATTTTAAGCAATGTTAAAGATATTTTTTTACGACAATTTATTTATGAGAGATTTTTGAGAAGTTATAGTATGGGCTATACTTTTCAAACGTTATTTTTAGATTTGGTAAAGAAGTTGGTTGTTTTATTTTAAAATGATATCAAAAATATTTTATGCTTCAGCCAAATGCTATGTGAGGTTTAAAAAAAAAAAAATCTAGCACGTTTTAAGAAAAGTTATGCAGACGTTTCAGTTGGTATCAGAGCAATGGTTCCTGTAAAGGGTTGTGCCACCGTCAGCGCCGGGAAGATCAGTCGTCAAGCCTCAAAGTTGTAAGTTTAAATGCTTTATATGATTTTATGATTTTACCTGCATAATTATATGAATTATATGTTTACGCTACATGTTTAATAGTTTTATGATAAGTTATGATTTATATGTTTTAGAATTTTTATTCGTGATACATTATGAAATGAAAATTATTTTATTTTAACGCATGTTGGCTTTGTGGTGGAATTGGACGATGTTGATTTTTGGGTTTTAGTATCGACGTTCTATTTTTGGGATATGTAGATTTTCTAAGAAAATATTTATGATTCATGGTTACTAGTCGAATTAATTTTTGGGAATTAGACATAAGGAATAATTATTCGAGGATTACAACGACTTTGGGAATAAGGAAATAGATAAATTGGGATTCTGAGTTGATGAAAAGTAAGATTGATTGTAGGAATTGATTTTTGGGTAAATAAGTTTAAATTTATTGAAATTATGTTATGGGAAACCTGTAGAAAGAAATTAAGAATGCCAAGAACTTATGGGTTAACTGTAGGAATTTTGAAATTAAGGACCAATTAGGATAATTTTTGAGGAAATTAAGAATTTATTTTGCAAACATTAAAGAAATTGGGGACTAATTTAGCAATAAGCGATAATTTGATGGTTTAAATGATAAGAATTTTGAGGATTTAGACTTTTAAGAATATTTGGAACCTTGGGATATCTTGGGTATAAGGTTATAAGAAATTTTAATCAAGGGTTTTAAGGATGAATCAATATTAAGCTTGAAAAATCTAAGCGTAGCGGATGCGTTTGGGATTTTAAGATTTAAATTCGATAAGTTGATGAATATTTTGGGATATAAAATAAGAAAAATAATATACGACAAGTATGATCATCCATCTTTTAATTTTGGGAATTTTAAGAAAAAATTAAAATTTGGGTCTTTTTAAGTTGAGAATTGCAAAATAAGGATTTAGAAGAAAATTTAATTGGGATACTAGAACTGAATCCAAACTTTGGATTATTAAGGATAAGCGAATTTCGAGGACGAAATTCAATTTAAGGGGGAGAGATTGTAACGCCCCGAAAAATTTAAAGGTCCACGCGAACCCCATGCATTTGAATTATTAAATTCTCCTGTATTTTTAAGTAAATATTTAATTGCATTAATTAATTATGTTGTGAATATTTGCAGGTTTAAAATATATTTTCTACATGGTTGCATTAAAACTATATTTTTAAAGGTTATTCGAGTTGCGATCGAGGAACGGAGACCGAGGGCTGAAAAAATAGAAAATGTTTTCATTAAATAATTATTTTTAATTATTTTAAATAAGGGTGTTGTTTTTTCTTATTTTTTTGAAAATAAGAAGTTTTGAGGTGATTTTATACGCCGGGACGTAAATTTTATCGGTGTTGGTTTTTCATCAAAAATATGAATTTTTTTGGCAACCCGGCTATTAAATTCACAAACTAATTTAATCAAAATTGTTTTTAATAAGTTAATTAAGCATTAATGGGCCTAAACTACTTACTTGGTGGGCCTAAGCCTAATTAGTGAATAATTAACTATTTAATACTCAAAAACCTCACCCTAAACCCATCATAAGTCACGCCACTTTCTGAATTTTTGCACCCTCAAATTCTCTCCCAAATTTACACGGCACACACAAGGAGATTGGAAGGGAAAGCATCAAGTTCTTCTTAATTCTTCAAGCCAAGGTCCTCCTCGTCGTCGTTCTTCGATTTGTCAACGTAAAATCGTGCGTTTTAAACGCAAAGGCACGTCATATTCTCTTTTACTCATCTTTCACACCATATTATGTGTTTGATACATGATTGCATTAAAAACATGATAGAACTTTTATATTTTCGTTTTTATGGCTATACATGCACAAAAAAAGAGTTTTTCTTTTTTAAAACTCCTCCTATTGATGCACAAAGGGGCTGCCATGGTAGGGAAACTTTAAGGGATATTTTTCACATGTTTGAGGGTCCATAGATGAAGGTTTAAGGGCTGGAAATTAGGGTGAAGTAAGATGAACGAAAATTGGAGATGCATGGGCTTAGGGTTTCGATTTTTCTTACTAGGGGAACACGGCTGCTGTCGGGGTGTTAGTGTCTGTCCAGGAGATTACCTAGGGTTTTCTGAGGGTCCTAAGAGGGTGGCCAAGGGTCTGGTCGTGCGGCTAAGGGGCTGGGGTCGAAGCTAGACTAGGTTTGAATCACACTAGAACTAGGACTCTTTGTGCAGAAATTTCAGTAGCTGATAGGGGTGTGTTCGAGGGTTCTAATTAGCTTATTTTGGGTTGAAACAGGTTTATTTATGTGTGAGGAAGCTTTGGTTCAAGTTTGGTAAAGTTTGGTTAAGTTTCGAGTCCATACGAGTCAAAACCGGGAAGTACGTCTAAGTTTAAAAACGAATCGGGAAACGCCTAGATTTAAGCTTAATAAAATTATGAAAAATTAGGTTTAAGCTTAAATAATTATTATAAGTCTAAGTTTCTAATTTGGGAATTTTATATTAAGTATTGGTTTAATTCGGGATTTAAAACGCATTAATACGTCACATTTATAGATTAAATTAAAAGTCCTCGATTTTAAGCTAAATAAAATTATGAGAAAATTTATGTAGGCTTAAATAATTATTTGGGGCATGTTAGAGTCATGAAATCAAGAAAAAAGTCGAAAACGTAAACTGTCGAGTCCAGGGGTAAAACGGTCTTTTTACACCGGGAAATTAGTAAAGGTCATGGCAGTGCCCTAAATGCTGTTTTTATGATATTATGATTATTTTATGAAATGTTCATGATTAAATTATGATTTTTAAATGTCTATGATTTTTATGATTTAAATATGGGCATTTAAAAGATATGTTGCATGGCTTGGTTTCAAAATAAAAATGATATTATATACATGTTTTTATTAAGTGATGATAACATGTTGAAGGACGTGAAGGGATTGTGACTACTACAATATGTTGGAAATATCGTGAGAGTTATGGTCTCAGTGGGAGCCCGACGATCGTGTTTCCGTTGATACGAATACGAATACGATGAATATGATTGGAGATGTCGTGAGGGGAGAAGGCCCCAGAGGGAGCCCATTTATGGGAAAAGGCTCCAGAGGGAGCCCCGACGATCGTATTTCCAATGCCATGATATGTTAATACGTAGGCCAGGGCCCAGTTGACCGGTGAGAGTGTTGCTGGTGTCCCCCGCCGCCCAGTACTGTGGTTTTTTTTAGATGGATCCATCGCCCAATACGTTTAAGAATACGAGTCACAATCACGATCTGAATTCAACAAACACGAACATGAACATGAATACGAATATGAATATGGATACGAATATGGACATGAATATGAATATGTTTAAGTGATATGTTTATGTCTTTCGAAAATGTTTTTATGCATCATGAAAATGTTTACGAAAACGTTTATGTTTAAAGTTTATGCATCTTCATGAAAACGATATTTTAAGTACAAGTATTTTTCACTGTTATATGTTAACTGTATTACGTATTACTCGTTATCAAGATTATGGTGTGTTGAGTCTTTAGACTCACTAGGTGTGATGGATGCAGGTTATCATGATAATGCTAATGGAGGTCTTGATGGTTGATCCGACTGGACTGAAGGTGCACATAACCCGAGGACCTACGCTAGTTTTCCGCACTAGTTTACGATTCATGATTTTAAGCAATGTTAAAGATATTTTTTTTACGACAATTTATTTATGAGAGATTTTTGAGAAGTTATAGTATGGGCTATACTTTTCAAACGTTATTTTTAGATTTGGTAAAGAAGTTGGTTGTTTTATTTTAAAATGATATTAAAAATATTTTATGGTTCAGCCAAATGCTATGTGAGGTTTAAAAAAAAAAAAATCTAGCACGTTTTAAGAAAAGTTATGCAGACGTTTCATTTGTATCATGGGTAGATCTATCCCACCCACTAAACGCATATATAAATTTTAAATCAAAGTTAAAACATTTCGAGAAATCATTATATGATGATTAAGATAAATATTTGTATCAAGTCTAGGTACCATTGGTGGAATATGGTTGTGGCCAATAGCTCCAATACAATCCAGCAATATTAAGAAAACAATAACAATAACAATAATAGTAGTAGTAATAGTAATAAAAATAATTTCATTGCTTAGTTTAAAATAAGGAAAAACTCTTGTACTCTCCCTTGTTCTTTTTGGCACTGTAGATATAGGTTTTCCCATCATATCTGATGCAATGCTATTTTAGTGTTTTCAACACTTTGTTAAAGTTTTGGCAGAATTATATTGTGATTGATAAAATGTTTTACGAATAAAAAAGTATCGAATATTTTGACCAACAACGAGCAAAAAAATTGTAAGTATTTCTTCAATACAAATGTACTTAGTATCTTGTAAGAGAGTTTTTTCTCTAAGAATGTTGCACAATTTTAAAAATACATTGAGAGTACATTATATAAATTTCTCAAAAGTGTATTGGATCCTCTTTTAATATTCTATGAATATAATCATATCTATAAAAGTTATCGGTCATCTACTTAAGGGACGATGGACATGTTCGCGCTCATATTAACTATATGCTCAATCAACACAAAGACGATCTTAAAAATTCCATCAATAAAAACCTAATAGTTTCGTGTACTTTTTCTTGGAATTCCTCTTCTTCTATTTGTTCTTCTCTTCATCCACATAGATATTTACATTTAAATGAATGATATGATATCAAATAAAAATTATAATTAAAAAAATCCAATCATTTATGAAAAATCATTCAAATTGTAACCAAAACAAGATGTAGTTAACAAATAACTCGAAACTTTCAAATTAGAAATAATCCAAAAGTCAAATGTCCATTGCTAGTTCAATCCTTGGAAAAAAAATCAAAATAATTCGAACAAAATTTCAACACAATAAAAAAATACTAATCACTCCATTAAACTCCACTTATCCATTCAGTTTATAGTTTATCCATTCTGAACGTTCTTCAATCGTCATTTTCGAGAAATCAAACTTCTTTGATTGGGTAATAAGCAAATCAAACACTTTTTATCGAGTACGATTATCCAACTTTGAGACCTCCTTAATAGCATCCCAACAACCTTCACCCGTATTTCCCATTGGTTCTATTTTAGAAGCCACATTCTCAAGAGTGTGAGAGAGCATATACATAACATTTTGGTCAGTATTCTTGAATGTACTTGATTTCGCTTCAAGTACAATCTTATCTCGTTTTCTAGTTGTCAGAAGTACCTCTGAACTTATGGGTTGAGAGGGTAATGGTGGAGCAGAGTCCTCAACAAATAAATGCTGATATAAATATTCTTGCCTATCACTTTGCATGAATACACCAGTATTGTAATCAAACACGTAATCATCTAACAAATTAGCACGCGTGTTTCCTTCTAACCCTAATGTTCTCGCATCAGTGTCATCTTAATAGAGTAGTTTCCTCTAGTTGTTCCATTCCCAACTGCAATTCTCAAATATTTATAATCCTCAAAAGTGTATGTTCAGTAATGTTCATGTTTCTGGTGAGACTGTAAAAAAGAGAGTGTTAAACTAGTTGTAATTCTAATTATAAATGTAATTTTATTATTTTAATTTTAACTAGAAAACTCTAACCTTAAAATAATTCCCCCCATATTTCTTTAGTAGCCATGAGTTTCTTCGTCTCAGGATCCCATCCAAAACCGGAGTTATGACATATAAGCTTACAGTAGTTGTCATACATCTTTTTGAACCATTTTAAACGATTTTGATATTATGTGAAAGTCTTCACACCCAATTTTTTTAGAGCATGAAGTATTTTTGTTTCTATAATTTTTTTTTTTTGTTAAATACTCCATTCCTACCATGCAATCCTTGTGTTGCAATCTCATCTGTGATTTTTAACAATTTATTACTTTTTTCAATCGTCCATACATTGTATTTAGCTTGTGAATTTCTCATTGGTGATATCACTTAAATAGACATAAGATAGAAAATAAATACATAAACATGCAAATAAATTTTACTAACTATTGAGAAAAAGAAGAGAAAAGATCTAAAGTAGAAAATATAATACCTATAAATTATTCAAGTGAATTGTAAGAGTAATTCGCCAACCAAGCACTTGTATGCTCGGACCAGCTGTTTCGCTTCTCTTCTTGATCTCGGCTGTTATATAAAAGTGACCAAGAACATGCACACATGCACAAGTTCGAATCTATAGAAGATGCAACAATTTGAGAAACAAAGATAGAGACACAGCACGTTTACGTGGTTTAGCCAAAGTGGCTTACATCCACGGGAGAGCAACAACCTTTATTGATAACCAAAGAAGTGGAGTCAATTACAAATACATGTCAAAGATGAAGAGTTACAGAATAGATTTCTTCCTTCAATCTATCTCCTAATTCCTCACGCTTTCTTGTTTGATCATCCCTTCACTTCTTGCTTCTGTATCTTGAGAGTGTTCTGAGAATTCTTCGAGAGCCCTTATCTCTTTTCCTGCCACTGGACTTCTTTAAGAATACCTTGGGAACCATCTACTGGAAGCTCCCTTCACCCAACGACCATCCAGCGGCTTAGCATGGGTTTGTGTGTTTCTCCCCACCCCCTTTCCACAGGTGATGGCCTATCCAATTTGTTATGGCCAATAACAAATGTTTAACTACTCCTCCCCTAATATGTTGACTAGCCAGCTTGGAAGACACTTAATCAAAATTCTCCACCTTGTCTTCAAGATGGCTGCTCTCCATCCTTTTATTATGTTTAGCTCCATTCCACAGCTTGTACCACGTCCAGGCAATGCTTGAACTTGGCCTATAGTATTGTCTTTGTTAACATATCTGCTGGATTTTCTTCAGTTGAGATCTTTTGCACTTTCACCTCTCCTTTTGAGATGATGTCTCTAACAAAATATAATTTTACATCCATATGCTCTGACCTCTCATGATACACTTGATGTTTAGTCAAGTGTATGGCACTTTGGTTGTCACAATACACCGCAACCTGCTCTTCTGTTATCCCAAACTCCTTTGTGATTCCCTTAAACCATAAGGCTTCTTTGATAGCTTCTGTCATAGCCATGTATTCAGCTTCCGTTCACATGTTGGAGTGTTGCCTTCCAGCTTACAGCTGTTCCAAAAACCGTGAATATAAAACCAGTTAGTGATTTTCTTGTATCCAAATTCCCTGCATAGTCTGAGTCCACTAAGCCTACGACTGGATTGCTTACACCTTCTTGTTTTCTGAACATTAGTCCCAAATTTGGTTCTCCTTTAACATACCTTAGGATCAATTTTAGAGCCTCCCAGTGCTTGTGTCCAGGATTAGACATGAATATGGAGACCATGCTTATGGCATAGGCGAGGTCTGGACGGCTACATACCATTCCATACATGATGCTACCAACTGCACTTGCATACGGTATCTTATTCATGTGTTCACTTTATGCCTCATCTGATGGAGATTGAGTAGTTCGTGGTGCTGTCCAAGTGGGATAGTCACTGGTTTAGATTCATGCATATTGAATCTTTGAAGTACCTTTTGTAGATAGGATCCTTGGCTAAGAAACAAACTATCATTGTTTCTTTTCCTTTTTATTTCCATTTGCCTCCCATAGATCCTTCATTTCAAATTCAGAGTTTATTTGATCCTTTAATGTTTGAATCCCCTTCTGGCTGTTACTTGCGACAAGCATATCATCAACATATGATAGCAAGAAGGTCCTGGCTCGATCCCCTCCATTTCTGAAATATACACAGCTATCAAATTTGCTCCTGGAGAATTCTAGTTTTATCATGTAGTCATCAAAACACTTATACCACTGTCTAGGACTTTGTTTTAGTCCATAAAGTGATTTCTTCAATAGACACACTTTGTGTTTATTCTCCTTGGTTACAAAACCCTCGGGTTGGTCCATGTAGATGACTTCTTCCAATTCTCCGTGAAGGAAAGCGGTTTTGACGTCTAGTTGTTCCAGTTCTAAATCCAACTGAGTTACTACAGCAAGCATCAACATGATTTAAGGATGTTTCACAACAGGGGAGTAAATTTCATTGAAATCTATTCCATCCCTTTGTAAGTATCCTTTGGCGACCAGCCTAGCTTTATATTTCATACTTTTTGTCCCAGTAGCTCCTTCTTTCAGCTTGTAAATCCACTTGCAACCCAGCGTACTTTGTCTTTCTGGCTTAGGTACAAATTCACATGTGTGGTTCTTTATTAGTGAATTTATCACTTCATTCATAGCTTCTAGCCATTTTTCCTTTCTTCTACAAGTTGCAGCTTCTTTGAATGATGATGGTTCATAGGTATCTATTTTTTCTGCTACATTCAACGCATACCAAGTCAAGCATGCAAAGCCTAGCCTTTCGGGGGGGTTTAACATCTCTTCTCTTCCTGTCTCGGGCTAGGGCATAGTTCTTTGATCATCTCCGGATTGATTATGTCCACTGAATTTTCTGAGTTCTTGAATGAATGATTCAAGTCTTGAGTTTCTGGTTGTAAAGTTAATTGTGACAGCTCCACCTCAACTTGTGAATTATATAGTTGCTCGGGTCTCACATTTTGCCTTTCTTCTTGACCATAACCCATTTCGGTGAATTATATTGTTGTTTTTGGTGAGTACAGGTGGTTGGCTCGATTCCAGGGGCTCGAGGCTGCATCTAGACATGTACTAGGACATGTTAAGGTCATGTAGGAACATTGGTTCCAGCCCCTATACGCTGGAGATAGAGTTTTGACAGCAACTTCCCAAGCATGTCACTTTGTGTCTCGAATTGGCATGTTTATTGTCTAAGGGGGATGATTCTGATCTTGGCTACCCTAGGGGCTATAGCCATAGTTAGAACATCTCCTTGTTATGTCTAAGACGAGACCAAGTCGGCCTTTCAAGGCTTGGTCCATGGATGCATCGATTTTCAAACAACACAAGACAAGCCCCTTCGATCCTTTTTCATTTCTTGCATGTGTACTTTCGGCTTTGGTGGTTTGGTATGGATCTTGGTTGGCTTTTTGGCCCTTAGCCATGATTCATACCATACCTCATGATGTCTAGATCATGCCATGGTCAATCAAATGGCCACTGTAATGGTCCATGACAGCAAGCAAAGTAATTCTCCCCACACGCGCAGCGTGGCTCTCGGGTAGGGAGTGTGAGTTGTTGCTGGTGTCTCTTGGATTGTGGCTGGCCTAGGGCCCTTAGCCATGGTTCAAGCCACACCTTAGGATTTTGGTAAGAGGCTCTGGTCGGTGGTTCAAGCCCCAATGGCCAGTAACCTCGCAAACAACGCATGCAAGTTGTGCTTTGGTTTAGAGGCTCGTTTGAGTACTTGGTTGGCTTTTAGGCTATGGCCTTGGACTAGACAGTGCCTCATCAAGTTAGAAAGGTTGTGTTTTTGGTCGTTTGTGATTCGGCTAAGTTTAGAGGTCGTACGAGAATTTACGGTGCAATGTGCCAAAATGACTCTCGAAAGAGCGTTTCATGTTTTTGGCCTCCATTCCACAAATTTCGAAGTACTGAAATTTTAGGAGCATTATTTCATCATTTTAGATGTATTTTAAAGTACTGAAATTTTAGGAGCATTATTTCATCATTTTAGATGTATTTTAGGAGCATTATTTCATCATTTTAGATGTATTTTAGTACGGTTTGGCACAGAGTCATGATTAAACGCTAAGTCATTGGGCGGAATTGTCTCGTTTTTTATTCAATTAGGAAGTTTTGGTCAAGTTAAGTTATTTGCATGTTTTTCATGTTAAAATTAGGTCGCAGCGAGCTTGGGAATGATCCAACCTATTCGGTAAAATGATATAAGATTTTTAATTATATTACGTGGATAAAAATATAAAATGTTCATTTTTGAGATATATGCGATATTGCTTGTGGCCACTTCACATTCATGGGACTGCAGCTTATCATGGGATTATTACTTCATCCGGTGGTCACTGACCGGTTCATGTTCATGTATTGGTAGATCTCTACCGCCCAGTATACTGTGATTTAGTCTGATCAGACGATTCATTTCACGTTATGGGCAACTTGCGTAGAACGTATTCTCAACAGAAAATTTTTATATGCTATTTCATGACAAGGCTCTATCGAGCAATAATTTCACTTACGATTTTCAGTTCAGTTATGCACGTATTTATAATTACTGATGACAAGATATTTTCACGTTACGCTTTACGACATGATATCTTTACATGGCATGAAATTTTATGATATATTTACTTGTTATCTACGATATATGCATGCTGAGTCTTTAGACTCACTAGACTTGATTGTTGTAGGTACTGATGAGGTCGAGACCGAGGGCGGGGACCATTGAGCCATCTTGGGTCGGCAGTAGTAGGAACCCGAGGACCTCATGCTTCAGTTCATTTACCATTTTATGATCAAACATTTTTTATCGCGATTGCTTATTTTAAATTTGTTATTTCAAAACAGACATTTACTTCCGCTGCTATGTTGAACATTAAACCTTTTATCAGTTTAATTTATGAATGAGGCATGTTACCTATTTTAAAAGAAAATTTTAAATTTTTCCGCAATTTTTCAAATACGAATTTCGGGCCTCTACACATTCTCTTAGATGTTATATGTAATATAACTCAATCACCTAACAAGCGGCGCCGTCTGTGGGAATCGAACCCAACGAAAATCGATCGGCAAAGATTCAAGAAGATGGGATCGATGAAATATGACATTGAAAAGTTCACATGAAACAATGATTTTGGATTATGGAGAATCAAGATGCTTGCAATCTTGATCCAGCAAGGTCTTGCCGGAGCTCTTAAAGGAGAAGAATCATCAGATGAGGAAGACTCGAAGGAGAAGTTAGTCAATGCAAGCCAAGGCACAAATTGCCATAATTATGTGCCTGGGTGATAAACCCCTCCACAAGGTCTCTAAAGAAACCACGGCTGCTGCTATGTGGTGCAAACTCGAGAAGCTATACATGACTAAGTCCCTTACCAATCGGTTGTACATGAAACAACGTTTGTACTCATTAACATCGAAGATGGCAAGTGAATCTCTGACCAGATGGATGAATTCATCAAGATCCTTGATGACCTTGAAAATATCGAAGTAAAATTGGAAGAAGAGGACAAGGCTCTGATATTGTTGAATTCCATTCCAAGAACCTTCGAGCGTTTCAGAGATACCTTATTGTATGGAAGGGAGCAGTCCATCACACTTGAAGAGGTCCAATCTGCTATTAAAGCAAAGGAACTACAGAGAAGAATTCAGACCCATGGACAACAGATTCAAGGTGAAAGTTTGAACACCCGGGCAAGGATTGAAAAAAGGCAATATAAGGACAAAAGGGGAAGATCAAGATCAAAGAGCCACACAAGATACAAGTGTTTTATATGCCACAAAGAAGGGCACTTCAAACGTGAGTGCCCATAACATAAGAAAAAGTGGACAGACATGATAAAGGATGATGGTGAGGCATCTGTGACTTCTGATGGGTATGGATCTGCTGAGGTTCTGGCTATCTCAGAGCAAGACACATTGAATCGGTGGATATTAGATTCAGGGTGCACATTCCACATGTGTCCTACAAAATCATGGTTCGAATCTATTCAAGAATCAGACTAAGGTCTAGTTATTTTTTAAAATAACAAATCATGTATAGTAAAAGGAATTGGAACCATAAGGCTGAGGATGCAAGATGGTGCTGATAGAATTCTGCAACAAGTTAGGTATGTTCCTGAACTTAAGAGGAACCTTATATCACTAGGCACACTTGAGTCAAATGGACATACCTTTAAATTCGACAATGGAAATATGAAAGTACTCAAAGGATCTCTTGTCGTCATGAGATCTGTAAGGGACAACTCTTTATATATTCTCTTGGGAAATACAGTCCTAAGTGGAGCAGCTAACATAGAAAACCATGATCTGAACTCAAAACTTTGGCACTTGAGACTTGGCCATATAAGTGGAAAGGGCCTTCATGAGCTGTCTCAACAAAATCTTCTCTGTGGAGACAAGATTCAAGGCTTGGAAACTTGTGAGTACTGCATTCTCGAAATGGCAAAACAAGTAAGTTTTGGATCATGAAGTCATTCAACCACAAGGCCATTTGAATATGTCCACTCTGATGTGTGGGGGCCTTCAAGGACAGTAACACATGGTGGGGGAAAGTATTTTATGACTATAGTGGATGATTATTCAAGGGGGATGTGGGTGTATACCTTGAATTCAAAGGATGAAGCCTTCATAAGGTTCAAGGAATGGGTGATTCTGATTGAAAATCAGCTGGATAAAAGACTCAAACACCTAAGGACTGACAATGGCCTTGAATATTGCTCTGAACAATTCAATGAATTCTGTAGGCAAAAGGGCATTGTCAGGCACAAGACTGCACCTGGAACCCCACAGCAGAATGGGCTTGCAGAATGTATGCATATATAGAACCTTACTTGAGAGAGTAAGGTCTATGCTACCGAATGCTGGACTGCCAAAAGGGTTCTGGGGAGAGGCAGTAACCACAGCTTGTTACTTGATTATAGAAGCTCATCTAGTGCCTTGAAGCTTAAGACACCTATGGAGTACTGGTATGGAAAACCTTCTGATTACTCAAATCTAAAGGTATTTTGTTTTTTGGCATATGCTCATGTCAAGCAAGACAAACTGGAAGCTAGAGCATTAAGATGTATATTCATTGGTTATCCTCCAGGAGTTAAAGGGTACAAGGTGTGGAATCTAGAACCAACTGGACCAAGGTGCTTTACTATAAGGAACATTACCTTTGATGAAAGCAATGAATGAGGAAAGGGAATCTCTTAAAAGGAACAATACATGGGACCTTGTTGATAGACCAAAAGGGCATAGAGTAGTTGGCTGTAGATGGATTTTTAAAGTAAAGGAATATGGGTCAGCCAACTCCAATCTAAGATATAAAGAAAGGTTAGTGGCAAAAGATTATACACAACTAGAGGGAATAGATTTTAATGAAATCTACTCTCCAGTGGTTATACATGGATCCATTAGGCTCATGTTAGCGCTTTTCACACAACTGGATCTAGAAATGGAACAACTAGATGTCAAAATCGCCATGGTGAACTTGAAGAAACCATATACATGGATCAGCCCGAGGGATATTCAAGGGAATAAGACAAAGACAAGGTGTGTTTGTTAAGAAATCTTTGTATGGTCTTAAACAGAGTCCTAGACAATGGTACAAAAGATTCGATGAATTCATGACACAAGTACACTTCACCAGGAGCAAGTTTGACAGCTGTAAATACATGAAAAGCGAAGGTGCACAACCAAGTACTTTCCTACTGATATACGTGGACGACATGCTAATGTAAGCAAGAATAAGGGTGATATTCAAGCACTCGAAGAGTTGCTGAGTTCTGAATTCGACATGAAAGAGCTTGGGGAAGCCAAGAAGATACTTGGAATGGAAATAAGTAGAGATAGAGAAAGAAGAACACTTTTTCTCAATCAAAGTACATATATCAAGAAGGTACTACAAAGGTTCAGGATGCATGAAGCTAAGGAAGCTTCTACCCCATTGGGACATCATTACAAACTATCAAGTGATCAATCACCAACAGAGGACTTCGAAAGGGAACTAATGAAAAATGTGCCCTATGCAAGCGGGGTTGGGGAGCTTGATGTATGGGATGGTCTGTTCTAGACCAGATTTGTCATATGCCATGAGTATGGTCTCAAGATTTATGTCAATCCTGGGAACACACATTGGGAAGCCTTGAAGTGGATCATGAGATACTTAAAGGGCCAGCCAGATCTAGGACTGATGTTCAAGAGAAGGGCTGAAATGACTCAACCTTTGGTTGGGTTTGTTGACTCAGACTATGCTGGAAATTTAGACACAAGGAAATCCATGACTGGAATCGTTTTCACCCTATATGGAACTGCCATAAGCTGGAATGCCTCTCTGCAGTCTGTGGTGGCTCTATCCACCACCGAAGCTGAATATATAGCACTAACTGAAGGCACAAAGGAGGCAATTTGGCTTAAGGGAATTCTGACAGAACTGGTAGTTAAACAAGAAGTTATGTCAGTACACTGTGATAACCTAAGCGCAATACACCTTACCAAACATCAAGTGTTTCATGAAAGGTGTAAACACATTGATGTAAAACTACATTTTATAAGGGATGTTATTGCAGGGGACATATCAAGAGTGGAGAAGATTTCAACTCTCGATAATCCAGTAGATATGTTGACAAAGGTGCTACCATAGGCCAAGTTTAGGCTATGCTTGGACTTGGTCAGTATGGTAACAAAAAGCTAAGCTCGAAAGGGGAAGGAGAAAGAACCATTCTTGAAGTTTATTCTTTGTAAGACAAGGTGGAGATTGTTGAGGAAATGTTGGTGTCTCACAATGAAACAAGGAGTAGCAGAAGGGAAGGACGGACTGAAAAGGGGTCAGTGGGAGAAATAAGCCATTGAGTTAGTTTCTTCGGTTTTGTTCTGTTATCACTCTAGGTGAGCAATAAGAAACAGTTGAAGGGCCATTGGTCAACCCGTGTATGTATATATACTCATGATCTTCCTATTGAATACACAAGGGAAAAATTCAATGCAAAGGCAGAAAGCTTGTCACAAGCAGGGGAGTCTAACTTGAGAGGAAAGAGATAAACGAGTAGTGATCTTGTTTTTGTAAACTCTTGAGGGTTATTTTCTGTTCCCATAGCTTTGTAAAAGAAGGATACTTTCTGGTAATTGAATGCAAGAGCTGGTCATCTTTCTCTCGTGGATGTAGGTCATTTCAAGACCGAACCACGTAATTCGTTTCTTGTTCGATTTACTTTCTTGTGTGTGCATTCATGGTCTTGCATGGTTTAGCCAATCGAAGTCGGTTCCATTCTCTTAGATGTTATCTGTAATATAACTCAATCACCTGACAGATGTATATGAGATTAATGGAATAAAAGTCTACCAAAATCTCTAGGGTGAGTACAAAATATTTTTTTCTTTAAGTTTTGTACATCAAGAATTTCACAAGTCTAATTGGAAATCTATTGAAAGTTTGGATATCACTTGATTTTTATAGTGTTTCAAAAAATCAAGTTTGAATATCACATGACGTTTTAACTCTACAAAAATCTAATTTGGATACTACAAGATTTTTATGGAGTTTATAAAAGTCTAGATTGGATATCTCTAGACTTTTAAAACCTACCAGTCATTGAAAGTAATTACAATTTTTAGATTGAATACACATCTCTAAATATATTTATTTAAAGAGGATACTATAACAAAATCCCTGCAGCTTATTTTCAAGAAGTTCTTATAGATAAATCCTTAGCAAAAAATATTTCTTCTAAATCAGTCCCTTAAGTTTTACTTTGGAATTCAATCCTTGACACAAAGTTTACTTTATTTTGAATTCTCTCAATCAATTTTTTACACATTAATTAATTAACGTTGTACTATTCATAAACTCAATTTCCCGAATTAATTTGTGTAAATTTCTAAAAATTGATGTGTAAATCTTAGAAATAATCTATATAAATATTCAAAATAAGTTGCGTGAATCATAATAAATCAATTTCAATATGGGAGTCATGTTCCAGAGAAAATGCTAATTTTTCATTTATTTGTAGTTTTCAGTACCTTAACGACTTTTATCTCATTTCGATTCCTAATGATGCTACGCTAATGGTGTTGTTTAGGAATCTAAGACAAAAATGTCCGACAATTAACCATCAACTTACGATGTTGCTTTTCACAATCCCTCGAAAGAAGATGAAAATCGACGCTGACGACATACGAAGCATGATAAATCTTCATATGTGTATGAATTGTTTGTCATTGAATATTGCGGGTATGAAGAAAAACTTATCAAAGTCGTCCTAGCAGGAATGTTGGCATCTAATTTATTTTTCATTTTATGTTGATTTGGTTTTACAATAGTATTTAATTGTAGTTTTTGTTGTTTAATTATTTTATTTGAGTAAATATGATTTATGGGAACATGAGTGTAGTTGTTCCTTTCTTTTCCCTTTTTTTTATTTTTATTTTATTGAATTTTAATGTGAACTTGAAGATGAGAAACATTCGACAATGATACCCATGTCAAAGTTTCCAGCATGAGTAATTCTATTGATTCGTGGCTTTAGTGCATACGTTGTGAAGTTCAACTATTTAAATATGTCTCCAATTTCCAGAATTGTGTTAAAAACAATGTTACTACAAGACAGTCATTTTCATATAAGAAAAATGATAGTCAAAATATAATTGTCATCTATATTGCTGAAAATTTTGCGTAGAGGATATATGTTTTTAAACATATATAGGATAATGCATTTGGTTTCAGAAAAGTAATTTAACTCATACTTGTGGCGATGACAATTTACGGACTAGAGGGCATCCTAAAGCTGATTCATCTTGGGTATCTAACTTGGTGAAGGATAAGTTGAGGATAGAGTTATCGTATCATCCGATTACAATGATTAAAGATGTACAAAAAGAGTACGGACCAGAGATTAATTATCACAAAGTTTGGATGGATAAAGAAATGTTAATGCAATGATACTCATGGGACTGAGAACGTGTCGTACGATCAGTTATGATGGTATTGTCTTGTCGTTAAAAGAAACAAATATGGAGAGCTATGCTGAATGTGAGTTCGATCCCATGACAAATAGATTTAAACTACTTTTTCAGATGTTTTCATGTGTGCCTAGTTGGTTTTGTTAGTAGTTGTTGACCACTGACATTTTTGGATGCGACTCGCATAAGAGGAAGTCCAACGACCGTATTTTCATCGACATGATATGATGATATGTCAGGCCAATGCTCAATTAACGAGTGAAAGTGTCGCTGATGTCCCCACCGCCCAGTACTGTGGTTACATGTAGATGGATCCATCGACCTTCAGCTGAAACGAAAGTCACAATTAATGATCCGAATTCAAAAAAAGGAAAACATATATGTATACGATGAAAGAAAAAATGTTTAAGTTTATGCATGTTCATTAAAAGCTATTTTAAGTAAAAGTATTTTTATTGTTGCATTATTACTTGTTATCATGGTTAAGGTTAGCTGGGTCAATAGACTCACTAGGTGTGATCGATGCAGGTGAACATGATGTTGGTGTTAATGAGGGACTTGATGATTGATCTTGCTGTACTGAAGGTGTACACAACCCGAGGAGCATGATACATGTTTTACTGTTTGACATATTATGCATGACATATCATGTTGAGCCTGATATTTTTTTAGATATATCTCGTTTTTTGGGGCCACTCAGCCCTATTATATATTGTGGATGATGGGGCATCGAGAGCTATAGTATTCGATGGGGCCCGCGGGCTCTGATGACCTGGACATTGTAGGATCCACATCTTGATGATGAGTGTGGGAGCCAAAACATGCCTAGGACAGATCAGAGACTACACACTCAGGCGCCTCTAGACTGAGCATGAGATTCTTAACTTGATCATTGATATCCGAGCATATCTCATTTCACATGCATCATATCAGTTTGTATACTCATACATTATTGTATTGGGCAATTATCGTTCGTGTCTTTGTTTTCATCTTGGTCACCCCATTCCATGGGGCAGGTCTTAGGTTGGACGGTTCGGACGGCCAGGGCAATGGCTAGAGAAATTAGGTTTTCAGATGGTGATCCAGTAGAAGTTTTATATGGTTTGTCCGTTTTCTCATTCAGAATTAAGTTTTCGATATAATTGTATTAATGTTTAAGACTGCTGTTATTGTTCTGCTTTTTTTTTGGGTTGTAAAATGATTAAGTATTTGGTTTCCGATGTTTAATTGTTGTTATTAAGTTTAATGTTGCATCTTTATTAGTCTGTTTAGTAGTGGCTCGGGTAAGGGCGCTACATAACACTGCCAGACTGAAACTCTTAGTATCTTTACAATTTTATTAGTACACAACTGATATATTTTTTTCTAAGCACAACAACTGATCTAAAAATATCGAATATAGTAACAATAAGTGCTTGTTCTAGTGCTCGAAATATAGCCTGAAAGCTATGAATATATCTGATAAAGCGTGAGCTTTTTGTAACTGAGAATGATTTGCTTGTTCTTATTCTTGCTAACTCAGTAAGAATCACTCTCTTCTTCTAATCTGATCTCATAGGCTATTTATATGCTTTGCTCCCAACGGTAATATCGAATACGTTTAAATGTCATATATCCGTTGATTTTTCCTGAGTAGACATGTCATCATTCTTCTGACAATCGTACACTGTGGCATTCTGATATACGGTGCTCCCACTATAAGTTGCAGTCTGCTCTTTTACAAATTTTCGATTGTTGGCCACGCTCTTTAACTGATGACGTGTCAAGCTGATTTATCAGTTGACTCTATAGCCGATTCGATGAACTGATTGTATAACTGATCTGTCATAACAGATAGTTCAGTTCGCTACACAGCTTCAGTTAGCTTTAATCAGTTCACTTGTCTTCGATTGTTTAGCGCATTAATTATCAGTCGAGCAACTTCAGTTCAAGTCATTTCAATCTAGTTGCGTTTAGTTGAGTCTGTAATCTTCAAACGCTCAATTTGTCAAACTCCGAAATTTTGATTTCAACACACACATCTAACATTTTTCAGGTGTAAAATGACCGTTTTTCTCCTGAAACCCTAACTTTTCCAATTTATTCTTAGGCCTTAAAACGATGACCCGAATCCATCCAAACTTAACATAACATCTTAAAATACACCCATAAACATTTCTGAGACGTAAAATTAAGCTTCTCGACTAATTTCCAATTCGTTTTAAAACATAAATGTACGTCTAGGTTTTAACCCGAATCGACTCGAAACTTAACCAAACTTGAACCATAGCTTATTTAAACTTAACCATACCCTATACAACCCAAATCAAGCCAATTAAAACCTTTGATCATGCCTAGAAACTTTCTGGAAAATTCTGCACTAAATCTAACCAAACCCTAGTCCTAGCCAATTTCAAGCCCTTAACCACCACGTCCAAACCCTAACCTACCCTCTTAGGACCATTACTGACCCCTAGAGACTCTTTTGGACCGAGCTTAATGATATTAGAACCCACAGCCCCGAACCCTACATGGTGCGCACGCCCAAGTAACATGCTACAGCCCTTTCCCTTCAAAACAGCCTTCCCTCAATCAGCCTAGGACCATGAATAAGACCCTATTAGGACCACTGAACACTGCCCCAACAACAGCCACATCCATGCCCTTCTAGAACCCTAGTTCCTTAAAAGCCAAATTTTTCGTTCAGATCTTGCTTCCCTACTGTCCAGCCCTTAAACATGTATATATAGGCCCTTAAACATGTTGGAAAATGTTCTTTCCCATAGCCGTTTCGTGTCATCTCATTTGTGCATCATAATCATGAACTTAGAAACATAAAAACTCAAGTTTTGTTCATGTTTTGCCATAAAAACGAAATATATAAGAGGAAAGCATGTTTTTCATGCAATCATGTATAACACACATATTATGGTATAAACGATGAGTGAAGGAAGATTAATTTGTGCATTTGCATATTTTACGCACGAAAAACAATCTTTGACGCGGGGACGTTGGCAGAGAGATGGAGGAGGAAGCTTGTTGAAATCTCCATCAAAGTTCCAGTGATTTTCTCTCAAAAACATGTGATGTGTGTGTTTGTGTGATGATGGAGAAACCCTAGGTCTCTTAGTATAGGAGGCATGAGTTTTAGTTGAAGATTAGGGTTTTAGAAGCCTTGATTTTGGTATAAATAATTGTGTAGGAGTTTAGGCTCAATTACCTAGGTATAACATGCCCATTAGATAGTTGGTAAAATATTTTGTTTAGAAAATTTTTTGAAAATATTAGTCGAGCCCCCAAAAAGTCCTTATTTTTGTCAAAAATCGATTACCGATTTAAAATACAACTCAGCGCGTAAAAACACATCAAAAATCGTTTTCGAAAATAATCATTAAAATATACCACATATTAAATAATTAAAAATAATCATTTAATAAAAATACTTTTCCTTTTATGGTCCACGGTCTCCCTTCCTCGATCGCGTCTCGAATACCTCTTAAACACAGTTTTAATGAATTTTAATAAACATGCCTATCATATTCAATAAATGCAATTAAAAAAATTTAATTAAGCATTTTTCATTTTTCCTAGATTTGCATCTAGTTAGATTACGTCATCGCATTTTGGACATTACAAACACAATGCCAAACTGAAACTCTTAGTATAGCACTTCTTATATAGTCTGTAAAACTGAAATATGCTCTAATTCGTAGCCTGATGCTACTGATAAACATAATGAATTTAGAGCTTGAATATGCAATCGGAAATCTTTAGAATATGCTCGTAAAGTATATCGCAATTGATTGTTTTGATTGCTTTGTATATTCGCTTCTTTTCGTTCACCAACCTTCTTCAACTGATTCGATCAGCTATATATATTCTTCGAACTCAACGGTCACATTTAATGTCCATTTAATGACAAATATCGGTTGATTCGTCGTGTAGCAGCTTTATCTAACAGTAGTACGAGGTTTTTCAGATTTTTCTGTTCTGATAGAGTTGTTCTGCTTTAGTACGACATGTCGGACTGTTTTGTTGATCTTTTAACTGATGTCGTTGCCAAATTATTAGAAGTCAACTGATCAGTTAGCTGGGCCTTATCAGTTACGAGAACTTCAGTTGATATTCAGTTCAACTTAAACGAATTCTTCAGTTGTGTATGTTCAATATATCCTTTAAATTCTTCAGTTCCTTTAAGATTAATTTGTCAGACTGTGAAACCTATAATATTTCAACAATTTTGTTTTTCAATTATTTGATAATATATTTAACAGTGATTTGTAACATATTATTTTCAAAGATTCTTGAAAAAACAGTAAATTTTAAAATTTTATCTTGTTTTCCTATTTGAAAAGACTGTTGTGGCGGATAAACAGAATTTTGAATATGTCCAAAAGAAAGTTTATGACATCTTTCAATGACATATATATAATTTATAACAAAAGTTTTGATAAACCAATTAACAAAATATATTAATTGATTTTTTTTTTGAAGAATTTATAATAACTTTCTACAATATAATCATTGTTGGAAACTTATTTTCGGTTGTTTGAAAAACTAAGGAACTAAGTTATTGGACTAAACTGATCACACTTAAATAAGTTGCCTAACTGAAGATTAATGCGCAGTTTATAAAAGACAACTGAAATCAGCCGAACTGAACTTACAAAGACAACTGACTGATCAGTTGACATATTCAGTTGTGAGCTTATCAGCTGGTCACTCAGCTGTACACGTCATCAGTTGAAAAATACATCCAACCGACAAAAGTACAAAGTAGACTGCTACTCGTAGTGGAACGCCGCATTTCAGAGCTACAGTGTACGAATGTTAGAAGAATGTTGACGTGACAATCAACGGATGAAAGATTCAAATATTATTTAATGTTACCGTTCAAGAGAAGCCTATGAATAGGTGAGAAGAGCAGTTGAGAAACAACTATTGAATCTACATGATCTATCTATTCTCTCAAGCTTGCTGTTACTCCGCTGAATTTATTACTCTCTTTTGAGAATCAAAAAGCTCACACTTATCAGAATCATTCGTAGCATCTGAGGCTACTTTTCGAGCTTAGAAGCACAAATCATTGAATTGTTTATTTTTTATCTTAACTAGATTAGTTGTGCTAAATTCAGTCGAAGAACTGTGATATTTAGTAAATTAAGAGTTTCAGTCTTGGTAGTGTTAAGTCCAAACTGAAGTGGGTCTGCACAAGTTTTGTATCGATCAAAGTCTTTTAGTGCAATCCTATCCTTGTGATAGAAGGGTGACGTAGGAGTTATTCAATCTACGAACATCTATAAATCTTCGTGTCATTCTTTCGGTTATTTATTCTATCTTTCTGTCAGTTTATTTCCGCGACTGTTATCATTCAAACAGATTGTCATCGACTGACAAGATTCCTAAGTTTCAGTTTGTCACAAAACTGACACTTCATTCGAAAAAGTTATAAAATTCATGAGTGTTTATTCAACCCCCCTTCTAAACACCTATCAACCGATCCTAACAAGTGGTATCAGAGCTGTTGAATCTTGTCTCAGAATACTATTACTCACAAACTGATCAACATGTATTCATTCAACAAAATACCGATGTTTTCTAGAGAAGATTTTGATGACTGAAAAATCAGAATGCAGGCTCATTTAGCTACACAAGATGACGACATGTGGTATGTCATCACTGATGATCCTATGAAGATTCTAAAAGCAAATACAGCAGTTACCATTACTGATGGGGCACCTCATCGCATGGAAAAGCCCGAGAAGTAATGGGAAACTGAGGACAAAAAGAAAGCCAATCTAGACAATGTGGTTAAGGATATCTTATACAAAACGCTGGGTAAATCACTTTCAGCAAGATGTGCAAAACTGGCAAAGAAATATGGGAAAATCTGATCCAGCTATGTGAATGAAACGAGCAAAAAAAATAGAACAAGCTATCAGTTGTTGTTCAAAAGTTTGATAACATCAAGATAAAAGCTGGTGAATCCATGCATGATTATGATGAGAGGATCAGTGGTATTATTAATGAACTAAACGCACTTGGAAAAGTGTATTCAAACAAAGAAGTGGCACTGAAAGTGATCAGAGGTCTTCCCAAAGAATGGGATGTCAAGACCATGGCAATGAGAGAGTTAAATTATCTTATAAGATCGAACTTCATGACTTCTTTGCTAATCTAAAGGCTTACAAGTTTGAACTACAAACCAGAGAAGGAGAGCCTTCTGCACCAACTGCCACAAAAACTTTAACTGCTATCAAACTGGAACCAACCGGTTCAGCTGAAAATCTGCTGATGAACTGAGCAATGATGCTATTTCATTATTTGTCAAGAAATTTGGAAGGTTCGTGAGAATGAATTAAGGAAACTTCCAGAAGCAATATCAGAAGAACCAATCTAAAGAAAAATCCTATGTTTGCTACAACTTTGTAAAATCTGGTCATTTCATAGCAGACTGTCCAAAGCCAAAGAAGGACGGTCGAGTATCAACTGATAAGGGAAAGAAGCTCTATGAGCACAGAAGAAGGACCAAGGATGACAAGAAATTATTCAAAAAGAAGCATGAAGTGCTTTTGGCTGAAGAAAGCAAATCTAAGTGGGCTGAAACTGACAGTGATGAGTCAGTTCAGAAAACCCAAGCAGTTCAAGTGAATATGAAGAGGAAGTCAAGTGCCTAATGGCAGATGAAGCTGAACTGGAGTCAGCAAGTGAACAGGTATTTGATTTTAGCTCTGTTGATTTCACTCGTGAGGAACTCATTACCACACTGCATGACATGGTAAATGAGTATCACAAACTTGCTCGATAATTTGAGAAAGTTAAAACTGATCCCAATGACAACAAGACAGAAACTGATGAGTTAGTTGAACTGTTGAGTCTCAAAAGGGATATTGCACAGCAAAAACTGAAATGATCAAAAATCAAGCTTTGATATGTTAGTTAAAAACAGAGATTTCAAAACATGTTGAACTGATTCAAGCTTGGAACAAGTCTTCAGTTGCATTAACTGAAATGCAGAATTCTCAAAAATCAGTTGATGATAAAAATGCTTTAGGTTTTAACAGTCTTGATGAAAATTCTTCAAGTGATACAAAGCCAATGTTGTATGAAAATAAAGTAAAGTACATTACCTTTGTAAAATCAACCATGGTAAATGAATTTTTAGAACCTAGTAAACCAGCTGTTCAAATGATTGAAAATAAGAACAAAGGCAAACGGTATGGTATTGGATATGTTAGAGTAGGTGCTCGTCGAGCCAAGTGTTGGCCGAGTGTTCACAATGAAACTCTATGTATAAACGATCTTTATTTTGATAATATTTGAAATTATTATTTTGGCACTTCTTTATCTGTATACCCATGCTAGTTGCATAGATAAAGTCCTTGAATATACAAATAGTAGAAAGAATATGAGATGCTCATATGATGAGTATCATGAAACTCATATTTGGAATACTGTATATTCTAAACAGTTCCTAGTCGATTCAGCCGCCGCTAAGAAGGATATAGGCCGCTCGAGTTAGAGACTAGTATCTGCAATGTGAGTACCATGTTTCATTGGTAGGGGACATTGTGATGTCCGATCATGCAGATAGGTGCTCCTGGTAAAGTGCACTGAACAACCCTCCATAAAGGACTTTCCAAGTGGTTCTCACTTATCGAGTGGAAAGGTCCTAGTTTAAGGTTGTACACCATTAGTCCTTATGACCCGGGACAACATTGAGACTCTATGTGCTAGAATTACACTTTGGCTTGTTTACCGACTCTCATGGGGTCATCAGGTGGCAAGGTTGGGTGTTCTGTCGAAACATATAGGAGTCGATGCATTGTAGTCGGGGATTCACCGCTTACCTTCGGGTATGGATATCCTATGTGTTCTCATGTGTATGTAGATTGAAATCTCTGATCAGAGTATAGTGGTAATTATGAAAGGGGTTTCATAGATTACACCATCGATGCAACTACGATATGACACATAGTATCGATTCATTGACAACTCTCGATAAACCAATGGTTGTCGAATCGGTCGGGATATATGAGTTGAAGGGACCGTACTGTACGCTAACCATAATTGAATGGTTCTTGCAGGCACTATCATTTGATACCTAGGGAATCATGTAAGCGATGTTGCTAGGCGTTTAACATGGTTGGTTGGTACTATCAGACTTGAGTTCTGACGTTCTTGTTATCAAGGGGTTGATAAGTAAGAATGGAGCAATTGTGGTATGCTCATATAAGGACATGTTTAGTCCGAATCACATGGAGATGTGAACCCACGGCTAGTTGTATCAATGAACCATTGAGGGCCACACAAGTGCTAGCTTTCTAGATCCCGTTGAGAAGTAAAATAGTTCAATGTGTTGAACGGCTTATAAAGGAGTTTATAAGCGTAAGGAAAATTAGAAGTATGACTTCTAAGAGAGAAATGTAAATTTTAATTTATGGAAGTGTTCCTAAATTAAAAGTTGGCCAAGTGAATAATGTATTTGAAAATTGTGATTTTCATATACATTATTATGGACTAAATTAAATTAATTCAAGTGTTGAATTAATTAAACACTAGTGGACCTAGTAGAGTCCAAATAATTAAATTAATTCAAGTGTTGAATTAATTAAATTAAATTGAGTCTTGTAGAGCTCAATTTAAATAAATTATTTAACTAGTGGACTTGAGTAAATTCAAGTAATGTTTGATTAGTCTCAAATATGTTTGAGATAATTAAATTTAGTCCATGGTTTTTAATTTGTTAAAAACTATATAATATATGCATGCATGGGAGGTGAAGGGTTGGAGACAACTTTTGCAACTATCAAGGCTTCGCATGCTACTTTTGTCTCTACTTTTTGCAAGACCAAGACAAGTCTCCCTTCCCCCATTCAAGCATCACAATGGCTGAAAAATACACACACATTCTCTCCCATTTTTCTCTCAATTTTCTTCTTCAAGTGTTGAGGAATGAAAAATACTTCTCTTTTGAAAAATGCTCTAATTTTTCTAGTGCAAAATTAGAGTGATTCTAGCTAGTTGGTGGTGGGCTTAATATTTGAGCAAGGTGGGCTCAAAGGAAGCTTGAAGATTGTCTTGCCATTGAAGAGCTTAGTAGTATATCAACTAAGTTGGAGCCATCATCAATTTTTTAAGATTGATAGGTACATTTCTAAACACACTATGAATGTCATCTTTGTGTTTTATTGTATTTGCTATACAAAGAACATGGTGGCCGAAATTTTCTTGTGTAAAATTCGATTTTCGAACTTCCGTTGCGCTTCCGGTCACCGTAACCGATCCCCTTTCAGGATATAGCTCTGAGAGTTCAACTGATACAAGAAACTGGTCACCTAAACGATTCAGTCACAAAAATCAGTACTCAAGGAATGGTTATTACAATTACTACAACTATAAGCCAGTTCAGAAACGATATCAAAAGAATAGCCAGTTGAAAAAGGATACAAATCATACTGTTTTATCCTCACATCACAAACATATTGCCAAAAATTCGAGAAAAACCATTTAGACTGATTCAAGTCTGGGTTCCTAAAGGACTAATCAGTTTAGGACCCAAATTAATATGGGTACCAAATTATATACTATGTGTGATTAAAGGTAACAGGAACAAGCAAGGAATCAACTTGGTATCTAGACAGTGGTTGTTCGCGACATATGACATGATATGCAAATTTGCTATCTCAACTGATCATATATACTAGACCAAACATCAGTTTTGGAGACAACTCCAAAGGTAAAACTGTGGGTAAGGGTAAGCTTATCTATGGTAATTTTACGATTAAAGATGTTTTGCTAGTTGAGAATTTGAAGTATAACCTGCTAAGCATCAGTCAATTATGCGACAATAATTTCTAGGTTCAGTTTGACAGACACACGTGTGAAGTTAGAGACTCAACTGATGAGGTCATCCTAACTGAAAATCGTTGTGGTAATACTTACAAAGTCAGTTGGACTGAACAACCTTATGCACCAGTTTGTTTCATTGCTTCCAAATCTTCTAAAACATGGTTGTGGCATAAGAGACTGAACCACTTAAACTTTAAATATATTGCCTATCTAAGTAACCATGATCTTGTAATTGGTTTGCCCAAAATAGACTTTTCCAAAGACAAAATTTGTTCAGCATGTCAGTTTGGAAAGCAAGTAAGATCTTCATTCAAGAACAGAGGTTGTAAATTATCTTTCTGATGCTTAGGACTGTTGCATATGGAGATTTTTGGTCCAATACCAGTTCATGAGTTTAGGAGGAATGAAATACACCTTAGTAGTTGTGGATAATTTTTCAAGATTTAATTCAGTTGGGATTGATCGAATAAAGTCTGACAGAGGGACTGAATTCATCAATAAAAATCTTTAAACTTTTTTAGAGAATACTGGAATCAAGCATGAGCTCTCAGCAGCTAGAACACCTATACAAAATGGTGTAGCTGAAAGAAGAAATCGGACCCTTAAAGAAGCTGCTAGAACAATGCTTGTTGATTCTGGTATTTCTCAAAGGTTTTGGGTTGAAGCAGTAAACACTACATGTTACACTCAGAACAGATCGATGATTAATAAGAATCATGTGAAAACACCTTATGAGATCTGACATAGAAAAAAAAGTGTGGTTTCCTATTTTAAGATATTTGGCTGTAGATGTTTTATTTTTAATAATGGTAAAAATAATTTAAAAGTCTTTGATGCTAAATCTGCAGAGAGAATATTTCTTGAATATTTTTCAGTTAGCAAAGCATATAGAGTTTTTAATAAATATTCTTTAAATGTTGAAGAATATATCCATGTGCTAACTGATAAGCCAACTGATCCAGTTGAGCTAGGTGATTGATTTACAGAGATCAGTTTGGAGAATGATAATGAAGAAGAAAATCATATCAATAAAAATATCCTTCAAACACCTGAACCATAAATACTAGATCAAACAGTTGAACAAGGACCGACTCCTGAAAATCAGTTGGTGGAGCAAACAGATGATATTCAGTTACCAACTGATACAGCTCCAACTGAAAAAATTCATTTGCCTTGCTGATATGGAAACAACAAACAATGAACTCAGATGGAAGAAATCACATCCTCTAGAATTGGTGATAGGTAATCCATCTGACCCGGTAAGAACAAGAAATCAAATGATTAATTTGTTCATTCATTCAGCTTTTGTATCACAATTGGAACCAAAGAAGACTGATGAGGCTCTTGCTGATCTTAACTGGATAAATGCAATGCAAGAGGAACTAAATCAGTTTACCCATAACAATGTTTGTGACTTAGTTCCAAGACCAATTTGTAAAACAATTATAGGTACAAAATGGGTATTCAGAAATAAACTGAACGAAGATGGTTCAGTTGCACGCAACAAAGAAAGATTGATATCACAAGGATATAGGCAGGAAGAAGGAATTGACTATGATGAAACGTATGCGCCAATTGCAAGACTAGAAGCTATCAAAATGTTCCTTGCCTATGCATCATTCAAGAACTTTAAGGTCTACCAAATGGATGTAAAAAGTGCATTCTAGAATTATCAGTTGCAAGAAGAAGTTTATGTTGAACAACCTCCAGGTTTTATCAATCAATCTTTTCCTGATCATGTCTACCATTTGAACAAAGCTTTATATGGTCTTAAACAAGATCCAAGAGCTTGGTATGAGACACTTTCATAATTCTTAACTGATCATGATTTTACTATTTGATCAGTTGACAAGAAGTTGTTCAAATTTTCTAAGAATGATCATATTTTACTTGTGCAAATTTATGTTGATGATATTATATTTGGGTCAACTAACCGCAAATTGTGTGAGAAGTTTGCCAAGTTAATGCAGGATAAATTTGAGATGAGCATGATGGGTGAATTGACATTCTTTCTCAGACTGCAAGTGAAGCAACTGGATACTGATATTTTTATCAGTCAGACCAAATACACGAAAGAATTGCTCAAGAAATTTGGCATGAAAACATGCTCAGCTGCAATCACTCCCATGATTTCATCAGTCAAACTTGACAATGATCAAGGGGAATATCAGTTGAGCCGACACTATACAGAGATTTAATAAGTTCATTATTGTACCTAACTGCTAGACGTCCTGATATTTTTTTTGTTGTTTGCATGTGTGCTAGATTTCAAGCAAATCCTAAGCAATCATATTTTTCAGTTGCCAAAAGAATTTTAAAATATTTAAAAGGCACTCAAAATGTGGGATTATGGTATGCTAAAGACTCTTCTTTCAATTTAGTTGGATATTCAGATGCAGATTATACAGGATGTAAGCTATATCGAAAAAGAACCAGTGGATCTTGTCAGTTTCTTGGAGACAGACTGATCTCTTGGTTCATCAAGAAGAAAACATTCATAGCTACTTCCACAACTGAAGCAGAATATCTTGCTGCTGGAAGCTGCTGTTCCCAACTGCTCTGGATTCAGCAACAACTGAAAGATTATGGAGTTGATGCTAAAGAATCTCCCATATTTTGTGACAATACGAGCACGATTGCAATAACTTATAATCCAGTTCTTCACTCAAGGACTAAGCACATTGATGTCAGGCATCACTTCATCAGAGATCATGCTCTGAAGAAAGCTATCAGACAGGAATATGTGTCAACTGAACAACAAGCTGCTGACATCTTCACCAAACTAATACCAGAGACTAAGTTTTCTCACTTTTGCAATATACTTGGTTTAATTGATTTATCTTAATTATCTCAGTTTTATTGATGTTTTGTCAATTGCTGTTCATTCAGTTCATCATTTATTTGTTTATCAATTGATGTCAGTTAGTCACTTATCAATCGTTTTATTCAGTTCATTAATTGTCTGTCAACTGATGTGTCAGTCTTGATATTCAGTTCAATGTCTGTCAACTGAGGTCAGTTATTAATTTATCAGTTAATATATTCAGTTCGTTCATTACTTATCAACTAATTATAAGTGAAGTTTTTGCAGTAAGTAAAAAGACAACAATGATACATATCAATATTTTATTAAGCATGAAATCGTATCCATACAACATTATTTAGCTGTCTTCCTACAACTTTTTGCCAATCATTTAACCAATTTACATGTTCTTGGATATGCAGTTCTTTGAAAAATTCAAAGCAGAGACCCTCTCAAGTTGATGTCATTCTTTCCACAGCATCACATGCCACAAAACTATATCAGTGACAAGCTGAAAAACAGTGACGGACGTTAAAACGACTGAAGTACTTTCTTGCTATAGATCTTGTTGAGTAGTGGGAACTGAACCGTGACTTCGAATAGAATAAAGATCGTGGACTTTATTCCAAGAAGACATCACCTTCAACCAGACATATTCTTCAATGTATTTCTTCATGTCTTCCAGTTCTCGTGCTCTTTGTGTCAATATGTGATGATTGCTGCTGCAGGCATCTGAAATGATCGAACCAGACTCACTAGACAAACCAGACACACTCGACATATTGAACTGTTGTTATCTAACATTGTTTTCATCTTTCTTATAGACAGATTTCATTTAGTATTGAAGAATATGAAGCGTCTCAAGTCAATTGAACCGTCTTTTGACTAACACAGACTGAGTTTTTTTTACCCTTTCTCTAAATTATATGCATTTATTAAGGGGGAATGTCGATTTGAAAAGTTAACTGAGAAGAAAATAGTCAGTTGGTCTTCAACTGAACTGACTAAGTTCTCAACTGGTCATTCAGCTGCTGATCAAACTGATCTTCTCTTATATGCTAACTGATAAATCGAATAATATTCTATATTAAATGATGTGACTGTTTATCGAAGCATTAATTGCTGTCTTTTGATGAATAGTATTTTGGAATGTGGACCCACATAATCCATTAATAATTTACACACGTTTTTATAACACGTACACACGTTTTAAATTCAAATTTTCATGGACTGACATGTGTCCAAAAATTTGAAGAGTCGCTTGCATTAGTACTATACCCGCTCCATTTCAGTTTTTCTTCTTACGCATACATTCAAGCACTCAGAGCCAAGTTCTAGTTAAAGCATAATCTCTTTAACATATTTTACTCAATCAAATATAAATGAATGTTACTAATAAATATAATGAATTTAGAGCTTGAATATGCAATCGGAAATCTTGAGAATTTGCTTGTAAAGTATATCGCAATTGATTGGTTTGATTGCTTCGTATATTCGCTTGTTTTTGTTCACCAACATTCTTCAACTGATTCGATCTGCTATATATATTCTTCGAACTGAACGGTCACATTTAATGTCCATTTAATGACAAATATCTGTTGATTCGTCGTGTATTATCTTTATCTGACAGTAGTACGAGGTTTTTCATATTGTTCTGTTCTGATAGAGCTGTTCTGCTTTAGTACGACATGTCAGACTGTTCTGTTGATATTTTAACTGATGTCGTTGCCAAATGATTAGAAGTCAACTGATCATCCGATCAGTTAGCTGGGCATCATCAGTTACGAGAACTTCAGTTGATATTCAGTTCAGCTTAAAGGAAGTCTTCAGTTGTGTATGTTCAATATATCCTTTAAATTCTTCAGTTCCTTTAAGATTAATTTGTCAAACTCTGAAACCTATAATATTTCAACAATTTTGTTTTTCACTTATTTGACTGAATATGTTTAACAGTGATTTGTAACATATTATTTTCAAAGATTCTTGAAAAAACAGTAAATTTTAAAATTTTATCTTTTTTTTCCTATTTGAAAAGATTGTTGTGACGGATAAACAGAATTTTGAATATGTCCAAAAGAAATTTTATAACATATTTCAATGACATATATATAATTTATAACAAAAGTTTTGATAAACCAATTAACAAAATATATTAATTGATTTTTTTTAAGAATTTATAATACCTTTCTACAATATAATCATTATTGGAAACTTATTTCGGTTGTTTGAAAAACTAAGGAACTAAGTTATTGGACTAAACTGATCACACTTAAATAAGTTGCCTAACTTGAAGATTAACTGCGTATTTTATTAAGGCAATTGAAACCAAGCCGAACTGAACTTACAAAGACAACTGACTGATCAGTTGACATATTCAGTTGTGAGCTTATCAATTGATCACTCAGCTGTACACATCATCAGTTGAAAAGGACATCAACCGACAAAAGTACAAAGTAAACTGCTACTCGTAGTAGAACGCCGCATTTCAGAGTTACAATGTATGAATTTCAGAAGAATGTTGACGTGGCAATCAATGGATATAAATATTTAAATATTATTTAATGTTACCGTTGAAGAGAAGCCTATAAATAGGTGAGAAGAGTAATTGAGAAACAACTATTGAATCTACATGATCTATCTATTTTCTCAGGCTTGCTAGTTACTCCGCCTGAATTTATTACTCTCTTTTGAGAATCAAAAAGCTCACACTTATCAGAAGCATTCGTAGCATTTGAGGCTACTTTTCGACCTTAGAAGCACAAATCAGTTGAATTGTTTATTTTTTATCTTAACTAGATTATTTGTGCTAAATTCAGTCCAAGAGTTGTGATATTTAGTAAATAAAGAGTTTCAGTTTTGGCAGTGTTAAGTCCAAACTGAAGTGGGTCTTTACATGGTTTTGTATCAATCAAAGTCTTTTAGTTCAATCATATCCTTGTGATAGAAGGGGTGACGTAGGAGTTATTCAATCTCCGAACACCTATAAATCTTCGTGTTATTCTTTCAGTTATTTATTCTATCTTTCTATCAGTTTATTTCCGCGACTGTTATCAGTCAAACTGATGGTCATCGACTGACAAGATTCTTAAGTTTTCAGTTTGTCACAAAACTGACACTTCATTCAAAAAAAGTTATAAAATTCGTGAGTAGTTTATTCAACCCCCCTTCTAAACACCTTTTAACCTATCAACCGATCCTAACAATCATATTCTTTTTCAAAAAAACTCTGCAAATACCAATTTCTGAAAAGGTCTCATTTTGAATTATAAAATTTATGATTGATCTACTCTAGCAAAAGATCTTTTTTTTAAAATCAATCTTTTGTTTAAAACCATAAATTAAACAAAACTCATTTATGATATAGTATCATTATATCTAATGTTTTGAACATTTATGACAGATCGGTTTTAGGCACCCGGGAGGGTGCTTCAAGCAAAATATTTCTCAATGAGCTGCAATAGCTCGTATTCTAAGAATGTAAACACCGATGAATTAGAACAATTTTGGTTTTAAACCAAGTGGAAAATACTCGAAATAATCCTTCGTTAGGAAAGCTAATCAATCTAAAGCTTTAACTTATGTAAACTGATTAACTGAAATAAGAGGGATCGGTTTGTGCTTGTATCAGTTTAGTTATGGTGAGAACTGAACTAATATCAGCTGAACTGATCAAATCAGTTTTAAAATAATAGTTAAACAGATAGGAACACGAGATATGTTTATGGATGTTCGGAGAGTTCAACTGCTCCTACGTCACCCCTTCTACCACCCCGCGTAGGTTCCACTAGAAAACTTTGATTTATGCAACACCTTGTACAAACCCACCTAGCTTAGCGCTTACCCACCGCCTAACTGAACTCCTAGTATAGACTGAAGGTATCACTTTCCAGCCGACACTTGTTTAACGACTGTGTGTCAAAGATTACATACACACTTTTTACGTATTTGTGCACGACGGTATTTTAGCGGTGCTTTGTGTGTGTGAGAACTGATCTTTGAAAACAATCCGAAAGGTGTTCTCACACACTGAGGGAAATAAAATTCTACACTAAGTTGATATAAATTTGGAGTGTTCCCTCGACTGGGCTGATTGCTTCTTAGTAAGCTGATATGCAATAAGTGTGCCCTTTCTTTTCTCTCTTGTTTTTCACCTCTCGTTCATATATGTCTGCACTAATCTTCATCTTCTATTTATAGTTGCTAAGCATGATCGTACCGTGAGAATCAATTATTGTATCCATTGCATTTTGAATATGTTCCTCGAAATGTGTCTGTACTTTCCGACACCATTCCGGTACGTTTAAGCTTTAAACATTGATGCAACGTGTATTATTGTCCTTTGATTGGAAAATTTCTTTTGTACCCTTGTGCACAGCTGGATTCCATAGAATAAGCTTGTCGTGTTCTGCAACTGATTGATTTTAACTGATGCTCTGAACTGTTCTTGAACTGGTGAGGTGAAATCAGTTCACCCGTCAGCTGAACTGATTTCACTGATTCAGTTGAATTGGTGAGTTGGGATCTTTATCAGTTAAACACTTCATAAGCTGGCCGAGCTTCTGAAGGTTTTCTGCTGAGCCACCTATCAACTGGACAATCAGTTTAACTGCTCTTGATACTTTAGTTGTACTGGTTCAGTTCGATCAATCAGTTGTCACTTTCAGTTTGTGTCTCGATAACTTCAGTTTAAGCTTGCTAACTGATCAGTTCGAAGCCTGATCAGTTTCAGTTTCAGTTTCTGTGCACTTAGGCAAACTCATTAGAAACAAATAAACAAGTTTGGTTAACATCAAAATCAAGATTGCGAACATGAAATGTTCCAAAAATCTCTCTCTTTTTATTATCACAAAACTGGAACAGTTAAAGTGATTTAAAATAAATTTAAACAGTTAATAATTCTCCCCTTTTGTGAGAATAAAAAACGTTTAAAAACAATAAAGCGAATAAAAGAAATTTCAGTTCGAGAAATAACAGAAAGAAAAGCTCGCCCTCAACAACTGAATAAAACGACTTGAAAACAACTTTTCAGTTCGAGGGATAACAAATTTAAAATCAGTTTTAAAAGAATAGCTCCCCTCAAGAACTGAATCAAAACCTCCCCCACAAAAATCTAATCCTTGCGCAATTTTAAAAAAGTTTAAGCAATAAACACTCAAGCAGTTAAGGCAACATATAAACTTGAAAAATCAGTTCAGTTACGTGCAAACTAATTGGATACATATAATGTTAATTTAATCCATTATGCATCCTTTGTATTAATATAAACACACCACCTTATGTAAGGGAATTTCTACTAAACTTAGAAAATATCAAATGACATCAAGTATCAGTCAGTTTATATAAAATAGAACAGAGTGTACCAAAATTAGTCGCCTAGAATGCTTGGAATACTGCATTAATTTTGAGTTTATTTTGCCATAAGGACAGCTAATTGCCTTGGACTTGATCTTTGTGCTGGCTAACTGGTCTAACTGATGCAAACTGGACTCAACTGATGCTGAACCGCAATGATCAACTACTAGGATTTGATATGACAATGAAGCGGCGTCACTTCTGATGATTAAGCTCCACTAGGGGTATAAACGAACCGAACACGTTCACGAACTTTTCGAGCATGTTCGAATAATATTTGGTTCGAATTCGAAATTATCGAACTCAAGCTGAACTCGAACATGTTCGAATATTTTTCGAATCGAATTCGAGCTAAAATTATATTGTTCGATTGTTCGCGAGCTATTAGCGAACTGTTCGCGAACCTTAGCATTATATTTAAAAAATAAATAAAATATTATTAAGTACATATATATACATACATATTATATTCATGTATTGAGGTCCAACTTCAGACTTAGTCCAACTTCCAACACTCCAAATATCCAAGTATCAACGTTTGTTCCAAAGTCAAAACCCTAACAATTTGTTTCTCTCATCTTTCTCTCACCATTTCAAATCCTCCACTGCTCATATTTCTTCTCTGCAAGATTCAAGATCTTCGCTGATAGTTCTCGACTTTTCTGTAATATCAGTTGCTTCATCTCATATCTCAGTTGCTTCATCATCGATTAAGGTATACACTTCCTCATTGTGGTTTTATTTTAGTTTTTTTGTTTAAATACTGCATTTTTAACCATGGATCTTCGTCTTTTTCTCCATCCTTTGTGTTTGTGGTATTTGGTGACAAGCTTCCACAACTCTATTGTGCATCATCTTTGGAGGTAATTTTATTTGAGTTCAAGCTTGTAGAACCCAGTAAATGCTAGTATTATTTAACAAGAGATACAAAAAATTTTTGATCTTTCAAAATATTGTCTGTACAAGATATGGATTATTGAGTTATTGAATATGGCAACAGCTCGTTCGATTGAAAATTCAATGAGTCCAGTTGTAAGTTCTGATGAGATAGTTGAACAAACCATTAATAATGAGGATGCTGCAAATTTACTCATGGAAGAAGAAGATAATATGTTCCATAAACCTAAAAGGCAGAAGAGGTCCGGTGTATGGTTAGAAATGACTGAAGTGGTTGATTCAAATGGTGATGATAAATATCAGTGTAAACATTGTTGGATGTATTTAGCAAAAATTAAAGCAGATACGACAACACATCTGAAACGTCATTTATCCCATTATTGTAAATATTTGGAGGCTAAGAAGAAGCTTGAAGATAAAATGAAACAACAACTTGTTTTTGCTCCTATTGGTGTAAATCCAACATCTTTACCTCCATTCCATGATGGAAAATTCAGCATGGAACTTATGAAAGAGGCAGCAACGACATGGATTCTTATGCATGATCACCCTTTTTCAATATTGGAAGAAGAAGGATTTAACATGTTTTGTAGACGTGGAATGCCCGAGTGGATTGGGGTATCCCGAGCCACTGCGGAAAAAAATTGTTTCATGATTTATGAGATGGAGAAAAAAATGTTGTGTAATGTGTTAAAGACGGTGAGAAATATTAGCTTGACTACAGACTTGTGGAAATCAAAGAATCAGAAAATCGAGTATATGGTAATCACAGGACACTGGATTGACTCGAATTGGAAACTGAACAAATGTGTTCTTAGTTTTGCTAATATCCCCCCTCCTCGTTGTGGCCCTCAAATATCTGATATGTTATAAAGTGTGCAAGGGAATTGAGACTTGAGAATAAGGTGTACACTGTATCTGTTGATAATTCAAGTGTGAATGATGCTGCAATTAAGTATATGAAGGAAGATTTTTCTAGAATAAAAAATAATATAGTTTGTGTAGGAAAGTTGTTTCATGTTAGGTGTTGTGCCCATATTTTTAATCTTATAGCAAAAGATGGCCTAAATGAAATCAAGGATATAATTAATATCATTCGACAAAGTGTTGATTTATCAGGCGGACAGATGCAAGGCTTCTTAAATTTGCTAAGATTATTAAGCAGTTAAAGTTAGATGAAAGGAAATTGATTGAAGACTGCAAAACTAGGTGGAATTCAACATATGATATGCTGAAAGTTGCTATATCTTTGAAAAAAGTTTTTCCAAGATTCAAGGATCGAGAACCAAGTTATATTGATTGTTCTATGGAGGAAGATTGGGAGAAATTGCAAAAGGTGTTTCCTATACTAAAAGTATTTTATGATGCTACAAAGATAATTTCAGGAACCGAGTATCCCACCTCCAATTTGTTTTTGAGTGAAGTTTATCGAGTAAAGATGGTTTTAGATGAAAAATCCCTTGATGAAGAAGAGTGTATTCGCAAAATGGTTCAAAAATGAAAAGTAAGTTTAATAAATATTGGGGAGAGTGCAATTTATTGATGTTTATAGGTTCTATTTCGGATCCAAGGTGTAAAATGTGAGTGCTTGAATTTACTTTCCCAAGACTTTATTCGACAGGAGATGCACAAGTTAATATTATGAATGTTCGAAGAGTTTTGTATGATATTTACAAGGAATATGCAGAAAGTTCTATTGAAAACCTCCAGGAATCAAGGAATGGTTCAGAATCTCTAGGGAGTAATCTACTGAGTCGAAGTTTGGAAGAAAATACTACTTCATCATCAGAATGGTTTGAATTTTCTTCTTATTTGAAAGAGATGGAAACTGAGCAATCAGAAAAATCTAAGTTGGATGTTTACTTGGAGGAAGGATGTCATCGATTTGATCCAAAAGAAGAGTTTGATGCTTTGAGTTGGCGGAAGTTGAATGTGTACAAATTCTGATATTATCTTCCATGGCCAGAGATATTTTAGTTGTACTTATCACCACAGTTGCTTCAGAGGCCACATTTAGTGCAGGGAGTCGTGTTATTGACAAATATCGTGCTTCTTTAGCTCTTGCTACTGTGGAAATGTTGATGTGTGGAGGAGATTGGTGTCGAAAGCTATATGGAGTAGCGAGAAAGATGAAGGTATTTTTTTTTCTAATTCTAAGCGAGTTTGTACATTGTTACACAAGTTTTATTTTTATTGATTGCAGGCTGAAAAACAGCACAAGTCAATTGAGTTACCAGTCGATTGAACTCATTAATGGTATGTATATTTCACATGTGAAGATAACTAATTATGTTGGCTAGTTTCTACTCTCACATTTTGGTATATTTTCTTTGCTTTTCTCGTGCAAAAAATCTGTAACTACTTTATTTAAATGCAGGATGGTAACTGCTTGATAAGTTGATTCTGGTGGGAGGTTAGACTTTTGATATTTAAGTAGTTTAAAATGTTTCTGTTTTGAAAGGTAAGAAATCATATTAACTATCTTATTATTATTCTGTATTCACATTTTCATCAAATAGTGAAAATGCATTATAAATATAATTTGTTATTGTAGGATTTGAGGAGTTGAATATGATGTAATTATTTTGTTGAAGTTCAAATTGTTCAAGCCTATATGTTGCTTGATAATAGCCTTTTGATAGTTGAAGAGTGTTGATCTTTAAATTTTGGGAGGTAAACAATTATGTGTACTATCTTGTTTTTTTTTTCTTCTGTTTTTTATAAATAAATTAAACATATGAATTTTCTGAATGCAGGTATTTAAAAAAAGAATGGACTTTTGAACTATTTTGCTGAAGTTTGATAGTTAAATAGTGTTGATATTTAACTTTTAGAAGGTAAATAATTATATACATTATCTTTTTCTTCTATCATGTTTACTGTATTTATGCAAATAAACAAAACATACGAATTTTATTATGTGCAGGTATTTGAGGAAGGATCTTCAAGTTTGGATGAAATGGCTTAACTGGAAATTTGATACATATTTTGTTTGATGAAAAATTGTAAATTGATGATTCAAAAATATAATGAAATCAAGGAGGACTAATATTTAATGGTTTGTTATACTTGTTTTTTGGTGTAGATAGGTGATACATTTTAATATTTTTGAATAACAATTGAGCAATGAAACAAACCACCATTTCTAATAGTGATTCGAATTATTCGATTTAGTATTTGAAAATTTCGAATCGAATTCAAACTCGAGACTCAGTTCGAATCGAGTTCGAATCGAAAATAATAAAAGTTCAAGTTTCAAATGGAGCTTTGAATATGTTTATTCGGATTCGAGCTCGAATACTGAAAATTTCTTAAAATTTGGTTCGATTCGATTCGTTTACAGTCCTAAGCTCCACTTAACTTATCAGTTTCAGCTGGTAGTTGGGTTCCGTCTGTTGATCAGTTGAACTGGTAAGCTGGCAACTGAAATCTTGTCTGCTGATCAGTTTAGCTATCCTGGTGTCAGTTGAACTCAAAAATCCCACAAAAAGCTAAACAACAAAATAGCACATCAAACATATAAAATATTATTATAGAGTTTTGAAAACCATTTTAAACACATTTTAAAAAGAATATCAGTTTTCAAATGTCTTTTTTAGAATAGCTAGCTCCGATACCAATTCATAGATCGGTTTTAGGCACAAGCGAGGGTGCTTCTAACACAATATTTTTCAATGAGCTTCAATAGCTCGTGTTCTAAGAATGTAAGCACCGATGAATCAGATCAAATTTGATTTTAAACCAAGCAGAAAATACTCGAAATAATATTCCGTTAAGAAAGCTAATCAATTTAAAGCTTTTAACTTGTGTAAACTGATTAACTGAAATAAGGGGGATCAATTAGGGCTTGTATCAGTTCTGTTATGGTGAGAACTGAACTGATATCAGCTGAACTGACCAAATCAATTTTAAAACAATAGTTAAAAAGTTAGGAACACAATATATGTTTATGGATATTCGGAGACTTCAATTGCTCCTACGTCACCCCTTCTACCACCTCGGGTAGGTTCCACTAGAAGACTTTGATTTATACAACACTTTGTACAAACCCACCCAGCTTAGGACTTACCCACCGCCTAACTGAACTCCTAGTGTAGATTGAAGGTAACACCTTCCAGCCAACACTTGTTTAACATCTGTGTGTCAAAGACTACATACACAATTTTTACGTATTTGTGCACGACGGTATTTGAGTGGTGCTGTGTGTGTGTGTATGAGAACTGATCTATGAAAACAACCCGAAAGATGTTCTCCCATAGTAAAGGAAATAAACTTCTACACTAAGTTGATATAACTTTGGAGTGTTCCCTCAACGGGGTTGATTGCTTCTTTGTAAGCTGATATACAATAAGCATGCCTCTCCTTTTCTCTCTTGTTTTTCACCTCTCGTTCATATATGTCTGCACTAATCTTCATCTTCTATTTATAAGTGCTAAGCTTGATCGTACAATGAGACTCAATTATTGTATCCACTACATTTTGAATATATTCCTCGAAATGTGTATGTACTTTCCGACATCATTCCGGTACGTTTAGGCTTTAAACATTGATGCAACGTGTATTATTGTCCTCTGACTGAAAAATTGCTTTTGTACCTTTGTGCACAGCTGGATTTCATAGAATAAGCTTGTCGTGTTCTGCAACTGATTGGTTCTAACTGATGCTCTGAACTGGTGAGGTGAAATCAGTTGACTCGTCAGCTGAACTGATTTCACTGATTCAGTTGAACTGGTCAGTTGAGCTCTTCCTCAGTTGAACACTTCATCAACTGGCCGGGCTTCTGAAGGTCTTCTGCTGAACCACCTATCAACTGGACAATCAGTTTAACTGCTCTTGATACTTCAGTTGTACTGGTTCAGTTCGATCAATCAGTTGTCGCTTTCAGTTTGCGTCTCGATAGCTTCAATTTAAGCTTGGTAACTGATTAGTTCGAAGCCTGATCAGTTTCAGTTTCTGCACACTTAGGTAAACTCACTAAAAATAAATAAACAAGTTATGTTAACATCAAAATCAAGATTGCGAGATTTTGATCTTATTTGAGAAATGGAAGCTCTGTGGTGGAAAATCCACAATATAATCTAGAGGATAAATATAAAACGAGTAGATTTGGATCTATAAATAGATCTAGTTAATAATCTTCCTTGATCATTATTGAACTGTATTTGAACAGATCCTTCATTTCATTGTATAACTTGTTGTGAATTATTATTAATGATAGAATTTTTAGGAATAGCCTATTCAATAATCTAGTTTTCAGGGAAAATTATTTCTTCCCATTTAATATGTAACGCCCTGAAAATTTAAAGTCCACGCAAACCACGTGCATGCATTATTAAATTCTTTTGTATTTTAATTAAATATTTTAATTGCATTAATTTATTATGTTGTGCATATTTGCATGTTTAAAAATCTATTATAATTAGATGTATACGATGATATGTTAATACGTAAGGCCAAGGCCCAGTTGACCGGTGAGAGTGTTGCTGGTGTCCCCACCACCCAGTACTGTGGTTACATGTAGATGGATCCATCGCCCAACACGTAGACGTAGATGAACACGTAAGTCACAATTAACGATCTGAATTCAACGAAAGGAAAAAAGAATACGTATATGTTGATGATGATATGTATATGAACATGTTGATGATGACATGGATATGTTTATGAAAATGTTTATGAAAAAGGAATATGAAAATGTTTTTATTTAAAGTCTTATGCATCATGAAAATGTTTATGAAAACGATTATGTTTAATTTTATGCATCTTCATGGAGAAAGATATTTTAAGTACAAGTATTTTTCACCGTTATATGTTGACTGTATTACGTATTACTCGTTATCAAGATTATGGTGTGTTGAGTCTTTAGACTCACTAGGTGTGATGGATGCAGGTTATCATGATAATGCTAATGGAGGTCTTGATGGTTGATCCGACTGGACTGAAGGTGCACATGACCCGAGGACCGACGCTAGTTTCCGCATATATGTTATGATTTATGTTAAAAGATTTTCATGACTTTTATCATGAGTTTGAGTGGTTTTTGAGAGGTTATAGTATGTGCTATACTTTTCAAATGTTATTTTTAGATTTAGAAAAATGTCAGTTGGTTGTTTATTTTGAAATGATGTCAAAAATATTTTATGAAATTTTATGGTTCGGCCGAATACTATGTGAGGTTTTTTTTTAAAAAAAATTTCTAGTACTTTTGAAGCAATAAAAAGGGCAGACGTTTCAGTTGATATCAGAGCAATGGTTCTGTAAAGGGTTGTGCCACCATCAGCGCCAGAAAGATCAGTCGTCAAGCCTCAACTTGTAAGTTTTACATGCTTTATGTGATTCAATATGATTTTATGATGTTACCTGCATAAGTACATGAATTATATGTTCACGTCACATGTTTAATAGTAATATGAGGATATATGTTTTATATGCATTAGAATTTTCATACGTGATACGATATGAATTAAGAAATTATTTGATTTCAACGCATGTTGGCTTTGTGATGGAATTGGACGATGTTGATTTTTGGGTTTTAGTATTGACGTTTTACTTTTGGGCTATAAGTTAATCATGAATATTATGATTGTTTTATGGAACACGTAGATTTTCTAAGAAATATTTATGATTTATAGTTACTAGTCGAATTAATGTTAAGGAATTTGGGGACTAGTTTAGCAATAAGTGAGAATTTAATGGTTTTAAGGATAAGAATTTTTGAGGATTTAGATTTTTAAGAATGATTGGAACCTTGGGATATCTTGATTTTAGTATTATAATGAATTTGAATCAAGGGTTTTTAAGGATGAATCGATATTAGGCTTGAAAATCTAAGCGTAAGCGGATGTGTTTGGGATTTTAAGATTAAAATATGATAAGTTGACGAAAATTTTGGGTATTAATTAAGGAAAATAATCTACGATAAGTTTGGTTATCCATCTTTTAATATTGGGGATCGTAAGAAAATTTGAAATTCGAGGTTATAATAGTAATAACACCAAGTCATTTGGGTCTTTTTAAGTTGCGATTTGAAAATAAGGATTTAAGAAGGAAAATTTAATTGGGATCAAGGAGAAGTAAGGACATTCTAGAGTTTAAGTTTTATCAGAATAGCGCAACGGAAGCGTGGATTTTTGGGATACTAGAACTAAGACTAAACTTTGGGTTATTAAGGATAGGCGAATTTCGAGGACGAAATTCAATTTAAGGGGGGAAGATTGTAACGCCCCGAAAATTTAAAGTCCACGCAAACCACGTGCATGCATTATTAAATTCTTTTGTATTTTAATTAAATGTTTTAATTGCATTAATTTATTATGTTGTGCATATTTGCATGTTTAAAAATATATTTTTCTATATGGCTGCATAAAAATGTATTTTTTAGGAATATTCAAGCGACGACCGAGGAACGGGGACCGAGGGCTGAAGAAAATGTAAAATAATTTATTAAATAATTATTTTTAATTATTTAAATTATGGGTGATGCTTTTTAGTATTTTTGAAAATAAAGGGGTTTTGAGGTGATTTTATACGCCGGGATGTAAATTTTATCGGGGTTGGTTTTTCAACTAAAATACGAGCTTTTTGGCAACCCGGCTAATAAATTCACATTTTAATTAAAGAAAAACCTTGGTATTATTTTATTAAATCCTAAATTAAACTAATGGGCTTAAATTCATGGCTTGATAGGCCTAAAAGCCTACTTAGTGATAATCTAGTATTTAATTTGTTATTTAGACACAAAACCCTATTCTAGCTTTGGGAAAAATCGGCCACCCTAATTTCCATCACCAAAACTCTCTCAAATACACACAACTCACGGCACAACACACCAGCAAGGTAGAAGAGAATTTCTTGGGGTTTTTCGTAAGTTCTAAGAAGAGCAAGCCAACGTTGCGTCCCGTTCTTCGTCGTCAATGGATTTTCGTGCGTATATTACGCAAAGGCACGCCATACATCTCCTTTTCTCGTCTATCACATCATATTATTGTTTAAATTATATTTGAATGAAAAGCATGAGGTTTTTATGAATATTTTCGCAACTATTCATATGCATGAGTTTAACCCTTGGTTGTTGATCCAAAAATCATGTTTAATTGGTGTTAAGGGGCTGCCATGGTTAGGGTATGAATTAAGGGTGTTTTAAACAAGTTTAGGGGTCTTAGAACACACTATAACGCTGCAAACGACAAAGGAAACAAGATGGGACCAGGTTGCTGTCATGGGAGTAAAGGAGTTCGGTTTTGTGTCCTTGTTGGCATGGCTGGACTGGGCTTGGTTCCAGGGCTAGCAAGAGCCGTGAGGGGTCTGAGCAGGGGTCCTAGCCATGCTAGGATTCGAAAAAAAGTGGGCTGGGAGGAGTCCCATCCATCGAGGACTCCCACCCGAGAGATCAACTTGCTGTCACGTTTGTGCAGCTGCTGTGCAGGGATTCAGGGGGCTCGGTCTGGGCCTTTGGCTGGGTTGAACTAGGTCCTTTAGGGTCTAGAGAAGGTGGTCTAAGGTTGGGGCAGGGGCTGCTAGGGGTTGGTTCAAGCAGGACAAGAGAAAGAACCAGAAACGTGAGGATGGTATATTACGCACAGGTTGCTGTCCTTGAAGTCCAGGGGTTCGCAGCTTGCTTTCTAGGGCGTGGGCTGGCATGGGTAGGGTCTGGGCTTGGTCCAGGGGTGGTCATGGTCGATTGGGCTTGGGGGTGGCTCGGATGGAGGTGACCTAAGCTAGCTAGGAGTCCTAATACAACTAGAACACAAGACACACACATATGCAGAAAATTGGGTCATGTTCAGTAGGCTTTTGAGTGGGTTAGGGTCATGTTTTGGGGCTGGGCTTGCACAGTAGGGTCCCTAGATGGGTTGGCTAGGTTTTGGCTCGAGGTGGCTCGGGCGTGGCTCGGGTAAATTGGGAGATGGCTCGGTGTGTTCGTCGAAGGGTCAAAAACGAAAATTAAAAGGCAAAATATTGATTCCATGGGTCCACGGGGGTGGCTCATGACTTGGAAGGGTAGAATAAATCATAAAAAGGTTATTAAAAATTGGGATCAAAATAACGAATTTAGGATTTATTCGGAATTTAATCGCCGCACAAAACGTCAATTAACGAGTTAATCGAAAAGCCGAGTTAAGCTTTGTAAAATCATGAAAATTTAGGTTTAAGCTTAAATAATTATTATAAATCTAATTTTTAAATTTGGGAATTTTATAATAAGGTTTGGTTTAATTCGGGATTAAAACGCATTAATACGTCATATTTAAAGATTAATATAAAAGTCTAATATTTAAGCTAAATAAAATTATGAGAAAATTCTTGTAAGCTTAAATAATTATTTGGGACAAGTTAGGGTCAATGAAATTAAGAAAATGTCAAAGACGTGAAATTTTACGTCTAAGGGTAAAACGGTCAATTTACACCTAGAAATTAGTAAACGTCATGGCAGTGTCCTGAATGCTGTTTTATATGCTAATATGATTATTTGGAATGTTTATGAATTTTTATATGTTCAAATGTTATTTTAAATGTTCATGGATATGTATATGTTAAAATGTTATTTTTAAAACGTTTATGGATTTTATGGTTTAATTATGGACATTTAAAAGACATGATGCATGCTTGGTTTAAAAGAAAAACGTTATATGCATGTTTAAATTTTATTAAGTGATGAGAATATGAAACGTTGAAGGAAGTGAAGTAATTGTGACTAACACGATGATATGTTGGAAATTTCGTGAGGGTTATGATCCTAGTGGGAGCCCGACGATCGTGTTTCCTTGGATACGGACATGTAGATGTATACGATGATATGTTAATACGTAAGGCCAAGGCCCAGTTGACCGGTGAGAGTGTTGCTGGTGTCCTCGCCGCCCAGTACTGTGGTTACATGTAGATGGATCCATCGCCCAACACGTAGACGTAGATGAACACGTAAGTCACAATTAACGATCTGAATTCAACGAAAGGAAAAAATAATACGTATATGTTGATGATGATATGTATATGAACATGTTGATGATGACATGGATATGTTTATGAAAATGTTTATGAAAAAGGAATATGAAAATGTTTTTATTTAAAGTCTTATGCATCATGAAAATGTTTATGAAAACGATTATGTTTAATTTTATGCATCTTCATGGAGAAAGATATTTTAAGTACAAGTATTTTTCACCGTTATATGTTGACTGTATTACGTATTACTCGTTATCAAGATTATGGTGTGTTGAGTCTTTAGACTCACTATGTGTGATGGATGCAGGTTATCATGATAATGCTAATGGAGGTCTTGATGGTTGATCCGACTGGACTGAAGGTGCACATGACCCGAGGACCGACGCTAGTTTCCGCATATATGTTATGATTTATGTTAAAAGATTTTCATGACTTTTATCATGAGTTTGAGTGGTTTTTGAGAGGTTATAGTATGTGCTATACTTTTCAAATGTTATTTTTAGATTTAGAAAAATGTCAGTTGGTTGTTTATTTTGAAATGATGTCAAAAATATTTTATGAAATTTTATGGTTCGACCGAATGCTATGTGAGATTTTTTTTTAAAAAAAATTTCTAGTACTTTTAAAGCAATAAAAAGGGCAGACGTTTCATAATAGATCTTTTTATAGTTATATTAGATCTATTAAATTTTTTTCTATTAGAACAGTCTAATTTTCTGTTTTTTAACTTTTTACATATAAGATATAATGTAAATATTGGTTTATAATAAATATGATAACAGATACATATCATTTTTGTTCCAGGAATTAATTAAATATGATAACAGATACATAATACTTATGTTCCAGGAATTAATTATAACCATTAGTTTTAACATTTAATGTTAATTCATCAAGATATTTATATCATATAATGATAGAGAACATCAAAATAGACTGGTCTAGGGGAAGAAAATTGGATATTTGAATAATTATCAATAATGATTGTTTCCAATTTTAAATTTTTATTATTTCTCAAAGCTGGCTTGCTTGTTGTGTGCTATAGTTTTCTGATATGACTCTTTCAGAGTCAAATGTCTTAATGCAATTTGAATTAAACCAACTATGCAAAAACTTATGATATTTTTGTACGTTGTTAAAATTATTGGTAATTGTATAAATATATTTTTCATTTATTAAATAAATAACCATCTTCTTTATTATGAAGACGCTACGAAGAATCTACGATGATACTGTGGCTTTTACAATTTGTTTTAGAACAAATCTTTCGAATGTTCGTATTTTATAACCATTTTAGGTTCTATTTTAGGAATAGTCCATTTGTTTAACAAATTTATATTTTTATGTTATATTATTCAATCATACTATTTTGAATAATACTGTTTCTACTGAGATTATTCATTATTCATGTGTTATGTTCATATTTTAACATTTTTTTTAAAATAAGATAATTTATAAAATATAAAAAATTATAAATTGTTTTTAATAACTAATAATATAATAGATATGTTACATATAACTGTTTAATATATAAATCAAATACTTAATAAATAAAATTATACAAATCTGTATCTTACAATAATAGGAGAAGAAATTATTTCTCTAAAAGCATAAAATAAGTATGACAATCAATCATATTAAACCTAATGATACAAACTAAAGAAGAAATTAATATTCTTCTTCCATTCAGTTCCCCCAAAAATAAAAGATTTTAAATTTTTTTCTAATAATTTTTCCTAAATATTTTAATAAATTATTTTTAAAATAAGATAATTTATAAAATATTTATAATAAATAAAAATTTATAAATTGTTTTTAAATAAATTTAGTAAAATATCCTTTATTTTCATAAAAATATATGGGTGAAAGGTGTGAGTTGACGCGACGCTGACGCTCGTCATCTTCCGTACAAAAAGACTGGGGTTCCTTGCTTCCGCTGTGCAGTACAGCAAAAAACGACGGTAGACCGAACGGCTCCGCCCTACTTCCATTGTGACTTTAGGAACGGCGTAATGACTTCATCTCCAAAGTTCTCGTCTGCATGTTCTTCTACGGAAGATAATTTTTCTGGTCTTCCGATCATGGCTATGAGAAGCAAAATCATCGACAAGATTATGGAGAATCGTGTCACTCTCATAGTTGGTGAAACTGGTTGCGGTAATTATTTCATCCATCTTTTATTTCCTCCGTCTTTTGTGCGCATTATTGCACCTGAAAGTTCAGAGAAATACATGACTGATCTCGTTTTTGGTTTCTTTTTCGAGCCGATTATGTTTCAGCACTTTGACTAGCGTGTTAGTGTACGACTACTTACTACAATTATATGAATGTTTGAATTGTCGAAGGATGGACCAAAACTCTGCATGCCTTCCTCGTGAATAAAATTTTAACCAGACGTTTAATATATTTTTAATTTCAAGGTTTACTTGACGCTGTTCCCAATCCCATGAATTGTATTGTATGCTTGTTGATAAATTGATTCCCTTGGCTGCCATCTTTATGGAAAATTTGTTATGATTTGTGGTTAAGGGAATCTAATGTTTAATTGCCCGAATTATTGTTACAATTTAAGGTAAGAGTTCACAAGTCCCGCAGTTCTTGCTGGAAGCAAATATGGAGCCCATACTTTGTACTCAACCAAGGAGATTTGCTGTTGTAGCTGTTGCTAGAATGGTGGCAAGGGCTCGTAATTGTGAAGTAGGTGGGGAAATAGGGTTCCACATTGGTCACTCCAGGGTCTTCTCAGCTAGGTTGGTGGAACGTGTCAGCCTAACTAATTTCAATCCACAAATCACCACCCTCATCCCCCACTCCCCACACCCCAAACAAGGGGGAATAACTGTGGCTAGCACATAAATTTGCGAGAAATGGTAGTGCATATGTCACTTGTCAAGTGAGCTGCTCTCCTACTTTCTGTCGTGAAACGCCCATCAAGAAATGTCTCAATAATGATATTTTGATGCCAAGTTTCGAGCTTTCTTCCACCAAGAGATTCATGTTTTCAAGCATGAAAAATCTTGTGATTGTGTTCACAATAAAATCCGTGGTTGATCATGCACATTAATTTATAATTTAAACAATACGATATGGCTTTAAACTAAGAGCTTAAAATTTTGTTGACCCGAACCATTCGCAAGTTGATATACTCATGATGTCACTTGTCTAGATATATATTTACAAGGTCATATTCTTGTTAGACCCAGAACCCCATAACATTATATATCATGTGTGTTTGCAACACTTGTCAGAATGATCAATATTGATGATGAATTTGCTATAGTCCCTTTTCCTCATTGTTTCGAGAAGACCTGAAAGAACCTGACTGTATGTCAACATTGTTCATACCCTGCTTATTCCTGTATGGATATGATTGGTATTGAGCATCTCTGAAGCTAGTTTTCAAGAAACTGCTCCCAGAATAATCTGACACTGAATGTCCAAGATAATTGGTATGATCTTGGTACCTGTCTCATCATTTATCCCACTGTTTTTATCCTTATGGCTGTATTGAAAATACCCTTCGATGACTTTTTTCCTGCTCAGCGTGCAGGTTGCTGATCTGTAGGTGAACTAGAAACTCATGAATTAGCAGGTTTTCAGATGAATAAGTAATTTACGTCACCGATAACATGAATCTCTGTGGTTTTTAAGGAGAAGATTATATTGATATATAGTTTTTTTTTAATTTGATTTGGTGCACATAGGTACAATTAGAACATCAATTCAATACGAATCGTTTGTCATCCTTTGATTCCTGTTATGTAGCTCCAGCCCCTGGCTCAATAATTTTGACTTTGTTTTGAATTCTAATTTAATTTTGTTATGTTTTTTTTGTGGCCATCTATTATAATGGCTGTGATTATAATTTCACTGCCTCGTGTGATTGTCAGGTCTAAGATAATCTTCAAAACTGCTGGGGTTTTGCTGGATGAAATGCTGGAGAAGGGACTGAAAGCACTCAAGTATAAAGTCATAATTCTTGATGAAGTCCATGAAAGATCTGTGGAGTCGGATCTCGTTCTTGTTTGTGTTAAACAGTTTTTGCTTAAAAGCAATGACTTAAGGTTAATATTTTTAGACCGACTTCATGCAATTCCTGTAAGGCTGTCACGTGGCACATGAACATATCATTATTTAACTGACTCTAGCTTGAGAGTCTGAGCAGATTCATGATGTTCTAGGTTGGTTTTGATGTCTGCTACCGCTGATATTTCACGATATCGAGAATACTTCAGGGATCTTGGTAGGGGTGAAAGAGTAGAAGTGTTGGCAATTCCTCCAGGATCTGGGAAGGTCACCATGTTTCAGCACAAAGTGTCCTACCTTGAGCAGGTATTGCGTTTTGAAGTACTCATTAGATTACCTTTCAGTGACTCAGTGTGTTGTCTCTTGAAGCATAGGCTTATGAGTAACATGTTAAAAACACTTCTCTCCTTTTTTAAAATTGTCTCACATGCCTTAAAACCTCACAAATAACTCACTGATTTTTTTTGACAGTCAGCTTGCTGATATTTACAAGGTTCAAAAATTTGAAATGAAAAAACTCAGAAGATTGGAGTTTATTTTTTTCCATTGCACCAAGGCGCAGTTAGGTTCAATAATTCATTTTTTTTTATTTGTTCGATAACTCATTTTTTTGTAGGATAAGTATAACATTGTTGATGGAGAAACATTCATGTATGTTATATGCAGTAACTTGAAAATAGATAACTTGTGGTGTAGTATCTCATTTTATTCTTGAAGCTGTGGAGTTCCATTTCTATATTTGCACATTTATAGATGATCAGTTGCTTTAAACAACCCAGAATCTCTTTTTTTTATAATGAATGGGATGTTATGCACTTCGACTCAAATTGAATTCCATGTGTGATGTGTCCACAATCCACATAATTGGTTGATGGTTCCATCCCGCCTTCTTATAACTCAGTGATAAGCAACTCTTTCTTTTTAATCTAAATGGCTTCCTTCCGTATCATTTCAAAACTTAACAATGAACGAAATTTCCAATGTTGTAGCATACTTGCGCTGGACAACCCTATAAATAACAGTTTTGAATATCTTTTAAGTCATTCAACTATGTTATTGTAATTGAGTTTTCTGTTGCAAAAATTAAGTTGGTTCTGAATGTATGAAGAATGAATACCTCAGACTTCAGCCTTTTGAATTTCTATCTAGTTCTTGTTATCTGTATGATTCCAGCGATATAAACTGTCCTGTCTAACAGATTATGGAACTTCTTGGAATGAAATCTGAGAATCTTTCGTTGGAATACTGCTCTGGATCAAGTCCAATGATGGCCATGGCTGATTTCAAGCCTGAAGTGCACCAGCTAATACACAACTTGGTATTGCAAATTCACAATAATGAGGCAGATATAGAGAAGAGTATTTTGGTCTTTCTTCCAACTTACTATGCACTAGAACAACAGTGGTTCATCTTAAAGCCCTTCAGTGACCTTTTCAAGGTCCACATTTTGCATCGTAGTGTTGACACGGAACAAGCTCTCAAAGCAATGAGAATCTGGAAGTCACATCGCAAGGTAACATGTTTTTTTTTACCCTTTATTTTCGTCCTGGACTATATTAATATGATGGTTGATGATGTTAAATAGATAGGCCACTTGATATATCCAGCAGACTTTTTAAAACTTATATGCAATGGATTTTATGTCATTGAGCTAAAACATCATGATCAATGCAGATCATACTGGCCACAAATATGGCAGAATCTTCCGTTACAATACCGAAAGTCGGATACGTCATAGATTCCTGCCGTTCCCTGCAAGTTTTCTGGGATAATAATCGGAAGACAGACTCAGCGGAGCTTGTCTGGGTTTCTAAATCACAGGTATTGCATGAATTGTGGTTGGTTTTTAATCACGGTACATGAGATTGTTAAGTAAATGTTACAGGCTGATCAGCGTAAGGGAAGAACTGGTCGGACTTGTGATGGTCATGTGTACCGCTTGGTGACAGGGTCATTCTATGGTCAATTGGATGATTTTGAGTCCCCTGCGATACTGAAGTTATCACTACGACAACAAGTGCTGCTTATATGCTGCGCTGAATCAAAATCCATTAATGATCCTAAAGGTTCTACATTGAACTCTCTATATAAGTATTGAGCTTTTATTGCCATTTCTTCGACCGGAGTTGTTGATGAGATTGCTTAAGATGAATGTGTTGACTTAATTGGTTGACTAACTTAAAACTTTACTCATCTGGAACCTTAATATCTGCTTTATACACGCTCTGCTAGATGGTAATGCAAGTAATTTTCATTTCGGACTCTTTTTTATACATTTGAAAGTGATTTGATCCGTCTGCTGAAAACGAATGTTGCGTGTTAATGAACATCTCTGAGAAAAGTTATTTTTTTGCATGAAAATAAGAATTTTGAAATTTTGCGGTGTTGCTTTTCTCAGCCTGTCATTAGTTACCAGTTTGTGCAAAGTACTACTTGTCAACTGAACTAGTACTTATTCCATTGAAGTCGTACTTCATGCTTCAATCTTTGCTGACATTTGGGTCGGGTGTCGCAATCCTCTTTACAATTACATCATATCAAATATCACCTACCTAATATCGCAGCAAAAGTTATTCTAGTTTTATTTATCCTAAACTATTTGATGACTCAAGTCCTATTCTGTTATCAAGTGTTCATCAACAGCAAAAGTTATTCTAGTTTTATTTTATCTTAAACTATTTGATGACTCCAGCCATTTTGTTATCAAGGTTTTCATTTACACCATTCCCCTTATTTTAACAACGCACCTTGTTTATTTTGTTGAATGTTGTGATCGATCATATCTCCATAGCAGCCATTTGGCTGTCTGGGAACATGCTTGTTTCTTGCCTGTACGACAACCACAATTTAACTATCAAATTCTTAACCAAAAAAAAAAAAAAAATCAAGATGAAATATAATAACTGATGCTGTAATATATAATTTCATATATGGGAACGGTATGTAAACTAGAATTAATCTCTGCACAAGAGCTTTCACTCTCACCTAGCCTTAGCTAGTAAATTCTCAACAATGAAAAATAACAAAGTGCTCAACTCTAGCCAACTTTCACCTATTATATTCCCTTGCTCTCTTGCCCAAGGTATTCCCTCTAAATTCTCTTCATAGTCACATTATGACCTTGGCCCATTTTATTTCAACCCAGCTCCTAAATTCCCCAACAAATGACATAATACATCAGACATCACAAATTTTTCTTCGATTATTTGAAAGGCCTTTACTCTATTTATGTTCATTCCCTTAACTAGCAGCCTCATTCTTCCCTAACCTTGGCTAGTAAAATTCTCAACCATGAAAAATAAGTTAAGGCTTAATCCTAACCAATTTCCACCTATGAATTATGATATATCCCTTTCCCTCTTCGCAAGGCATTCCCTCTAGAATTCTCTTCATAGTTACATTATGATCTCGATCCAATTTATTTAGGCCCATGGCAAAACCATCATCTTGACTGACTAGATGTCTAGGTCCAATACACTTAAGTTCCTGACAATCTCCTTCAGGAACTTGATGAGTGGGGAATCTTGACTTTATTTCTTTACTATAGCACTGTTGCAGAAGGCTATGGATCCTCCGGACCGCGATGTTATTGACGATGCCCTGGATTTACTCGTTCACATGCATGCTTTGGAAAAGGCTGCTAGGGGCCGTCATGAGCCTACATTTTATGGAAGATTGCTTGCCAGTTTCTCTTTATCTTTTGATGCTTCTGTCCTCATTCTCAAGTTTGGGTCCAAAGGAATGGTACGGGAAGGCATTCTATTGGGTATATTGATGGACCTACAACCTTTACCAATTCTTCATCCTTTCGGTCGGGAACATCGGGTATTATCTTGTGGCAGTTTTTTCTTGTCCCTTATTTATTAAAAATTCCAGATTTAATAAGACCACACTTTTGTCAGTTCCTGGAGTACACTTGTAATTATTATAATGGGGACAATAAGAATATCGGGCTAGGTAAAAAAGAGGCGCTGTGCATGGGAAACTTATGTGCTTACGAGTTTTGGCAACGTGTCTTCAAGGTACATTATACCCAATTCATAGCATACTCTCTCTCTCTCTCTCTCTCTCTCTCTCTCTCTCAACAAATAGAGGCGGGAAATCTTTAATGTCGAGCATATGATGTTTTCATTCACAAATCACGATGATATAACCTGCTTTTTGTTCTTTTCTCTAGGACAAATGCCGGCTTGATCGGGTAAAAAATATCTGGAAGATTGATGAGGTTGAGGATAAAACAATTTCGATATCAAAGATGGAGGAAGAATGGTGCTCATTTCACAATCTTGTCAAACCTGCGCTTCAACAAGTTACAGAAACATGTATAAGCTCAGTTGATCTTTTTATTTATTGTAGTTTTTGTTTACTTCATCTTGAACATCATAATTTGCAGATGAAGAGATCCTTAATTCTTTGCATCGGTTTCGGCCGATGGTGTTGGTTATATCAAACAATCTACCCCCTTATTACGAACCATATGAATTTCGGCATACTTGTCATCTTAAGTGCGAGCAAAGTGACGATATCGATGCTTTAGATTTTGATGATGAACACGTTGATCTTGATGGTGAATCGCGGATGTGTACTGCTGTACCCTTTGTTGGTTCCAAGGACTTTCAAACAGATATTGTGGCGAAAATGTTTGCATCTATTGTCAAAGAGGTAAGAGGTATCACAATTTTGGTTTTCAAGGTTTTTGTTCAACTTTTATATTTTTTCATGTGAATAGATAGAATCTGCTTACCACTGGATGTTTGTTCTTACTCAACTTCTCATTGTCATGTGAAATAGATGAGAATCCAGCTTACCCAGGATCCATCAAGCGAACAGAAAATATCTTCTTATGGGAATGAACGTTATGTTGATAGGGGTGTATCGTTGTGTAGATTTTTCGCCAGTGGTTTGTGCAACAGGGGTAGCCATTGTTTGTTTTCTCATTCACTCCAAGCAAAGAAACCTGTTTGCAAATTCTTTTTCTCTTTGCAGGTATATGTTTTTTCTCTTAAATTTACCCTTGATGAAACATTATTATTTGTTTTATGTTACCGTGGTGAAATTTTGCAAGACTATTTTGACTGCAACCAGCAGCCTGAAAATTTACTGAGATGTGCTTATGATTTGATTTGATTTTTTTCCCGTCATTCGTTGGTGCATCATTTAGAACAATGTGGTCAAAATTTGGTACGTGGGTTATCTGCAGCATGCAGGACGCATGATACTGAGTTTTTAAATGATTGTTTATCTTCTTCCCTGGATGCTGTTTATTTCTGTTCGTGCTACCAATGCTACCTATATTCTGAAGTTAATATTTGATTTTTAAAAAATTGACCGTACATAGTGGTTTCAGATATTTAAAACTGTGACCTTGATGTTGATAGTAGTTTTGGCCCTTCTGAGCTACAAAATGGGTAACTTGTGTTAGTTGAGAAAGTAAAGGATGATTTTCCAGGTCTCTTTAATTGTCTGATGTTTCCGTCATGATATAGGAACAAAGGGCTGAAAAGAAAATCTGATCCTTTATTCTGATAAAAAACCAAGAGATACATCATACAGAGCATACTTGTAGAGTTTCCCATGCTAACAAACTCCCAAATGTAGTCTAATCTAAATTCAAAGAGGAGATAAATATGGATAAGATCCTATCACAACTAATAATTAGAATAGTTATCTGATATTCAACAGTTCCTTTCTAATTTCAGATCCCCTGTTGAGAAGCTCGAAATCAGAAGTTCGGTTTATTAAATAAATTGCATTTCCTATCCTTCGATATTTCTCCAGATGATCATTACTGCTATCCAACTCTTGATTACTTCTCTATTTCACACTCTCTATTTCACCCTGGTGTAAAATTTGATTGATTATGATGTGTTTGCAGGGATGCCGCAATGGAGGTTCTTGTTACTTTTCTCATGATTCAGATTCATTAGCCATATCAGATGATGAATCAGGTTCTTACTGCCAAGAGGATGAAGGCAGTGATGTGGAATCTCTCATGCGATATTTTCCTTCCTCTACAGAAGGATACCTTCTAGTTTTGGATGATATAGATCTTCATTTTTCTTCTTATATTTGTCAGTATATTGATGCTTCCCATATAATTTCCACGACATCCTGAGACAAATCCTTCCATTCTACATCCATCTCTGAAGGTGACCAACATTTTGTGTGGACTTAGCCACCCATATGAGACTATCCTTTTCAAAGCAGGGTGTAGTGAAGTCCCTTGGAATGAAGTCAAATGTGTGTTATGGTTTCCTATAATTGATGGTGAATATGGGGATGAACAAAAACATTTGATGCAAAATTTCTTCATTTATATGGCAATCCGATTATTGGCAGATGCTCTACATGAAGTCCAAGTAATCCTGACTATGAACAATATTCGATTCTCACAAATACAGGTATTGGAAGAAGTCTGTCTATTCTATTTTGAAGCTATCCTTTGATAAACAAATAATTATAATGTTTTATTTTTCTTTCCTGTTGAGCATATTCTCTTAAATAAGACAGTATCAATGTAGAATGGTGCTTGCATGTCTGTTGTTGATGTTTATTGTTTAAGTTGAATCTACACGGATAACATTTGAGAATCATGGAATGGGATTTGGCGTTATTGGAACATCTCTAAAACTTATACATGTGATTTTGTTATTTGCGGCAGTTTAAATTAAATACACAAGCGAAAAGCAGTTTGTCCACTTTTTATTATTCTTTTTTCCTACCATGCGGATTTGCAAGGACCACCTCTCAACTTATAGTTTTCCTCTGAATAAATATCATGTCGAGCACATGCCAATATGTGACATCAAAACGAAAAGGATTAATTTAGTCAAAACTATCCACACGATCATTAGTACTTTTTGGGAAAGATAGGTGAGTTCTAATATCTATGAGTGATCTGACAAAATAGCTAATTGGACAGAATGGAGCACTTAGGGACCTTAGGCGCAATTTTCTATGTTAGCGACTTGGTTTGAAATTCTTAACTGTTCTACAAAAGGGATTCAAGTTGTATGCTCTTTTGCCAAAAATAGTACTGATATAAATTTGATTTACTTTTGCTTGCAATGGACTTTCATATCTTGAAGCTCTCTATATATCAGGTGGAACCAATAGCCAGGGATAGTTTCTTCTTTCTTGAAGATTCATTTCCATTTGATGAATCAAGCTTTGGGGAGTTGTTTGATGATGGTGACTGTCAAAAGGCCGCTGTTGGTTTCAAAGCCGGTCTCCTATGTTTTCAAACTACATCCTCCCACGGACATTCAACATGGCAATTACAGGACTCTACTCCGTCAGCATTTATATATTTAATATTAGTTGGAAGTTACTCTTTTAGTTTGGAGATCTGAACCAGAGTGTGGAGAAACATGCGTCCTAATGTTTTCTTGGTGGTATGATATAGGTAGATGAAAGGGGTTTTTATCTTTTAAGCATTTTGGCCTGCCGGTAGCATTACCTGTTCAGCTTAAATATTTATCAATTTAAAAAGGGAATTTTTTGCTACCCTTGTGAAATTGTTTGCTTGAAAATGTAGGCCATTGTCGAAACAGAGGTGTGATAATCTTATTTGAGGACTTGAAACACTTGAGATTCAAATAGTGGGTACGTTTCCTCTTAATATTTTCCCCATTTTTTATTTTATATCTCTACCTATACTATATGAACAAAATATTTATTTGATTTTTTTGTCACCAATAAGATTCAGGATTTGTGTCTCTGATCTACTATAAATTATTAATTGTCGGACCTTGATATTTTATTAATTTAAAGAAATATTAATCAATCGATAAATTAATAAGTTATTGTGTTAAAGAGTGTTTTTTATCCGACGAACGTAGATTTGATTTTTAAAATAAATTGTTTCATTAACGTCCCTCTCATATTACTTGAATTAATTTTAAAAATAAAATTTATTGTAAGCATATATTTATAAAAACAAGTAATAAAAATATTTACTATATAGACTAATTGAATTAATTTTATTGTATGATATGAGTATAACTTATTTGCGTAAATGGTTCTATGAGAAAAGCTATAGATGAAATAAAAAAAAATTAAACAACTATATAATGAGATTTTATTAATATTATATCTGTTTGTAATTTTAGATAATTATTAATTTATGATATTATTTTACAAACCATTTTGAGATTGAATACGATTTTAAAATTTATCAATCCAATATTATTTTTAATGAATCATTTTTATTTTTATTTTTCTTTGATGGAAGCTGTCGTAATAATTGAAACGTGTGATGACATGAAAATATATTACGAAATTTAATTTAGTTGTTGTATAATCTTTCGTAGTATTATACCAAATAAATAATAGTTATTTATTCAAGATTGTTTGCCCTTGGTTGGGGGAGACTCCCAAAGTAGAGCAGTGTCATGTCACGCGGTCGCGCCGTGGAGTCCTGTACCTTCCACCTTCAGAGCTGGAGGCCCTTTCAGTTGGATTGCGATTCACCCAAAACTGGCCCTCACAGCAAGCGTCCCTGCCGCTCCGACCGAGCCACCTCCTTTTCCGTCGACGCCCTTCTCGATATGTCCAAGCTCAGTCTTTTTGATGATGGTAAGCCGCTTGCCGCCGCCCACAAGCGCTGGTTTGCGCGGAAACGTCGCCGCCGTGGAGGGTCGAGGTCCGTCTCGGGTCGCAGCTCCGATAGGCGGTGCTGCTCTCTTGGGGCGTCCGCGGCCAACGGAACTTGCTCGGACTTCCCGATGGCTGCGGGGACAGATTCCAGCGGAGAGCTGTTTGTTAATGGAAGCGGTGAAATGAATTGGGCATCCGATGTGAGCGAGGTAGCGAGGAATTCAAGGAGAGAGAGAGAAGGTAATGTGGTTGGAGAAAGGGATGGGCAATTTGGGAATTTTGAGGGTCTTGGGAATGAATCAGGATATGGGAGTGAACCGGGGTACCGAGGTGATGTAGAGCTTGGATATGGCGACGAGGTTGAAGAGGAAGAGGATGATCCGCGGCTATTGTTCTGGGGCAAAGAATTTGGAGGTACGATATGCAGTTGGAGTCGCTTGTTCTTGCAATTTTTATCCTTTCCTAATTTTCCTTAAATCTGCCTACTTCCTGTCCATTCAATTTAATCAACTTGAGAAACTGCGTATTACTACATTATTTCTACATCCGAGTTGTCTAAATCTTGATGCAAATGTAGTTGGAAGAAGTGACATTTAAGAATTGGGGTGATGGTGGAGGGAGATTTGTGCATTGTACATATTCTGATTGTTAGATTCTAATCAACCACAGTTTGTGCATTCTTCGTATTTAAGCTAAGATATATGTCTCAAACTTACTCCATGGACATGGATCAAAGCTATATGCTATATGCCTCAAGCCTACTCTTCAGACCCTGAGTGTTGTATTTTCGATATCGCATACAAAAATCTTCATCTTGGTACGCTGATGAATTACCTTTTCCTTTGGCATTTTATAATGTTGTTGTGTCTTGTTTTGTTATCGAATTTGTTTCAATCTGCATCGCTTTTCCTGAGTTATAGGAAGTTGGGGGAGGGGGTATAGTGCTGGAGCTTAAGATCTTTGGACATTTGTCTTAAATTTGTGACATGGCTATTGATTCCGTATTTGATGTTAAGTACGGGGAGGAATGTAACGCATTTCAAACTGTAGTGGTGGTTCGTGGTTGTATATTAGGTTTCATTGAACCAATAGTTATACTATGTTTTCCTTGTTACTCCAGATAATTCTTCCAATTTGGAGAGGGTGGGTGAGAACTCCCTGCAGAAAACGCATCACCGAGGCAGAAGGAAAAAAACATGATTTGAGAATGTTTGATGCCCTGAGATAGCTACTGTGCAGAGTGTTGGTGCATAAGGAGTCCCATCTCATATCTTGTTGGCTGCTCACCTTTGTTTGACATGTTGAAGCTGTTGAAATGGACAGCATCGGAATATCATTGTGAAATGCTTTCGTAGTGAATATTTAATTGTTGTTAGGGTTCGGGATGTGAAAATATCCTGACCATGTGCTGTTGGGGGATGTGCATATCTCTGGTTGACATTTGGTATTTGCACTTGTATTGCACCATCAAAAGGATGGAATGGTGCGTTCCATGAACAGAGGAAACAAGTTTTGTTTTACATGATTTGTGTTTTATCTGCTTCGCGCGTTCATATTTCTCTTTTGGAGGGAGTTCAAGTCTTCCACGTTGAATGAGGATATTTTTTGTTCAGCATATGATTGAAAAGACAAATTATTTCTAAAATCTTAAGGTGAATCGATTATAGCTTAAGTCGATGGAACATATTTTAATCTTGAACCTAAGAGTTATCAAACTTATACTTGAGATGATATCAAACACTCACTGATTTAGTAACTGTAGTTTCCAGGATTCCCTACGGATCAGGTCGACTTTCAGACATGCACTTAATCTTGTTTGCTCGTTTTTGATAAAACAAAAACAAATTTTCAGAATTATCGTTCAGAGAAAATGGTCCAGCTACAAAAATGATTTTCTCGCAAGTTCTCTCTCATCTACATTAATGCTACACTAGAGCGAAAAAACGAGCAAGAAGTGAATCATCAAGTCATCGAATCTTCATCTATCAACATGGCCTTTCATCTTGTTCTTCCTCACTTTCAGGGATATGTTCCTGAGTTTTGCGACTGTTGTTCGGTTCACTGTAACCTGAGATAATTAAAGCAGTAGCATGATTGTCTTAACATGGGCAGGTCTCAAATTTTGATTATAAATAGAACACGGTCATCAGTTCCTCTCTGGATGAACCAAACCATTAAAAATGCATGAATATAATTGAACTGGATACAAGAAGTTTCAGATGGGAAAATGCACCACTATTCACTGAATATGACTCCACCGGAACACAATCCTTCCTCGATTTTTGTGAGTTGAAGTGTCATCCTAGGTCCGACTTCTTGAAGTTTAACAGCACTTTTATTAGAAGCCCTGTTAACCCTACCAATGTCTGTCGGTAGACTTACAGTAGCTGCTTCGTCATCCACTTCACTTTCTGATCCATAACCAGTCCTTCAAGAAAGCAAAGAAGATGAGCAAAAAGAAAGAAAAACATTCAGGAAACACTTGCAATAGTTGGAAAACCTAATATAAAACCAATTAACACAATTTTAAACGATCAAAAACATGTTAGAACTGACTCCACAATGACAAAGAAGAACTCATTTTACATAAATGCAAATGCAAAAAGTATATCCTGACTACTTTACATTTTTCATATGCCTGTGATCTAGGTTCATCACATAAGCAAGGAATGAGGGCTGTGTGTGTGGGGCGCGGGGGGGGGGGGGGGGGGGGTATGTTTGTTTGTGTGTGAGAGAGAGAGAGAGATCATACTTCGTCACAAAATCACTCACATCCTGGAAACTTCTCAAATCCGGCACCTGATGGTTCTGCACAAACTTCCTAATTCTTCGAGAAACATCTACAGGTTGCAACCTGATGGAGTATTGCCGAAAATCAATAAGGTTTGTGTCTTTATTATAATTAAGTAACACAATCCTTTGGCACGACGAAAGTTTGACCTGCAGCACATAAAATGGTGGGATGCGAGTCAATGATCGAGCAGCTATTAAATCTGGGTGATAGCTCATAAAACTTACGGTATTTATATCGATCGCAGGAAAAATGTTCTGAAACATTATAGTGGTAAGCTTTAGATGTTGCTCCCCTGTCCCAAAACCAGAGAGTACTATCTAGAGAATTCAATCAAATAGCTCAGTATATCATCAAACACTAAACAAACTATCTTAAGTTAATTTGGGAAAAAATTATGATAATACCAGGGGTGGGTTTTTAAACAGATCTTTAGGGCATCTCGGACGCAATTGAGATTGAGTAACATCAGAAGCTAAGGAGTATTCATGTATCTTGAAGGTAAGAGTTGGGCCTTGCGGTGCCCTTGCAATCCGCAGGTATGGAGCAGATTCAGTTTTCGACAAAATGAGAAAATGTGTAACACCCATGGGCCCCGCAACATTCAAGAAGTCTTTGAGATTATTCCGCTTTTTCTCCTGAAAAGGAATGACAATGAGCCAACAGCTAGCTGACTCAAAGAACTTTGTCCCATATAAGATAACCAGATGATATTGATCAATATAACCAGAACCTAAATTAGATCTAGATGCAACCAATTTCTGCACGACTGGTCATTGTGCTCAATAATATTTGAATGCAACCCACAATTTGTTTCACAAAAGGCCTTTAGACTTCTGGTGCTCAATGATCAGCTTTACAAAAACATGGTACCTTACATTTTGGACAACCAAATTCTCAAGTATTTTACAGGACTTGAACAAAAAAAACTATAAAATGACCAAAAAGGCACATTTGCAAGTATAGAAGACCAACCCACCAAGCCTTGCATGTAACACATGGTTGCTATTGAAAACCATAAATAAACCAGATAAAATACAGATTGTTTTCCCCTCGGATTTACAATGTATCCATTTTCCCATTTGTGCACACAACTATTACCCGTTGCTTCAATTTCCAAAAACCAAATGCACAATTTTAAAAATTCGCAGCTTATTGAAACATATCTAACAAAAAATAGAATTATCATCCTCAATATTAACTACACTGCAGGTTTTGAAATAAAAACCAACACCAACCTTGAGCTTTAGAGCAGTGAAAGGAAGCATCAATTTTCTCAAATCCATTTGCAGTTGTGGAAGTGGGCCGGGCAATTTCCCACGGCAAAAGACAAAACTTTTCGGAATTTTATCACCAGTTACATGATCTACAGTCGGCTGTTTCTTATGAATGGGCTTTACAAACGGAATCCTCTTCTTCTGAATTATTTGAAATAAACACAGAGATATATAACCAAAATAGGGTAACTAGTCATCATCAAATTAGAAACCTGGAACACTAAGCAGAAGCAAAGGAGGTTTCGATAACACGTTGCTTACATTGCGGAAACGAGCCATCTGTTCGAGGTGCAAATTGCCGTTATTGGCAACGAAACTCTAGATTCTCTGATTTGTCACGCTAGTCAATCCCAGATGAGAGCTTCGACATAGAGGTGGAGGATGATGATGATGATGACGGCGGCGGAAGATTTGGGGAAAGACATGTTAGTTTGGAGTCTCAGATTAGGAGGCTTGTATTTATAGTTTATATATAATATTTGGGTAAGTCACTGTTTGGGTCGGCCCATTAAATATCTCAAGGAAATTGTCCTTTTTTTAAAAATTAATATTATTATTAATAATATTACTGTTGACCTAATAAAAATCTTGTCAAAAAATTTACATTAAACGTAACCCTCGAAGAGAAGGATTCAGCGATATTCAGAATTACTTGAATAATTAGACATTTATGTAATTTAATTTAACTAATATGCATTTCATTCTCTCACTCTCGCCAACATATTTGTGGACTTTTATTTATTGCAACCTTTTGCATAACCTTTCCCTTTTTCTTTTCTTTTTTTTGCTTTTGCTTGCATTAACATGTGGAAAATGTGAATTTTTTTATCGGGCACACCCTCATCAGTTTTCCCTTCATTGCCCGATGAAGTGGATAAACAAGCCCAAAAAGTTTTATATAAATTTTCATTAACGCTCTTTGGGAATCGAATTCCAATTCAAGTAAATTTTTGATTGAATTTGAAATATATTTGGACAAAGGATGTGTCTATTGTATATTTATCGACGGTCCAAACTTTAAACAGAGATCAAATCATATATCTTGGAATATGAAGAGAATAAATTGGATTTATATTTTCTCTAAATCTAAACACAACATAGAAGTTGGTTTTGAAAGATAATTGGAACTGGATACACTCCTCCCCAATGAACCAATGCCAAGGCAGTCGGTCAGTCCTCCATCAAAACACAAATTCTACGACGAACTCGACTTCATCGAACCTAAAGCATATGCTTCTCACTGATAATTCGATGTTCATCCTTAGGCGGCCGCCACTGTACAAGCTGTCACTGGCGCATCGTTGTGTTTCTTCACACAGCTATATTTACGGGTGATGAATCTTTTAGAAAACAAACAACTGTCATTAGATTTCTCATAAAAGCAAGTTTGAACAGATTACAGATGAACTAGTTACCTGAAAAAATCCCTCCATAACAACTCATACATTAGCCAGTTCATTCCAGTATCAGAAGAGCCACCACCATCTTTCTTGTCAGATACAGCAGATATAATGCTGCAAAAATACAAGGTTCCAAAAATGTTTTAAAGATGAAAAATGAAAACAAAATATTGATCAAATTAACAACGGAAACCAAAAAGACGTCTTTAAAGGAACCTTGAAGCAGACTTCTTCAGCTCAACGAACATGGAGCGAGGAGAAAGGCAACCCATGGCAAGCCAGGGGGATATTTTGCATGAGAAATTTGCACCATATATGCTGTTGTTGGTCCCATTCTTTTCTCCATTGTGTGGTTTTTCCTTGCATTCAGCTGCAAAATCTCTAAGTCTTTGCAATGCTTCAGTCTCCCCTCCCACAAGAGAAGCATTATCAGTCATTTTTCCGTTCTTCAAATAAACACAATATCAGTTCAATCAGGACCACGATACGCTTCCCTCTCTCTTATTGTCAACAAATTTTCAACAACACACCACATTTAAAATAAATAGACACCAGATTAGCTTAGCATCAGGATGCAACAAAGTTAATACAGTGGCTAGCACACACACAGTTGTAGGGATTGTTGAGTAAAGATTCATACAATTGAACCTATAGGAACACCAGTAACTCTTAAAACATTAAAGACTCTCGCCTACAAAATAAATATTCAGAGAGACAATAAGATGTAAAAGACCCTCTTGAATCATATTTCGCAGCTTACACACCTTTCCAAGTTAATTTTCAACCATTCTTTTATAGTGAAAGACATCACGATTTCCTAGAATTCTCTCTTAGCGTACGAAAAGAGATGAGAGAGGGGGGTTGGGTTGGGTTGGGGTGGGGAGCAACCACCACACACATAGTAAACCAACCTCAAAGCTGGGAGTTTATATAACATAACTCACTTTTCTGGGTGATCCCACCCGTGCTTGCCAGTATAAATTTAGACCACATCACTCAAATTCCAGGAATCAGAAGTATAAAAATATCTACACAAATTTAACAAAGACGGGGTAATGGTTATCCGTGAGGTGAACAACAGTTGTACTAGTCATCAAGACTCATCCTTTAAAACAAATCAGTCCAAGATCCAAGATTTTTGCAGTCAGGTTAGAAAACTTAAAAACAGCTGAAAAGCCAATTACCTGACCCTTTGTTGTATTTGGGTTAAGTCCCAAATCAACCAAAGATGGAATTTCACCCGGTTCCACACCCCCTCTCGTAGGTAACCCTACCAACCGATCCAAATCTTCAATGGTCTTCCTCACCTCCAAACCTTTCACTTTATCTTTAAATCCTCCATAGTTCGTTGGCATTCTCTCCAATTTAAACGGGAGATCATCCAAATGGTACAATGTACTTCCCCAGAAGGACTTCACTTCCACTCCCTCGTCCTTCATTACCTCCTCTATCTTCTCCTCAGCTTTGACTTCATCGTTGGAAACCTCTTTATGGACGTAGACCGCCTCTGCGCCAACCGCTTTAACCAGCTCCAGAAGGACAGTCTCTGGCCTCCCAATCCGGACCACAAGATCCGACCCTCGAGACTGAAGATTCTTCCTCAGATCCGAAACCGACTCTATCAGAAACGTAGCTCGATACGGGCCCGTTTTGTCGAACCCGGCAGTGGATTTTCCATAGTCCCGAGGGTCGAAGCAGTAAACAGGCAGAACCGACAAGGAGTCCTTGTTGGCGGCGGCGAGGCACTCGTTGTCGTGGACGCGGAGGTCATTTCGGAACCATACGACGGAAGCGCGACGGAGTGCGGCGGTGCCAGAGGGATTTGAAGGGCGTAGGAGCTTTGAAGTGATCGGGGTTTGAAGGGGGTTGGCTGAAATGGTGGATTTGAAGAAGGGTTTGGTAGATGAGGGTGAGAGGGCAGAGGAGATGGAAAGAGATGAAATCTGAGAAGGGATTCTAAGATAGTTGGTTGGGGTGAAAAAGGATGTGATTTGTCTGGGCGGGGAGAGGAAATGGGAAGGAAGAAGAGTGGAAAGAGAGAGTGAGATGGACGCTGCGGCGGGAACGAGGGGTAGTGGTTCTTCTTCAGAGGAATGCGGATCCATTTTTGGGGAAGATAGGATATGCATATGCTAATTTCAATATCAGCTGCTCAGTCTTTCCTTAGGTTTTTGGTGGTTATGTACTTGTGCTGATGCCGGGTAGGGTCGGTGTACCAAAATCAACGCACTCTGACTAAAAAGCACACCATCTTTCTAAATAAGTTGTTTAAAAGGAAACCAACGCAAAATAGACAAAAGAATGGAAAAACTATATATTAGTGTAGTTTTTACATAAACCTGTAGCAACGTCAGATAGCAAAAAACCTCACTTCGAATATATATTTGCTGTTGGTCAGTCACTAGTCATCTGAAAACCACAACTAGACTTAAGTATCTATATTTGTATGATGTTGGTAATAATTGAGATGGGTGATGGTGCATGGACGTGGGTACGACTCATTTAAGATGCTAGAACGATCAAAAACAAAAGCAAACTATATGTCATTTTAAATCTGTGGAAAGCACAAAAATATTAGTAGCTTTTCTCGCAAGCTTGACATTTTCTTGTAATTCCTAAGTAGTATTTATTTAGTTGTCACTCTGTAAAACCGAGTGCTCGTCGTTTTATCAAAAGCTATAGGTGGTGGTGCAACTCAAATCTTTTAAACTGCACAACAGCTCAAGCACCACGGTTCGATTGCTCTTCCAACAGAGAAAATTATTGCACCCAAAAATCTTTCTCTCAATAATTACATTCTTTGCAATCAATGTGAATCGAACGTGTGACATTGGCTCTGATATCAATTGTATGATCGAGCGCTTGCCACTTTACCAAAAGCTATAGTTGGTGGTAATGGTGTAACTCAAATCTTTTAAACCGCACAGCAGCTCAAGTACTACGGTTCGATCGCTTTTCCAGCAGAGACAATTATTGCACCCAACATCCTTGCAGTTGGCAGATAGATCCATGAAGTATCCACAATGAGTCATCGAAGATGTTTTTTTAAAGTGGAAAATTTTATTTTTCCAGCTGATTTTGTGGTGTTCGATATTGAAGAAGATTTGGAGATGCAACTATTCTTAGAAAGACTATTTTTTGCAACTAGAAAAGCCTTAATAGATGTTCAAGAAATGAAGTTGAGATTCAGAGTGGGAAATGAAGAAATTACATTTGATGTTTTAATTAATGCCCTTACACACTGCACAATCAAGATTGCTTTAGAATTTATGCTTTGGATTCACTTATTTGCAATGTTGTACATGATGCTTTGAAGGGTCTAGTGGAAGTCACACTCACTACTGAGTTGCAAGAGGAGGAGCTAGATGAGGCACAAACTGGACCGGTGTCATATTTCAATGTCAATCCACTATCGAAGGAGCAAGTCAAGCTTAGATTGGAAGACTTGTGAGATAGGAGAAACTTAACACCTCAAACTAAATCATAGAAGAACCACCAACTCTTGAGCTAAAACCTCACCCTCCACATCTGAAGTACGTGTTCCTTAGTGAGAATAATAATTTACTTGTTATTATATGTTCTTATTTGAAATATGTGATGGAAGGAAAACTACTGAAAGTCCTCAAAAATCACAGGTGTTCATTTTATTGGAAAGTGACAGATATCAAAAGAATCAATCTATCAATTTGCTTGCACAAGATTTTTATGGCAGAAAGTACTCACAGTTGTGCAACCTCAAAGAAGACTTTACCCAGAGATGCAAGTTGTAGTAAAGGCAGAGACCATCAAAATCCTCAATGCGGGTAATCATCTATCATATCTCTAATAGTGCATGGGTAAGTCTTGTTAAGTGTGTAACGAGAAAGGTGGGATAACTATGACTAATAATGAAAAAAATGAATTGATTCCCACCAAGACAGTCACAGGTTGGCGTATGTGCATAGATTATAGGAAGTTGAATGGTGCAACTTGTAAAGATCACTTTCCTCTTTCCTTCATTAAACAAATTCTAGTGAGATTGGCGGGTCAGAGTAGATGGGTATTCAGGCTACAATCAGATTTCTATAGCTCCTGAGGAGCAAGAGAAAACTACTTTCACTTGTCCATATGATATTGATACGTTCGTAATAGTTTGTATTTTTGTTGTCATATTTTTATTTGTTGTCATTTTCGATGTACTTAATTGATACACTTTTGTGTTATTTTGTTGTATGATGAATTTTTCTGCTCTTGGGGATACATATGAGTTAAAAATGTGATTTTTTTTATCTTATTTAAATTTGTCAATATGAACTTTGTGGAGGAATTGAAGCAGAAAAATTCAAAAAATGTGACAACGCCTTGTGTCAGGGCCCGTGCACTTAATTAATATTTAATTACCACACAACAAGGATTAAATGGTGTAAACAGCGAAAACGAGTTTAAAACATTAATTTGGGCCTACAGAAATTTCGGCATGACCTCCCCGTAAGTAGGACATCCCAAAAATCTCAAAACACAACAACAATAATACACGCTCGAAAATATCATCAAGTTCACAATCAACCACACAAACATCCTACAGCCGCACTGGCCAGGACTAGACACAACAAACCACAAATAAAATCCAAACCACATAAAGACATCACCATAAAGCTACACAGGGCATCTCCCTGGCAAATGTATCAAACCAGTATAATATATAAATATCTGGGAACTCTGACACAAACCGACTGACTACTGGGTTCCACTCGCTGACGCTTCACCAGACGCGTCAAAACCCCTGGAATGACCTGCTATGGCATCAAAAACAACCACAACATCAAAAGAAAACAGGGGTCGGACCCCAGTACGACAAACCAGTAAAATCATGACGTAAATAAAAGACATGTAATAATATCAAGTAAATGCAATGCTATGTGATGCATGAATGGTAACAACGGAATAATGGATACCAAATGGAGTCCAAACGAATAGCATCATCAACAGTAACAGTGGCCACCCGTGCCAGGAATGCAGCATCAAATCGCCGCTCGTCCATGCACGTAGCATCGGGAATGCGAGTAGCTAAGTCGCTCGTCCCTAGCTGTCATCTGGGAATGTGGCTAATCCTAACCCACTCGTCCCTCTGATGACTCAATATAATCTCAACAGAATCAACATAAATAGTCGTCAAAGGAGTCAAGGCTCAATATGTTATGCCAACATAATTAATGCATGAATGCATCAAAAATAAACATTCAATGCACATAATAGCAAACAACATTCACCGAATATTATTACACGCCAATATAAGCGTCATAAAGATATAGGTTTGAGCGTACCTCAACTTCAACTTACAATACCACAGATTCTTAAGGACTATAGGATAAACTCGTCCAATGATACAACCTACAATATAAATTCACTATATACATCAATATATTGCATTCTAACTGACAAAACAATTTAAATCGCCTCGGATAAAAACTCAAATTCCGGCAGCGCCTAAACCCATGAAGAATATGAAATTTCGAACTTAATACCTCAAGAATCGAGGCTAAAACACAACGGTAATCTCGCGAAGATGGTTCACCGGAAATGTCGCCGGAAACACTGTTCACGCCGGAAACCTAGCTGGAATTTAGGGAAAAGTTAATACTTCACTCTACAACTAATCCACCAAAACACAACTACGAATTGAAGCCAAAAACCTTACCTAGAACCAAATCGAAGCTCACGCACAGCTGCTGGAAATCGAAACGATCGAGCTCGATAACTTTCGATTCATGACAGGAAAGTAGCTAATAGGTTGGAAGAAGAAGATTTGCTAAGCTGCTGCACAAAAATCTGGCCGCTGGAGACGCTACGCGAAGACAGCAGAAGAAGAGAGAAAACGACGGGATGCAAGGCTGGGGAAAGCTTCTTTTCTGGATTAGAGCGATCTCATATCTTTTATCAATTGGGTTTGGGTTTATATATTTAAATGAAATGGGCTGGGCCATTTTAGTTATTGGGCCTCACATTCTCCCCTACTAATAAAAGATTTCGTCCTCGAAATCTAACAAACACAACACTGATATCCACAACATCACGACGGATAATACATAGGAAATTCAGAATACATCGCGTAATTCTGAACATTCTCAAACAAATGAGGCCATTCTTGTCGCATCTTTGCCTCTAATTCCCATGTAGATTCTTCTCTTCCATGCCTACTCCATTGTACCAGAACCAATGGAATCGTCTTGCTCCTGAGCTGTCTTTCCTTGCGGTCCAAAATTTGCACAGGATGTTCAACATAGCTAAGGGAACTGTCTAACTCCACATCCTCGACATTCAAGATATGAGACGGATCTGGCTCATACTTCCGCAACATAGATACATGAAACACATTATGTATCAAAGACAAATTCGGCGGCAAGTCCAAACGATAAGCCAATGTGCCAATCCTCTCAACAATCATATACGGACCAATAAAACGCGGAGCTAACTTCCCTTTATGTCCAAATCTCATGGTACCTCGGAAAGGTGACACTTTCAAGAAAACATAATCGCCCACTTGGAATTCTAAAGGTCTACGCCTTTTATTAGTATAACTGGCTTGACGATCCTGGGCTGCTTTCATCCTTTTCCTGATCAATTCAACTTTATATTTCATTTCTTGAATAAATTCTGGTTTTGACATCTGTCTTTCTCCTACATCTTCCCAACATATCGGCGATCTGCACTTTCTTCCATACAAAGCTTCAAATGGTGCCATACCGATTGTTGCCTGAAAACTATTATTGTAAGAGAATTCAACCAAAGACAATGATTCTTGCCAACCACCTTTGAAATCCATCACTGCTGCTCGTAACATATCCTCTAGAGTCTGGATGGTTCTTTCTGACTGACCATCCGTCTGTGGATGATAGGCAGTGCTCATAGCCAACTTTGAACCCAAAGCTGATTCCAGACTTCCCCAAAACTTCGAAGCAAATCTTGGATCACGATCAGATACTATGGTTACTGGCACACCATGCAATCTCACTATATGAACAATGTACAATTTCGCCATTTTCATATAAGTACAAGTACGATCATACGGAATAAAATGAGCTGATTTAGATAATCTATCAACAATCACCCAAATCTCATCACAACCACGATTTGAACGAGGCAAATGAGTCACAAAATCCATAGCAATGTGCTCCCAGTTCCACTGTGGCACTTCAAGACTATGCAACATTCCACCAGGTCTCATTCTGTCGGCTTTAACTTGTTGACACGTTAAACATTTAGCCACAAAATGAGAGATATCTTTCTTCATACCTTCCCACCAATAATGAGCTCTCAAGGTATGATACATCTTTCGAATTCCTGGGTGAATACTGTGCCGACTACAATGTGCTTCCTTTAGTATGGCTTCTTTCAGATCTATCAAATTTGGAACCACAAGTCTACCATTAAAGCGCAGACTACCATCTGAAGCAACACTAAACTTTTCTGTCTGACCTGCTCGAGACAATTCTTTCAATCTATGAATGTGCGGATCGGTCTTCTGTGCTGCTTTGATTCTGGACAAAATCTGTGGCTCGACTTGAATAGATGACACTATAAAGTAGTCTCCACTGATCTGATAAGTCCATCCTGAAGTTCCCAAGTGCTCGTGAACTTTAGAGATAGTCAAAGATGTCAGCATAGCATTCTGAACTTTCCTGCTGAGAGCATCTGCAACAAGATTCATTCGACCTGGTTGATACTGAATCTAACAGTCAAAGTCTTTAAGTAACTCCATCCATCGACGTTGTCTCATGTTCAAGTCAGGCTGCGAGAAAAGATATTTAAGACTCTTGTGATCCGAATAAATCACAAACTGCTCACCGTACAAATAATGACGCCATAACTTCAATGCAAACACAATGGCAGCCAACTCTAAATCATGCACTGGATATCGGGTCTCATGCGGCTTCAACTGACGAGAAGCATATGCAATCACTCGCCCATTTTGCATTAGAACACATCCAAGTCCATTTAGAGATGCATCTGAACAAACAACATATCCACCTGAGCCTGATGGTAAAGCTAGCACTGGAGCTGTTGTCAACTTTTCCTTCAAAATCTGAAAACTCGACTCACATTCATCAGTCCACACAAAACGTCGATCTTTTTGCGTTAATTGAGTCATAGGCCTTGCTATAATAGAAAATCCTTCAATGAAACGCCTATAATATCCTGCCAATCCCAAGAAACTGCGAATATCGGAAATATTCGTCGGTGTTGGCCAATTGATAACAGCTTCCACCTTACTAGGATCCACTGATACTCCTTGAGCTGATATAACATGACCCAGAAATACTACTCTGTCCAGCCAGAATTCACATTTAGAAAATTTTGCATACAATTGCGCTGCTCTGAGTGTCTGGAGGACTAACCTTAAATGTTCTCGATGCTCCTTCCTTGTTTTCGAATAAATCAGAATGTCATCTATGAAGACAATAACAAATCTGTCTATAAATTCTCGAAAAACACGATTCATCAAATCCATAAAAACTGCAGGAGCATTAGTCAATCCAAAAGGCATAACTAGAAATTCATAATGCCCATAACGCGTTCGAAATGCTGTCATCGGCACATCTTCCTCTCGAACTCGGAGCTGATGGTAGCCAGAACGAAGATCAATCTTTGAATAAACTGACGTACCTTGCAACTGATCAAACAAATCATCGATACGCGGCAGAGGATATTTATTCTTCACAGTAGCTTTGTTCAATTGCCTATAATCAATGCACATTCTCAACGTTCCGTCTTTCTTCTTGACAAACAATACTGGAGCTCCCCAAGGTGACATGCTTGGTCTAATATAGCCTTTTTCCAGTAAGTCCTGTAATTGCTCTTTGAGTTCTTTCAATTCCGCTGGAGCCAAACGGTATGGTGCTCTCGAAATAGGATTTGTCCCGGACACCAACTCAATGCTAAAATCAATTTCCCTCTGGGGTGGAAATCCAGGAATTTCATCAGGAAATACATCGGGGAATTCCTTGACAACAGGAATATCAGAAACTTCGAATCTTTTTCCCTGAGTCGCATCAACTGTATAGATCATGAATCCTTCATTTCCTGTTGACAAAAGTCTGAACATTTCCATTGCTGACACTAATGGAATACGTGATTCTGAATCACTACCATAAAAATTCCATTTACTGCCATAATATGGTCTGAATCTGACGACTCCATGGAAACAATCAACGGTAGCTCGATAATTAGACAGAGTATCCATTCCCAGAATACAGTCGAAGTCAGATATATCTAGCTTGATGAGATTAGTAATCATAATATTGTCATCGAATCTAATCATACAATTCAGAATTATCTCATGAGACATCAAACATACACCGGCAGGAGTAGAAACTGACACAGTATCTATCAACGGAGTAGTAGCAATCTCATGCTCATCAACAAATACAATAGATACAAATGAATGAGATGCTCCTGTGTCTATCAGTATACGAGCAGGATGATTAAAAATAAGGCAGATACCTGCAATAACTCCGCCCGGTGCATCTTGAACTTGATCCTGGGTTAAAGCATGAACTCGAGCCTGCTGTGGCCCTGGGAAACGTTGCTGAACCGGACCTCTAGGCTGAGGATAACTAGATTGCTGAAAAGACTGAGTCGGAACAAAAGGCCTAGTTGCTTGTCCTCTAAAACCTTGACCAAACTGAGGTTGCTGAGATTGTTGTCTTGCTGCATTCGGACATACTCTAGCATAATATCCAACTTGCCCACAGATATTACAAGATCCTTGAACTCCCGCACACTGAGTACTGAAATGCTTACCACCACAACGATCACAAAATACTCCACCTGGGGACCCAACTGAGCTTCCACGCTGACTGCCGGAACTAGAAGAACTGCTACGAGTCTGTTTCTTGAACTATTTTCCTTTGGCCTTAAAGCTTTGCTGCTTTGGTTGCTGATAAGGCTGCGAAGGCTGATACGGCAATAAAGATGGGTATAGTGGTGCCCCCACTGGCAACGGCACATTGCCTTCGAAACTCTGAGGAAAACCTGGATGAACTGACTGTGGTTCTGCCAAAAGTAGACTCGCCTCCACATTCTTGGCTTTCTCAACAGCATCGGCATAATTAACAGGTGCTCCAGCTACTACCAAAGTGCAAATGGTTCGATTCAATCCTTGCATAAAATGCGATAGCTTGTTCCGATCACTGCTAGCAACATGAGGAATATAGGCAAGAAGCGCTGAGAATTGAGAGGCATACTCCACAACAGTCATATTTCCCTGAGTCAATCTATTAAACTCAGCTTCCTTGGCCGAATAATAAGAAGGCGGTGAATACTCTCGAGCAAACTGAGCACAAAACACATCCCAAGTAACTCTTTCACCCGATTCCTTCAAAGCTTCCTCAGTAGTTTCCCACCACAACTGAGCTCGGTCCTTTAATTGACAAATGGCCAACTTAAGCTGCAAATCAGGGGTGTACTCCAACATATTGAACAAACGCTTCATACTCTTTAGCCACGCTATAGCTTTCTTGCCATCTTCATTCCCAAATAATCGAGGAGGACGCATATTCTGAAATCGAGATATCACTAATTCCATTTCACCCATTCCTCTCGTCAACTGATCCACTTCACGGTCAACATTAACATTTCGTGCTTCACCCTGAGGACGACGACCTCGTCTTCCCCAGTCAGTCTCGTTCAGTCCTCTAACGTTAGGAGCTTCAGACTCCTGAACAACTTCCTTTCTTTTTCTACTCTTCCGCCCAGGTGCCATCTACAAGACACAGGTATTTAATCCACAAGCAGAAACAAAATAATCGGTTGAGTATAAAAGCATAAACTTAAACTAATACGCTCTAGTCATGCTGATACGATTAATTCAAACATAAAAGCAAGTAAGAGCAAATAATCAAGCACATGCACAATCATTTTATTTGTGCCTAAACTCGAGTGTCCTAGACTCTAATTCGAGCGTATCCCAGTTACGCTCTGATACCAAACTGTCAGGGCCCGTGCACTTAATTAATATTTAATTACCACACAACAAGGATTAAATGGTGTAAACAGCGAAAACGAGTTTAAAACGTTAATTTGGGCCTACAGAAATTTCGGCATGACCTCCCCGTAAGTAGGACATCCCAAAAATCTCAAAACACAACAACAATAATATACGCTCGAAATTATCATCAAGTTCACAATCAACCACACAAACATCCTACAGCCGCACTGGCCAGGACTAGACACAACAAACCACAAATAAAATCCAAACCACATAAAGACATCACCATACAGCTACACAGGGCATCTCCCTGGCAAATGTATCAAACCAGTATAATATATAAATATCTGGGAACTCTGACACAAACCGACTGACTACTGGGTTCCACTCGCTGACGCTTCACCAGACGCGTCAAAACCCCTGGAATGACCTGCTATGGCATCAAAAACAACCACAACATCAAAAGAAAACAGGGGTCGGACCCCAGTACGACAAACCAGTAAAATCATGACGTAAATAAAAGACATGTAATAATATCAAGTAAATGCAATGCTATGTGATGCATGAATGGTAACAACGGAATAATGGATACCAAATGGAGTCCAAACGAATAGCATCATCAACAGTAACAGTGGCCACCCGTGCCAGGAATGCAGCATCAAATCGCCGCTCGTCCATGCACGTAGCATCGGGAATGCGAGTAGCTAAGTCGCTCGTCCCTAGCTGTCATCTGGGAATGTGGCTAATCCTAACCCACTCGTCCCTCTGATGACTCAATATAATCTCAACAGAATCAACATAAATAGCCGTCAAAGGAGTCAAGGCTCAATATGTTATGCCAACATAATTAATGCATGAATGCATCAAAAATAAACATTCAATGCACATAATAGCAAACAACATTCACCGAATATTATTACACGCCAATATAAGCGTCATAAAGATATAGGTTTGAGCGTACCTCAACTTCAACTTACAATACCACAGATTCTTAAGGACTATAGGATAAACTCGTCCAATGATACAACCTACAATATAAATTCACTATATACATCAATATATTGCATTCTAACTGACAAAACAATTTAAATCGCCTCGGATAAAAACTCAAATTCCGGCAGCGCCTAAACCCATGAAGAATCTGAAATTTCGAACTTAATACCTCAAGAATCGAGGCTAAAACACAACGGTAATCTCGCGAAGATGGTTCGCCGGAAATGTCGCCGGAAACACTGTTCACGCCGGAAACCTAGCTGGAATTTAGGGAAAAGTTAATACTTCACTCTACAAACTAATCCACCAAAACACAACTACGAATTGAAGCCAAAAACCTTACCTAGAACCAAATCGAAGCTCACACACAGCTGCTGGAAATCGAAACGATCGAGCTCGATAACTTTCGATTCATGACAGGAAAGTAGCTAATAGGTTGGAGGAAGAAGATTTGCTAAGCTGCTGCACAAAAATCTGGCCGCTGGAGACGCTACGCGAAGACAGCAGAAGAAGAGAGAAAACGACAGGATGCAAGGCTGGGGAAAGCTTCTTTTCTGGATTAGAGCGATCTCATATCTTTTATCAATTGGGTTTGGGTTTATATATTTAAATGAAATGGGCTGGGCCATTTTAGTTATTGGGCCTCACACCTTGTGACTATTCTCATTGTAAATTTATTATTTCTCTTAGCTTGTTAATTTAATCTTAGTGTTATATTTAGTTCATATAAAAAAATCCCCTATTTTTATTCGTTTTTATTCTCGAAAGAAATAAATCCCATGTTCACTATGAATTCGACATATTCACCATTACACTCGTTAAATTTGGAAGTAGGAATTTATGTTTGGTGGCTCAACGACAACACATCAAATTCTAGTGTTCTTTCCAGAGAGCGATGCAAGTGATGGATCGGTTCGGACATTTTTGAAGGTGCTTCAAACACAATATTCTCAATGAGATGCAATATCTCGTGATCTAAAATTGTAAATACCGATGAATTAGATCGAGTTTGGATTTAAATCAAGCGGAAAATACTCGAAATAATCTTCCGTTAAGAAAACTAATCGGTTTCAAGCTTTTAACTTGTATAAACTGATTAACTGATATAAGGGGATATGTTCTTGCATATATCAGTTCGGTTATGGTGAGAACTGAACTGATAACTGCTTGAACTGATCAAATCAGATTTAAAACAATAGTTAAACAGTTAATAACACAAGATATGTTTATGAATGTTCGGAGACTTCAACTGCTCCTACGTCACCCCTTCTACCACCTCGGGTAGGTTCCACTAGAAGACTTTGATTTATACAACATTTTGTACAAACCCATTCAGCTTAGGACTTACCCTACTGTCTAACCGAACTCCTAGCCTAGACTAAAGGCAGTACCTTCCAGCCAACACTTGTTTAACGTCTATGTGTCAAAGACTACATACATAAGTTTAACGTCTTTGCGCAAGACTCACTCAGCTAGTCAATAAGCTCAGCTCTCTGTATATGTGAGTGATTGTGTGTGTGCGTGTGTGAGAATTGAACTATGGATACAACACGAAAGTGTTCTTACACATTGAGAATTTTGATTCTATACTAAGCAATTGGCATGCCATTTTTCTCTTCTATCTTCACACACTTGGGTATTTTCCACACTTCTTATTTGTTGATGGTCTTGGTCTGGTATTTATAGAGGCAATGAGAACGTATACTAAGAATCATCAAATATGAACGTTGCAGCTTAAATCTGTTCCTCGATATTTGTCTTGTACTTTCCTACAGCTATTCTGGAATGTTTTGGCTTTAAGAACTGCTGCAACCTCTATTATTGTCCTTTGAATTGACAAAAGTTTTTCCTCAGTGCGCACAGTGGATTCCTGATAAGTGCAAGATTTGCCCTTAATTTACATTAAAATCCATTTTGAATTATGCTTGTTTCGAACAGAATTATGCGTTTTTGGTTTGTTTTTGTTGTCATTTCAGGAATGGAGGAAATAGTGGAAACGAAGCCAAGTAGATGCAAGAAAACAGAGCCGTGCACCATGAAGAATAGCTGAGAGCATGTATTGGACAGAACTGCGCGCGCAGCCGTGCCACTTTACGCGCAGCCGCGTGCACAGCTACATAGGCGAGAGACCAGCAGCTTGCTCGCCACCGCGCCACTTCATGTGCTGCCGCGCGCATAGACATGAGCCACCAGGCAGAAGCTCGCCTGCGACTTCATGCGCGACCGCGCACACACATACATAGGCCAGTGCACGCCGCGTTCCAGAAAGTTATTAAAGCGCGATTCTTAGGTCAGAAGAGGGATTCAGCCGTCCTTGGAGAAAGACATGAGAAATCGGAGCGCATACACGAGACGAAGATTCAGAGTGCGAAGAACAGTCACAAATACAAAGAACAACGGATCTGGGGACGGAGACGACACTTCAAATTTGTTATCTTTTCCTTCGCTTCTTTATTTCATTGTGTAGCGATGTCTAGAACTATGAATATGTCTTCTTTTGCTTGGATTTCGTGATGAACTAAATTTTCATTCTAGAGAATGACATAACTTTGTGGATACGATAATTTGGCTCATTTTTTATATGATTGAATTCCGCTCTTGTTTAATTGTGTTCCCTGTGTTTATTTCACTGCAATTTACTGGCCATAAATTGTTTGTTGTTTGATTAATTCTATAACTCGGGAGAGGACTAGGATTATAGATCATTAGGGACACATCATTGAATGTTTATTGCGTTCGGAATGCGTATAACTTTAGCGAGGCTTAGGCAAGAACATTGTTTTCATTTATCCATGAAACTTAGATTTTAATTAGGAATATTAGAATCGAAGTTTGATTGATACAATTTATTCGTCACTTGGGAAAGGGGGAATAAAATAATTAAGTGTTCTTAGCCATTAAATAATTGAAATTCAGGAATATAAATTTAACTGGGAAAAATTGTCGTGGAAACTTAGTGAAATAATTTTCTAGATATTTTCTCTCCTTGATATTTTCCTCAATCTGTGATTAGATTTTTTTTTTTCATTTAATTCGTTCAAACAAACCAATCTGGTTATTGATTTTTCTAAATAAAGTCAAAACTATTTTAGTTACAAGCACGATATACGTTTTTATAAACACTCCTCGTGGGATCGACAATCGTACTCAAAAATACATTTTACTATACCTTGATGTCGAGCGCTTGCGAGCAATCAAGAAAACACGCAACAATTCCATTGAATAAGCTTGTCGTGTTCTGGAAACTGATTGATTCATAACTGATGTTCTGAACTAGTCAGTTGAACTGATCTTGAACCTGTTCGGTGAAATCAGTTGGCTCATCAGCTGAATTCATTTTGCTGCTTCAGTTGAAGTGGTTAGTTGGACTCTTCATCAGCTGGCTGGGCATCTGAAGGTCTTCTGCTGAACTGTCTATCAGCTGGACAATATGTAATGACCCGATATTTGTTTTGAATGAAGTGTTAATTAATAGATAATTAATGAGTTTTTAATTAAGTATTATTAAGGAATTGATAATCTGGGATTAAACTATTGGTATCCACCGAATTTTAAATGGATAACCCGATCTACTTCAGATTTCATTATCTCGAGAAATCCAACTAGACCAATGAGATTCTGACACGTGGCAGATAAGATTGGTTCGGATTTTGATAGGACTCGTTTTTACGTGTTTTTAGTGTTGGTTTTGAGTCGCATTCATGCAACATATTAGTTTGTTTTAGTTTAATTCTACATTTTTTTAGCATTATTTAGCATGTGATTGATCTCGTGTATTTTGTGGTTATTTTATAGGAATTGAACCAAAAATTTGTCAAAATATCGAAGAGGATTCGCTAGGGCGGTCAAAAGTGACCGCCCCAGCGAGCATTTTGATCTGGCCGAGGATTTTATGCGCAAGTGTCTCGCTTTTGACCGCCTCAGCGAAATCAGGGACATGCTCGAGGAAGTTTATGCGAGGACCTCTCGCTAGGGCGGTCAAAATATACCGCCCTAGCGAGAAGCGAGATTCGGGAAGATTTGTTTCCAACTTTTTATGGACTCTATCCTACACCAAAACCTAATACACGAGATCAGCCTCCTTTTTGGGGGACTTTTTATCATATTTTTCATCACTTTTCTTGGAGGGGAGGCTAGAGAAAGGAGATTTCGAAGACCTCGAGATTTCCACGCGTCGTGGGCATCATCCATCGTCATCTTTAGTATTTTCATTATTCAGTATTTTATTTCTTACATTGATTGTTGGTTTTTATCATGAATTTCAGTAGCTAAACTCTAGATTTGTAGGGATTTGAGGGGATCCTACCCCGTACTCGGTGTTTAACATTATTTCTCGACGTTTTTATTAGTGATTTGTTATGCTATTGTTCTTTCTTGTTTCAATCGAAGCCTAGATAACTTCCTTTGATTATTTCATGTTGTTGATGATTTCGATAGAACAATTAACAATAGGATCAAATAGTATAAACCACAGATTTACAATTTTAGTAGATATATGGAATTGGGTACGTGTCGATAGTGATAGTTCACCCGGATGAAAGCTAGTGGATTCCATAGAATGTAATGCAATCTTGAACTGTTAAATAATTGAGGTCACTTGAGTACTGCATGTTTATGATTAGTATTACTATAGCTCGACAGAGTATATTAATTAGTCTAGGAAATTCCGTCGAATGCACGAGTAAAAGTCGAGTGTAATTATTTAAACACGAGTGGTAGGTGAACTGCTGATTCCCAACAAATTCATTTTTCAATTGATTTAATCCAAATTAATCATTGCTTTCTTGAATACGTTTTCTTTGCATTTTAATTATTTTAGTTGTTTAATTTACATTAGTTTAATCATCAACTCATTTTATCGTTGCTAAAGAAATTTTACTTGAAAATAAAAATAGTGTAACGCAGTCCTTGTGGAACGATACTCCTATTCACTTACGTTTATTATAACTTGACTATCGTGCACTTGCGATATTTAAATCGAGCTTTCATTTATAAAATAAATTTTGGGACTATTCACTGTGCAAGTTTTGCTCGATCAAGTTTTTGGCGCCGTTGCCGGGGACTGTTGATTCACAATTTTTTATTTTTCATTTAAATTCTTTAGTATTATTTATTTTATTATTATTTGATACTCTCATTGTGTTGCAGATTTTTCTTGTGGTGCATGCGAAGATCACTCGAGTTTAAGCTTGAGCCTTTTGACCCCAAGATTGAACGCACAGCCAGACGTCGACTACAGCAGCAAAGAGCGAAGGAAAGAATGGAAGACGATCAACACAGAGAGGAGCCAAGGCGTATACCGATGATGAATTATGCACAGCCGTCTCTTGATGGAGAACGTCCAAGCATCGTAAGACCAGTCATCCGAGCTAATCAGTTTGAGATCAAGCCAGCTATCATTCAGATGATTCAGAACACTGTCCAATTTGGGGGAATTGCACTTGACGACCCTAATTCTCATATAGCTGAATTTCTTGAATTTGTGATACTTTTAAGTTTAATGGTGTGTCTGATGATGCTGTTCGTTTGCGTTTATTTCCATTCACTGAGAAATAAAGCTAAGTCGTGGTTAAACTGTTTGCCTGTAGGGTCTATTACTACATGTGAGGATATGGCAAAAGCATTCCTGATCAAGTACCTTCCTCCGTCGAAGACTATGAAGCTTAGAGCCGACATTACTACTTTTGCTCAATTTGAGCAAGAGTCACTTTACGTGGCAACGGAGCGCTACAAGGACTTGTTGAGGAGATGTCCACACCATGAGCTGCCGCTTGGGTTAGTTGTTCAGACTTTCTACTACGGTCTGCTTACTCCTAACCGTACTATGATAGATGTTGCTGCATGTGGTAACTTTCTGAGAAAAACGGCTGAGGAAGGATATGAGTTATTGGAGGAGATGGCTGCTAGTAGCTATCATCCTCAGTCGGATAGGCAGAGACGAGGTGCTAGAGTTAATCAAGTTAATGATTTGTCGGCGGTTTCAGCACAGTTAGAGGCTTTGAATAAAAAGATTGATGGGATGAGTATGAGTGGGTCGGCTATGCGTCTGCAAGAAATTTTCTGTGATAAGTGTGGGGGTGAGCATGACGTACAGGATTGCCAAGATGGCAATCCATTCTATGTGCCTGAGGGAGCACCGGTAAAACAAGTGGGATTCCAGAACCGTCCTAGAAATGACCCTTATTCGAACACATATAATCCGGGATGGAGGAATCACCCAAACTTTTCATGGGGAGGTCAAAACAACCAAAATCGCCAACAAAGAGGTCCACCATATGGGATGCACCAAGGATTCAAGCCAGAACCGCCTCGGGAGAAGAAGTCCAATTTAGAGCAAATGATGACTAAATTTATTTCTGCAACAGAGACGAGATTTCAGAACCAAGATGCATCCATAAAGGGGTTAGAGAATCAAATTGGACAATTGGCTAAGTTGATTGCTAATAGGGAGCAAGGAGCTTTGCCAAGCAACACGGAAACTAACCCAAGAGAACATGTGAAGGCTGTGGAATTGCGTAGTGGAAAAGCACTCGAGTCTAATGAGGAAAAGACCAAGCACGGTGAGGATAAGGTGGAAAATCGAGGAGGTAAGTTTTCTAACTCTACATCTACACCTATTGCACAGAATAAAATTTTTATCCCTCCACCTTTTCCTGCAGCAATGAAGAAAGCTAAATTAGATGCACAATTTGGTAAATTTCTTGAGATATTTAAAAAATTGCATATTAACATTCCTTTTGCTGATTCTTTATTGAATATGCCAAGTTATGCAAAATTCTTGAAAGATATCTTAGCAAATAAGCGGAAGCTAGAAGATCATATGACGGTGAATTTGACTGAAAATTGCTCCGATTTAGTTCAAAACAAGATGCCTCCTAAGCAAAAAGATCCAGGGAGTTTCTCTATACCTTGCATTATTGGTGACATTAATTTTCGTAAAGTTCTATGTGATCTTGGTGCGAGTATTAATATGATGCCTTTTTCTGTGTTTAAGAGACTGGGATTAGGTGAACCCAAGCCAACTAGGATGTCGTTGCAGCTGGCTGATAGATCTGTCAAGTATCCACGTGGGATTATCGAAGATGTTTTGGTGAAAGTGGATAAGTTTATTTTTCCTGCAGATTTTGTGGTACTTGACATGGAGGAAGATTTAGAGATGCCTTTAATCCTAGGGAGACCGTTTCTGGCTACAGGGAAAGCACTGGTTGATGTTGAAGAGGGGAAATTGAGACTGAGAGTTAGAAAAGAAGAAATTATTTTTGATGTCTTCAATACTCTCAAGCACACAATGCACAATGATAGTTGTTTTCGTATTGATGTCTTGGATTCTTTCGTTTGTGATTTTATGCAGGATGGATTGAAAGAACCATTGGAGGCCACTCTCACTACTGAAAAGCAGGAGGACGAGCTAGACGAGGAAAAGATGGAGATGGTAGCTCACTTGAATGCCATTCCACCTTGGAGAAAGCAAGTGAGGCTTAGACTAGAGGAATTGGGAGACAGAAAAGATTTAATGCCTCAAAAGTCAAGCCTAGAGGAGCCACCTACTGTGGAGCTCAAACCACTACCTCCACATCTCAAGTACGTATATTTAGGAGAAAATAATAAATTGCCTGTTATTATTTCCTCTTCTTTGACAGATGATATGGAGAGTAAGCTCTTGGGAGTCCTCCAGGAGCATAAAGGAGCATTCGCTTGGAAGGTTTCAGACATAAAAGGGATAAGTCCTTCGATCTGCATGCACAAAATTCTGATGGAAGATAAATACTCACCTCTAGCACAACCACAAAGCAGACTCAATCCAAAGATGCAAGAGGTAGTAAAAGCTGAAACAATTAAACTTCTGGATGCAGGTATTATATATCCTATCTCTGATAGTGCATGGGTAAGTCCTGTACAATGTGTGCCCAAAAATGGTGGGATTACTGTTATTACTAATGAAAAAAATGAGTTGATTCCCACTAGAACTGTTACGGGTTGGCGTGTGTGCATAGATTATAGGAAATTGAATGATACAACCCGTAAAGATCACTTTCCCTTGCCATTTATCGTTCAAATGATTGAACGATTAGCAGGTCATGAATTTTATTGCTTTTTAGATGGATACTCGGGATACAATCAAATCACAATTACACCTGAGGACCAAGAGAAAACTACTTTCACTTGCCCTTATGGTACTTCTGCGTTTAGGCGTATGCCCTTTGGTTTATGCAATGTACCTGCAACATTTCAAAGATGCATGACCGCTATCTTTCATGACATGATTGAAAATTTCCTTGACATTTTTATGGATGATTTCTCAATTTTTGGCTCCTCATTTAATGAATGTTTAGAGAATCTGAACTTGGTGTTAATTAGATGTGAAGAGAGCAATTTGGTGTTAAATTGGGAGAAGTGTCATTTTATGGTTCAAGAGGGGATTGTGTTAGGACACAAGGTATCAGATAATGGAATTGAGGTCGACAAGGCCAAGGTGGAAGTAATCAAAAACCTACCACCACCTTCATCAATAAAAGGAGTTAGAAGTTTCCTAGGGAATGCTGGTTTTTATAGGAGTTTTCTTAAAGATTTTTCTAAAATTGCTAAACTTTATCCTCTTTGTTGATGAAAGATGTTGAATTTAATTTTGATTCTACTTGTCTGCATGCATTCGAGATACTCAAGGAAAGCTTGGTGACAGCACCTGTTCTGACTGTCCCTGATTGGGAGTTACCGTTTGAGGTGATGTGCGATGCTAGTGATACAGCTATTGGTGCGGTGCTGGGTCAAAGGAAGAACAAGGTATTTCATACCATCTACTATGCAAGTAAGACTTTAAATGATGCTCAATTGAATTACGCTACTACTGAAAAGGAATTACTTTCTATAGTATTTGCTTTCGACAAATTTCATTCATACCTTGTTCTGTCTAAAGTAACTGTGTATACAGATCATTCTGCCCTAAAATACTTTCTTGCTAAGAAAGATGCGAAACCTAGGTTAATTAGGTGGATTTTATTATTGCAAGAATTTGATCTCGAGATTCGAGATAAAAAGGGTGTGGAAAATGTAGTTGCTGATCATCTGTCTAGGCTTGAGCATGTTAGAATTAAGGGCAGTGACGATGATATAGATGACTGGTTTCCTGATGAACAATTGCTTGAGATGAAACATTGTCCATGGTATGCAAATTTCGCTAACTTTCTTGTCACATGCACACCTCCACCAAACATATCGTTTCACCAACGAAAGAAATTCTTTTCTGACGTGAAATACTATTTTTGGGAGGAACCGTTTTTGTTTAAAATTTGTGCAGATTTCATGATAAGACGGTGTGTTGCGGAGGAAGAGTTTGATCAAATTCTCAACCATTGCCATGACCGTGAGGTAGGTGGTCATTTCGGACCAATAAGGACGGCATCCAAGGTACTTGAATGTGGCTTTTATTGGCCAACTCTCTTTAAAGATGCTCGTTCTTATGTGCTACATTGTGATAAATGCCAGCGGACAGGTAACATCTCTAACCGTCACAAAATGTCTTTAAATAATATCATTGAGTGTGAGGTTTTTGATGTGTGGGGGATAGACTTTATGGGACCGTTTCCTAGTTCTTTCACGAAAAATTACATCTTGGTTGCGGTGGATTATGTGTCTAAGTGGGTAGAGGCGGAAGCGTCTGCCACTAATGATGCTCAAGTGGTCCTAAAATTTTTAAAGAAAAACATTTTTAACCAATTTGGAACACCACGAGCAATCATTAGTGATGGTGGCACGTATTTTTGCAACAAACTATTTGAAAAACTTTTGAGCAAATATGGTGTCACACATAAGATATCTACCCCCTATCACCCCCAGACGAGTGGTCAAGTGGAAGTGTCTAACCGAGAGATAAAGCGAATTTTGGAGAAAGTGGTAGGTGTCAATAGGAAAGATTGGTCGGTAAGGTTAGACGATGCTCTGTGGGCATATAGGACTGCTTTTAAAACACCTATAGGCACTACACCGTATAGGCTTTTGTTTGGTAAAGCATGTCATCTACCTGTAGAGTTAGAGCATCGGGCATATTGGGCAACAAAAGCACTAAACTTTAACTTTATTGATGCAGGTGAACGACGTTTGCTTCAACTAGATCAGTTGGAGGAATTCTGGAATCTGGCCTATGATCTAGCACTGTCATACAAAGAAAAGACAAAGAAGGCTCATGATAGGCGGATCATCGAAAGAGAATTCAAAGAAGGTGAAAACGTCCTGCTCTACAACTCCCGGTTGCGACTATTTCCCGGAAAACTGAAGTCACGATGGTCCGGTCCATTCGTGATTTCGAAAGTATACCCATCGGGAGCGGTAGAGTTGAAAGATGGGAAGGATGGGACATTTACGGTCAATGTCCAGCGCCTTAGGCACTACATGGGTGGCAAAATCGAGCCACAACTTGGAATCACCCGGTTCCAAGACATGCCGAACTGAGACGGACCGACAGTCAAGCTCTCGACTATAAATTGAGAACTACTTTTCTTCCCCTTCTCTTGCATTTGATTTAATTTTTCTTTCGTGTCGATTTGTTTATTTTCTCTTGCTCTTGTTTAGTCTTATATTAAAAAAAAAACAAAAATATTTTGGTGTGCACAGCCGTGAAGCTTCCGCCCGAGCGCGCCCTTTTCAAAAAAAAATTTCGAGGACCATCCGCCCGGGCGGAAACTTACATCCGCCCGGGCGTGCCCTTTTCAAAAAAAATTCGAGGAATATCCGCCCAGGCGGAAACTTATAGCCGCCCGGGCGGATCGCGCAGACTTAAAATCTGCTACACTTTTTTCTCCTCTCCCCACTCGAAACCCTCGCCCCCCTTTCCGAATTTTTCGCCCCCACTCTCTCAATCTCACTCAATTCATCTCTTCTCACCAAATTTCAGGTACAATCGTGCACCCTCACCTTCACCGAGTATCAAGACGCGATTTTTCCGGTCAAGAACTCAACTCTCCGGCGAACCCAAGCGATTTCCGGCCACCGCCGCCTCTTTTTCGGCGCCTCCTTCCATCTTTTGTGCTCAAGACATATTATTTGGTGATTTTTCAGGGCAAAGACTCAATCTTGGTCTATACACTCCACCAGGAAGCATTTAGGCTACAATATTTTCTTCTCTGGTACTCTTTCAAGCAACTCCGGTCATCTTCCACAGATTCCGGTGAGCATCTCCGGCGACCCTCAAAAATTTTCCGGCGTTTTGATACTTTGTGCACTCCAGTCTCGACATGGCACCCAAAAGATCTAAGGTAACTCATGGTGCTTCTAGTTCTCGGTCCACTCCATCTATGTTTGTGAATGAAAAAGCTAGGGAGAGATTTGAACATGCTAGACTACATAGGAAACCAATCCCTGAGCGTGGATTTAGCTCGTTTATTATCGATCAGTTTTCGGAGTCCCAAATAGAAAGACGAGGGTGGAATATCTTTGTAGCACAACCGAATGCAGCAGTGGTTCCGGTTGTGCGTGAATTTTATGCCAATGCTTCGGAGGGGAATGAGTATAATGCAATTGTTAGGGGACATCTAGTACCGTATGATTCCAAGACGATCAATGAAATGTTGGGTTTACCGTCGGTGGACGATTCGGTGTTTCAGGCGTGGGTGCTTAACCCGGATTATGATTTGATCATTCGCACACTCTGTTATCCGGGCACCACATGGAAACAACCGGGGACTTATACGATATTTCTTGAAAAATTTTTGAAAGTGGAGAAGGCATTGTGGTATGCATTCTTGTCTAAGAGATTGATGCCGGTCGGCCATACGAGTGATGTGCAGCGTGAGCGGGCGGTTGTTCTTTATTCCATCTGTATCGGGATGGTGATTGATGTGGGCAAGCTCATTTTCGGACAGCTTAACATGTGTATTAATAGCAGCAATTTGGCTTTTTACTTCCCGACGATAGTGACTGAGCTGTGTGCCCGAGCGGGGGTGATATTCGCAGATGATGATGAGTGGTTACCGCCGATGAGAGCCATTGATGAGGCTCTTTATAAATCCAAGAGGGAGAAAAGACAGGCTGAGCTGCCCGTGGAGGTATTTTTCGATTATGGGAGAGCAGCTCAACCACCTCCGGCCTTAGTACATGCACCACCACCTCCGTAGCCACGCCGCCGTGCCATGCGAGATCGCGTCGACGAATTGGGCGCTTGGGTCAATTATCAGACTCAGTACCAGGCCGTTAATCAGGCTCACATTTAGAACATCGACTACTTGGTGCAAGGGATCTCAACTCATCTGGGCATCGACACTTCCGGACGGCCACCTACACCCGCATACCCGCCACCCTTCCATTTTCAGTACAATTATCCTATGCCCCCAGCAGCTGAAGAGGGAGTTCCACCGCCAGAGAATGAGGAGGAGGATGATTTCTGATCAGGGGAGTTTACTGTTTCTCCTTTCTTTTTATTTTGCATATTCTGTCTTTGCATTTACATTCATGAGTTTTGATGTTTTTAGTGTTTGTTTCGTTTTGTGCAATGAGGGCATTGCGAAACTCTAGTATGAGGGGGGTAGATTGTTATGTTTTCTTAGTTAATTGGTTTTAAGTTAGTTGCATTTCTTTTGTTTGGTGGAGTTTATATTACTTTGGTGGTGTCAAGTTTCAGTTATGGGAGTTTATTTGGTGTTGTTAGTATTGCTTGTTTTGAGTTGGTTGTTTTTAGTCCGTTATAGTATTGCATGTTTGGTGTCGTTTATGGTGAGAAGACATAGTTTATGAGCCAAGGATGATGTTGAATTGATAGTATACAAAAGTATTGATTGGGTCACTTCATGAATGGTACTCTTGATTGTTAAAGCATGAATTTTGGTACAAAGTTTGAACTTTTTGAGCACATATGTGTGGGGACTAGAATTTGGTAGGAATAATGGTGAAATTTGAAGGTTGTGTGTGGTTACCTTGAAAGGCATCATTTATGAGTTGATTTAGCATGTAAACCCGTGAAAATAAGTCACTAATTGGGACCTTGAATGAGAACATTTGATTTGCCTTGAACTTTACATTTACCTCCTTTTCAATGCACTGAATTAAAATATCATACCCCTAACCAGCTGTAATCCAAACTTATATATTCTTAGCCTAGGGAGTACATGTGTAAAAATTGTGCATCTTAAAAAAAAAAAGGGAGATGTAAGGTGAGGGGGAGCCGAAATAAAAGGAATGAAATTCTATTCCTAGGCTAAAAGTTGGATATGTAAGAAGACGAGGAAAGTCAGACGAAAAGTCTTGACGATTGCACAATGAAAATGATCGGTGTACTCCCAACTTTTAGCCACTTGAGCTTATTTTCCTTCTTTTCGACACCCTTATCTGCACTTAATAATTGAATAAAAGTTCAATTTATGGTTAGTGATAAATGGACACGGGGGTGCATGCTAGTGAGACTTGTATTGAAGTGTTAATTGAGTGACTCGCATGATTTGATGATTGATCTATTTGAAGTACGAATGACTAGACCCATCATGACACATACACATGTTCAAATTAGTGTCAAGATTTATGTGTAGATGAGAATGAGTATTCGTTTGTGATTTGACTTGATTATGATTTGTCTGTGGGAAAGTTCACTGAGGCATGAGCATAAAAGTTTTTAACTCACCATTGACATTTACTTGTGTTGGTTATTTCTTGTTTGAGTATTTTGTGTTTGTTGTGTTTGTTTAGAGTCTCGTGCTTTAACCTGTTTTGCTCGAGGGCGAGCAAAAGGTTAGTATGAGGGGGTTGATAGGACTCGTTTTTATTTTCTGAAATAGTTCGGATGCAGCCTATAGATGGAAGCCGAATTCTTTTGTTTCCTTCACCGCATTTTTCAGAGAGAGTTCTAGTTATACCATAGTTTCTAATCAGTTTCTAGGGCACTTTGTTGTCGGGAAGTTTCGAAGCTAGTATCGACTCGAGGAGGGGTCGGTGAACTGAGATCGAGACATCATTAGCGGGCTGACGACGGACGCAGGTATAATTCTAAATCCTTAGATAGTGATTTAAGGTTCATTAGGGAGAACTTGTAGCATGTTTGTTGTGGTTTGGTAGTGATTTCATTATGTTGGTATTGTCTAGGTTCAGAACTTTCTGTCAGATTGTTTTAGTGAGGTACGTGATGTACTGACTGAGATATCCAAGCGTAGTATACACATTTTTATGCTGTATATTTATCTGTTGCATGATACATGTTTTACTGCTTTGGCATATTGTGCATGACATATCATGTTGAGCCTGATATCATTTGAGATATACCTCGTTTGTTGGGGCCGCTCAGCCCTAATCTGTATTGTGTACGATGGGGCATCGAGAGCTACAGTGTCCGACGGAACCCGCGGGCTCTGATGACCTAGATATTGCAGGTCCACGTCTTGATGATGAGTGTGTGAGCCAAAACATGCCTATGGCAGATCAGAAACTACACACTCGGGCACCTCTAGACTGAGCATGAGATACTTGACTTGATCATTGATATCCGAGCATATTGCATTTTTCATGCATCATATCAGTTTGTATACCCGTACATTATTGTATTGGGCGATTGTAGCTCACGTCCTTGTTTTCATCTTGGGCACCCCATTCCACCGGGTAGGTCTTCGGTTGGACGGTTCGGACGACCAAGGAAGTGGCTAGAGCAGTTGGGTTTTCGGTGGTGATCCAGTGGAGGTTTTCTGTGGTTTATCGTTTTCTCGTTCAGAATCATGTATTTGTTATGCTTGTATTAATGTTTAAGACTGTTGTTATTGTTTTGTTTTCATTTGGGTTGTAAGATGATTAAGTATTTGGTTCCCGCTGTTTAATTTTTGTTATTAAGTTTAATGTTGCATGTTTATTAGTCTATTTAGTAGTGGCTTGGGTAAGAGCGCTACATTTGGTGGTATCAGAGCATGCAAAGAGTTTTGGGACATTAGTAATTCTGTTTGAAGATTTAGAGGTTGATTTTGGTTTCCTTTCAGATGTCAGGAGATGGAAGCAGTCACGGAAGTGTGGGACATGGCCGTTATGGCGATGATGAGGCTGGCCGAGAACATCGTCGTAGAGATCGTGACGGAAGGCGTCACCGAGATAATGATGAAAGGAGACGTAGGTACCGTGTCAACATTATGGATTTCATGAAGATTGGACCTCCACCGTTGACCGGATATGAGAATGATGATGTTGCTGAAGCCTAGGTCGATATCATGGAGCGGTTTTGAGTTGGGGCACGACCGGAATCAGCTCAAGAGATAAGAAGTTTTCTAGGTTTGGCAGGTTATTACCGGAGATTCATTTCAAGATTTTCTCAGATAGCCAAACCAGTGACTCAACTGACGTGTAAGAATGTGCAGTTCGAATGGACACATGATTGTGAAAATAGTTTCAATGAACTGCGTCAACGTTTGACAACTGCACCAGTTTAAGCTCTGCCATCTGGATCAGGAGGGTACATTGTGTACACTGATGCATCACTTCAGGACTTGGGTGCGTTTTAACCCAGAATGGTCATGTGATTGGATATGCATCCAGACAGTTGAAGAAGCATGAAGAGAATTACCCAGTTCATGATCTGGAATTGGCAGCGATTGTGTTTGCTTTGAAGATCTGGCGACATTATCTCTACGGAGAAAGATTTGAGATCTTTACAGATCACAAGAGTTTGAAGTATATCTTCACTCAAGCAGAGTTGAATATGCGTCAAAGAAGATGGATGGATTTGCTAAAGGATTATGATTGCGAAATCAAGTATCATCAAGGATCTGCGAATCTTACAGCTGATGCTCTTAGTCGCAAGGTGAGATTATCTGCACTTCAGACAAGTTTCATATCAAGTGTACTCCAAGATCGTTGTTCTCTGGGATTTCACTTCCGCCATAAGAAAGGAATGGAACACATTCGAGTAACGAGCATTTTATCTGAACCGATGTTGTATGCCAAAATCAGAGAAGCTCAGTTTTCTAATCCGAAGGTGCAAAATTTAGCAAGGTTAGGTAACGGAGACAATACATCTGGTAAGGATTTGAAGACCAAGTTTTGGTGGAAAGGTATGAAGAGAAGTGTTTACCAGTTTGTAGCCAAGTGTTTAGTTTGTCAGCAAGTGAAAGCTGAACATCGACGACCAGGAGGATACTTCAGAATCTTCCTATCCCTGAGTGGAAGTGGGAGCATGTAACGATGGATTTTGTCATCCACTTGCCGTTGTCTTCTAAGAATTGTGATGCAATTTGGGTTCTTGTAGACCGACTGACTAAGTCAGCACATTTCATTCCGTATAGTCGGGAATATAATTTCGATCGCATGGCAAGACTATACATCCAAGAGATTCTTAAATATCATGGTGTGCCAACAAGTATAGTCAGTGACAGGGATCTACGCTTTACCTCAAGATTCTGGGGAAATTTTCAAAAAGCGTCGGGGACGACATTGAGTCTGAGTACTTCATATCATCTAGAGACCGATGGTCAGTCTGAGAGGACTATTCAGACACTTGAGGACATGTTGTGTGCTTGTGCTTTGGATTTTGGACCAGCATGGCATGATCATCTGCCGCTTGTGGAGTTTGTATATAACAATAGCTACCACAGTAGCATTGGTATGGCTCCGTTCGAAGCATTGTATGGTAGAAGTTGTTGTACTCCATTGTTTTGGAACGAAGTAGGAGAATGACAAGTGCAAGGACCTGAATTAGTGCAACGGGCGATTGATGTAGTGGAATTGATCAAGAAGAGAATTAAAACTACACAAGATCGTCAATCGAGTTACGCAAATACCAAGCGTATACCTCTACAGTTTCAGTCAGGGGAAAAACTTTTCCTTAAATTTTCACCGTTCCGCAAGGTGATGAGATTTGGACTCAAGGGAAAATTAGCCTCAAGATTCATCGGACCTTTTGAGATCTTGGAATGTGTTGAAATTTGGCGTATCGATTGGCTTTACCGACGTATCTGTCCAGCATTCATAATGTCTTTCATGTATCATTGCTACGACGGTATGTAGCAGATGAATCGCACGTTCTTAGTCCGACAGATATTCAACTTTAAGAATACTTGACTTATGTCGAGCAGCTGCTTTTAATCCTGGGTAGGAAAGAGAAAAAGCTCAGAAATAAGACCATTCCACTTGTTCTAGTGCAATGGCAACGCCAAGGTACTGCATAAGTGACTTGGGAGTTATAGAGTCGTATGCGCTCAGAGTATCCTCATTTGTTTTGAGTTGTATTTTATTCAGTTGTATTGTACTTCAGTTTTGATTTCGATGACGAAATCTTTGTAAAGAGGGGAGGATGTAATGACCCGAATATTTGTTTTGATTGAAGTATTAATTAAGAGATAATTAATGAGTTGTTAATTAAGTATTAATAAGGAATTGATAATCTGGGATTAAGCTGTTGGTATCCACCGAATTTTAAATGGATAACCCGATCTACTTCAGATTTCATTATCTCGAGAAATCCAACTAGACCAATGAGATTCTGACACGTGGTAGATAAGATTGGTTCGCATTTTCTGAAATAGTTCGGATGCAGCCTATAGATGGAAGCCGAATTCTTTTGTTTCCTTCACCGCATTTTTCAGAGAGAGTTCTAGTTATACCATAGTTTCTAGTCAGTTTCTAGGGCACTTTGGTGTCGGGAAGTTTCGGAGCTAGTATCGACTCGAGGAGGGGTCGGTGAACTGAGATCTAGACATCATCAGCGGGCTGACGACGGACGCAGGTATAATCCAAAATCCTTAGATAGTGATTTAAGGATCATTAGGGAGAACTTGTAGCATGTTTGTTCTGGTATGGTAGTGATTTCATTATGTTGGTATTGTCTAGGTTCAGAGCTTTCTGTCAGATTGTTTTAGTGAGGTACGTGATGTACTGACTGAGATATCCAAGCGTAGTATACAGATTTTTATGCTGCATATTTATCTGTTGCATGATACATGTTTTACTGCTTTGGCATATTGTGCATGACATATCATGTTGAGCCTGATATCATTTGAGATATACCTCGTTTGTTGGGGCCGCTCAGTCTTATTCTGTATTGTGGACGATGGGGCATCGAGAGCTACAGTGTCCGACGGAACCCGCGGGCTCTGATGACCTGGACATTGCAGGTCCACGTCTTGATGATGAGTGTGTGAGCCAAAACATGCCTATGGCAGATCAGAAACTATACACTCGAGCGCCTCTAGATTGAGCATGAGATTCTTGACTTGATCATTTTTATCCGAGCATATTGCATTTTTCATGCGTCATATCAGTTTGTGTACCCGTACATTATTGTATTGGGCGATTGTAGCTCACGTTCTTGTTTTCATCTTGGGCACCCCATTCCACCGGGTAGGTCTTCGGTTGGACGGTTCGGACGACCAAGGAAGTGGCTAGAGCAGTTGGATTTTCGGTGGTGATCCAGTGGAGGTTTTCTGTGGTTTATCGTTTTCTCGTTCAGAATCATGTATTTGTTATGGTTTTATTAATGTTTAAGCCTGTTGTTATTGTTTTGTTTTCATTTGGGTTGTAATATGATTAAGTATTTGGTTTTCGCTGTTTAATTGTTGTTATTAAGTTTAATGTTGCATGTTTATTAGTATGTTTAGTAGTGGCTCGGGTAAGGGCGCTCCACAATCAGTTGAACTGGTTTTTTGATATTTCAGTTGAACTAGTTCAATTTGGTCGATCAGTTGGCGTTTTCAGTTTGCGTCTCGATAGCTTCAGTTTTTGCTCGATAACTGATCAGTTCGAATTCTGATCATTTCCAGTTTCTGCGCACTTAGATAAAATTATTAGAAACAAAAGAAAAGGTTTTGTAGACATCAAAATCAAGATTGCGAACTTGAAATATTCCAAAAACGAGGTTAGTTTCTTTTGGGTTTAGTTATTTTATTTTCTTTTTATGCCTCGTTCTTCTTGTATAGGTGAACTCGAATATATTTCAAAAATCGAGAAGACGGCTTGAAGATTGAGGAAAGAAATAATTCTACGAGGTAAACAACCATCATCATCGTCATCTCCTGGTTTAAACGTAGCTATGTAGTCAAGTGACACTAAAAGAGAATCCGATCTTGATCTTAACACTGCAAGAAGTGTGAGTGATGAAGAAGTAACATTAGAATTATCTCAAAGAACCCTCAGGGAGTTGGCTAATCCTAATGTTATTCAACAACCATTATGCACTCAATTCTCTACTATTGATGCTACCTTTGAATTAAAAACGGATTTATATCACTCATTGCCTACTTTATATTGTCTTGCAGGTGAAGAACCTCACAAGCATCTATAAGAGTTTCATATTGTGTGCACAACCATGAAACCACAAGGGATTACGGAGGAGCAAATCTCATTCTGAGCTTTACCATTATCTTAAGTAGAAAAACTAATGATTGACTCTATTACTTGCCCTCTGGAACGATAACGAATTGGGACAATATGAAACAATAATATTTGCAGAAGTTCTTCCCAGATTCACGAGCATCAAATATTAGGAACGACATTTGTGGGATTAGACAGTTATAAGGGGAGACTTTATACGAATATTGGGAGAGAATTAAGCAGTTATGTGCTAGTTGACCTCAACATCAGATTCCAAAACAACTCATAGTCCAATATTTCTACGAGGTTCTCTCACTTTTCGATAGAAACATTATTGATGTTGTAATTGTATGTGTGTTAGAAAACAAAAAACCTCAAGAGGCACAAGCTCTAATCTTTAACATGGATTCCAATGCACAACAGTTTGGAACTAGGCAAGATAACCTCCACGCCAAGTTAATGAGGTAAGCGCTAATCATATCGATAAAAAAGTTAGATTATTTGACATCTCTTTTGGAAAATTTGGTTGTAGGACAATTACAACAATCCAAAGCTTGTGGTATATGTGCGATTGTTGGACATTCGGCGGACATGTGCCCTACACTACAAGAAGATCTAACGCAGCAAGTTAATGCAATTGATGGATTTACTGGACAGCCTCAGCGTCGGTACGATCCATATTCTAATAGTTGCAATCCAGGATGGAAAGATCATCTGAATTCCAGCTATATCAAGAAGCCAACAAGAATATCCAAAACAAAACTTTAACAAACATACACCACCTACGCAAGCCTCTAACTCATGTATATCCCTAGATGAAATTGTGAAGGCCTTAGTTGAGAACATTCAAAAATTTCAATAGGAAACAAGGACCAGCCTTCATAATCTAGGAAACCAAATCACTCAAATCTCTATATCAGTTAGCAAATTGGAGGCAATGAATTTTGAAAAATCTTCGTCTCAAATGGAAGTTAATCCAAAAGAAAATGCAAGTGCATTGGTATTAAGGAGTGGGAAGGAGATTGAGAATAATCCTACTCCAGCTACATAGGATACTAAAGGAAGAGACACAGATGAAGAGGTTGAAGGAGAATCTGACAAGCAAACAAAGGTAAATTCTAAATCTCCTTCGTCTACTACTTCTAATGCAATTGTTCCTCCATTTCCTTATAGGTTGGAAAAATCCAAAAAGTTTGGCTATGTGAAAGAAGTGTTGTAAAAATTCAGGAAAGTAGATGTCAATATTCCTCTGACCAGATGCCATAAAACAGATCCCAATATATGCTAAATTTGAAGTCATTACCAAATAAATGCAAGGATTCAGGTATGTTTACGATGTCTTGTGTTATTGGTAATTTGAAAATTGAGTGTGACATGCTAGATCTAGGTGCATCCATTAATGTCATGCCATATTAAATTTATTGTGCTTTAAATTTTGGTCCTTTGAAAGAAAATATAGTGGCGATTCAATTAGCAAACCGATCTAATGCTTATCTGTAAGGAGTTGTTAACGATGTATTGGTGCATGTTAAAGAATTGATATTTCCTGTAGATTTCTATATACTGCAAATGGAAGAGGACTCCACTGCTATTTCAGCCCCAATTCTATCAGGATACATTTAATGAAAACTACTAGATCCAAGATTGATGTGGAAGAGAGCACATTTTCCATTGAATTCGACAAAGAGATTGTGAAATTTAGTATTTTCGATGCTATGAAATACCCAAATGAAAATCACTCTATATGTTATATTGATATTGTTGATTCAATTGTGTATGAACAATTTGAGGAGGAATACGAATTTGACAAATTTCATATGCATGAATAGTTGGATGTGGAAGGAGAAATAGTTGAAACTTGGGAAATTTTTCAGAAGCTGAAATGGGAATCACAAACAGTGGTGGAAAATTTAGAAGCTAGAATTTCAATCTCTCATAAGAAATTACTACCTTCTGTTTATAGGCACCCAAATTGGAGTTGAAAATTTTGCCAGAACACGTGATGTATATATTTGGGTAGTGATGAGACTTTTCCAGTGATCATCTCGAAGAGGCTGAGTGATGAACAAGAAGAGAGGTTAGCCCTAAGAGAGCACAAAAAAAAACATTTTACAGGACTCTGGTGGATATCAAAGGCATGAGCCCTTCTATTTGCATGCTTAGAATTTGTTTGGAAAATAATTCCAAATCAGTAAGAGAAATCCAAAGAAAACTGAATCCAGTGATGACGGAAATGGTAATGAAAGAAATCCTAAAGCTTTTAGAGGAAGGGATAATATATCCGATCTCTGATGGTAAGTGGATAAGTCTGTTCCATGTTGTACCAAAGAAAACGGGTATCACTGTGGTAAGAAAACAAAATAGTGAGTTGGTCCCTACAAGGATGCAAAATGGATGATGTATATTACTGACTTTCGAAAGCTTAATTTAGCTATCAGAAATGATCATTTCCCTTGTCTTTTATTGATCATACTTTGGAAGACTTGATGGAAAAACTTAATTTTGTTTTCTTGATGGATTTTCAGGTTATAATCAGATATTCATTGCTCAAGAGTATCAGGATAAGACGACTTTAACATGCTTTTTTGGAACATTTGCTTGCAGAATAATATCTTTGGACTTTGTAATGCTCCAGGTATGTTTCAGAGGTGCGTGCTTAGTATATTTTCTGAATATATCGAGAAATTCATTGAGGTATTTATGGATGATTTCATTGTCTATGGGAAATCGTTTTACAACTGTTTGAATAATTTGTCTAAGATTTTGAAAAGATCCATTGAAACCAATTTGGTTTTGAATTTCGAAAAATGTCATGGTGACTGAAGGGATTGTGTTGGGACATGTGGTCTCTTCTAGGGGAATAGAGGTTGATAAAGTCAAAGTTGATATTATCACTAACTTACCCTTCCCCACTAACGTTAAGGAAGTTCGAGGTTTTATTGGACATGCAGGTTTTTACCGTATGTTTATTAAGGATTTTTCAAAGGTTGCTATGCCGATGTCCAAGTTACTCCAAAAGGATGTGCCTTTTGAGTTTGGGGAAGATTGCAAGGAGGCTTTTGACAAACTCAAGAACATGTTGACCATAGTGCCCGTAATCCAACCACCTGACTAGAATTTGCCTTTTGAAATCATGTGTGATGCGATCAATTATGCAGTGGGAGCTGCTATAGGCTAGTGAATTGATAAGAAGAGTCGTGTCATATACTATGCTTCAAAAACATTGGATCTTGCACAGTGCAACTATACCACTACGGAAAAAGAGCTTTCAGTTATTGTTTTTGCCCTAGATAAATTTCGATCATATTTGCTTGGCTTTTAAGTAAAATTGTTTTCTGATCACCCAACATTAAAATATCTATTAACGAAAAAGGAATCAAAATCGTGATTGATAAGATGGGTACTCTTATTCAAAGAATTCGACATTGAAATCAAAGATCGGAAAGGATTTGAAAACCTAATATCTGATTATCTGAGTAGGCTGGTGAAAGAAGAAGGTGTTTTCCTATTTCTGAATTTTTTTCCTGATGATCAACTGTTTAGAGTGATAGGTATGATTCATTGGTATGCATACATAGTTCATTACTTGGTTACCGGAATTTTACCTAACAGTCTTGGCAAATCCCGTAAGGTAAAGATTCATTGTGAAACAAAGTATTATGTGTGGGATAAACCTCATTTATGGAAGTTTTGTGCTGATCAAGTGATTATGAAATGTGCATTTGAAAATGAACATAAATCAATTTTGGCTTTTTGTCATAATTGTGCATGTGGTGGTCATTTTGGACCAAAACGAACTGCTAGAAAAAATTTGGATAATGGATTATACTGGGAAACACTTTTTAAAGATGTCTATATGTTCTGTAAAAGCTGTGAACAATACCAAAGAACGGTTTCATTGTCCCATAGAAATTAAATGCCCCAAAACCCGATTCTTGTGTATGATATTTTTATATTTGGGGGATGAACTTCATGGGCCGTTGATTTCATCAGGAGGCTATCTTTTTATACTGTTGACAGTTGATTATGTTTCGAAGTGGGTTGAAGCAAAACCCACTAAGACAAATGATTCTAAAGTAGTGGCAGGTTTCATCAAGTCAAATATTTTCAGCATGTTTGGAATACCAAGGGTACTAATAAGTGATAAAGGAACTCATTTTTGCAATCGAACAATTGAAGTGTTGTTGAAAAAATATAGGGTATATCATAGAGTGGACATTGCCTATCATCCACAAATGAATGGTCAAGCTAAAGTTTCCAATCGGGAGATCAAGTTTATCATAGCGAAGACCGTCAATCCGAGAAGAAAAGATTGGAGCCTTCGTCTATATTATGCATTTGGGCTTACCAGACTACTTACAAAACTCCAATAGGGATGTCTCCTTACATGTTAGTTTTTGGAAAACGTATCATTTGCACATGTTTTGAGTTTTGAGTCGTTGCAGTTGACTCTAGATCTATCCTATGAGGAAAGACCTGTCCAAATCCTAGACAAACTGGAGCAGAGACTTCGGAACAAAGAGATCAAGTTGGTCAAAGTCCGGTGGCTGAATCAATCAGTGGAGGAGGCCACTGGGGAGGCCGAGGCAAATATGAGGAATCGCTACCCGCAGTTGTTTGGTAAGATTTAATTTCGAGATAAAAATTTATTTAAGTGGGGAAGGAATTTTAGAGCCCAAAATCAGTACACGTAAAATTCATGTATTTATTTAAATTGTTAATTAATTATTTAATATTAAAAAAAATTCAGCGATGCATGATTTATGAATTTGTATTATTTTAAATTATTTATATTTATGTGATGCACGTTAAATTATTTTCTTGAGTTTATGTTTCAGGCGATTATTCGATGCGGGATCGGGGAAAATGAGACCGACGACTTGTAAGTTTTTGGGCGATTTATAAAACGTGATATTTTATTTCAAGTCATGAAAGTGTCATTTTAAATTATTTATTAAGTTTTTAAGCATTTTAAAGCCTAATTTATTTATTAGGTGATTTTTAAGATTTTAAACCTTTAAAGTTTAACACATATGTATTTTATTTCAAATTTAGGAATGCTATTATACTTAGTGGGGGATTAGTATTTTATGTAGCATACTTATTGGTTATTAGTATTTTTAATATCCTAATTAAACCCCTTAATTTCCCTCCCATAACTCACATACACGTTACAGAAACTCACACACGCGTACATGCATATACACACACTATTGCTTCCCATTCATTTTCATTTTCATTTTTGAGAGTATAAATTATAGGGTTCTTGAGTGCTCCTTTTAAGCAGCCTCCATATCTCCCCATCCCATACAATTTTCTTAGATTCACGCTGGTTTTGTTGTAAGAAAAGTGCCACAGATCGTCTTGGATCAACCCTCGCATTCTCTCCGCTTCGGTATCGTCCTTTCGCGAGTATATTCATCAAAGGCATGTATATTCTTTCGTTTCTGCATTGATCTCGTCATATTATATATTTTGTTGTTTATTGTGTACAAACTCCATGTATATTGTGCAAAAGTTTGAGCAAAATGATTTGAAACGATTTTTGATCAAAATTTTAGATCTAAAAAGAGAGTCTAATATCATTTCGTGTACTGTGAATTTTTGGTCGACTTTCTGGAAAAACATTCAACATATAAAACGTAGTCCTCTTTGATACCTTCGATTTCACAGTAAATTCGTAATTTTTGGACCAGAAACTAGTGAGTTATGATCATTTTTGTGGGACTGCTCAAACTACGATTTTATGAGAACGTGTTCTTGATTGTGTTCTTGAAAATTGTTTGTTGCATGCTTCGTTGGGAATCGCCGAGTGTTCCTTGCTGTGTAGGTGGGGTCATGTGGTGTGATTAGTCATCTTTCGGTGTTTTTTTTCGAGTCGATATGAGTTTGGTGGCATTAGAAGGCATAAGGAAGGGAAGGGGTAGAAGATGGCTTTTTGGGGTTGAATTCGCGAAGGACTAGAGCCGCAACGCTGCACCAGGAGCACTGCAGCGCTGCAGTTTTGCATCAGGCAACGTCGTAGCACTACAATGTAGCGCCTAGGCGTTTTTCGGGCTTCGAATTTAGGTGATATTGCTTCTTTTGGTACTATTACATCGTTATGTCCAAGCATAGTGAAAGTTAGTCTAGATGTTACGAAGTTTGATTGGGGAACATTGAACTATGGTTTAAGCGAGGTTTGTGTCTTCCATTGCCTGGAAAATTTCTTAATCCATGCCAAGATTGTTTCGAGGTTCGAGTCATGGGTTAGTATATTGATTAAACGTGGTCAAGTCCCGACGGGTCTAGAAAGTCATAAGTTATTTAATATCTTCGGTGGCGAGTTTATTGGTGTGGTTAAGTTATGAATTTCAAAGTTTTTGGGATAACGTACTAGTATGTATGTGCAGCAGGAGCCCCGAGCGAGATCCAACGAATCTCTCAATGATATGTAAGTATGTTCGATGTGCAAAAGAAAATATTTTATGTTTTTGACGTATGCTAAATGTCTTGTGACCAAATATGAACGGGTTTGAAAGCCGTTAAACGTGGCCGGTGACCTCTCCACCCCGGTAAAGCATGACCGGGTTTAGATCAGGATTGGAAAGTGGTATAGTATGACCAGGGACCAATCCACTCGGTAAAGCATGACCTGGTTTAGATCAGGATTGGAAAGCAGTAAAGAATGACCAGAGACCAATCCACCCGGTAAAGCATGACGGGGATCTCTTGTATGTGGTAGTGGACATCCCTGCCAGCCCAGTACTGTGGTTTAGTCTGATCAGGCGCATTTATGCATGTGTCACTTGCTTTGAAACATATCTCTACGCAAAATGATGATGTTTATGTATGTTCTAGTATGTATGATGCAAGTATGTTTATGAAATTTACGATATGATGACACATATTTGTTTATGCAAGTACGTTCAAGTTTAAGTATGTATGTCCTACTTTAAAATGCACGTGATTATATTATGTATTACTTGTTATTCTCAGTTTATATATGTTAGGTATTTAGACTCACTAGACTTGATCGATGCAGGTGAGGACGAGTTTGAGGAGATGAGGCGTGGGGACCAATGAGCCGGCTCATATTACGCGGAGGCTAAACCCGAGGACCGCCTACATTTTTAAGACTTTATGCATGTTTCAAATACTCTGGTTTTCATGAGATTGTTTACGATGTTTAAACGATTACTTCTTGCAAACTTTGTTTGTAATTGTTTTATTTCAAATATTTTTAGACGAGCAAATTATTTTTTTCGCAATTTGAAAGTTTATTAATTATTTAAGAAAATTTTTATTTTTTCGCAAATTTTAAGTATGTTTAAAAGTACGGTACGTTACACTTGTATTGTCACAAAATATTGGTGATTCTTCTACAATGACTCCATAATCCTTCAGTTGTTGCTGAATCCAGAGCAGTTGAGCGCAACAGCTTCCAGCCGCTAGATATTCTGCTTCAGTTGTGGAAGTAGCTATGGATGTTTGCTTCTTGCTGAACCATGAAATCAATCTGTCTCCTAGAAACTGACATGATCCATTGGTGCTTTTACGATCAAGCTTACATCCTGCATAATTTGCATCTGAATAGCCAACTAAATTGAAATATGAGTCCTTAGCATACCATAAGCCCACATTTTGTGTGCATTTAAGATATTTCAATATGCGTTTGGCAATTGAAAAATGTGATTGCTTAGGATCTGCCTAAAATCTAGCACACATACAAACAACAAATACAATATCATGAGGACTAGCAGTTAGGTATAACAAAGAACCTATTAAACCTTTGTAGATTGTCGTCTCAACAGATATTCCCCCTTCATCTTTATCTAATTTAATCGATGAGTTCATGGGAGTACTTGCAGCTGAACATGTCTTCATGCCAAATTTCGTAAGCAGTTCCTTACTGTATTTGGTATGACTAATAAAAGTACCAGTTTCTAGTTACTTCACTTGCAGACCAAGAATGAATGTCAGTTCACCCATCATACTCATCTCGAATTTTTTCTGCATTAACTTGGCAAATTTCTCACATAATTTGGGGTTATTTGACCAAAAATAATATCATCAACATATATTCGCACAAGTAAAATATATTTTTTCTTTGAAAATTTAAATAAAGTTTTATCAAGTGATCCAACAATAAAATCATGATCGGTTAGAAATTTTGAAAGTGTTTCATACCAAACTCTTGGAGCTTGTTTAAGACCATATAGAGCTTTGTTCAAATGATAAATATGATCAAGAAGAGTGTGATTAATAAAACCTGGTGGTTTTTCAACATACACTTATTCCTGCAACTGACTATTTGGAAATGCACTCTTGACATCCATTTGGTAGATTTTTGAGGCATAAGCAATGAATATTCTGATTGCTTCTAGTCGTGCAACTAATGCATATGTCTCGTCGTAATCTATCCCTTCTTCTTGCCTATATCCTTGTGCTACAAGACTCGCTTTGTTGCGCACAACTGAACCTTCTTCGTTCAGTTTGTTTCTGTAGACCCACTTTGTACCTATAATGGTTTTAGAAGTCGGTCTTGGAACAAAGTTCCAGACATTGTTATGGGTAAATTAATTTATCTATTCTTGCATAGCATTAATCCAATTAGGAACAACAAGAGCTTCATCAGTTTTCTTTAGTTCTAATTAGGAAACAAAAATTGAATGAATAAATAAATTAATCATTTGATTCTGAGTTCTTACCGGGTCGGATGGATTATCTATCACCAATTTTAATGGGTGTGATTTCTTCCATCTGTATTCAGAATTGATTGGATCGATTTCAGCAACTGGTTCAGTTGGTAACTGAACGTTTTCTTCAGTTTCAGTTGTTGCTGCTTCAGTTGGTATTTGAATTTCATCATTTTGCTCCACCAACTAATGATCAGGAACAATTTCTTGTTCAACTTATTGATCTAGTATATCTGGTTCAGGTGTTCGAAGGAGATCTCGATTGATATGAACTTCTTCTTCACTATCATCCTCCAAACTTATATCTGTAAAGTGATCAACTAGCTCAACTGGATCAGTTGGCTTATCAGTTAGCACAGATTCATCAAATACAACATGAATGGACTCTTCTACATTCAAAGTGCATTTATTAAATATTCTATAAGCTTTATAACTGATGAATAACCTAGAAATATTCCTTCTAGAGATTTTGCATTAAATGAATTTTGTCATTATCGTGAATAAAACATCTACAGCTAAATATTCTGAAGTAAGATACCACACTTTTATGTCAATGCCAGATTTCATATGACGTTTTTAAATGATTTTTGTTAATAATTGATCTGTTCTGAGTATAACATGCAGTGTTTATTGCTTCTGCCCAAAACTTCTGAAAAATACCAGAATCAGCAAGCATTGTTCTAGCAGCTTCTTTAAGGGTTCAATTTCTTCTCTCAGCTACACCATTTTGCTGAGAAGTTCTTGTTGTTGAGAGCTCATGCTTGATCCCAGTATTTTCTAAATATTGTGAAAGATTTTATTGATGAATTCAGTCTCTCGATCATACCTTATTCTATCAATACCAACTGATTTTTCATTTTATAATCTTTTGAAAAGCTTGATCAATTGTGTAGCAGTTTGGTCTTTTGATTTTAAAAAAATAACCCAAGTAACCAAGGTGTATTTCACTGGAAAAATATCCATATGTAGCAGTTCTAAGCATCTGGATATATTAACGACTACCAAGGTGTATTTCATTCCCCCTAATCATCAACGACTATCAAGGTGTAGTTCATTTACTACCCTTGTTTTTAAATGAAGATGTTACTTGTTTACCAAATTGGCATGCTGAACAAATTTTATCTTTTGAAAAATCAATCTTAGCCAAACCAGTTACAAGATCATGGTTATTCAAATGAGCAATAGACTTAAAATTTAAGTGGTTCAACCTTTTATGCCAAAACTAGTTTTCAGAATATTTTGAAGTTATAAAACAAACTGGTGTATTGGGTTGATCAGTCCAACTGACTTTGTAAGTATTCCCACAACGATTGCCAGTTAGAATGATCTCATCAGTCGAGTTTTTAACTGTGCAAGTGTGTTTGTTGAACTGAACTAAGAAATTATTGCCGTATAACTGACTAATACTAATCAAGTTATACTTCAAATTCTCAACTAGCAAAATATCTTTAATAGTAAAGTTATCATGGATAAGCTTACCTTTATCCACGGTTCTACCTTTAGAGTTGTCTCCAAAACTGATGTTTGGACCAGTGTATTTGATCAGTTGGGATAGCAGTTCAGCATCCCCTGTCATATATCGTGAGAATCCACTATCCAGATACCAAATTGATTCTTCGGTTGTATCTGTCACCTGCAATCACACACAATGAATAATTTTGGTACCCATATCTATTTGGGTCCTAAACTGATTAGTCCTTTAGGATCATAGACTTGGATCAGTCTAACTGACTTTCTAGTTGTTGTGTTCTAAATGGTTTTTCCCGACTTGTGTGTGCTTGGTGTGTTTTGTGCAAATGAAACAATATGTGATTTAGCCTTGTTCAACTGGTTGTTCAGCATATATATTTTCTGAACTGATTTACAGTTATAGTAATTGGAATAGCTATTTGGTGAGTTTTGGTATTTATAGCTGAACCTTTTAGATGACCAGCTTCACGAGTCAGTTGAACTCTTAGGGCTATAGTCAATTCCATACCTTTTAGCCTTGTTCGTATTTTCAATAGGCTGGTGAACTGGTTTAATCGACTCAGGTTGTTCTTGTACCATAACTGATTTGAAAAAGTGAATATATTTCCCTTTTCATATTTTCAGTTATGGCTTCGTATCACTGGTAGAAGTTTCATCTTGGCTGCTAAGTGCTAAGTCTAAACAAGTTTTATCAGTAACTGATTTTTACATATCATGTATTTCAGCTAGTGCAATTGATGATTTATTTCATGCCTGAATAAGCTCGGTTTGTTTTGAATTCTCAAGCGTTAACTGCTGAATTGTGGATTGATTTTTGCTTCTTTCAGCATTCATCTCAGCAATCTTCTGTTTAAGACTCAACAGTTAAACTGATTCATCAATTTCAGTTTTATTGCCTTTGGGATCAATTTGCTTTGCTTTGTCCTTCTCAAATGAGAGGGCAAGCTTGTCATACTTGTTGACCATATCATGTGATGTAGAAATAAGTTCTTCACGTGTAAAGTCAGTTGAACTGAAATCGAATACATGTTCGCTGGTCGATTCTAGTTATGTGTCATTAGCCATTGTTATTTCACTTCCTCGTCATCGCTGGAGCTGCTCGAGCTCTCAGATTCTCATTCATCGCTATCAGTTTCTTCCCTTATATAATCCACCTAGGGTGGGAGAGCGAAGGTCATGGACTAAGCCAAGACGCCGCAACATCAGCTGGAGAGGATTCCTCACTTTTTTCTCTCATTCAAAACCTACTAATGGTCTCGAATAAAGGTTCTTAGCTGCCGTTTCGTTCATTTCCGCCATGATAACATAGCCCGGCTCTCTACCCCAACCCAACTTGCTCTGGAATATTCCATTAGTAATGAAAAAAGAGGTGGAGGGGATCTGAGGGTGACTTCACTAACGAGATTTCTATTTAATTATACTTTCCTCAGCTAGAAGAACTTCGTGTTTCTTTATGAATGATTTCTTATCATCCTTAGCTCTTTTCCCGTGCTCGAATGATTTCTTTTTCTTTTCAGCTGAGCATCGACTATCCTTCTTTGATTTAGGATAGTCAGCAATAAAGTGTCCAGTCTTGCCACAGTTGTAGCAAGCATTTAGTTCTTCCTTAGTATTATTCCTCTGATATTGTCTTTGGAAAGAACATTGATTTCTCCACATGAATCTTCCAAAAATTTTGACAAATAATGACATAGCATCATTACTTAACTGATCAGTAGTTTTCTCAACTGAACTAGTTGGTTCCAGTTTGACAGCACTAAGAGCATTTGTAGCTGCTGGTGTATAAGGTTCTCCTTCTCTTGTTTGCAATTCAAACTCATAGTCCTTTAGATCAGCAAATAAATAGTGTAGTTTGACCTTATTCAGGTCTTTTGATTCTCTCATGGCCATGGTCTTAACATCTCACTCCTTGGAAAGACCTCGGACCACCTTCAGAGCGATTTCTTTGTTTGAATACACTTTTCCAAGTGCATTCAGTTCATTTATGATGCTGCTGACTCTCTCATCATATTCGTTCATAAATTCTCCAGTCTTCATTTTAATATTATCGAACTTCTGAACAGCAACTGAGAGTTTGTTTCCTTTGGTTTGCTCATTACCTTCGCAGATCTGAATCAACTTCTCCCAGATTGCTTTTGAAGTCTTTCACATCTTTATCTTGCTGAAATTAATTTCATCCAGCATTTTGTACAAGATGTCTTTAGCCACATTATCCAAATTGGCTTTTATTTTGTCTTATGATGTCCATTCTTCTCTGGGCTTTTCAATGCAGTGTGGTGACACCATCAGTTATAGCAATAACATTGTTTGCTTTTAGTATTTTCATGGGTCCGTCAGTGATAACGTACCACATATCATCATCTTGTGCAGTTAGATGAGCTTGCATTCTAATATTTCAGTCGTCAAATTCTTCTCTAGAAAACATTGGAATTTTTTTGAGGGAAGACATGGTAATCAGTTTTGTAAATAGGAATATTCAGGAACAAGATTCAACTGTTCTGATACCACTTGTTAGGATTGGTTGGGAGTGAAAAAAAATGTTTAGAAATGGGTGGTTGATACAACTTCTTCAATTTATGAATCAGTTTAGTGATAAACTGAATTCGAGAATCTTGTTGTCAATTTCAATCAGTTAACTTGATAAAAGTGCGGAAATAAACTGAATGACAGAAAGAATAAAAACTGAAATTAAAGGACCCAAGATTTGTGGATGTTTGGAGATTTCAAACACTTCTACGTCACTTCTTCTATCTCGAAGATATGATATTCACTAAAAGACTTTGATTTATACAACACATTGTACAATCCCACTTCAGTTTGGACTTAACATTGCCAAAACTGAAACTCTTAGTTCAGTACAATATATGAGTGTTAAACTGATATGTAACTTTCTTAACACAACTAATCTCTACAAGATCGAATAATACAACATTGATTGTTTGTGCTTTTAAGCTCAATGTATAGCCTGAAAGCTATGAATGTGTATGCTAAGCATGAGCTTTTGAGAGATTTTTGAACTGAAAGAGTATGCACATAGTTCTGCTTGATTACTTGATTACTCGATTGCACGATTTTCACCACTGCTCTTCTTCAGCTGATCTTCTCGGCTTTTTATAGGCTTTGCTTCCAACAGTAACAATGAATGCATTTGATATTTATATCTGTTTTATAGCCACGTCAACATTATTCTGACAATTGTACACTGTAGATTTTCTGAAAATTCAGCGTTCCCACTACATGTTGCAGTATGCTCTTGTACAGTTGTCGGTTGATAGTTACGTTCCTTAACCGAGACTTTTCAAGCTGATTTATCAGATGACAAAGCCGATAGTATTAACTGATTGCTCTCAATTGATTGTAGTGTAGCTGATCAGTTCCAACTGATCATCCAGTTGACTACATATTTCAATTAGCTCAGTTCAGTTGCCTTTGATTATATGCGCACTAATCTTCAGTTCGGGCAACTATCAGTTTACGAATCTTTCAGTTAAGTTACATTCAGTTTTCTTGATCAGTTGTTCAACCTTTTCAAGCTCAATTTGTCAAAATCCGAAATTAAGTTTCCAACATTATGTGAGTTAACCAAAAAGATTTGAGAATCCACATCACTTGGACTATGTTTAAAAGCTGAAGAAGCCATTGTATGGACAGCTCCACGTACTTGGTATAGTAGGTTGATTGATTATCTACTTCAGATTTACTTCAAACGTGGTGAGTTTGATAAAAATATTTTCATTCCAAAGTAGAAGCATGATATACTCCTATGTCAAGTTTATGTAGATGATACTATTTTCGGTGTTTTTTCATAAAAGCATGTGGATAATTTTGTTAAATGTATGTCTTTGAAATTTGAAATGAGCATAGTAGGTGATTTAAGTTTATTCCTTGTTATTCAAATAATGTTATTACATTATGGAATTTTTTTATGTCAATGCAATTATGCAAAGAATTTAGTGAAGAAATTATGTCGTATAACCTTAAACACATGAAAAATCCCATGGGGCCTAGTGAGAAAATATGCAAAGATGATGTTGTTGAAGGTGTCGATAACGTACTGTACCGCAACATCATTGGTAGCATTCTATATTTGAATGCAAAGTCGTCCAGATATCATGTTTATTGTTTGTTTGTGTGCGATGTATCAATCAAATCTCAAAATCAAAAACTTAACATCTATGAAATGTATCTTACGATACATAGCAGGAACATTGGATCTGGTATTTTGGTAAACCAGGGAAACCAATACCAATCTAATAGGATTTAGTGATGCCGATTGGGCAGGGGATTTAGACGACAGACAAAGCACTACGGGAGGTTGTTTCTACATTGGAAATAACTTAGTTTCGTGATATAGTAGGAAACAAAACTGTGTGTAACTCTCGATTGTTGAATTTGAACATGTAGTAGTTGGGAGTTGTTGCCATCAACTTCTATAGATGAATCAAATGGTAGAAGACTGTGGCCTTAAGAGTGAGAATCTCATCGTGTATTGTGATAACTCAAGTGCAATTCATATCTCAAAAATTCAATACAACACTCTCGAACAAAAACCATTTACATTAGACATAATTTTATTCGAGATTTAGTGGAGTAATGTTTGATGTGTATGGAATTTGTTGGGACTAATAATCAATTGGTGGACATATTCACAAAAGCATTACATTTAAGAGATATTCCAATCTTAGGAAATCTTTCAGCATGTGCACATTCAGATCACTCACGGATGTTGTCTTGGATGTTATGACATCTAAGACAATACATAACATGAATGTGTATTTTTAGGACATTAGACAGACATTCTGCACTTTTCATTTATTTTTTTCCTATGTGATGTTTGTACTATGTTGGATAATTTCCTAATGTGCTCTCAGTTGCTCTCAAAATTTCAATCAAAAACTTGGTTATGGTGAATACTCTGTTATAGTCACAAAATGATTCTGGGTGTTCGTGTATTCCACGATTTTTTCCCATGTGAAAAGTGATTGGGAGAAACTAGAGTAAAGAAAATGAAAAAAGCTAACTAGAAGAGTCCAATGAATACCGTTCTTTTAGTGTGATCTACAACTTTTGAAAAGAGAAAAATACAGATTGGGAATGATGCCAGGAGATGTTGCCAACATCGGTGAAACACCTCACAATTGAACACATCACACACATTTTATCATATTTTTATTATGTTCCATTATGTTTTTAGGCATAATTAGGTCAAGCGTATACATAGGTTTGTGAATATTTTCTGCTCACGGTGTTATCAGTTTTTCAACAGGGAACATATGGTGAAAAACCCTGTTTTCTAAAATCAAATATTTATTATCTTTGATGGTTTACTGGAGTTAAGCCGACATGAAGTTTAAATCTTGAAATTATTTTGAAAATCAATTACGTGGATTATTTATTTATTTATGTCGATATTTTTCCTAAAATGTTTTTTTAGAAAATACTCATTAAACTTTATTACCGTAGGTAAGTTCTTCAACAATCAGTTAGGAGATGAAGAGTTATTTATCAGTTCAGCGGATATATTGTTCACCCTATATCTTTCTTTGATTTGATTATCTTGAAATTCATCTGCTATTTGAATTGTATTCCTAATTTATTTGCTATCTTCCCTAATATTTCTCTCTCTCTCCAAAAATTTCGTTCGAATTTCTTTGCTATCTTCCCTAATATTTCTCACTCTCTCCAAACTCACTAATGGTAGGATAAGGTTTTGACACCCATGATATTCAAAGCAAGATGGGCTATAAAGATGATCCCCCCCCCCCCCAGTGTGACAACATTGGAAGATGATACACATACATCGGCCCTGCAAATTTTTCCCGCACCGGAGTTCCATAATCCTATTGAAAAGATTGCTCGAGATAAACCCGAGAATGAGATCGACATCGAAAATCAGCTCGATTTTTTTGTGTTGAACCAAATGTTCCTTCCACCACCTTCGGTCCGCCGTTCAAAGTGACAAGCATGATACAACCCTGATCACACTCCGTCCAAAAGATTTCGCCACAATGACGAATGATTTTTGAGAACATCATTGGCTGACCCTGAATACACATCTGGTGATGACTCGGATGATGTAGAGTATGAGTTTGTGGACAACAAGAAGTCCACACCATGTGGACAACAAGAAGTCCACACCTACTATTGAAAGCAGTTTTTCAGGTGATGAACATCTGATTTATCAAAGTGTTACTGCACATTGTGTTTCCGAGGGACCAAATTTTTTTTTGATGAGGAAGAGATCACTCTAATTTTTGGTAAAATTGAAGAAAGACAAGGGCGTCACCTTTGTATCTACTCCTGGCGAGTATGAAGATGAACCTGATGTAGAAATGAAAAAAGAATTTGTAGACAACATACTTGAGTCCTCCAACAGTTCATCTTCCATCTCTATTGATGAAAAATTCAATGATAGTGCTGATAATGATGTTGACAATGAAGATGTTGTGGGTGATATTGATGGAATTCCAAACAAAACACAACAAAGACTATGATTTGAGGAAAGAATTCTCAACTAAGTTCTACACTAAAAAATCTCTGATTAAGTGGCCTGTGTATGCCACCCGAGAGTTCATTGATGAGAAGAACGTGAGTACAGATGTCTTTGTTAGGCAGAATCTGGTGGCTTTCCTCAAACTTCATGAGCTATTTTTGACTGTTTCTACAGTAGTTTCGTACCATCGTAAGAATGTTCTTGTGTTTTACAACAAGCTCTCACCCGATGTAGGTGACGAAAGATCAAGAAAATTTGGAAAAGTTTTTGTTCATGATAAAGTGTACAATTTCAGTCATGTTGTGGGGACCCGAACTTAATTCAAATCTTAATCACTTGCTGGGAATAATTAATCAATTAAAATAAACAGGGTCTAAATTTTTTTTAAAACACGAGAGTACGCAACATATGAAATAAGTCTTATCTCATTTACAAGATCACTAATCAGATCTAAGTACAAGTCATGTACAACAAGAAATCATAATAACTATTGTTTCTTCACTACATCTCAGGTGATATAACAGATATAGTCCTAAGTCCGGATCTCCACGCTAACTGTCTTCTCTCATCCTCTTCTTGACCCTGATCCAGCCCCACCTGTTGTCATGCACACATACAAAACAAGACAACAGCCGGATAACTCCGGTGAGAATTACATCCCAGTATAAACAATGTAAACATGCAATCATATAAAAGCATATTCAAAAGCATATAAGAAATATTCATAACATGTATCAAATCAGAAACATAAATCAATATCAAGCAATGAATCACACTCAGACTCGACTCAAACAACATGTCGTCTCAGACTCGACTCAACTCTAACCTAGGGATCCCAATTTCTGGATATTGATAATTATATCGAATCTCAGTCGATAGGAATGAATCAATTCCTACACGGCATCGATATAATTCATATATCCAGTGTTTGGGCGAAACAGCCGCAGAATTGACGAATCAGTCAAGAATTAAGCGAATCAGCCAATAACTAGACGAATCAGCCAGTAATTAAGCGAATCAGTCAAAGTTTAAACGAATCAGCCAATAACTAGACGAATCAGCCAATAACCAGACGAATCAGCCGGTGACTAGGCGAATCAGCCAATGACTAAACGACTCAGTAGTCAATACATGCAGTGGCTATAAATCAATAGACTACAAACATCAATGTCATCAATTACAAATATCAATGTAATAAACTAAGTATGTGATTTAGGGAAACTCGAGTCAAACCTCACTCGAGTTGTGCAATCCCAACTCCACATTAATTTATACCTTTCTTTCTGATACTCTGACTCGGTCGCAGTCTCGAACCCCAAGCCTGTCAATACTTAATCTGATAATAACAATATCGAGGGTACGGTATCAATACACCATTCAATCCATACTGGATATAATCAGAATTCAGTCAAATTCTGTTTCAACAACATAACATCATAATTTCAATATATCCAGCACTACCATATTAATCAGATATCAATCCCAACATCTCATAATCAATAACAATTCAATTCTGATATCAAATCGACTCCAAAACTACTCCAAAAATCATAACAATTTCATATGGTATTTGTTCTTCAATCCGGTTTCAATTATACGATGTCTAACATGACAAGAACATCATATATGAATCATATCAGATTCTGACAATACCATAATTTGAAAACAGATCAAAACGTAGCAAAACTTACGTCCAGTTGTAGCCTACGTCGATAGGAACTCAATACCGAAATCGGATTCAAAATCGGATAGACGGATTTCTCACCAAAGGCATAAGCATTTTCAACCCTTTTTCAGAAACCTTTTTCTCGATTCTTTCTTCTGAATAATGAAGAATTCGTGTTTATATATATATATATATATATATATATATATATATATATATATATATATATATATATATATATACACATCCACGTACATGCACAAGGACGAGTGGCCCATCCCACATATTACATGTCTCGCGCATATGCGCGACATCATCGGCGCATATGCGCGAGACCTACTGGTCTCGTTGCTCGGCTTCTCGGCAGCTCGCGCATATGCGCGCCCCATCGCCACGCATATGCGCGAGACCTACTGTCTCGTGCCCAACTACACTCGCGCATATGCGCGCCTCTCTCGGTGCATATGCGCCAACCCCACTGGACCTATCGCGCATGTGCGTGCTTTACGTTGCGCATGTGCGCGCAAGGTTCGATCTTGGCTCCTTGGTTTCCGCACAGCTCGCGCATATGCGCGCCTAATCTTCGTGCATATGCGCGAGTCCTTCGGCTCTCGCACAAACAATCTCACATGCACACTTTCCATTCGTGTCTCGGTTAGTCCTTTCATAATCGTCTTGATTAAAAATCAATAATCGTAATTTAATACGATATTAAATCTTGGGCATTACACATGCGGTCATTAATAGGGGTGGGTACGGTACGGCATAGCGTACCGAACTACGGTAACGTATCCCGTACCGAAAATATCGGTATGAAATTTTTCCATACCGATACCGAAAATTCAGTATACCGCGAATGTTTTCGGTATACCTACATTTTTTCGGTATACTGACAAAATTTTCGGTGTCGGTACGGTACCGGTATGAACTTTTTTCATACCACACATTCGGTATATCGAATTTTCGGTATGAAAAAAATTCATACCGGTACCGTACCGACACTGAAAATTTTGTCAGTATACCGAAAAAATGTCGGTATACCGAAAACATTCGCGGTATACCGATATTTTTTCGGTATACCGAACTTAAATTTTAAAATAAAATAATAAAAAATTATTTTCGGTATATACCGAAATACCGAAAAAAAATATTCCGTACCGAAATTTTCGGTATATCGATTTTTTCGGTAAGTTCAGTATTTTTCGATACTGTTTTTCGGTATTTCGATATTTCACTATTTTTTCTCACCCATAGTCATTACCAACCTCTAGCTAACATTATCAAATTCAGGTAGAGACATGCTATTAAATTCAGGGGGAGTTTCTTGAAGTTGAATCAACTTGTGTGGACTTATTTGTGCTTATTTTGTCGAGAAATACAAAAAATAGAGTTTGAAGGAAATGTGTATTGCTTTGCAAAACACAATTTGTCTGCTAAATTCTTTTTTTAATAAGATTTTTCATAAAAGTTGTATTTCTAGAATATTGAGTTTCTTAGACTCTAGATTTGATTTTTAATATTTAAAAAAAATTGTTTCCTAATGAAAAACCACTTTCTTTATCTCGTAAGAAGCTATTCAAAGAATCATAACAAGATCAATGCAAGTCTATATATATTGAAAAATAATTGATGTACCAAAAAAAAACGAGACGAGCGAGATATGATAGAACAAAGAGAATTTTCTTAAAAACTCACAAAGACAAAGTAACGTTGTTTCAATGTATTGCCGTGATGTGATGGAGATATTTAAAGACTCACTCTTACAAAGTGTTGATTGAATAGTTATTTTGTTACTTCGTACGTAGTTCGGCCACACAAATTTGCATTATTTTGTTTTGGTTATTTCTATTATTGATATTTTATGACACGATTTACTTACTTGACTTGTTAAGGAAGATAGTTTTCGTTTCTTCACTGGTATTGATTTTGTAAACAAGATTTCTTTTCTAGTGATTATTTTGACCTTGCACACTCGTAACACACTTGTGCGTATTTATCTCTGTTTTACCTTTAATTAAAGTTATTTATATTTGTTATATTTTTTTAATTCATGTTGTGACAATGTATTACAATATTTAAGATAACACTTATATCTAATACATGTTGTGACAATGTATTACAATATTTAAGATAACAATTATATCTAATATATTGAATCTTTATGTTTATGTTACACAAAATACTTTGTCACAAAAGTGATTAGGATACATTTTCTGAGAATGTGTGAAAGACAATTAAAAGATTCAGCCTGGAGCAATTATGCATTCAATTGTCTTTTAGGAATATAATTATTTTATTTTATTAAAAATGGGTTGTTTTGGATATTTTATTATTTGGGGTTTCCAAAAAGATCCTTGTATAATTTTATTTTATTTTTTTAAAAAAAAAAGATCATTATATAATTTTATTTTACTATTTTTTTAAAAAAAAAGTCCTTGTATAATTTTATTTTATTATTTTTTTAAAAAAATCCTTGTATAATTTTATTTTATATTTTTTTAAAAAAAATCCTTGTCTAAAATTTTATTTTTGTTGAAAATAAATGATTTGAATATTGAAAAGTAATAGTTGAATATTTGAATGTTGAAAATAAGAGTTGTAAAATTAGAAATTTGTGTGTGATGATGTAGGTAATGATGTATTTTATTTTTTGGATTATGTGTAATGAAACTCTAAAAATAGATCTCTCATTTGTGAAGAAAATCATAATTGAGTAGAGAAAAAAATATTATAAAGTGTGTAGTTTGGTAAATTTTGAGAGTTTGAGATTTTTACCTTTTACCATAAATTTTTACTTTTTCACAACACGTTATCAGCACGAAACTCTAAAAGTCCTACATACTTTTCCAAGCTCCAAACAGAAGAAAAAGGTAACAAAAATAATAATATTTATTTTACTATTATTTATTTATTGTGTATTTATTTAATATACAATATAATGTTATTATTAGAAATAATAAAAATAAATTTTTCATAAACTTGTTATAAATCCTGGGAGGATGTTAAGACGACATCCCACACTCCCGGTAAGGGATACGACAAGTATAAAAGCCTATAAGATTTTTAAACAAAATAAATTATGACACTCATTATAATATTATGATATGATATACATAATTATTTAAACATGTCTAATATTATATATACCATATTATTACCATAAAATTATACAAATACATACCTTTATTTTTTTGTACACCAACGGTCATAAATGGTAAAAAAAAACGGCTAGTTTTTGCCCTATAAATATGATCTCACAAACACATTCAATCACTCCAATTTTCTCTTCTTCTCTAAAAATTATTCAACATCAAATTTTTCGAAGAAAAAAGAAGATGGCTTTCTCAAGGATATTTTTAATTATTTTGGTTATCATACTCTTGAGTCTTGTATTTTTCGAAGAATATCCTCCTCGTGCGTTTTCTTTATTTCTACAAATACTTGTACTTGTTGTTTATCCGTTACTTTGTATTGCAACATTTATTAACTAATAAAATGCATCGTAATTTTTTTAGTACCACCATGTCAAATTTAACAAAGCTCGAATTTGTTGCGCTCGACATCACGGGAAAAAATTATATGCCATGGACTCTAGATGTAGAAATGCATATTGAGTCATTGGGTCTAAGCGAGACCATTAAAGAAAATGGCATATGTACGTCACAAGAAAAGGCAAGAGCCATGATATTTTTGCGTCGACATCTCGACGATGGATTGAAATATGAATATCTGACTGAAAAAAATCTCATGGCTTTGTGGAAGGAATTAAAAGAAAGATTCGAACATATAAGAGAAGTTATACTTCCGACCGCCCGAGATGAATGAAATACATTGAGATTCCAAGAATTTAAAAAAGTCAGTGATTACAATTCGTCGATGTATAGAATAATCTCGCAATTAAAATTTTGTGGACATGAGGTCACAAAATCTGAGATGCTTGAAAAAACATTTTCCACGTTTCATGCATCAAATATTACTCTACAGCAACAATATAGAGTACGTGGATTCGCGAGATATTCTGAACTCATCGCCGGTCTTCTTGTGGCGGAAAAAAAACGAGCTATTAATGAGAAATCATCAGTCCCGACCCACTGGATCAACAGCATTTCTAGAAGTAAATGCTGTAAATAAAAATGAATTTAAACCTGGAAACCAAAATCAATTTCAAAGACAAGGTTTTGGTCGAGGTCGTGGACGTGGACGTGGACGTGGAATTGGTCGTGGTCGTGGACGCGGCCGTGGTTTTGAAAATAATAGAGATAGTTATTTTTATAACTCATCTCAAAAGAGCGTCCCAAACCATCCACTGAAAAGGCATCATGAGAATACAAGTGTTAATGAGAATCACTCAAAAAGATATGAATGTTCTTGTTACAAATGTGGTACTCCAGGACATTGGTCCAAAGTTTGTCGAGCCCCTGAGCACCTTTGTAAACTTTATAAAGAATCATTAAAGGGGAAAGAAAAGGAGACCAACTTCACTGAACGCAGTGACCGTTTGAGTGATTCAACTCATTTTGATGCTGGTGATTTTATTAATGATTTCTCTGAAAATGATCAATATGTTGGTGGGATAGAAATGAACAATATTGATGTTGCAGATTTTCTCAACGATTTCTCTGAAAATGAACAATATAATGGTAGAATATAAATGTACAATAATTTATTTTTCATATATTCATAGAATAATGTTTTATTGTATAATTATGATATGTGTTATATTTAAATATATATTGCCAGTAATTTATTTCATTGCATATTTTTTGAAGTTCAAATATGGAAAATGCTATGAGCAAAGCTGAAGTTTGCATACCCGATAGTGGTACAACGCACACTATCCTCCGAGATAAAAGATATTTCTTGGAACTAAAACCAACAAAAACAACGGTGAATACAATATCAGGTCTTGTAGACTTGATTAAAGGATGTGGTAAAGCACAATTTTTGTTACCTAATGGTACAAAATTTTTTGTCAATGATGCTTTATATTCACCACAATCGAAAAGAAATTTGTTGAGTTTTAATGATATATATTCCCATGGGTATGATACTCAAACAATGAATGAATGGAATGAGAAATATATGTGTCTTATCACATATAAATCAGGAAAGAGATATGTGATTGAAAAACTACCAATGCTCCCTACTGGATTGCATTATACACATATAAGTCTCATTGAATCAAACATGGTAGTTGATAATTCTTCGATATTAACCAATTGGCATGATCGATTGGACATCCTGGTTCAACAATGATGCGAAGAATTATAGAAAATACACATGGTCATCCACTGAAAGACCAGAAGATCTTTCAGAATAATAAGTTTCAATGTAAAGCATGTTCTCTTGGAAAACTTATTATAAGACCATCACCAGTCAAAATCCAAACTGAATCACCAATGTTTCTTGAACGTATTCAGGGTGATATTTGTGGACCAATCCATCCACCATGTGGACCATTCAGATACTTTATGGTATTGATTGATGCCTCCAGCAGATGGTCACATGTATGTTTATTGTCAACTCGAAATGTTGCATTTGCAAGATTACTTGCTCAAATAATAAAATTGAGGAATCAGTTTCCCGATTATACAATCAAGAAAATTAGACTTGATAATGCTGGTGAATTTACTTCCCAGACTTTCAATGATTATTGTATGTCTATGAGAATCATTGTTGAGCATCTTGTTGCTCATGTACATACACATAATGGATTGGCTGAATCATTGATTAAACGTCTGCAAATGATTGCTAGACCAATGATTATGAAAACAAAGCTCCCTATTTCTATATGGGGACATGCAATTTTACATGTTGCTTCATTAATTCGCATCAGACCAAGTGCATATCATAAATACTCCCCATTACAGCTTGCATTTGGTAAAGAACCAGACAAATCTCATCTGAGAATTTTTGGATGTATGGTGCATGTACCTATTGCACCACCATAACGAAAAAAAAAGGGACCTCAAAGAAAGGTTGGAATTTATATCGGTTATGATAGTCCATCAATCATTCGATATCTTGAACCTCAGACAGGAGACGTGTTCACAGCACGTTTTGCTGATTGTCATTTTAATGAGGAAATCTTCCCAATGTTAGGGGGAGAACAGAAACATACCGAAAAGGAAATTACATGGTATGTATCATCATTGTTACATCTGGATCCAAGAACAAAACAATGTGAAAAAGATGTACAACAAATTGTACACTTGCAAAGAATAGCAAATCAAATACCAGATGCATTTGCAGACACAAAAGGGGTAACTAAATCATATATACATGATGCAAATGCCCCTGCTCGAATTGAAATTCCAAAGAAACAAATGGAAGATACTCATGATGTCATTAAACGCCTGAAGCGTGGAAGGCCAGTCGGTTCCAAGGATAAAAATCCTCGAAAAAGAAAATTCATAGAGAAACACGATGATCACAAAATAAAGAATGATGTTTCTGAAGAAACAAATGATGATCACAAAATAGAGAATGGTGTTCCTGAAGAAACACATGATGATGAAAATGTTCTGTCAGAACCACAAACTGACGAGAATCATGAAATCTCTATCAATTACATTAATACTGGAAAAATATGGAACCGAAAATATATAGATGAAATTGATGATATATTTTCTTATAATGTGGCAATCGACATCATAAATGATAACGAAGATCATGAACCAAAATCTTTTGGTGAATGTAAAAATCGGCAGGATTGGATAAAATGGAAAGATGCCATCCAGGTTGAATTAGATTCGTTAAATAAACGTAATGTTTTTGGACCTATAGTCCTTACACCTGAAGGTGTAAAACCTGTTGGATACAAATGGGTTTTTATTCGAAATCGAAATGAGAAAAATGAAATAGTAAGATATAAAGCTCGACTTGTTGCACAAGATTTTTCTCAAAGGCCTGGAATTGATTATGAAGAAATGTATTCTCCTGTGATGGATGCAATTACGTTTCGGTATTTGATTAGCTTGGCGGTATCTAAAAATTTAGAAATGCGTCTTATGGATGTTGTTACAGCTTACTTATATGGATCACTTGATAGTAATATATATATGAAAATCCCTGAAGGATTTAAGATGCCTGAAGCACAAAGTTCAAAACCCAGGGAATGTTTTTCTGTGAAATTACAAAGATCATTATATGGGTTAAAGAAATCAGGTCGAATGTGGTATAATCGACTAAGTGATCACTTGATGAAAAAGGGATATGTAAATAATTCAATATGCCCTTGTGTTTTCATTAAGAAAACAACATCCGGATGCGTAATTATTGCTGTATATGTTGATGATTTAAACATCATTGGAACGAATAAGGAAATTCAAGAAGTTGTGTCGTACTTGAAGGAAGAATTTGAAATGAAGGATCTTGGAAAAACCAAGTATTGTCTGGGTTTACAAATTGAACAAAAAGAATGTGGAATGTTTGTTCACCAGACAAATTATACAGAAAAGATCTTTAAACGTTTTAATATGGATAAAGCAAATCCTTTAAGTACTCCAATGGTTGTTAGATCATTAAACATAGAAAAAGATCTGTTCTGTCCATGTGAAGATGATGAAGATATTCTTGGTCCAGAAGTACCATATCTAAGTGTCATCGGTGCCCTTATGTACCTTACAAATTGTACAAGGCCTGATATATCTTTTGCCGTGAATCTGTTGGCAAGATTTAACACATATGCAACAAAGAGACACTGGAACGGAATTAAACATATATTTCGTTATCTACGAGGAACGACAGACTTGGGACTTTTGTATTCAAAAGATACTAATCCAGGTATAATTGGTTATGCCGATGCTGGATACTTATCTGATCCACACAAGGCACGTTCCCAAACTGGATATGTTTTTACTCGTGGAGGCACTGCAATTTCTTGGCGTTCACAGAAACAAACGCTCGTAACAACTTCATCAAATCATGCCGAGAATATTGCACTACATGAAGCAAGCCGTAAATGTGTGTGGTTAAAATCAATGACCCAACATATCCAAATCTCATGCGGATTATCATTCGACGAGAAGCCTCTGATACTATATGAAGATAATGCTGCATGTGTTGCTCAAATGAAAGAGGGATACATAAAAAGCGACAGAACTAAACATATTCCTCCTAAGTTCTTCGCATTCACCAAGGAGCTTGAGAAGAATAAATGTATTGATGTTCGTCACATTCAATCAAGTGAAAACTCATCAGATCTCTTCACAAAGGCACTTCCTACGTCAATATTCAGAAAGCACATATATAATATTGGGATGAACAATCTACGAAATTTGTGAAGAATTGTTCATATCAACATCAGGGGGAGTTTACATGACTGCACTCTTTTTCCCTTACTATGGTTTTTATCCCAATGGATTTTTCCAAGTAAGGTTTTTAACGAGGCAGTACAAAACACGTAATGAAAACATCATCGTATCATGATTATCATCACAAGGGGGAGTGTTGAAAATAAATGATTTGAATATTGAAAAGTAATAGTTGAATATTTGAATGTTGAAAATAATAGTTGTAAAATTAGAAATTTGTGTGTGATGATGTAGGTAATGATGTATTTTATTTTTTGGATTATGTGTAATGAAACTCTATAAATAGATCTCTCATTTGTGAAGAAAATCACAATTGAGTAGAGAGAAAAATATTATAAAGTGTGTAGTTTGGTAAATTTTGAGAGTTTGAGATTTTTACTTTTTACCATAAATTTTTATTTTTTCACAATAATTTTATTATTTTTTTAAAAAAGACCCTTGTATAATTTTATTTTATTTTATTTTTTGAAAAAAAGATCATTGTATAAATAGGTGGCCAGCCTAACAAAATATAGTATGATTGGGGGTATGGGTCCCATAAAGGAAAGAATGCACATGCGTACGCACACACACTCACATCACAAATATTTATTCAACTTGTCTCCTTCATTTGATGACGCTCGAATCCAATTATCTATAATTTTCCAATTTATTTTGTAATAACTATAATCATGTTAGTCAAATTGCTTGATATAGAAAGTGCTATTTATTCATTTGGAGCTGGCTGTCCCTTTCACTTGGCATCCGTTATTTGTTTGAGTAATTTTTCTCCTTAATTGCCATTCACCACCCTTTTTCTTCTGTGCAGTTCCAGGTCTTTGAATGAGTAGAGGACTTGAAAAAGAGAGTCGGACATGAAGAGGCTTGTAAGTATGTTGGTTGATTCTTTTTTCGGTTATTGATGAATGTAGCTGCTTTATTTTCCTGATTATGGTTCTTTTCGCTTTATGTGGTCGTGTGTGTACGAATGGATGTTCTTCCTTTCTGGGTTTCTGTTATCGTGCTATTTGCTTTATCTTTGACCCTTGTTGTGTTTTTTTTATATGGTCTTTCTTCGAGTTTATTTGGGTCAGTTTTGGGTAATTTAATTAGATCTTCACAGTTTTTGAGTTGGATGCCAGTTTATATGTCTACATCTGCTGTAAGAGACGCTTGATTCTTGTATACTGGATCTGAAAATAATTATTCTCGTGTGCTAATTTGAGGGTATTGATAGTTATTTAGATACAAAATTTGAGCCGTTTCTGGGTTCTTACTTCTTACCTAGTATTTGTTTCCATTGGATCCTATATTATGCATTTTCTGACATTTTTTTGTTGTTTACTGCCCTTAAGACAAGTTGCATTTTTTGGTTTCCTTTCTGAACATGTCCATTTATGTCCGTACTTGAGCAAATACACTTGTTCAATTAGTTATGGAAGCCCTTAAACTTGATGTTCTTCAGGGTAATGTACAATGTAATGTTATTACTCATTTCTTCTCAGGCAGTACTTCTTTTGCTCCTGGTATCGATTTATGCTGTAGAGTACAATGGAGAATGTGAGACTGCCTGGCCATTAACTCCCAGACCTCACAGTGTTTCTGTTTCCGAATTTGGGGCAGTTGGAGATGGGCGAACTTTGAACACTTTAGCATTTCAGAATGCCATTTTCTATCTCAAGTCCTTTGTAGACAAGGGTGGTGCGCAGCTATATGTTCCGGAAGGCAGGTGGCTTATCGGATGCATCAATCTTACTAGCCATCTTACCCTATTCCTTGAAAAAGATGCCATCATTCTTGGTGCTCAGGTTAAGACTATAGCCATCTTACCCTATTCCTTGAAAAAGATGCCATCATTCTTGGTGCTCAGGTTAAGACTATAAATTTTTAAAAAAGGAATAACTAAGTTCTTTTATTTGGGGAGCACAAGTTTTCAGAATCTATCAGAATGTGAATTATTCTACGCTGAAGTCTTTATCTTTAAATGTTGTTTACGCAGGATTACAGTCAGTGGGGTGTCGTTGGACCACTGCCTTCTTATGGTGGAGGCCTCGAGGTACCTGGTAGGTATCGCAGCTTGATCACTGGGCAGAATTTAACTGATGTGGTTATAACAGGTTACGCATTTTGGCCTGAATTTCCCAGTTCAATATCGTATTGTTAGTTACCATGACAGTATTCTGATTCTGATGTGATCTATTTGTGTATTGTACCATCTTTACAGGCAATAATGGAACTATTGATGGTCAGGGTTTGGTTTGGTGGGAACAGATGAAAGAACGTTCCTCAAATCACAGTCGACCACATTTAATAGAATTCATTGGCTCCACCAATGTTTTTATATCGAACTTAACCTTCTTGAATGCACCTGCTTCGAACATACACCCTACTTATTGCAGGTAGATTTCTTAATTTTTGTACCTGAACCATTTGTTTTATTATATATTACATTAAGCATATGACCTCTAAATCATTTTTATTCTAAAGTCTGCTGTTCTGTTCTGTTTCTTGTATGAAGCTACTTGCGAGTCCAGAACATAACCATATATTCTCCACCTGACTCTCCATATACTAGCGGAATAGTTCCAGGTTCGTCGATATCCAGATCCCTTTCAGTAAATCACACGCATTAACTGGTTCAGGGTTTGATGTAAAATATTGTTACTTCAGATTCTTCCAAGCATATTTGCATTGAGAACTGCAACATTAGCATGGGATATGATGCAATTGCTCTTAAAAGTGGTTGGGATGAGTATGGCATTGCATATGGCAAACCAACCACCAAAGTTCACATTCGAGAGGTTCACCTGACAGCTTCTTCGGGATCGGGAATAGCATTTGGCAGTGAAATGTCTGGTGGCATTTCGAATATTCTAGTCGAGCACATTCATATACTTGATTCATTATCCGGCATTCAGCTAAAGACAGCGAGAGGAAGGGGTGGCTATATCAAAAACATAAAAATATCAGATGTTTTCATGGAAAATTTGAAGGAAGGAATCGAAGCTACAGGTCATTATGATTCTCATCCAGATAAAAATTTTGATCCGGATGCTCTTCCAGTGGTTAGTGAAATCTCAGTTAAGGACGTAGTTGGCGTAAATGTTACCACAGTTGGTAATTTTTCAGGAATTGATGAATTTCCGTTCACTTCTATATGTCTGTCAAATATTTCATTTTCTTTCACTTCCGATGATCCATCTTTACGGTGGTTGTGCTCCAATGTCATTGGTTCATCTATTAATGTATCACCTGAACCTTGTTCTGAACTCCAAAACCCGTTTTCCAATTCATCCTCAGATTGTTTCTTCTTGCACTCATATCTGACCAGTCATGTTGCAGACTTGTAACAGAGCCTGTCGAATCATAAACTATTCATTTGTTAATCTGTAAAATTAGACAACACTTCTGCCGGCTATGCTGTATAATCTTCTGAGAATAAGCAAGACGGCCAAAAACCAAGGAGGTCAGATAAGATTCTATTCTATGTACAGAGTCGGTTTCTTCATTCATGTGTAAGAAAAGTTTTGGTAGAATATAACTACTCAGTTACATGTGCTTCACTTGTTGTGTGTTTAATAGTTATTACATTTACATTGTAAATTCTTGAACTGAAGAGTGCTGCAAGATTGATTGATTCTTAATTGTGATTAAAAAGGGATTATGTGTTGTTGGAATTTGCAATAAATTGTAAGCTTTCATTTTATTGTTGGAGTCTGTTTCTTAGAGTTGGCATCACTTATTTGTCTTGCTAATATTCCAAATGCTGTACTAAAACATTGCATGCCGTCCACCACAGAATGAGGGAATAACTAGGTGATTGATAAAAAAAAGGAGGACCCCATTCAATATTTTAAACTGGTGATGATTGATTAATTGTTTTTTTTTTTTGTTAAGACTTAAGCGCATAAATTTCACTAACTTTGATAATGTCTGAATGCTGCTAATTAGTCGTTTCTGCAGATTTCAGTGGCCGACCAATAGGAAACATTCATTTTTTATGATGTAAAGATTTGTGCGTTCCACAGAAACGGAGAATGTCCTAAAAAGTAGAATGATTGATTCCTTTCCTTGTACCCAAATGCCATCACCCTGGATTGTTGCTGAGTTTTAAAATATCTTCCCTGTGGGATATTGATCAGGTGTCGTCGTTAGTATGTGCTAAAGTTTTTTCATGTGCAGTATTCGTGTCAAGTTCTAAAAAATCAATAAGAAGACTTAAAATCAAAGTTTATTTTGTCGTCACTTTAAATTTAGTTCCATTAATGGTGAGCACAAATTGTCTTCGGAGTCCATTGCAAAAGTGTCATCCCTCAATATGTATTGGAAAGTGAAATCCCACTCAAAGCTAATTTTTTTTAGTAGAAGATATGGCGAAAACAAACAAGCACTAGGCATCTTGGTTCTGCATTACTTGTTTATAAAACATATTAGATGGAAAAAGTAAACAAAATCATGAACATAATATGTAGCTGGTGACTTTATTGATGCGTGGTTATGGATGTAAGCACGAGTGGGAAAGTTTAGGCGTTTATCAGAGTATGATAGGTTTCCAAGATAAAATAGTGCAGAATTGTCTTGCTTTATTGCATGTCATTTAAACTCCATACTTCACAAGACAGGAGTAAAATTCACAGCCTTTTCTCAAGTATCAAAAGTAAAAACTGGCACACTTTCTTGAAATCCAGTCATTAAATAAGTAGCATCGCCTATTTTCACACAAAAAAGAAAAAAAAAATCATCAAAAGTAAACACGACCACATTATACAAGGATAGTGAGCAACTGAAATAATTGCTGCTGTATATACACAAAAAAATGACGCAATGAAGAAAAATATGTAGAAATCAGTAAGAAACTATAAGTATACTTCTCAGTGAAGTAAAAGTAAAAAATTGAAAGATTGGAGGTAAGACAGAAGAAAGACCAGCAGTGACTCTTTACTTTCTAATTCCTGTCTTACGGTGTGTTTCAAGAGTCTGCCTTCCATTCCTGGGAAGATAATGGCCTTGACCAGCTCCATTAACAGTTTTTCTAGATGGTGATGGGCCTGATTTTGGTATCATGGTCCTGAGAGAGTCAAGAAAATGAAAATCATCACAATTTTTTTTGTTAAAATCAGTTCTTAACAGAGAACGGTGGATAAGTATCAAGTATGCAAGATGTCAATAAGATTTTCATTACCTGATTTCTGGATTTATGACTTGTTTTTTATCAGGTTTCTGAACTCTTGAATCAACGCCATTACTGAAGTTACCAAGTTTAGAATGATTGAACTGCCAGAGAAAATCTGGCTCAGATGAGTCACTTGTTGCAGCGTCAACCTCTTCCAAATCATCGGCAGTATTGACAACACACTGGTTTTTGGAAGAGGATAGATCATGTTGTTTCCCAGGGAAATATTTGGAAGAATCTGATATATATTTCTGATACAAGACATCAGACATGTTGGCACTGTTAGCTACCAAACGCCCAATGGTGTCCTCAGCTCCATTATTAGGATCTAGCCTGTTTACCATGAGTTTGTCCACCCACTCGCCAGATCCCAATTCTCTATCATCCTCCCCATTGTTTTGGTGAGGGCTGCAGATTGGAGGCCAGGGAGGGGAATTTCCGAGTAATTCATCTAGGTCCATGCTTTGCCTTTTTTGCCTCGGTGCAGAATTGCCCTGGGCCTGTCCATTCTGCAGATTTTGATTGTTAAAACCAGAATAACATATTTTTGAAAAAAAATATTCTTCAAAATGCATTCTCTGAGGCTGAGCGCCAGATGCTCTATTAGCGTTTCACGGAGATTTTTCTGTTAGTACCAACCTTGAGATTGTAAAAGTGAGAATACTAACAAAATTTTATTCGTTTAGTTACCTCCATATTGCCCACATCTTCCATTGGTCTCCGAAGGCCATTTGGCGACTGCATGCTAACAAAGTTAGGTTGAAAGGATGATGGCTGCATGCCACATGGAATGCCAGGTTGCTTTTGCTGCATTGAAAATGGTTCTCCTTCTTTCCTTGCCAAGGCAGCTTTCAAACTGGAAATCTATCACAATAATATTGTTTGAGCTATTAACTTTTCCAATAGTTTGAAAACTCAAGAAGCTAACACAAGGGAAAGAATGCAGATAATTAGAGTAACAACCTGTTCCTTTAACTCTTTAACATCTGCAGAATTTTTATTCACTCTAGCGGCACCAAGCTCAACAGTGCCAACACGCTCGGCAAATTTAAGTGTACTAACGGTCTCTCCGACAGCATCAGGTTCAGGGCTTATGTGAACAAACATTAGAGTCTTTGCTTGCCCTCCTATATAGAATGATGACATTAACCGAAGAGGAGAGAAGTGAGAAATTGTAAGATTGATGGATTTATACTTAGTACTTACCAAGTGAATCTTGGAGCAATTGAGTGAGTTTGCTGTTTCTATAGGGGACATGCACATTCTTCTGGGCAAGAGAGGAAATCACATCACCTAACGCAGAAAGAGATTTATTAATATGTTGTGCCTCCTTGAGTCTATCGCCGGTTACTTCAGATTTATCAACTCTCTCACTGCCAGCCAAATCAACTAGATGCATGCAACCGCGCAGAATAGTTCCAGAAGTCAAATCTTTTCCTTGAACATGAACCGTTAAACAGCTGCAATAGTAAAATGTTAGATTAAAACTCACTTAAATAACATAATTAGGTTTCAATTAGTCACCTGTGAGAACGACTGCTACGGTCGTTGAGTGCAGTTGCACCAACTGCACGATTTCTTTGTCCAATGGTCATCAGATCAATAACATCAAATTTTGATGAGACACGAACTAAGCTGGCATCTGGCACACTAAGTCCAGTTTGAGAATTGTTACGAATTTCTAATGTATGCTTAGTTGAGGAATCCTTTTATAGTGAGGTTGAGAAAGTCTCTCAAGATAGCACTTCTGAAAGTGTACATCACCACCACAATACTGAAACTCTAGTCCATGACTTTCTTGCATTAAATAAAGTTTAAAAATTCTTCCAATCACAATACCAAATAAAAGGTTTGAAAAGGATATCTTTTGCTTAGGCTTTCAGTAAGTAGATCTCTAACTTGCTCATTGTATATCTCAATCATCTGAACAGACACGTCATAACAGAAAGTATCCTTTCTTTGTTCTGCGAGTAGGAACAAATCATTTAAAGCCCTGTAATTCACTCCTTGACTATGCTCTGTGAGATCCTTAGGTCCACTCTGTTAAAACATAAGAAATAGTCATTAGTATTGAATTTTGAGCAAAAACAGGCTGCAGCAACTCATTATTTTAACAAATAAGTAGCTTTTATCTCTTACCATAGTATATGTTTTTCCAGACCCAGTTTGTCCATAGGCAAAAATGCAAACATTGTAACCATCAAGTACTGATCTTATTAGTTGTTGTGTGTCTGAAAAAACTTCCTCTGTAAAACAGAAAGAAAATTGTGACGATGTTCATTAGTTCTTAAAATGGCATTTAAATCAAGTGTTACAGTAACTGACTTGCGAACCTTGAGTCGCAGATGGACCAAATACTTTGTTAAAGTGGAAAGATTTTCGCCCTTTCCCATTCTTTGCTAAAGTGTTCACTGTAATACTTCCTTCTTCAATTTGTTCCACACTACTCAATGAGTTGAACTGGCCCGGCAAAAAAGGTCTCACACGACAATATACTCTAATGCTTCCTGATAGATTTTGAATTTTCAACATTAGCATACAGATAAATTCAGAAGGACGAGACTTGGACAAAATCACTATACCCTTTAGATCCTGGACTTGATTATAGAGCTTCCGATTTTCCTCAACTACTCTATGATAACCAGAAGCAGCTTGAGCTAACCCATTAATATGGAATCCTTTAAATCAAATGTAAACACCGATTAAGACAGAGATCACACAAAATGAAAAATCTCAGAAAAGATAAATGAACCTCCTCTATTCTCACATCCTTATATTCTCCCAAAAAAAATATAAACAAATCAAGGAATTCCAAATTCTCACCAAGATTTTGCATTTCTTCATGGAATTTCATTTGCATAAACTGCATACCAGCTTTTGTAGCAGAAAGATTTTGCCTCAGCATCTAGAGAGAGAAAAAATGAACATGACAAGCTTTTATATTGGAAAAAAAGATAAGCAGAAGATAAAAAGAGGTATGTCAACTTCCATAATTCTTTACCTTAACGTCTTTTTGCTGCTGGTCAACAATCACTTTCTGCTTTGCAAATTTACTTTCAGATTCCTCATCATGAATTTTGTTCATTTGTATCATATCGTCTTTCTTTAGTGATGTTGGTATCTTCTGTTCCATCTTTTGAGTTAAATAGTACAAAAGTTGTATTAGTAGAGCTTTTACAAGAAACAACTTTAATTGGAGAAAGGATAGCAAATTACCTTCATACTGGACGGAGTACTTTTTAGTAAAGATTTATCTCCATATGAAATATTGGAGTCTTTGAGGTTAACCTTCTTCTGGTAGAAACACATACATAAAATAGAGAGAGAGAGAGAGAGAGAGAGAGAGAGAGACAATAAGATCCTCTAAAGCAATATCTGGGTGTTTCAAGATGCACCAATTTCAAATGAATTATCAGAAATGTGAATAAATATTTACATGTCATAACAATGTATAAGTGACTAAGGCACCATAAAGAAAATAAGCCTATACCAATTCGACTTGTCCTGCAATATGATCCTCAAACTCCATCACAACCTTACTTAATATGGATTCAACAAGCTGCAAATATAAAACTAAAATAATCACTTCTTAGAGTAAGGTACTAATAACATTACAAATGATAGCCACTATATCTCAAAATCCAAAAATAAAAAATAAAATAGGAATTAAAAATTATACAAACAAGTAATCGCAAATTACGGGATAATTTTTCCAATTACATAAAACAAGAGAAAGCAAACATGATGACCGAAAGTGTCCAACTTTTTGGAACCTCAAAATGGAAATACAATTTTAGGAAGTGGAATATATTACAGTTCACCATAAACTTGCATATTTGCTCACATTTGGAACTTCTTCAGGCTTCTTATCCAATAAAATTGCTCGAACGAGAAGTCCCAAGGAAGAACTAGGCTGTAAGTTGAAAACAGAGAAAACACAGAAATCAAGTTTATTTACTCGGAATAAGATGTCCTCTTCAAAAACAGCGTACTTACCATTCTATTTAATTCTGCATCACTACATACGCCACTCAAGGATTTCTCATTTGCGGACATGCACCTTGATAGAGAGCTTGTGAATGGCTCAGAGTTTTTGCGAACAAGTTGCTTTCCAGATGCAGTGGATTTAACATTTCCACCAAACTTCCAAATGCCATTTCCCCCTGTCCGTTTCCATTCACTATAGGACTTCAGTGCCAACACACAGTTCACAATTCTTGACGATTTTCCGCCCTGAAAATTCCGAAAAATCTCATATTGTCAATATCACAGCTTCTTAATTATTAATTATATCTTGCTAACTCAAATTCGAATTTGTTAGCAGGTTATTACGGACACATGATCCTTGCTTCTTCCAATTCAATAAGGAAGTAACTGCTGTCCCTTTTCCTTTATATTTTTTAGAAATTCAACTCTAGCATCCACAGTTACCTGCTCAAGATCAGAGGCTTCAAAAGTAGGCATCCCCATCTCTTGCACAGCTACGAGAAAATTCCTTAAGTTTTCAAAATACTGGTAAGCAGACAATGCAGCACCATCTGGTATAAGAGCAGGGTCACATGGACTTTCAACAACCTGTAATTAAATTGATTCTTTATGATAATTAAAGGCTGCTGTAATGCATATGAAGAGGGGTGTGATATGGTGATATGTATATATACACACATATATATAAATGAGTATATGTGTACGTGCATGGAAAGCTAATTGTAATGACCTTTTGCACAGCTCCAGGCTGAATTTTATTTAGTGCTGTGCAGAGAAGTATTCCACTTCTTAAACCAAGCCTAAATTCTTCTTCTGAAGGTTCCGAGGGTAAATCTTTTGCACCCACCACTCCAACCACTTTTCGTAGCCATGCAGCTGCTTCATATCTTCTTATTGCTGCACAGACAGAGATTTATTACCTAAGGTTGATCCATTATAAAAAAAAAAAAAACAAAAAAAAACATTGACGTGATAATTATCTTTAAACATTTATACTTTATAATGGAAGACACTGAAAAGTCAGGTTTACTCTACAAATCACCATTCGTGACAAACGAATCTAAACAAATAATCGTACTTTCACAAAACGGAGAAAGAAAAAAAGAACAGTCCAAGGCACAATCACAAATTCACTCCGTGTTCAGACGACATAGCATGTAACATTTTGGATTTGATCCAGAAACAGAGAATTAAACTTCATCAAGGTCTCAAGTTCACGCAAATTACAGATGCTACAATATTTCCTGTCAAAAAAGCAGAATTTCACCAGAAAAATAATTGGAAAGAAACAACAAAATCCCCCCAAAAAATTGAAAAGTTACCAGCTTCTTCTGCTCTGCGAGCATCCAAATCGAGACCACGAGATCGGTTTCCATGCTGTTGCAGAACATCTTCCACTACTGACGCCACAGAGAAAGAGAATGCACCTTCAGTCGAGGCCGCCATCCCACCAAATTGAATTATATTCCTCGAATGCCAACTTGACAAATTCTTCAACAATTTAGTAACCAAAAAAGGAGGTTAATGGATATTGAAGCAACTTTTTTCTCCCTCTACAGCGAGGAGTTTTTGGCTATGGCTTCTTCACCTTTTTCCTCTCTCTACAAACTGGAAAAGGCTGAGTAGTGTGGAGTGTATGCTACTGCTACTTTTTCAAATATGTTTTCCTTCGCGTAAAGCCACGACAGGCCTTGATCCGAACCTCCTGCTTCGGTGGGGACTTTTTCTCTCTTTTTTTTTTTTTGTACAGATTTGGAAAATTACTATAATTGTAGTTTTTATGACTAATACTTCCCATTCTTCCACATTTTGAAACGGATATTTTATTCGACCGTCCGTCTCACAAGAAACTTTTTTATAATACTTTTGATCTCTAAGTTTTATTAAAAAATAACAAGCCAAAAGTTTATATGAGACGGTTTCACGAGTCCTATTTTGCGAGACAGATCTTTTATTTGGATCATACATAAAAAAATATTACTTTTTATGTCAAAAAGATTACTTTTTTATGGTGAATATTGGTAGAGTTGACCGTCTCACAGATAAAAATTCGTGAGACCGCCTCACAAGAGACCTACTCAAATAACAATTAATCATATGTTTTATCGTGGATCTCTAATTAATCATATATTTTATCGTGGATCTTTAAATAAGTCCGTGACATGAATCAATTTATGGAATATGATTTAACATTCTCCAGATTCATAACTAAAAATAAGTGTATTGATACAATTAAGTATTAATTAATAATATGAACTTCAAAATATATAAATATTTTTTCTCATTACAATGAGATTCTTTTTTGTTTGGTAATACGTATATCTATGTAATGTATGTAATCTTGTGTATGCGTAAATATAGTATATATCATAAATAGTAAGAAAACTAATGCAAAAACTCCTTTTATAATATTTAAGCTTTCAATTTCTATTCTATAAATAGTTAAATTCTTTCTTTTAATGAGTTTGAAATTTTTTATACACGCGCGTAAATATTTTTGAAAAAATAATAAAATTTAAAAAATAAAAAATTATATTTATGAACATATTTTGATAATTTATATATTCCAAAAATGTATTTCATAAGCTTATAGATATATTTTTTCTAATATGTTGAATAATTTAAGAAAATAATATATGCATATCGTAAGTAAGAGTTTATTTGTCGTCTTTATCTTTGCAACAAAATTTTTTTAAGCCAATCAAGGCGAAGGTATGTTACACAATCATGTCCCTTTGTACTTATGGTTTTAAATTGAAATATTCAAGGACCTAAATAGATATTTTATTTGTAGCCACTTATGTACTTCAAATTTTTTTATTTTATTTTTTTGAAAAAAAAGTGAATAGGAAACTAATATACATATAATTAAAGTCTCATGTGAGACCGTCTCACGGATCTTAATCTGTGAGACGGTCAACCATACTGATATTCACAATAAAAAATAATAATCTTAGCATAAAAAATAATATTTTTTTTATGGATGACCCAAATAAGAGATCCATCTTACAAAATACGACTCATGAAATCGTTTCACACAAATTTTTGCATAATTACAATTGGATGTTTTTACTTGTGGTATCTTACTAATTTAAAATCTATGATATGCTTATATTTCAAGGATTCTTTGTGATAACTTAGAAATCATTTTGAGTTTAAACATTAGGTCAGTTTTTCTAGATTCCAATAATAATTGACAAAAAGGTATGATTTGTATTGGATTGATTTTTCAGTTATGACCAATATATGGGTTTATTTCATCCTATCCATGTAAGCATTTTTCTCATGATACGATAGATGGCCAAGATTTGTCCATGCATATATAGGATCCATTTTTTTTTTTTTTTTGAAATTGTATGTGTGACAATAAACCGTTAAAAAGGAAGAAAAAAAACACTTAATAATTACTACTAACTGTATGTGTAATCACGGAATTTCAGACTAGCTAATTACATAAATCATTAACAAATCACGATTCGATTAAGTTAAAAATACATACTAAAATGGCTTAAAGTAATATTTTGATTTTTTACCAATCGAGATAGACCACAAGCACTAAGTAATAATTGTGAAATATAAATAATGATGTTTTTTGTCATTAAAACAATTAATTAGCCGAAAAATATGATATATTATATTGCCTGATGGAGCAATTGCCAACTTAGTTGTCAGAAAGAACCTTTTTTGATCTATTTTTTAAACAATAATGCACGAATTTTATTTATTATTTTGCTCAAACTTATTATTTATTTTTTTTTAAAAAAAAAAGTGAATGAGCTGCAGGCAATAAGTCCTTTTCAATTATGGGTTCCATTTAAAAAAAAAAAAAAAAAAAGAAGAAGATAACAAGTCTCAATTTTTGTTTCATTTTACTTTCTTAGAATCAAAGTATTACTATTCTGGGTAAAGTTGAACTTAACCATAAGGAAAATGTTGGTGTCAATTTATATATTAATATGGCCCCAGCCTGCCGTAATTAATTGAATTTGAAAAGAGGAGCGACACAACCAACCACCAAAATTAAAAAAATCAAAGGGTGTTCTCGTCCAACGATTTTTAACCAACGTTCAAAATTTTCAAATAAGTGGTTCGGCACCGAAGCTCAGGTCAGTTGGTATGCTCGGCACATTTTGGACCTTCTTTTGTTTTTGTTTTATCCAAATGCTGTGGTACTATACTATCAGTGACGAATGAATACATGCTTATTTGTGGTTTAAAAATATATAATTTACTCCAGTTTATAGCCAATCCAACAAATTTAAAGATGCTGAATGAACCCTGCTAAATGTGGACGATCCAGACATAACCTTCATGGGATACTACTATCCTATTATAACAAGATTTTGTATGCTGAATGAGATATTCTTGTAATTTTATACAAAAGTTCTCCCTGGCCTACTCGCACATCGTGAAAGCAGCATTCGCCTTCTCTCTCTTATATATATATATATATATATATATATATATATATATATATATATATATATAATGAATGATCTTTACTCTTTAGGGGGCCTTTAACTTTTACAACCCATCAAACTATGGTGGACACAAACGAGTCATTTAATTATACCTTAATTTGCTGCTAAACTATCATTATGTCTTCTTATGCATCCCATCCCACCTAGTCTTTCTTTCATTTAGAGGGTCCGAATTAATTCGTTGGATCCCCTATTATTATACTCCAATACATACATCTTTTTTACACTAGAGGTGTCACAAAACACTGAAACTTTACTACTGCTGTGCAAAGACCTGGAATCCTAGGTTTAATTGTGGGATAAATTTCCAGGTTCTTCTCAACCTAACGCCCTGTCTATCTTTTTTCAGTGAAGAGGGACCATTTGACAAATAATCATAATCAAAACTATTCTTCACGCTCTTCACAACTTTTTCTTTGATCCATGATTATATGTGATGTGCAATACAACTAGATTGACTTTACATTTGATAAATATTTATTGATGAAGGGACATATAATTGTTAATTCATGGGATTCCAGAATTAATTTAGCCGAAAGAGCGACGCAAGAAATGTTATTTTAGAGTATATCATGAACACCACTATTCTAAACTTTCATATATTATTATGCAAAATAGACCAACAAAAAATGACTGCAAATGGCATAGCATGGAATCAGTTACCAAGTCTGTCAATAAATTAAAAGAAATCTTAACTCTCATATCATTGAAGTCCAAATATTTGCTCTCGGAACTGTTGGAATATAGAATCAATCAAGAAAAGCTTATAACTTACGAGCTAAAACGACGGTCATCGTTAATGCTTGAATTCAACTTGGAGACTTGTGATTTCGCAATGATTGATGGTCTGGAGGGAATACATCAACAAGGAAGCGGTGAATCATTTCAAAACTGGTGAAAGTGATTACAGCTGCTGGTGTGGTTCTGAGGAGGTTGGTAGCACAACCTCGATAAAAACCAGGTATTCCATCTTGCTGGAAGACTTTCTTAATGCAGTCAACAACACCAGAATACCGCTTTTCAGAGTGGTGCCCTTGCTCCTGAAGCCTCGATCGCACGACCTGCATTCAGTAGAGATGGTTCATTTCAGGAATTTCTTCAAGATTCAAAGATGTGCCGATTATTTCTCATAAAGTTGAAAGCAAATATTTGATCCACACCTCATGTGGATACGTCAAGGTGGAAGCGAATATTTTAGAAACTGATGAAGCCACTGCGACGTTGCTTGCACCAAGTTTATCCATCGTCGTGTTATCTACCATCATCAGAATAAATTAACGAATAGAAATATGAACATGAAGAGAGAATTTGGGACTCTTAAGTACCACGATCAGCCAAGTAACATTTTATCTTCTCATATGTTGGAAATTGAATTGCAACATGACTAATACCAGCCAAAGCCGGCACAAGGCCACTGCACACAAAACATTCACGACATTATGAAGTGAATTATATTTGGTAAATTAGTAAAACAGAATCATCCATGAGATTCTGTGAAATGATTAACTAACCTGTATAATCCTCGAATGCCCTCTTCATGTGCAATTCTTCTCAAGGCAGACAACGTGCTCCTATATAGCACCACACCTCCTCTCATTTCTTGTGTCTGCAGTAGCGAAATTAGTAATGATTAAACCCAATCTAGTTGTGATATAGACATTGACACTACTGACACCAAAGACTTGTATTTTGACTTAGGAGGATAGTGTTCATAATGTTTGAAGTTTGAACCGATAACGGTCTTGGATTTTAATTCATCATTAGATAAGTTTTAGTAAAAAAATCAGTAAGGAATTCAAATGTAAATTACCACACAAATGAATTACAAAATTCGCTGGAATGGATTTTTTAAATTCAATAAATTCTCATGTCAATAAATTTAAAATAAATAAATTGAACTAACCAATTCAAATTCCATGAAGTTCCGCAAAGGAGGCCACACCATGGCCACAATGCCGAACCGAACATTTCATATTTCATTCACCAATTCTAATTCCAACATACTTCATACACGTACACAACATGTTTCTATATAAATCAGGAGCTCGATGGTCATTCAATAAAACAAAACATAAAATAAGTCTCCAAAATTTCCTTGGTTCAGGCCAGAAGGCACAATTGGGTCAGCTTAGTCCCACATGCTAACCATATTACAAGTAAATATTCCACATTCAAAAGGATGGGATGTCACAAATAGCATACTTGAAATCTTGTCTTAACAACCCAGAGAGGATTTGTTGCAATTGTAGTCGCAGCTCCAGCACCAGAAGCAGCCAACATATTAGCACCAACTGAGAGATGATGATTTACATCTATAATTCCAGAAACATATAGTTAAGGTACACCGTACATAACAACACCACACAAGGAGGAAAAAAATTGATATCCATTATAGAAGTAACATGATATAAAATAAAAATCAATGATGAACTCACCATCAGCACCAAGAAAACTTTTTAGTTGCTCATAAATGGTGAAGTACACCTGGGAGAAATCAACGGAAATGCCATTTATAATTATTATTGATCACCTTCTTGGAAAGGAGAGAGATTTACTGCCTAATTTTACAAAGAACCATGCTAACAGCAACCATAGTAAAAAACAGAACAAAAATTAATAACTTACTGCCCAATTTGGCAGCAATGCAAGCACCGTGGGAGAGAGTCCGCGGTACATACCACGAAAGCCCTCCTTTTGAAATATTTGTTCCAAACTTCCAACTATAAGACTACCTGGCCGACAATAAACAACAATCACCATCATTAAATCTCCTGTGAAACTATTCTTAAAGACAGACTCAACCAGTCTCAAAAGATAGCATGAAATAAATAAGAAGACAAACATTCCTGGCGACCAAAACTAAAAACTAGATGGAAGAGCACTCACACTTAATATTATCAAGTACTTAACATTCTCAAGCTTAAAATAACAATATTATAAGCATATTCAAATCAAAATTTCATGTTGGATCCAAAAGTCAATATTTACAAAAGAAAAGAATAAAAATGACAATAATTTTTCTAACCTTTGACATTAGCATTAGAAAGCTGCGGCAGTCCATGGACCTGGAACCTAGTCTTGATAACATCTAAAGGACACACAAAAGTAGCTGCAATCACTCCTGCACCATTATGGAACTCAATCTCATCAGATTATCGCCAATTACTTCATTGTGTCACTTTTATTATAAAAAGTAAAAGAGATGTTAAACCTCTGTCATATCGGTACGTAACGTAAAAACATGGCACACCTACAAGTTTTCAATACTGGGAAAGCGAAGATAGGCAAAAAAAATACAGAATTCGATAAAATTAATATCAGGAAAATATGTGGCAGCAAGTTGAAACTTATGAACTTCGTATTAAAAAAAGCTATTTTTAAAAAAAAATTCTTTTACCAAGCACATGCACACTATTGGAAGTTGAAGAGCGATAAATTTAAAAAGAAGGTACTTGAAGAAACTTTACCAGCTGCCGCACCGGCACCAGCATTGCAAAGAAGGCCCTTGGGACTAGGGCCGTGAGCTTGTATGGCCATGGGGAAATTTACAGTAATAAGAAAATTTTAAAACAGTAAAAGCAAAATCAACTTCTTGATTGGCGGCGATGTCAGAGTCCTCTCTCAAGAGAACGATCGGCGAGGACAACCGTAGCATGGCCAATCCGTACAACTCAAATAGATCAAATCGACCGACCCCTTTCTCGACGGTGAAAACAATTCTTCTTCCAAAAAAATTCAACACCACCCCCAATAACTCCACAAAAATCTAGGGCTTATTGACGGAAAAAATCAACAGAAGGACCAAGCAAGATGTTGTTGAACGCTAAACGTTAGGGTTATTGATCCCCCTCGCTCCTTTGGGGATTGGATCAAGCGTCAGAATCAGAATCAGGAAGAAGATGAAACGGAACCCGGTGAAAGACAAAATACGAACGAGAGGATAAAAATTCTTGACGATGGATTCGGTCATTCGCTAGACTCACTTCAAACTTCAAACTCTTATTAAATATCCATCCATCCTTTTGTCTGTTTTACATCAATAAATAAATTGTGTATTTTAATTATAGACAAAAATTTGTGCTCATCGATCATATTTTGTGAGATAGATTTTTTATTTCAGTCATTTATAAAAAAATATATTTATATACTAAGAGTATTACTTTTTATTGTGAATATCGATAAAATGATCAATCTCATAGATAAAAATTTATAATATAATCTCTCTCCATCCAAAGAGATAGTTTGATCATTATTTCAAATATAGAACAACCTATATTTAAGCATGTTAATTAATATTGTAGTGATGTAATCATAGTTCTTCACGGAATCACGGCACTTTTGTGAAGTTTGTCTCATATATTTTTTAAAAAATAATGATTTTGATATAAAAAAATAATATTTTTTTTTATGAAAAACACAAATAAAATATCTATTTCTCATATTTATCCGTGAGACCGTGTCATTTGAATTTTGTGTTTAATTTAATTTTACTTAGTTACGAACTAAAAAAATAACACCACGAATTTCACAGTTTGAAAAAATAGATTACATGGTTAATTCATTATATATAAAACATAACATTATATTTTATTGTTAGGTTAGGTTAGATTAGATAGATCATACCAGCAAAAAGCAATCACTATTTTTAACATCATTCGCCATATATTTATGGGAAAACTTCTCAAAAATCCTCAAAAGTAAATTGAAATGTGTTTCTAGTCCCTATGTCAGAAAATATCACTTTTAACTCCCCGACCCATTTTAATATATGTTTAAAGTCCCTAAATCGCATGAAGTTACGTTGTTGCCCTTGTTAATTTTCAAAAACCCTTAAACACCCTCTTGTATTTGTTTTTATTTTTACGGTTCCCTCTTGTATTTGTTTTATATCTTCCCGACATTAATCTTCATAATTCCCAACGTCTCACAAACGCTATATACTTCATGCCACTGTGAATCGGAGGAATCCTTGGCAGAGAAATTGAACAACATAGAGACGAAATAGGTAAAAAACTTGAGTACAAGAATCCGAAGAAGAGTATAGAATCAAAGGAGAGAAGGACGAGTAAATCACCACAAAAAAAAGATAGTGAAGAAAGTTGTGAAAGAGAAAAATCAGAGAACGGTTTGTATATATCTGTAATTTTTAAATTGAACCCTATTATTATGATTTCGCTATTTTGTTTCTCAAATTTTTTCTTGTTTGGACAGTGAGTGCTCGAAATTTTTTCCCATTGATTAGGAACATTTATCCCCAATTTCTAGAGTTTCTTTTTTCATATTGTTATCAAATTGGTTTTTTATTTATATTGCATTATTTCTGAATATTACAAATAAAGTTTATAAATCAGGTGAAAAAGTGTTGGCTTTATGAACCATTTATCCCTAATGACCACGTTATTTTTATGTTAATAGTAATGTGATTGATACTTGATCGACTCTCTTTATTTGGGTTTATATTTAGCCTAGATTATTTGTAAAAAAAAATTGTGTTTTGATATATATATATATATACACACACACATACACACACATCAGAGATATATTTCTTATCTTTTTCTCGTTTTCTAATGTAGAGTTTGCTGTTGAGAAGAACCTTTTTGAATCTGGTAATTAGCAGAAGGAAGAAAATGAATTATGTTCAAAGCTACTTTCACGTTGTTCCTCCCATTTCTTTAAATCCGTGATGAGAAAACCGAAGCCTGTCTTAGGTGAGCAACAAATTGGTCGGATAAAAGATACTCCGTTTGCGAAATGGATTGATATTATAACGGCCCGAAAATCCGTGTTTGTAAATTTGTGGAAAAATTTAAAATTTTCTTTTTAAAATAATCAAAACTGCCTCATTCACAAAATCAACTAATAAGTCACGTTTAAATGTTCAAAATAGCAGCGGAAGAAATTATTACTCGCCAAAATAATAAGTTAAAGTATCCAACAACTGATAAAATGTTTGAGCATAAAAAAATGGCAAGTTCTGTAAATGAGGTCCTCGGGTTCCACTACTGCCGACCCAAGCTAGCTCACTGGTCCCCGCCCTCGGCCCCGTCATCATCAGTACCTACAACAATCAAGTCTAGTGAGTCTAAAGATTCAACATGCATATATCGTAAATAACGAGTAAATAATATAGTAAAATTTGCATGGGAGTAAAAATATCATGTCATGAGGCATAACGTGAAAATAACTTATCATGAGCAATTATAATACGTGCATAACTGAACTAAAAATTATAGTGAAAATGTTTGCTTCTTGGAGCCCTCTATTGAAAAAGCTTTCTGTTGAGAGATTATGGTCTACGCAAGTGGCCCCTGAACTGAACTGAACTGGCCGGTAACTGGCGACCGAGTTTAATAATGTACGTCTGATCAGACTTCTGCCACAGTATACTGGGTGAAACCTGGCGACCAGACCGGTAACTGGCGACCGGATTTAATAATGCTCCCATGACCGGTAACTGACGACCGGACCGGTAACTGGCGACCGGATTTAATCATGATAGTAAAGTGACCACAAGCAATATCGCATAAATCTCAAAATTAAAATTTTGCACGTAATATAATTAACCAACATAATCAAATATGAACAATTTCGATCTTCTTGCATTAAAATCATGTACTTGCGATATTTAAAAATATCTATATGGCTTGATTGAAGAGTGATAGAAGAAATAAACATGCCTTGGTTTGTTTTGACAGAAAACAAACGAAATAACGATGCGGTGCGGCGGAGACGGAGTGCTTGTCACTTTCTCACTTATTCTCTCTTAATTCCTTTAAACCAAGCATGCACCATAATTATTATAATAGCGTAAAAATCATAAACGTGATGCATGAACATTTAAAAATATCATGATTTGTGCTCAGGGCGTTGCCGGACCAAAATCTCACCCCGGGTGCAAAATGACCATTTTGCCCTTGGAAACCCAAAAATTATCTTTTTAACCCTGGACCTCTAAAATCGACTCGAAGATTACCGAACTCCTTAAAATGTCCCAAAAAATTTTTAAACGCTTTTTTATACGTAAACTCGAGCCAAAATCGTAGCTTGTCTAATTCGTTATAAAACTTAGACCGAGATCCCTGTTTTAACCCGAATCATCTCGAAACTAAACCGAAATCTTCCCAACTTTTTATCATATTTTAAAAACACCTAAAAGACACTAAAAACTCTAAAACCATATTCAAAACTTACGGCTGGAAGATCCAACAAGTAATAACTCTCGGCCCCCCATGTCATCATCTCATTACACCACATGTCCCCCCATTTCATCACCCTTCGTTTCTCTCTAAACCCACCACATGGACCTAGCTTAGACCTTAAAAGACCTACCTTAATCACACGATCGGCCCCATGCAGCACCACTTGCGAAGAACGGTGAAAACACCTAACGTCAAAAGCTCTACCCTCCTATACCTCTCGGCCCTCTCCCAATCTGTCCAAAATCTTACGCCATCACCACAACCTCGCTGTGGGGACCCGGACGCTAATCCATTCCTTAATCATCTTTAGGAATATTAATCATTCATAATAAACAGGGTCTAAATTTTTTTCTTTTAAAATGCAAAGCGGAAACGTAATGTAATTAAAATCAAATTACATGTTAAACATGAACATACAAATCTGATGTCATCTACAATAATCCAACTAGGTTCAACTACATGTCGGTGCTGAATCCTAAGTTGCTTCTGAAGCCCGGATCTCCACGCTATCTAATCCAGCCTCGTTCTCGTCTTGACCCCGCTCCTATCCCACCTGTTGCCATGCACACATACAGACAAGACAACAGTCGGATAACTCCGGTGAGAATTACATTCTCAGTATAAATCATGTATACATGCAATCATATAAATCATATAAGAGCATATAACAAAAATCATATCCTATATCAACGTCATGATATAAATCAATAACAAGCATAAATCATATTCTAAACATGTACCCTAATCAGGAACATAATTCAATCTCTAGAATAAATCCTATTCCAAGCATTTACCAATATCAGGAACATAAATCAATATCAAGAATAATTCCTATTCTAAACATGTACCAATATCAGGAACATAATTCAATATCAAGAATAATTTCTAATCTAGACATGTACCAATATCAGGAACATAATCAATATCAAGAATAACTCCTATTCTAAACATGTACCAATATCAGGAACATAATTCAATATCAAGAATAATTTCTATTCTAAATATGTACCAATATCCGGAACATAAAATGACATGAACCATATTCAGGAACATAATCAACATCAATCCATATCAATCAATATAACTGTCACTCAAGCTCGTGACTCCACGTTTTAGACTAGACTCAATCCTAGTCTAGGGATCCCGGTTTCCAGATGTGGTATTCCTATATCGAATTCCATAAAGGATGGAACCATAATCTCTATTACTCGATATAACCAGTGCCCTGGTATTCCTATATCGAATTCCGTAATAGAAGAATTCCAATACCCTTTACTCGATATAACCAAATATGGTGTTCCTATATCGAATTCCGTAATAGATTCCATTACTCGATATAACCAAACATCCAGTGTCCTGACCTAACCGTCAAGGACTGTAGCTCTATCGCTAATATCCTATCTTGAGACATCGTGCAATGTGCCGTGGCGATACCACCACTATCCGGCACTTCAATCACAAGATAACTCGTCTAATACCTGTCATCTAATATCAAGAGAACAAGTACATCAATCAACTTAATGCAAATATCAATGCAATAAGGTAAAGTATGTGATTTAGGGGAAACTCGAGTCAAACCTCCCTCGAGTTGTGCAATCCCAACTCAACATTAATTTATACCTTTATCTTCTCGCTCAAAAGAAGAAGAAGTCCCGACTCTATCTCGGTCCATTCTCAATCTGGAAATGACAATATAAAACAGGCACAATATCAATATCAGTTCTGAACTCAAGACTGTCTCTTTAAATCTGAAACGATATATCGAGAATCATAATATCAATATTCCATTCTCAATTCAACTCTGAATCTGATTAATCTGAATTAACTCAAATCAGCGGCATAACAGCACAATCTCAGTATTCCCGTCAATACCATATCACCAGATATTAATTACAAATCATAACCCATATTCGATACGATTTGTAATCAGTCTATAATCCAAATCTATTCAATTTCAATTAATATAATCTGAAAAATCATAACAATTCCAGAATCAATCTGTTTCCTGATCTGACTTCGGTTCTACGATGTCTAACATGTCAAGAACATCATATATGAATTATATCAAATTCCTACAACATCATCTTTTCAAATGATATTAAAACTCAATGAAACTTACATCCTTTGGAAGCTTTTGCCAAGAAAAGCACGGAACTAGGCTCAGATAAAAAATCAGACGGCTAGATCTTGCATAATAAATTTTTGAAATGAAAAAGAGCTTGAGGGAAAAGCTCTCGGTTGCCTTGCTGCTGAATTTCTGAATTGTGTAATGAAATGGGAAAGAATCACACGTACAAGTCAAATTGCATGGCTAGAGACATGTGTCAACTTTTCCATAATTGCACTTCAGTCCCTCAACTTTTCACTATTTGCAAATTGGTCCCCGCTCAATCTTTTTAATTCAATTCAATCCTAAATAATTGCAAACATCTTGTAATATAATTCAACACTCCATAATTCTCTAATTCAATAATCTCGGTTTAAAATAATATCATTTCTATAATCTCGGACCTTACAATTCTCCCCCTCTAAGATACGATTTCGTCCTCGAAATCACAGGTAATCAAGTCAGATATCAACACGAAACATATACAAGAGGTAAATCAGAAAACTTATCTCAATGAATCAATTCTGAAATTTCAATCTCATATCCAATTCAGTCTTTCAGATAGTCTCATTGACCTACTGATAACCTTACTGTGTTATCAACAATAGAATAATCTTCGTTCTGAAATATTTTTCTTTTACGGATTTCTGATTCCAATCTGGAATAAGAATTCAAGAAGTATAGCATCGTAATACCCCCTTAACATAACTCTGATAAAATCAGTCTCGCAATACTAGCTGTATAACATCCGTATATACTAATTCATAGCTCATCACAATCAATATCCTTATCTGTTAATTCCAGTCAAAGACATACTCAATCTTCGGCTTCAAATACTAACAATCATCTTCCGACGTTAGCATATTTAGTCTATTAATTTTGAGTTGTTTTCATTTTCTTCTGAATCAGTTTCATTTTCTTATCAGATTTCTGATCCTATCTCAGGTATCACCGCAATATCATTCCCATACGAAGGAAATTCGCAGTTCTCACTGTACAATACCTCGAATAAAGCTATTTCGATAATCATCTAATAGCTATTATTGTACAATAAATCACAAATGACAATGAATCATGTCAACTAGTGCTAAAATCAAGCACTACATTTCCTGGATATCCTCCAGTCTCAGGATAATTCACTCCGACTATCCTTTCATCTATAATTCATAGACGACAAATCATGCTACATACTCAGCCAAAAGTACAAAATCAAACGAAAGTCACAGTCTGATAAAATCAACTTTGGCATTTAATACAATCTAACCCCTTTTCTGACATACTTCTTAGTCGTCGGGTCATATTTGTACGTCATCCTGTACAATATAACATGTACAGATTTGAACAATCGTTCAATCATAATCACATCACAACCCCATCTAAGAAAGATTTCAGTAGTGTCATCACACAGTCTATAGAAATGTACTCCCATTTCTATTTAGAAATCAATAATCAAGATAATCAATCTACAAATTCTATCTTTCTGTCTTCATCTGGCAGCGATTTAGACATTTCCATACAAATTCTGTCATAACTGATTTCATTTGTTTATATCAAAACTGTCTATTCGAATTATCACACATTTCCTGTTACCAGAATAGTATCAAATCTACTATTGTGTGCATCTGACAATACCTGTCAATTTCCAATTCGAATATCTAACATAAACAAATCAGCTAATCATATAAAATAAAATATTACCTACCTGGTAATCGGCTCTGACACACTGTTCTGACTATCAAAATCAAGTTCTGAACAGTCTGATTCAACTTCTGAACTGCTTTAAATCCTCAAAATCAGTTCTGACTCGACTGCACTGTATATAATCTCAACGATTCATAACAATCGATATCAAACACATACTCAGAGTGATAATAATAGCGGATCAGATTCAGAATATCAGTACGCAATGCTGATCTAATGACTGCATAAGACACAATCTCTGACATTTCTGACATCTCTGAAATGCTGCCATATTCAATGTCGTTCTCAGTCACTGATCACTATCTCAGCAGTACTATAATCAGTCAGTATACCATCTTCAGATATCACCGACTTTGAATACAGTCTGTTACAATCGAGATTCATATCCGAACAATTCTGTATACAACAATCTCAGTCTCAAAATATTCAATTCAATCATACGCTGCGAATATATCAAAATGTCATAGATAAAACGAGCATAATGTCTTCAGAATATTGCTGAACACAGGATTTATCAATCCATCATCGGAACTGAAATACTTTCCAGAGAAACATATATTCAAATGTAACTCTAACTCTTAGACAATAATTCTTTCAACTGATATCTCAATTCTTTCAGTTCAATCAGTATCAGTCTATACAAATTATAAAATGAAACCAATACCTGGTATCAAATCAAGGCTGAAATCATTCTTCCTAATCCAGGACAACCATGCAATCTCATCTGAAAGACTATAGCAAACCTCTTGCTATTAGTAAATCAATTCATGATAGGCTCAGCTTCAGTCATCAACTGAATACATAAGGAATTACTCCATTCCTTTCGATAATCATCGAATCATAAACAATACAGATATCAAGGAATTCAAAATCAAGAATCCTTACCGTATATCATTTATTCCTTGGCCATTTCAGGTCCGAATCTTACCATCTCCTGGCAAGAATCTATCATAGCTATGTACTTGTTCAATATATCAATATCCATTATGCAGTCATCATCAGACAATACAAGTACAATCTAGTCTAATTCAATCTCATTTTCAACTTACTGCAGTATATCATATCCCACAGAATATCACTGATATCAAATTCTTTCTCCAAAAGGTAAAGAAGCAATACTACAGTAGATACAAAACCAACAGGTAAAGCATATATCAGTGCCACCCAATCAAGGATAATCATAATGATTGCATTAGTATATATCAATACATATGCATCATAATCATAGAGGAACAATACCTGCCACTATATCATCAAGTGTGTCCTGGGTCTGTTCCTTGATCACCATATCCAGATGATCCAGCTCCCTGAAATCCTCGGGAACCTCTCAGTTCTAGTACTCCTTTGGGTGTAATCCACCAACTTCTGGCAGCTTCTCGTAACTGAGGGAATACCAGTTTAATTCTCTGTTCATCTGTACAATTAAGTAATTCGAACAGTATTTCTATGTCATCCAACCAGTTCTCATACTCTTCAGACGTCCCGATACCACTCAGAATCGGCTGCTGAAATAACTGAAACTCTTTCAATTTAGTTTTCATCTGAATTTCTGATACATCTATCTGATCAGACGAAGTACTACCCCTTTCTGAAATTCTTCTACGAGGTATATCTGATGATCACAGGAGTCAGTAATCACAGGAGATAATCAATCTCAATCCCTTTCTGATCAGCTTACCTTCTGATCAAAATTGGTTCTGATTTATTTTCAAATCAGATATATTACCAAATCAATTCAGATATTCAGGTAACGTACATTTAAACGCAATAAAACATGCTGGCATGCTAGCATACTCAATGTAAATCAACATAATACTATATCACATGCTAGCAATCAAAAGCAGGAAAGAAAACACATTCTACCCCGCTCACTCTTTTCTATCTCAGTGCTAAGGAACCTACAGTTCAAGGACCTACAGCTCTGATACCACCTGTTGTGGGGACCCGGACGCTAATCCATTCCTTAATCATCTTTAGGAATATTTAATCATTCATAATAAACAGGGTCTAAATTTTTTTCTTTTAAAATGCAAAGCGGAAACGTAATGTAATTAAAATCAAATTACATGTTAAACATGAACATACAAATCTGATGTCATCTACAATAATCCAACTAGGTTCAACTACATGTCGGTGCTGAATCCTAAGTTGCTTCTGAAGCCCGGATCTCCACGCTATCTAATCCAGCCTCGTTCTCGTCTTGACCCCGCTCCTATCCCACCTGTTGCCATGCACACATACAGACAAGACAACAGTCGGATAACTCCGGTGAGAATTACATTCTCAGTATAAATCATGTATACATGCAATCATATAAATCATATAAGAGCATATAACAAAAATCATATCCTATATCAACGTCATGATATAAATCAATAACAAGCATAAATCATATTCTAAACATGTACCCTAATCAGGAACATAATTCAATCTCTAGAATAAATCCTATTCCAAGCATTTACCAATATCAGGAACATAAATCAATATCAAGAATAATTCCTATTCTAAACATGTACCAATATCAGGAACATAATTCAATATCAAGAATAATTTCTAATCTAGACATGTACCAATATCAGGAACATAATCAATATCAAGAATAACTCCTATTCTAAACATGTACCAATATCAGGAACATAATTCAATATCAAGAATAATTTCTATTCTAAATATGTACCAATATCCGGAACATAAAATGACATGAACCATATTCAGGAACATAATCAACATCAATCCATATCAATCAATATAACTGTCACTCAAGCTCGTGACTCCACGTTTTAGACTAGACTCAATCCTAGTCTAGGGATCCCGGTTTCCAGATGTGGTATTCCTATATCGAATTCCGTAAAGGATGGAACCATAATCTCTATTACTCGATATAACCAGTGCCCTGGTATTCCTATATCGAATTCCGTAATAGAAGAATTCCAATACCCTTTACTCGATATAACCAAATATGGTGTTCCTATATCGAATTCCGTAATAGATTCCATTACTCGATATAACCAAACATCCAGTGTCCTGACCTAACCGTCAAGGACTGTAGCTCTATCGCTAATATCCTATCTTGAGACATCGTGCAATGTGCCGTGGCGATACCACCACTATCCGGCACTTCAATCACAAGATAACTCGTCTAATACCTGTCATCTAATATCAAGAGAACAAGTACATCAATCAACTTAATGCAAATATCAATGCAATAAGGTAAAGTATGTGATTTAGGGGAAACTCGAGTCAAACCTCCCTCGAGTTGTGCAATCCCAACTCAACATTAATTTATACCTTTATCTTCTCGCTCAAAAGAAGAAGAAGTCCCGACTCTATCTCGGTCCATTCTCAATCTGGAAATGACAATATAAAACAGGCACAATATCAATATCAGTTCTGAACTCAAGACTGTCTCTTTAAATCTGAAACGATATATCGAGAATCATATTATCAATATTCCATTCTCAATTCAACTCTGAATCTGATTAATCTGAATTAACTCAAATCAGCGGCATAACAGCACAATCTCAGTATTCCCGTCAATACCATATCACCAGATATTAATTACAAATCATAACCCATATTCGATACGATTTGTAATCAGTCTATAATCCAAATCTATTCAATTTCAATTAATATAATCTGAAAAATCATAACAATTCCAGAATCAATCTGTTTCCTGATCTGACTTCGGTTCTACGATGTCTAACATGTCAAGAACATCATATATGAATTATATCAAATTCCCACAACATCATCTTTTCAAATGATTTTAAAACTCAATGAAACTTACATCCTTTGGAAGCTTTTGCCAAGAAAAGCACGGAACTAGGCTCAGATAAAAAATCAGACGGCTAGATCTTGCATGATAAATTTTTGAAATGAAAAAGAGCTTGAGGGAAAAGCTCTCGGTTGCCTTGCTGCTGAATTTCTGAATTGTGTAATGAAATGGGAAAGAATCACACGTACAAGTCAAATTGCATGGCTAGAGACATGTGTCAACTTTTCCATAATTGCACTTGAGTCCCTCAACTTTTCACTATTTGCAAATTGGTCCCCGCTCAATCTTTTTAATTCAATTTAATCCTAAATAATTGCAAACATCTTGTAATATAATTCAACACTCCATAATTCTCTAATTCAATAATCTCGGTTTAAAATAATATCATTTCTATAATCTCGGACCTTACACTCGCACTACCCTCCTGTAAGCTCCCTTGTCATTACCCACACAGCGGTCCTTCGCACAAAACCAGAAACGTGAGAGTTGAGGCATAAATATGCGATATGCTCGTGAAACCCAAAAATCTCAAACACACTCGGTTGGATCGAGAGTAAAGCATGCAAAACTCAAACATAATAGTAATAAAACATGCGTGATGCAGAAAGGAGGTTGCAATCGTGCCTTGTGGTGTTGATGATAAAGAAAACGAGAAGATGAGAGCTTCTCTAGCAAGGACAAATGACCACCGAAGGTTTTTCCTAGAAGAGTAGCGCTGAATCCGAGAGAGGGAGCAGCTGGGGGAGGGAGTGTCGGCTGTTAAGAGTTTAGGTTTAGGTTAAATTAAGTTTAGGTGGTTAATTATATATATAAAATATTATTTAATGGGCCAAGATTGTATTTTAAAAGTTCTCAAAAGGGTTTCAAGCCCAATAAGTCTAAAGTGGGCCCATTAAATCCAAACGTATTCTCGAAAAATATTTCGTGTTGGAAAGATTTTGAAAAGATTAGCCGAATCCTTAAAAAGTCTCCCGATTCGATAAAAATTCGCGTACCGTTAAAAATTAAAATTCTGTGGTAAATTACCCAATAACATCCCATTTCCGAAAAATACACTTAAAACACTTTAAATAAATTTATAAAATAGATCATGTAATAAAATAATTTTCCTGAAAATTCTCCGGTCTCCGATCCTTGCTCGAATGCAACTTAAAAATCTTCATGCACGAATTTTTAAAATTTCATTAAACAAATCCTATCATGCATGAATTATGTCTAAAATGCATAAAGATAATCAAACATAAATTAATGAAATAAACATGCATTTAATGTTTTAAAACGATTAAATAAAATACCAAAGAAGTTTAATAACTTGCATGCATGCCAACTTTTTAAAATATATTTACTAAAATGTTAAATTACCACTTCTTAAATAGGTCTTTATTAACTTATCTCGATATTCCATCTCCAGTCCGCCCTCACTTATTTAACTGAAAAGGTAACAATTAAACTACTGCGTAAAATAAATAAATTTAAAGAAAAGAATTTAAATACTCATGCAATAAAAATCATTTTAATTTAAATACTAGAAATTATGCATGGCTTATACGCAGTCCAATTTACGGGTTCTACAACCCTTCCCCCCTTAAAAGAAATTTCGTCCTCGAAATTCGCTTATCCTCGATAAACAAAAAGTTTAGACCCTTAATTCTAGAATCCTAATAATCCACGCTTCCGATGCGCTACTCTGATAATATAAATATTAAGCTGTCCTTACGTCTCTTCAATCCTAATTAAATTGCCTACCTTAAACCTCGTTCGCGAATCGCAACTTAAAGCGACTTATGACGACTTACTTCTATTTTTCTATAACCTCGAAGTTTGACTTATCTCACAATTCCTCCTTCTAGAAATGGATGTCCAAACTTATCGCACATTACTTTTCTTATACTATACTCGTAATATTCATCGACCTATTATATTAGCATTTATGCAGTTCGACATAAGAAACCTTTGTACCAAAATTTACTGATCGGCTTCTATTATCAGTAGAACGCTTAAAGCTTAAACCTTATTTCACCCTCACTGTAGTATTAGCCTAGAATCTTTGAATCGAATTTTTATCTTACGGCACCAAACTTACGTAACTTATTATTTATAAGTGCATCCCGGATGTGAAATTGTTGTAAATCTTAAACCTCGAATAACGTCAATTCATAAAACTCAATTATACAACATCGACCTTCTACCCGAATAACAACACTTCTAGCATCAAATACCTGCTCAAACTATTCTCTTCCCAATTACAATATAGTTGATGCCTAGAACTCTGGACTTCCTCATTGGAACAATTGTCTCATTCTTATGTGTCCTTAATGCTTACTTAATTCTAGCATATAAACTTAATAAGTTAGCCCATGGTAGCATTAGACTAACTTTAATAAATCAATTTCACTTATAACCCATAGAATTCTAGAATTCCCATATCAAGCTTTTAGATTTCTTACTTGATAAAAATAATCTTAATATTCATCAATTGATAACTTATATTGAACACAACTAATTCCCTTTTGTTTTATTCCACCCAAAATTTCCGTATGAACAAATATCCCATAAATTTGAAATTCAAACTTACCTAATCCAAATAGCTTTGAATAAAATAATTCCAATACACATATCCGTTTAGTCCCAAGTTTGTTAATGACTTCCAAAATTTCTCAAGACAAGGTGTCTACCTCACCTCTTACGTGCGTCTACCAATTAAACTAACCATCATCGTACCCAACTTTCCTAAAAAATTTAAATTCTCACAAGGTATAATATTAACTGTTAAGATTATGACTAAAACTTGTGACACATCAAACTTATGTTCCCAAAAATTTACTAACTTCATGTTTATCCTTATAACTTAACTAGCCGATCAAATTTATCTTAAATCGTCCTCACTTTAAATCCTTAGTTTGCCACAACATGATTTCACTAACGCTTAAATTTTCACGTCTAAGATTGATTCATCCTACAATGTCCTTGGTTACCATTCATTATAACATTATAATCCAAATATCTAAATATTCTATATTTCCTTCGAGCCTAAATAACCGAAAATTCCTATCATTTAAACCGTTCAATTCTCACTTACTACTAAATAAGTTCTCAATTTTCTTAAAATTGTAAAATTAATTCTTACTTTCCTCGAATATCATCCAATTTTTCCCTAAATCTCGAAAGTTCCACAGTTATCCATTAGTCCTCAGTATTCTCAATTTCATTTTATAGATTTCCCGCATCATAAGGTTCCATAGCCTTAAGTTTATTAAACCCAAAATTAATTCACATAACACGTCTTACAATTCTATAAATACTTAAAATTCCAATTCCTCAAAAGTTCGTATTTAATCCTTAAAATTTTGAAAATTATGATCTGACCCTTACAGTTCTCCAAATTACATTTTGGCCCTACAACTCTTCGAAATTTGCATCATTGTCCTCATAAAATTTTCCATCTTTACCTCATTAAACTTTTAAATTCTCGAACTCACAATTAAATCCCAAAATTTGGTAAATTCAAAAATATTCCCTTAGAATTTTTTGTTTTGCCCCTAGGTCCTCAAATTATGGATTATTACAATTGGGTCTTTAAAATTCTTACTTTATGCAATTCAATCCTTAAATCCAACTAGGTAGAGCATGCATCCGAAATAATTTCTACAATTTTATACTTTCCAAGATTCGTCGTAGTCTTCGAATCATTAATCCTTACATGGAATCCTCAAAAATTTAATTCAACTAGCAACCATAAACCATCATTAATTTCTTGCAAATTCTACAAGTCCCGAAAACATTCATAATTTTCAAGATTAACTTATAACCCATAAGGAGGACATCAACACTACTGACCTAAAAATTAATATAGTCAAATCATTTTCAACCTCTCCTAAAGCCCAATATTCGAATGCTTAGACATGTCCAATTCCAAACAAACCCAACATGCATAATTCCATAATTTATTTTTAAATTTAAATAAACACTGAACAATTAAAATCTGAACGTAAAATATTACATGGAAACATGCTGTTTAAAAAAATTCATGCTTTAAATAAAATGCATAAATGTAAAACTTACAGACCGAAGACGTGACTTCGTGAGCTTCTCGAGGTCAGTAGTAGTGCAACCCTTTACAGAACCATTGCTCTGATACCAGCTATAATGACCCGAAAATCTGTGTTTGCAAATTTGCAGAAAAATTTAAAATTTTCTTTTTAAAATAATCAAAATTTTCTCATTCACAAAATCAACTGATAAGTCACATTTAAATGTTCAAAATAGCAGCGGAAGAAATTATTACTCGCCAAAATAATAAGTTAAAGTATCCAACAACTGATAAAATGTTTGAGCATAAAAAAATGGCAAGTTCTGTAAATGAGGTCCTCGGGTTCCACTACTGCCGACCTAAGCTAGCTCACTGATCCCCGCCATCGGCCCCGTCATCTTCAGTACCTACAACAATCAAGTCTAGTGAGTCTAAAAGACTCAACATGCATATATCGTTAATAAACAGTAAATAATATAGTAAAATTTGCATGGGAGTAAAAATATCATGTCATGAGGCATAACGTGAAAATAACTTATCATGAGCAATTATAATACGTGCATAACTGAACTGAAAATCATAGTGAAAATGTTTTCTCCTTGGAGCCCTGTACTGAAAAAGCATGTAATAATTTTCTGTTGAGATTATGGTCTACGCAAGTGGCCCCTGAACTGAACTGACCGGTAACTGGCGACCGGACTCGTAACTGGCGACCGGGTTTAATAATGTACGTCTGATCAGACTACTGCCACAGTATACTGGGTGAAACAACTGAACTGACAGGTAACTGGCGACCGGATTTAATCATGATAGTAAAGTGACCACAAGCAATATCGCATAAATCTCAAAATTAATATTTTGCACGTAATATAATTAACCAACATAATCAAATATGAACAATTTCGATCTTCTTGCATTAAAATCATGTACTTGCGATATTTAAAAATATCTATATGGCTTGATTGAAAAGTGAAAGAAGATATAAACATGCCTTGGTTTGTTTTGACAGAAAACAAACGAAATAACTACGCGGCGCGGCGGAGACGGAGTGCTCTTCAATTTCTCACTTATTCTCTCTTAATTCTTTTAAACCAAGCATGCACCATAATTATTATAATAGCGTAAAAATCGTAAACGTGATGCATGAACATTTAAAATTATCATGATTTGTGCTCAGGGCGCTGCAAGGACCAAAATCTCACCACGGGTGCAAAATGACCATTTTGCCCCTGGAAACCCAAAAATTATCGTTTTAACCCTGGACCTCTAAAATCGACTCGAAGCTTACCGAGCTCCTTAAAATGTCCCAAAACATTTTTAAAAGCTTTCTTAGACGTAAACTCGAGCCAAAATCGCAGCTTGTCTAATTCGTTTTAAAACTTAAACCGGGATCCCTGTTTTAACCCGAATCATCTCGAAACTAAACCGAAATCTTCCCAACTTTTTATCATATTTTAAAAACACCTAAAAGACACTAAAAACTCTAAAACCATATTCAAAACTTACGGCTGGAAGATCCAACAAGTAATAACTCTCGGCCCCCCATGTCATCATCTCATTACACCACATGTCCCCCCATTTCATCACCCTTCGGTCCTCTCTAAACCCACCACATGGACCTAGCTTAGACCTTAAAAGACCTACCTTAATCACACGATCGGCCCCATGCAGCACCACTTGCGAAGAACGGTGAAATCACCCAACGCCAAAAGCTCTACCCTCCTATACCTCTCGGCCCTCTCCCAATCTGTCCAAAATCTTACGCCATCACCACAACCTCGCACTACCCTCCTGTAAGCTCCCTTGTCATTACCCACACAGCGGTCCTTCGCACAAAACCAGAAACGTGAGAGTTGAGGCATAAATATGCGATATGCTCGTGAAACCCAAAAATCTCAAACACACTCGGTTGGATCGAGAGTAAAGCATGCAAAACTCAAACATAATAGTAATAAAACATGCGTGATGCAGAAAGGAGGTTGCAATCGTGCCTTGTGGTGTTGATGATAAAGAAAACGAGAAGATGAGAGCTTCCCTAGCAAGGACAAATGAACACCGAAGGTTTTTCCTAGAAGAGTAGCGCTGAATCCGAGAGAGGGAGCAGCTGGGGGAGGGAGTGTCGGCTGTTAAGAGTTTAGGTTTAGGTTAAATTAAGTTTAGGTGGTTAATTATATATATAAAATATTATTTAATGGGCCAAGATTGTATTTTAAAAGTTCTCAAAAGGGTTTCAAGCCCAATAAGTCTAAAGTGGGCCCATTAAATTCAAACGTATTCTCGAAAAATATTTCGTGTTGGAAAAATTTTGAAAAGATTAGCCGAATCCTTAAAAAGTCTCCCGATTCGATAAAAATTCACGTACCGTTAAAAATTAAAATTCTGTGGTAAATTACCCAATAACATCCCATTTCCGAAAAATACACTTAAAACACTTTAAATAAATTTATAAAATAGATCATGTAATAAAATAATTTTCCTGAAAATTCTCCGGTCTTCGATCCTTGCTCGAATGCAACTTAAAAATCTTCATGCACGAATTTTTAAAATTTCATTAAACAAATCCTATCATGCATGAATTATGTCTAAAATGCATAAAGATAATCAAACATAAATTAATGAAATAAACATGCATTTAATGTTTTAAAACAATTAAATAAAATACCAAAGAAGTTTAATAACTTGCATGCATGCCAACTTTTTAATATATTTACTAAAATGCTAAATTACCACTTCTTAAATAGGTCTTTATTAACTTATCTCGATATTCCATCTCCAGTCCGCCCTCACTTATTTAACTGAAAAGGTAACAATTAAACTACTGCGTAAAATAAATAAATTTAAAGAAAAGAATTTAAATACTCATGCAATAAAAATCATTTTAATTTAAATACTAGAAATTATGCATGGCTTATACGCAGTCCAATTTACGGGTTCTACAGATATCCATGTCCTTGCAATAAGTAGTTCGAGAATTGATTATGTTCTCAATAGATTTCAGTTTGATTTGTGCTCGTTAATTGTTGGTGAAGATATCTCAATACTTTTTAGTTCAGCGGATTTCTCTGTTATTCTCGGGCTGCGTCATGTTGGACAACCTGCTGATTTGGACCTGAAAGTGGATTCCAATTTTTTGTGTCGTCAATTTGAAGGAAAAGTGACTAATGTCAAACGTGTAGATATTTTTAAAAAACTAATTTCGCTTGCTGCCAGTGATGTTAACAGTGAAGTCGATGATTTTGTCGTTTTTTTATCTTGTTTTTTTTCAATTGCATAATATTATCAACTTGTAATTATTCAACCCCTGGTTTTATTTTTCCTTATCTCGATGACCTTTCGACTTTGTTCTAGTATTCTTGAGGAGATGTTGCCTTCCGATTTTTGTGCCGATGTTTACGTGAGGTCGGAAGTAAAACTTATTTAGATGGAAGCATTGTTGGTCTAATGGTTAGTATTGTGTTTTATTTTTATTAAAAAAAATTTGTCCTCAATAATTTTCTGATTTTCTTATTTTTTTAGGCATGGGTATATGAGAGGGTTCCAGTATTAGGAATGTGTACCGATTTACATGTTTTCCTTCGGTTGTTTCGATGAGTGGAAAGTAAGATTCCATTGAAGTTTGTTGAAGCTGAATCACTCTTGAATTC